>NC_141834.1:17479007-18162757 GCF_982586985.1 Callionymus lyra
ACGCAGCTACGTAGATAGATGCGTAGATGGATAAGTAGATATATAAGTAGCTAAGTAGATAGATACGTAGATACGTTGATAGATGCTTAGATAGATACGTAGATACATAGATAGATACGTAGATAAGTAGATATGAAGACAGATATGTAGATACGTAGATAAATAGATAGAAACGTAGTTGCGTAGATAGATATGTAGAGAAGAAGATAGATACGTAGATAAGTAGTAACTGCTTTCAACCTGAAATAACTTTTACAAACAGAGGAGAATTACAAACCTCAGGAGTTGATTGAAAGGGTAGAATAAGAAAAGCTAATACGACAGTCCGGGAAGTCAGTTTAAGATTGAAGTGTTGCTAAAGCCATTTTGTCGTGTGCGTCGATCACACAACAAACTAGTGTGAGTTATGAGTTATCATTCTGTCGTTCAGCCAAAGCCTTACATAAGACGCCAACACCTGAGCAGGGATGGAAGCGAGACTTCAGTAATTAGAGAGAAAGCCTGAGATGACTCCACCTCAGGCGAGAACAACAGTAGGAGTCGCGAGTATGGAGAGAATATTCACGAGGAACAACCTGGAAGCAAAGGCCGGACAGATTTACACGCTGTCAAATATTCATGTCAGCCGGAGAAACAAGAGAGAAGGAGAAGGTGCTGAAGGAACGAGTGTAACAAACACCACACCGTCCTTGTCTGGGCGAGTTGAACTTACTGAGTCTTTGACATTAGAAACTCAGTTTACATGCTGAGGTCACGTCAACACTGTGGCTTTCTGACTGAATGTTGACTCACCAATGAAAGGAAAGAAGCATGTTTCTTCTTCTTCTTCTTGTTTTTCTTATTATTATTTTCCTTCTTGATCTTCTTCTTCTTATTCGTGTTATTGTTCTTGCTGTTCTTCTTCTTATTCTTTTTGTTCTTCCTGTTATTCTTCTCCTTCTTGTGCTTCTTCTTCTTGTTCTTCTTCGTCTTGTTTTTCTTGTTCTTATTTTCCTTCTTGTTCTTCTTCTTCTTGGTCTTCTTCGTGTTATTGTTCTTGCTGTTTTTCTTCTTGTTCTTCTTACACTTTCCGTTCTTTTTGTTCTTGTTTTCCTTCTTCGTCTTGTTTTTCTTGTTCTTGTTCTCATTATCCTTCTTGTTCTTTTTCTTCTTGTTCTTGTTCTTGTCGTTCTTGTTCTTGTTTTTCTGTCTTGTTTTTCTTCTTATTCTTCTTGTTTTCCTTCTTCTTGTTTTTCTTCTTCGTCTAGTTTTTCTTGTTCTTGTTCTTATTTTCCTTGTTGTTCATTCTTGTTTTCTTCTTCTTTTTCTTCATGTTATTGTTCCTACTGTTGTTCCTTTTCTTATTGTTCTTCTTCTCGTTTTTGTTCTGCTTGTTGTTTTTTCTTCTTGTTATTCTTTGTCTTGTTTTCCTTCTTCTTCTTTGTGTTATTGTTCTTGCTGTTCTTCTTTTTCTTTTCCTTATTGTCCTTCTTGTTTTTGTTCCTCTGGTTCTTGTTGTTGTTGATCTTCTTGTTATTTGTCTTGTTTTTCTTTTTCTTCTTGTTTTCCTTCTTGTTCTTATTCTTGTTGTTGTTCTTCCTCTTCTTGTTCTGCTCCTTCTTCTCCTTGTTCTTCTTCCCTTTGCTCTTCTACATGTTTTTTGTTGTTGTTTTTTTTACATTTACACTGAATGTTTAATCTTTCTTTACTGTGACCTTGTTGCCACACATTTTTACCCACTATGGGAATATAACGTGACGAAAACAGTACCTCAATAACCTAAAAATAACTTCACAAGGTTGATTATACCTATTATTATTTATTGTTTAGTGCCTGTTGCTGAGCACGCGTCTAGGCACAACGTAAATATTTTGTTTTGGAATCAATTATCCTAGTAAAGATAGTTAAAAATGTTTGTTTAATGCCTGTTGTGTTTCTTGTAACTGCTGTTTGAACTTGTGTTCAACTCGAGCGTACGTTAGTTTGATGCGACTGTGTGAGAACACAGTGTGGCGGGAGGTTGTTGTTGGACGATGGAGGGAGTCGAACAACCTTGACCTCCACCTGTTATCATCCGTGTTGACACAACGGCGCTGATTCAACTCAAACATCCCGCATGTGGAAAACATCAGTCACTTCCCGATTCCTCGTAAAACATTGTCCGATTCCAACATCCCATCCCGTTCTGACCCGGCGTTCCAGTGCGTCACTGTTGGTTCGGTCACACGTCAGCGGGTCGGAGATATTTTATTTACTTCTCCTCCTCTCCACGTGAGTCCAGGGCGCACCGTCCTCGCTAACCCATCAAAACATGGCTTCACTTTCCGTTTTTCGGGGATGAGACCAGTTGTCGGGAAGCATCTGGAGGCAGCACCCTTCCAGCGCCGGCCAACCCGGGTCTTTTTCCTCGACCCGTTCCAGGCAAACCAACTCACCCGCGACCATTGACGCACTTATAATATATCTTTATGGCCTTTTCAGACGCTTCAGACATTGTGTAATAGTAATAATAATGTGATTTCGTCGGAGCGTAAATAAGTACATCCTTTTGCTTATACTGGGCAGGTCGGATGCGTAGATGTTGCTCTAATGTGGTCTGGGGTTGTCGTGGCGATGCCAGAAGTCTGTGGCCGCACGCTGGTCGGTCCAACTCCCACTGTGACTCGAAGACTCCTCGCAGGTTCTACTGGGTTCTGATCATGACCCGATTAACTCTCATGTGTTTCTGTAAAGATGCTATTCAAGACTAAACGAGGCTGTGGCCTGCTTCTGCGACACAACAAACATGGCGTCGGCTGTTGTCGTACAAATAGAAGTTGGACTCTATTGTATCATCAGTGTGTGTTTGTAAAAAACTCTGTTTTCATTGAAATATTTACATTAGAAAAGGATTTTAAGCCCCGCCCACTGAAAACACTTTGTTTCTCTGGAGATGAAATCTCGTTCACCATTACCACACCCACTCTGCTGTGATTCGTCAAGCATCGAGGTTTGTCACTGCGGGTCATCAATCTCAGAAGTCTCCACCTCCAAGGGACTCGTTGTATAAACAAAGCTAGGTGTTATTACAGCTGGCTGTTGTCATTGCATATTTGTCAACAACACTTGGTTCCAATAACTTGTATTCATAAAGTCACTAGTTACAGGTTAGCTACATTGACTCTGAGTTCCACGTGATTACATTTTAGTGATATGGGTGTATTACGATACATTTCGGTATTTTTAAATTCCTGATGCTTAGTGGATAATCAATAGCACTGTATTGATATTTACATACTATATTGTTAAAGCACTTTGTGACCCTGGTCTAGAAAGGCGCTTTACAAATAACCTTTACTTCACTTTACTTACTTTACATTTTATTTATTTTTTTAGCCTTTGTAATAACATTTTACTTCAATTCAAAGTTATTTCAGGACTTATA
This sequence comes from Callionymus lyra, assembly GCF_982586985.1. NCBI lineage: Eukaryota > Metazoa > Chordata > Actinopteri > Syngnathiformes > Callionymidae > Callionymus > Callionymus lyra. Next base: position 17,482,411 of record NC_141834.1, read on the forward strand.
TTTAAATTCTGTGTGTATTAAAGACATCATTTTGATCATTTTATTTGATCGATTAACACTAATATACACACAGCATCCATTTATTTGTGTGGTGCAATTTAACCTCCGTCCACTAGTTGGCTACATTTGTTATTTCTTCCGTGCCAGAGTAACAATTAAACCAGCGAAATGGCAGCAATGGGTGAAAAAGAAAAGATGGAACAGGGTTCAGCAGCTTTTATTCTCATTTTGGCTATAAAACAAAGTTTCAAATTTAAAAAAAAATCGTACAGATACTGAATATTGTATGTTGCTCCAGGTTGTTAATGTACTTCATTGTTAATATAAGTTTACATTTGTTGTTCATATTTAGAAAGGCACTTTCCTATAAACACTTTCACATCTGATTATAGAAAGTATTTGCTCATTTATTCGTCATAAAAGCAAGTAAAAGTATTGTTTCTTTAGAATAAACAATATATCTCTGTCCCTACAGTATCGCGATATATCGTATCTTCACACGTGTATCATCGTATGTATTGTATCACCAGAGTCTTAACAATACACAGCCCTATTAAGTGATAAAATAAGCAACACAGAACAAAAGTTATTGAGTGTTTTAGCTTTGGAACATGAACCGTGGATCTTAAAATGTGATTTTTATAACCTGCTAGAAACCCCTACAGCTGTTAGTGCATGTAAACAAGTACACAAACGCATTCCTCCGACCATAATAACATTCGAGGTAATGAATTCTGCTCTTTACGACCCGCTTTCCCTGCCCTCGTGTATAAACCATGATCCAAGGAATCCAGATTTAAACAACAAAAAAAAAAAAAAACCCACAACAGAAGCTAGGATACGTCACTGAACTCATTGCACCAGTTGGTGAAGCGTCTGACGCCCCGGCAGCTTTTTTTTTCCAGAAGATGCTGATCCACGAAATTCCCATGGGTTTTCTGGTGGGGGTGGCCCCGGGCCAGGAGGAACTGCAAACAAACAGTTGGAGCTGCTCGTGTCTGAGGCTGAAGCCCAATCAACCCCACAGCCCTCATTCTCACACATCTGGGTGAGGAAGGAGGGAGGGAGCGAACGGGAAAAAAAGAAAGTGAAGCTGTTTTTTTTGTTGTGTGCGTTTGATTGCGAGGCATAGAAGGCGTTTCAAAGGCATTACACAAGTAGATTTATGAGGGCATTCGCAGCTACGCTGGCAATAAAACAAAGATCCCGCGCTGCTGTCAGAAGTTCATATTAGGTCTGATTGTGGCTGGAAGGGGGAAGAAAGAGGGATGAAAAGGACAAAAAAAAAGGGGGAGAACTTGTCGAGAAGTGACCTCGGAGAGAAGGAAACAAACAGGTACGAACTTGACGTCTCATGACAGCGAGTGGACTCGCACTGACTCACCCCTTCCTCCCTTTTCCTTCCCTCCATCCCTCCCTCCCTCAATCCCTCTCTTAAGTGGCCACATTATGTGTCCCTGGGTTTGTTTTTAATGGCCGGGCGTGTCTGGACCCGGGTCGGGTCCCACTTCTAATTAGTGGTCGTCCCGAGATCCAGAACGTTCTGATCACTTGGAAGGGGATTATTCCCCGATATTCTCCCGATGCCTGACGATGAAGTACTTTATTTTTTCTTTTTATAGCTTCACAATTACGAGCGCACCTTCACGATTAACATCCAGCAGGACCGGAGTTTTTAATATGAAGCAGGGGAATTAATCGCCCTCGTATTAGAAGATGTTTTATTAAAGTTCACAGGTAGCTGGGGAAAGATGTTCTTAATGCACTCGGAATATGATCAACTGGATTATGTAATGGTTGGTTAAAGTACATGATGTCATGACTAATGAATTATTAGCGGCGAGATGTTTCACCGTCCATTAAACCGTGTGTACGACGACGTTTCACCAGCTATTAAATTATTATATTTGAAGATAAGGTCGTGTTATTGTATCTTTTATTTAACGCTTTTTCTTTTTACAGCTTTAGTCGCACGCAAGATTAGTGGCAAACTTACTATTGTGAACTGTATTATTAGAATATCACTAAAATTGACCTTGATGCCACTTCTATGTCTCAATAAATTACAATTTTAACATATACATATTATCAAAAAATAAAATTAATTACAAAAAACAAAAAAAAACGAAGTGAAAATTGTACTGTTTTCGTCAAATTATCAATGAATTTTAATTTGGCAAAAACTCAAATGGAATTAAAGATATAGTTTTGGAACTTTTACACAATATGGATTAAAACATGAAACAGAATCAGCAGCATAATTAAGAATATGCATCATTTAACAGTTTATTTATTGATTCTAATGGAAGTTACAGCTGCAATACATAAATTATATATATATATATATATATATATATATATATATATATAAAGTATATATATTTTATTTTTTATTTTTATTTTTTTTGTTGCAAAATGTGCAAAGAAAAAACAATTAAATATAACAATAAACGGGCAAAATAAATACTGAAATATTCCAAAATCAAGTTATATAAAATAAACCATTAACACGGTATAAAAGTAAAAAGGATCAAATCAGAATTATACGGACTTGTATATAATATACAGAACATACAGAAACATTAAAAAGTAAAATAATCTATAAACAAAAAAAAAAAGTAAAGAAATATACAGAGGCTAAGATGTATAAAATAAACTATAACCACAATGTTAAATTACAGAAGGCAAAAATAGAATCTGAAATATACATCCACTAAGAAAATAATAATAATAATAAACAAGATGTAAACACAAAACACAATATAATAAGTACAAAATAAATTTACAGAATATAAGATGTGAACAGTCAACTCTGAACAGTAGGATATGTTAAGGCAGGAGTGAAGTGGTTGCAGGTCAGTTAATAGTTTATATTTTTAAAGCGCCTCTCGCAGACCAGGGTCACAAAGCACCTAAAAAACAGAACAATACATGGTGTGAATACGTACAAGTTTAAAAATCTTTAAAAGGTCAAGACAACACATAGTAGCCTCAAGATAATTAAGAAAAAGTCTGATTGTATTCAGAATACCGGGAATATAAAACAGGAAACAGACACGACCAGATCCTTATTCTTGTTTCTATGCTGGATTTGGCAATGACACGACATAGATTGTCGTGACATCCTTCTGACGGATTCCAGGTCCTCAATAGATTAAGCCGAGAACTAACTGCTAGGAATTACTGGACAAAATAACCAACGCAAGTACCGACTGGCCCCGTTTCTTTGTTTGGAACCCACTTCAAACCAGTCTTTACGACCCCACTTTCTCGTGGTGAGCCCACAAAGGGCTCCGTCAGAAAAGTGGACGTGGAAGGAATCAAGTTTCTTGGGATCTGGTCCACAAGTGAGAGAAGAGTCGATGCAGGATCTTCATTAAGAGGGACATTGTGTTGAAAGAAACGTTCGGTATATACTGGTTGATCCAAGTACCTACTCTCAACTGAGACTTTGCAATGAAAATCAGCTCTTTCAGTAAAGTTAGCTCTTTATTATAGTAGTCAAATGAGACACTCAGGCATCTGGAAGTCACTAAAAGTAGTATTAGGGGCTGTGTCTCAAATCGCTCACTTCTCTAAGTGCACTGGTTTACAGTGCACTTTGTCTAGTGACTCCTTCAAGAAACATCTTAAGACGTTTTTATTTGTTGAGGCTTTTCCTTGATTTTCTGGAACTCCTGTTGTGTTATCAGTTTTATCTTGATCTTTAAAGTATATACTTTATTGAATATTGTTTTGATTGTTTAAGCGCTTTGTGACCCTGGTCTAGAAAAGTGCTATACAAATAAGAAAGACTCACTTACTTACTTTAAGACAGTGCATGTACTTGCCCAGTGCGCAAATTTTCGACATGTAGTACCGTCTCAAATCAAACTCTGCCGCTACACACTTACAGGATACGACTCAACAGCTTCTTCTTCTACTACTTTCTAACGCTGATTGCAACCAGCTGTTGAAACACTATCGCCGACAGCGTTTGTTCATTTTACCGTTGTAATTAAACTTCTGGCCACTAGATGGCAGCAGTCATTACATCCTCCGCAGCTTAAGGGACAATTAAATCCCAGGAGATCTCTGCCATGACTGAGGACATGAGGATACATTAGGCTCCGGCAGCTTTAAAGCTGATGTTTGGACATATTTTGACCTTAAGTTATATTAAATAAACCAAAAGAGAGTGCATTTTAGTGTCATCTTGTGATTGTTCCAGTGTCTCCTTGAAAAAAGGTTCCGGAAATGATGCAAATGATGCAAATGTATTGAATTATATCATATTGAATCATGATTGATGGCACTTTTCGCCAATTGAAGCAAGTTACTAAGTTGTATCCCATTGTGCTTTTACTGTTGTGTTGAAAATTCAAAAAAATGTGGGTAAAATAAGTGTTTTCTCAAGATGTTCACGTCAGTATCTGCTCCGAAGACGCGTCGTCAGTGACGTAGCTTCAGTTTAGCGTCGTCTACGTCACCAAGATGGCGGCGGTTAAGGGTGGAAAGTGTCCATCGATCCACACTTTCTTGCCAATTGAGTGCGCATTGTGCACTAGACTGCTCATCGGGACGCAGTGTACACTCAAAATATAAGTGTAACTGCAGAAGTGCTTGATTTGGGACATAGCCACGGACAAAGAGGGGTTTCCTGGAACTCGGCGGAGGCCCCGGGGCGGACCCAGATCACGCTGAATTATAATAATTATCGAGTAGTTTGACAAATGTACTTTCAAACCATGTATTTGTGTGGATTCTCATCGTGGACGACAGCAGATCACGGTTGATACAAATGTGTTCAGAAGCGAACAGGAGGCTCGCTGATAAAGATCATCACTTGGTTTTCTCAGAACTGGTTTCCAGGATTCACTGCCAGAAGAAACAGACACGGCGAGTCTCACTTTACTCGTCTTGAAATGATTAGTTCAGAAGCATCATCTGAGGTGCGTCGTCTGACGAATCAACACCATGTCGCTGGCAGCTGTTTGAAGAGGGAAAAAAAAAAATCATTTACCGTTAAGAAAACAAATCAAAAGAAATATTTCTAGTTTCTTCTCTGCTCAGTCGACAACCGTTTTTTTGTCGCCGCCACGATTGGAATGTCTTCTCCGGGGTGAGAGGCCACGCTTTGATTGACAGGTGTTGAGTGGGAGTGTACAGAGTGACCCAGAAGACGAAGAGTTACGATGAGGAAGGTGAAAGGGAAGGATCAGAAATGGAGAACATTTATTGCCAGGACTGTAAAAATAACTCGGTCATTTTCTTGTGCTGTGGATAGTATTGATTAAATGAATACAACGAGATAAAATATCATAAATGTTGGTATTTTAAAATGTACTGATTAAATATATGAAGCTAGTTTGTACACAAAACAATTCATGGTTTATAGCAATGGCACAACCATTACATGACATGGTAGTTACCTTGTTCTGCCACTAGGGAGAGATATAAACAAATCTTACTTATTGCTGATTTAATAAGAAACGCTTGGCTTGAACAGAGTAAAAAAATCTGTTCTTTATTGAGTATAACTGTCTGAAATATGTTTTATTTTGAAGTATTAAACGTAAAATGCCTTTTAAGACATTTAAACAGTCAGTGGTGCAAGAAAATGAAAACAGCGAAGGCTTGTTCACTCGGAGATCATGAATTGGTTTCTGGCGATGACTGAGGACGAGAGGATACAGTGGACTCTAACAGCTTTTAAAGCTGATGTTTGGACATATTTTGGTTTGAAAACAAATGAAAGCAGTTACAACTTCGTTGAGAGTCATGTGGTCTGTAAATACTACAACACCAGAGTCAAGTACTCGACAATACTACACATTTATCCTTGTTACTACAGTATCACAATATATTGTATCGTTGACTCTATGTCGTGATGTGTATTTTGTTGCCAGATTCTTGACAATACACAACCACAACACAACATTTAAATTCTGCAACATTTTTTCACAATACCGTATCAATATTTAACAGAACCGTAATCTTTTTCTTTTCTCGCAAATCCTAATTTAATATTTGGCATTTACTTTATATTTAAATTAGTTTTTTAAATAATTAAATACATTTAAACTTATTTGCTGTTGTTTTTTAATTCACAGCATTTGTTCATTTTACTGTTGTAATTAAACTTCCGGCCACTAGATGGCAGCAGTCATTACATCCTCCGCAGCTTAAGGGACAATTAAACCCCAGGAGATCTCTGCGATGACTGAGGACGAGAGGATACAGTCGACTCCGGCATCTTTTAAAGCTGATGTTTGGACATATTTTGACTTTCAGTACATATTAATTTAACCAACAAACACAAGATGTCACTAAAATTCAGTGTCCTCTTGAAAACGGTGCCGGGAACAAAATATATCCTATTGAAATATATTACGAGTTTAGCATTTCGCAACAACCGCACAATTAAACACTCAATAATTATAGTCAGAATTTTTAATTAAATGTGGGTCGACACTTTTTCGGTCTAACTTATCGTTTAAGAATTAATTAACTCAAAAAAAGTGGGTTTATTTTGCAGTTTAACGCAGAGAGAGGCTTGTTTTCGTGCATCACTTTCAACTGACCTGACTTTGCTTTTTTTTTTTCCCCCTTCTGTCTGTGAGTCCCTGCACCAGTGTGTTGTGTAACAGCGTAACGTTGAGGTCATGGAAACTCAACAGTCTGTATTTTGGCCGCAGGATTAGCCAGGACATGCTTCCACTTGAGGAATGTCTCTTTATCTCTCTCTCTCTCACACACACACACACACACACACACACACACACACACACACACACACACACACACAGAGGATGAGAAATTAGAGCAGCAGCTCGAGTTGACCTTGTTTAGCGATTAAAGACTTTATAGGTTATATAAATGATCCATCTGAATTGTGTATTCTTGGCTGGAGCTCATGGAGTATTTACGACCCACTAACTCACTTTAAATGTTGATCCCGGTGTTAATATTTCAATGCGCGCTGAATATTTGATTGTTTGCCTGTTTTATTTATGCGCCTCATTGTTGTGCGGTTTCAAAAGTTTGCCGTATTTGTAGCTAATGGAACATTTATGCCGTTCGACACGCGTTGCACTGCAGGAGATCAGTCGGCCTCCGCAATGAGACGCCGTCGAAATTGCGATCGAATCGGCTCCGCGTCGGACATTAAACATTCATCGGCGTCTTTAAAGAAGATCTTAAATACGATGTCGAGAAGCTGCGATCAACGCTCCGGCTGAAGAACCTCGGATTAGTGAAGGCTTGTGCAACACATGGTGTTTTTTTTTTTTTTTATCAATCATGTGTCTAAATTTGACTCACTTTAAAGATGATTTTAACAAACAAAGTAATAACTGGGACTTACATTATTTCCCTGAGAGCACTCGAGAATGCCGGGAGGCTCTTGGCCATAATTTGATGTTGATTTTTAAGAGCAAAGAGTGGAAAAGAAAAAAATGTTTCATCACTTTTGATAGACTCTGTGTTTAAATATTCGTCGTGTGGACAGTTTTGGGACACTGTAGAGTTGGACTTTATACATCGTGATTATTCAACTTTACTTTTCTGGTCTGTTATAACAAAATTTACCCCAAAAAATGTAACTTCATTTGGGGTTTTTTCTTCCACAAATTGATTTCTCAAGGGTTTTTTTAGCTGGTGTGGTAGGACTTGAGACTGTCCCTGAACTGAAAATAATATTACTATATACGTGGTTTTGACTGATTCACTTAATAAGGAAAAACTTCTCCTCATCTGAGCCTTGACACTGTGACGAATACAATGATGTCATCTGCGTAAGAAGACACATGATGGAGAAAAAACTCCAAAAGACTTGCAAAAGACAAGAAAGTATCAAAGAAGACAAAACAATATAATGAGAAGAAGAAAATAACGATGTAATTATATATATTTTTGCATGCGTTTGTGTCTTTTCGTCTTGACTATTGTAACAGTTTATTTTGGTTTCTAAACTAGAAGGATTTGTCTCACCTGCAGTTGATACAAAACTCTGCAGCGAGAATTCTGAGCCGCTCTAGTAGAAGAACTCACATTTCTCTGATCCTTAAAACTCTTCACTGGCTTCCAGTTTCTTTCAGAATTAACTTTAAAATTCCGGTTCTTACTTTCAGATCTATTCATGGTCAGACCTTCCATCAGTGATCTGATCCAGACTTACTTTCTTGGATTGTTTAAGCGCTTTGTGACCCTGGTCTAGGAAAACAATCTACAAATATTACTTACTTACCTACTTACACATGTAAATGTAAAAATGTCAATTCCATGACGATTGGTTTCGTTCATCTCCTTCTCCTAGGAAACGTGATACCAATGACAATTCTCATTCATTTTCTCACCCCCTCTCAATAAACTCGGCTGCTACCTTAACAAAGTGTCAATGGTAATCTGTATTAACCTTTTACATAACACCTGTGACTTTTGAGAGACCCAGTGAGGTTTTTTAGGTTCTTACGATCTGTCATTTGGAGGAAGAAGCGTGTTATTGTATACGGACGGTACTTATATTTAGAGATGTAAGACTGATATGTTCGGCCTCTGAGGTGTCGTCGCTGCACCTAAAAAGGTGAACAAAAAGAATGAAAGAAGAAGAAAAATATATACAGTGTATATATATATATATATATATATATATATATATATATATATTTTTTTTATTATTGTTTGAAAAAAAAGAAAAAGTTCTGAGAATGATGTCATCTGTGTAAGAAGACATAAGACAGGAGAAAATGACAGACAGGATAAAAAGTAATGACACAAAAAAAATCAGTATTTATACATATAAATATATAAAATATATTTTTATTGATTAAAAAAAAGCATAAAATGTTGCGAAACTAAAATGATGACTAAAATGATGTCATAAGTAGAATTAAAAATACCAAAAAGGATTTAAAAAAAAAAGCCAAACTAGTTTTTATTCATATAAATATATTAAATATGTTCTTTATAGTTTTAAAAACGTTCTGAGAATGTGACGATTATAATGATGTCATCTGCGTAAGAAGACGGAAGATTGAAAAGAGAAAAAAAAGAAAATGATGATGAAAATTTATATATATAAATATATAAAAAATATATATTTTATTATATTCAAAAATATATATTATGTTGTGAGACTGTGATGATTAGAATGATTCCATCTGTGTAAGTAAAATAACAAACAAAATAAACTAGTTTTTACACGTACTGTATAATTACGTCAAATATATTTATCATATACAAATATTTACATTTAAATATAGTTTGAAGAGAAAGATGAAGAGACATTTTATAAATATTTTATTGATTAAAAAAATTATAATGTGTTCCAAAAAAAATAGAAAATAACAAAAAATGATACAAAAAATTACAATCAAACAACCAATACTAATGAGGTAAGGTAAGGTAAGGTAAAACTTTATTCATCCCTCAGGAGGTCTCCTTCGGGAAATTGTTTTTTTCCAATAGCTAGCAATTTTTCATAAACAATAAAAAATAATAAATCAAAAATAAAATAAGAAGAACATAAAGAGGAAGAACAAGATGACACAATCTAAGTCTAAAGATAAAGACAAAGAACATAGATCAAAGAAAAACAACAAAGACAAAGGATACAAAGACTAACATAGAACCGAACATCCAGATACTCTCACTCCACTCCTGCCCCCGAACTCAGAATTGTACAATTTAATAGCCCGAGGAATGAATGAGTCCCTGAGTCTATTTGTTTTGGGTAGGAGCATTCGTGCACTCATTCTGCTTCTCTGCTCACTGATGACATGATGATCCAGGAGACTTTTAAATAAATAACAACTTCCAGTAACGGTAAAACTGAAGGATTTTGTTGGTAGCAAAAAATAGATATTTTGATCAAAATCCTACTCTTCGGTAAACATACCATTTACTTCGTCCAGCGATTGAAACCGTGGAGAGAGTTGGTCCGACTGGTGTGATTGAGTTTGACTCTCCAGACTCCAGCGAAGAGATACTTTTACCCAAAACATTCGAAAGGTTTGTTAGGAATAAGTCATGGTTGGGCGTAAAGCATGAACCGGTTGACTCTGGAAGAAAGAACACAGTGTTCATGCTAACAGGACGAGTGAAAACATGTCAAGGAGAGCCTGTAAATTCCCCCGCTGGAGAAACTACTGTACATTTTCAAAATCCACCCAGCACCTGGAACACATTAAAGGATCTGACAGTGGGACATATCCAACCTCGGGAGAACAGGAAATGGTTTAATTCTCCCGAGGAGAACCCGCCTCACTCGGGGAAGTGGCTAACCACATGAAGCTAGCGTGTTTACCTCCAGTGATTTGCACAGGTGAGGGAGAACGCCCTGCGGGGAACGACACAGCGACGGCTTGTTCGCTCCCAGATCATGAATTAATTTCATTCACTCGTTTTTTTAAAATTTTATTATAGTTCTCTCCATCTCCTCGCCTGGAAATATGAATTTACACCTTCAGCTCATCAAATATATATAAAAAACTTGACTAGAATGCAGGTTGAATGGCAGTTTTGTGCGTTCAAAGTGGTGTGTTTGTGTATCTTTCTGGAGTGCTTCACCTGTCAGGGACGTTATTGGTTCCCACCCTTTACAATAACGGCGCTTTCAGCCGTGGTTTGTTTTCAAGGACGTATTTGCAGACCTTGAAATATTTCACATCATATTTTTTTTTTTTTTACCTGAGGTCAACGACTCGAGCTCGGCCTCACAAAGAGCTCATTATGAGAAGTTATTTTTAGTTGTTCAAAAAAACTAAATATATGATTCCGTGTTCACTTTTTGTATGTTTGTGATTTACTGCCAAAACCGTTTTTTTTATAAATATATTTAATATATATATCTATACAGTATATATAGATTTCATATTTGTGCTGCCAAAGTATTGTCAATCTATATCTAAAATTTCATTTTTTTTAATCATATGTATTTTTGGAGTACTGTATTTATTGCCAAAATACTTTTTAACCAAATATTATTATCTATACAATATTGCATCATAAATTATTTGTCTTCATAGTCGGGGTAATCTTCATCCCAGACATTAATATATCGAAAAATAATATTTTAATAAAATTATAAATATATATATATATATATATATATATATATATATATATATATATATATATATATACTGTATATATAATGTTTTCCTAAGTAATTATTGTAAGTATTTTTGAGATTAGTATTTTTGGAGCCAAAGTATTTTCAATATATGTCTTAAATTATATCTTTTTAATGAATTAAAAACCATATATATGTATCTTCTTTTTGTATTTAAATATTATTTATTATATTTAATCTATTCGAAATAATACATATATTTTCTTCTTTTCTAAACCACTAAATTACTAGCAGTGGTATTTTTTTAATATTATGGATAAATAACATCAAAATATATTATTTCATTTATTACGATATATTTAATAAAAAAAATTTATTGTCGTGTTATATATATAGATGTATAATATATGTATAAAGATTAGTTTGTGTTGGAATTTTGTTAAATATTGTTTAATATGTTTATTTTACTTATGAAGATGACATCATTCTAATCGTTGCAGTCTTGCAGCATATCACTATTTTGCAATACAATATAGATTTTATGTATTTATATGTATACGACCTAATATGTTTTTGTTTGTCATTTTCTTCTGTCTTGTGTCTTTTTACGCCGATGACATAATTTTAATCGTCACATTCTCAGAACATATTATTATTTTATGAAACAATGAAACTATACTCAGTTTTGTGGGTGTTTTAGTGACAATTTAGTGTGCTATATTTGGCATACTAAGAATTTAGACGCACTTATGCACTAAAAATACTAAGTTTAAGTATGCAAGTATGCGATTTGAGACACAGCTACACCGGAAGCACTTGCGATATTTACTTCCTGTCGACTACATTATCTTAAAATAAGCTTTTTTTAAACAAACAATTCCTCTTGTCGACAATATAATACCAGATGAACGTTACAAACGAGCAGTACGGAGGTATTTGGATGTTTTTTAAGTATCTTTTTGGACGAAGATGAAGACAACTGAGCTCCAGTCGCTACATTAAAATGAACAAACATTTTTGTCTATAACTCTAAAAAGTAACAGATTACTCTGAAAATAATCCAACAATAGTCGACACGAGGGCGAGTAGAAGATGATTTTGAACTATCACTTTAAGAGTTTCTCTGTTGCTCTTTGAAACCAGTCGTATCCCGAGGTAATACTACTTCACTCCAAACACGCTAAATAACGTTGAAAAACGTTCAGAAAAAATCCGCAAAAAAAAAAGTTCAACTCCGAGAGCAGAAGAATACGATCCTCACTTCACTTCCCGAGCAGTCGAGCAGAATCTCGTCTCCACGTCTGTTCAGTCGTCGACCTCTGGACCTCAAACTTTTTCCTGGAGCCGACTGCAAGAAGACAGCGAGCAGAAGATCCTCAAGGTCACGTCAGCTGTTCAAACAGCCTCGCCGAGCCATATACGTATACTTGACGTAAATATTTAGAGTTCAAGTTGTTTTATGGCGAACGCCTCGATTTCATACGCGATGAGAACTTTTCCTCGCTTCGGAGTTTTCGTATCGTGGTCTATGAATTAAGGAGATTTTTTTCTTCTTCTTGTCAGTTTTTGGAAACATCTCACACTTCCAAGGCTGAAGGTTCTGAAGCTTCCACACTGTGAATCATGGTTGACTCTTTTGTGAACCGTTTAACACGTTTCGAGAGCAAGTATTCCCAGATTTTCGAAGCCGAGTTGGCCCGGATAGAGAACTTAAAAAGGCAGAAAGATAAACGGGGAAACATAATGGGTCGAGAAGCAGTAGTTCCAGCTGAAAGATAAAAAAAAAAAAAAAGGAGGATCATAAACACGTTTCATCCGGATCACTGTCGTAGAGAGACGGTATTTAACGATGTGTCGGCTCTGGTTTTTTGGCTTCGGGAATCTGTTCTCTCCTGGAATCGAGCGACTGTTGTATCTGGCTCCGAGTGTTTTTGTCAAAACAAGGGTTTGGGTTTTTTGGGCCTGGCTCGGCGAAAGTGGAAAATAAACTCTCCTGTTGCTGCGCCCGTCAAGTTAGCGGTCACGGCTTGTTGCCTCCAAAGAGAGATTGAACTCAAACTTCCAACGTGTTTTTTTTTTTTTAATACTCCGCACGTCACCACAGTATCTCTCTCTCTCTCTTTCTTGGTTTGTTTCTCTGGACGCCGATGTTGTATCAGATGCTCCGTCATTTCGACAGTGTTTTCGGTGCCGCCTTGAAATACTCAAATGACTTCTTCCATGGCTGTGAGTACACAAGAGACTGACAAATGGTTTTTCTTGCTATGAACGATAGAAAGTTCATTTTCCCTGGAAACCTTTACGACGTGTTTACAATTTTTCAATTATAGTTTTTTTTTGATGACATTGCAGTAAATGTTTTTAGGTGCACAAAGTTAAGTTTGATGAGGAAAACTCGTAAAGCCTCACGGAAATACTTGAGAACGAGAACATGAAAAGTAAATAAACTGTACATAGACGGCAAACCCGACTCACATCAACGTCCACTTTTTGTGTTTTAGTAAAAAAACAAACTCTAAAGGAACAATTACTTTAGATGTATTTTTACTTATCTGTTCTACAGAGTTTACACAAAATTCATACTTTTATGATAAATAGGTTGGTGTAATATATGTAATATATATATATATATATATATATATATATATATATATATATATACTTACAGGTGCATGTTCAGCCAGCAGTAGGAGGATGAAACGTCTTCGGTGCTGATACCAGCGTAAATACCTTGAGAAAACACAAATTTTTATCACCCAACAACACAACGACAGTAATAACACAAAGAAACACGACTTAATAAATTGTTTCAATTGGCGAAAAGTGCTGTCAAGTGTCGGTGATAGTGTTCCAACGGTTGGTTACAATCAGCGTTAAAAAGTAGTAGAAGAAGAAGCTGTCGAGTCATTTTTGGTGTGTAGCGACAGTGTTTAATTTGAGACAGTACTACCTGTCAAAATATGTGCACTCTTCAAGTAAGTGCACTGTCTTACAGTGTACTGTAAAGCAGTGCACTTGGAGAAGTGCGTGATTCTAACCACAGCCCTGGAGTACTTCCTGTTATTCAAGATATTCTCCAAAATCAATCCTCTCAAGGCTCCGTCAATAAATCACATGTTTGGTTCCGAGACCCAAAAATTCCACGTCCAGTTCTCACCGACTCCTCGTGTTCATCTACTAATGTGCAGCTGCCTGCGTCGCCGATCAAAAGTTGCTTATTTTGCTTGTCAGATGAAAGGGAGCAGAAAATCACTAACAGCTGACCACAACAAACCAGGCCAGACGAGTAAACTCCGTCCCACATCGGATTGTGTTGGTGTGTGTTTGTGTGTGCGTGCGAGGAGCGTGAGCCAAAACATATGAGCAGATAATGCACACGGCAAACACACCCACATACGTTTGTCAGATGTCGCCCCGTTCTTTGTTTTGATCTGCCTCTCGTGATAATATAAGTTGTTTCCAAAATATGTTTTTTTTTCTCCTACCAAAAACACTGTTTTGTTCAAACCGGCAACAATAGCTTAAATTAATATGGAGATTTATTGATTGTATTAAGTCGATTATTTCCAGTTTTATTTGTTGTCAATACAAGTTCATAACAGGCGAGTAAAATGTGCCAAAAAAAGGTAAAAATATTCAACAAATTATCAGATTTCTACCTTTGTGTTCTAATGACTCCTTCAACATCTTAAGACACTTTTATTTGTGCTTTTCCTGATTTTCTGGGACTCCTGTGTTTGTCTTATGTGTCTTGATCTTTTAAAGTATATATTTTAACTGTGTATTGTTTTTTATTGTTAAAGCTCTTTGTGACCCTGGTCTAGAAATATCTACAAATAACCTTTACTTACTTAATTAACTTGTTGCAATGTTTCTTTACATGTTTTTGATGGTTGGAATCTACTGTAAATTCAGCGTAACCTGAAAAAGAAAAGACCCTCACAAAAAATAAATAAGCTAAAGGTTTACTTTAATTTAACATAAATATTATTAAAATATATTATTAATAAAGTAAGTAAAGTAAAGTATTAGTTATTTGTAAGATCTTTCTAGACCAGGGTCACAAAGTGCTTTAATAATCAAAAACAATACACAGTTAAAATATATACTTTAAAAGTTCAAGACAACATAAGGACAAACACAGGAGTCTCAGAAATCAGGGAAATGCCTGCACAAATAAAAGTGTCTTCAGATGTTTCTTGAAGGAGTCAGTAGATCATCAAACACAGAGATGGTTCCAAAGCTTAGGAGCAACAGCCTGGAAGGATTTCTCTCCTCTGGTCCTGAACCGTGTGCGAGGAACCATCAGTAGATTCTGATCCACAGACCTCAGAGCCCGAGCTGGGGTGTAAGGCTGGATCAGATCACTGATGGAAGGTCTGACCATGAATAGACCTGAAAGTAAGAACCAGAATTTTAAAGTTGATCCTGAAAGAAACTGGAAGCCAGTGAAGAGTTTTAAGGATCAGGGGAAATGTGAGTTCTTCTACTAGAGCAGCTCAGAATGCTGGCTGCAGAGTTTTGTATCAACTGCAGGCTTTTCTAAGTTTACAGATTTTTCTCAGTCATAAGTATTGAAAACAAGCTATCCATCAATACTATTATTGATGGATAGCTTGTTTTCTGTCAACCAGGCTTCTGAGGCTTTGGTACTCAGGGGTTCCTCTCATTGATGTCATCCAGGACAAGTATCTCTGTCCTGGGTCTGCCCTGGGGCTCCCTCCCAGATCGTCATCAAATTCAATATTTGTGCAAACATGAATTAGAAAAAAAGATATTTAATCCTTCTGTCCTTACAGCGAGCTTTTTCTTCCTAATGACTCAAGAGAGTTGTAATTTAAACTGCTTCCTCGTCTCTAGTATCTTTTGGCAGAGTGCCCGTCTCACACGTTTTTTTTTTCTTTCTTTCTTTCTCCCAAAAATAATGCTACAAGCTGCTTTCTATTCTAAGTTGCAACCCAGACGCTTGACTGACCGGCCGCACGCTGTTTTGTTTTTCTTTCAAAGTGTCGAATTTCATAGACGTCGGGGGAAGAAGAAAAAAAAGAAAGGGTGTACAGGACAGAGAGAGAAGGTAATAACCTGATTCCGCCTCAGTTGGTTTTGATTTAAGAAAGGAAGAGTGTGTCAGGAAACAGCAGGCGCTCTCCCGCCTCGATCCTATGCCAGATTTTTGAAGAATGAAAAAAAAGAAAGAGATGGAGACGCAGAATGAAAGCCGAGACAAACTGAACAAAGCGAGACGGAGACAGTGAATCACACCCCTTGCCAATAAAATGAAGCGAGCTGCCACAAAGGAGCAGAGGATCCGATTGAGGGAAGCGGTTCAGGAGCCGGAGAAGAGAGAGAATCTCAACAAACCACTGAAAGCATTTTTTAATAGCGTCGAGATCAACCCGGAGTAACACGTCTTTTTTTTCCCCTTCTGCCAAGATTATTCCTAATCAGTCAGCAAACATGACAATGTACCTGACACTCAGGAAGCGGCGGAGGACAGAGAGGCTCATGGGTAAACAGCGTGCCACTCACACCGGCCTTGCTGATTACCTGTCAGCGTTTACACGCCGGCAGCATCTGAATTGAAAAAAAAAAAAAAGAAACTCTTCCCAAAAAACATGCCCTCGACCCGTCTGTCTGTCACAATTAATGTAAAGCCGCGAGGACTCGCCAATTTACGCCCAATTTACCGCCGGCAACGCCAGACGCTCCTTCCAAATGTTGTATTTTTTTAGCATAATATACGAGGCGTGTCATTTTATTTGCGGGAAAGCATTTCCATATCAACCGGGATCCGTCCCGATTTGTGTATTCTGACGCTCCGTCCCAATTTGTGCGTCGGAAACCGGCCGTATTCAAATCTTCCCTCTGAGCGGAATGAAAACGCTTCAAATTGCGTCTCCTTGCATGTCGGTTTTGTACATTAAAATATCTAAACAGAGACACGTCGATGTGACGGCGATGTCCGGTCCGATTAGGATTCACCGGAGCCAACGTCGATGCCGGCATCAAAACGGGGAGATTTTTTTTCAGGAGACAATTAGTGAACCGAATTCCCTCCTGTCTGGTGTCGTCTTCCTCTTTGTCTTGGATGTGTCATCTTTATTTTTAGAGTTGGCTTTAAAGTCTGAGATGATTTACACGATCGGAAAATAAGTTTGTAGACATCAAGGGTTTTTTTTTCTGGTTGGTAGGAAGTCAAAAAGTTTGTGTTTCTATTTTTCTGTTACTCTTTTGAAGCAGCTAAAGTTGTGCCGATGATTAAGTATGAATATAGTCTAATGATCGACTACTCATGTCTTAAA
Organism: Callionymus lyra; assembly: GCF_982586985.1. NCBI lineage: Eukaryota > Metazoa > Chordata > Actinopteri > Syngnathiformes > Callionymidae > Callionymus > Callionymus lyra. Next base: position 17,499,766 of record NC_141834.1, read on the forward strand.
GTTCACTAATACATCATAGAGAAGGTCTATGCTGTACTATTCCCTCAGGTCTTTTATTAAGAAACCAGAGCAACTATTTCCTATTAACTAATTTTTAAACGTTTGAAGTTGTTTTTTAATAAATTCCACAGAGTTTAGATTTTAATCCGCTGTGGGGTGGTAAGTTTGACCTCAGATAACTGCTAAGCTAGCAAGTATACAAATCCATTTCCAATTTTATCATCATTTAGTATAAAATAAAAGTTGAAAATAAACAAAAAATGTACAGTTTCTCTTTCTATTACGCGTTATGGGGTTGGATACTTCATCGTAACGATTCCGAACTTACGAACACAAAGCGATTACAATAAGATTATGAGTGAACAACTTTGGTCGTCTTCCCTTTTGCATGAATTGTATTTACTATTTACGATATGGAATGTTTTCCAGTCCTAAAATATAGCAATAATATATTTGTTCTTTAATTGAAAAAATGACAGAATTTTGCTTGTCAAAACTGGGAGAAAGATACAGCGTTACTGGGTGGTTAGTTTTAGCTCAGATAGCTGCTAAGCTAGCAAGTATGCAAATCTATAATTCTAATGTTATCATTATTCAGTATAAACTAAAAGTTAAAAACAACCCAAAAAAAAAAGGAAATTTGGGTTGGATACCTAATCGTAACAATTCCTATCTCACGAACAAAAAGACCAAATAAATCAAATTACAAATAAGATTGCGTACATAATGTGTTACGGGGTGGAACACTAACAAATCCTATCTAACAAGAGCAAAAAACTATTAAAATTTTCGGCCAACCACTTTTGCGTGAATTGTATTTACTTCCAAATATTGAAGGTTTTCCAGTGATAAAATATATTGAATTATTAATTTTAATATTTAATTTAAAATGTTTAGAATCTAGCCTATTTTTCAGAACACAAAAAATACAGCGTATTCCTATTCATTATGCGTTACGGGGTGGAACTCTTAAGCATTTCTTAGCATATCTAACATACAAAAAGAGCAAAAACCAAATAAAATTTGAGGGAATTGTATTTACTTCCCAATTAACATATTCCCATCATAAAATATCAAATTTAAAAATGAGTTTTTGAAAATGCAAAGAATTTATCTTACCCTTTTAAAAATGGATACAAATACAGCGTTACGGGGTTGTTCATTTGAGTTTAATCAGATAACTGCTGAGCTAGTAAGTTTGCACATATAAATACAAATATTTCCATTTTCATCATACTTTAGTATAAAATCAGAAAATAATTAATTTAACGTAATAAATTAAAAATAATGTTTACTATCCGTTACAGGGTTGAATACTAAAGCGTAACAATTCCCATGAAATGAACAAAAAGAGAAAATAACACATCAGATCAAACCTTTTCATACATTTTGTTTACTTCAAAGTATTGAATTTCTTCAAGTAATAAAATATATTAAATAAAAAATAAAAATAAATTTCTTATCTATGATGCGTTACGGGTCGGAACACTGAAGCATAACAACATTAGTCATATTTATTTCTGCGTTCATTTTATTTACTTCCAAACATAGATAGATAGATCCAGGCTTTTCCTTGATTTTCTGGAACTCCTGTGTTGTTCTCAGTATTATCTTGATTTTTAAAGTATGTACTTTTTTGAGTATTGTTTTGATTGTTTAAGCGCTTTGTGACCCTGGTCTCGAAAAGCGCTATATAAATAAATATTACTTACTTACTTACTTACTTTATTCATTCCTCTGGAGATCATCTTTATTCAGTTTCATAAACACAACAGCAAGAACAAAGCGCAATAAAAAGAACAAAGATCAAAGAAATAACAAAGCGCAAATATAAAGAACATGGATAATACAAGTAATGTTTTCCAGGCATACAATGTCATTAATAACATTTTCTTTAAATGAAATTACAGAACTCCGATCATACTTTTAAAAACAGAAAGACACAGTATTGCGGATCGGTGAGTTGCACCTTAGCTAACAGCTACGCTAGCAGTGAATGCTAAGCATTTTCTAAAGTAATCACAATTTAGCATGACAGTTAAAATACATGTACTTTATGTAAAACTATGCATCATGTATTACAGGGTGCTAGGCTTAAGCTTAACAAACGTGCAGGAAACACAAAAAAAAATTGTGAGCTAAAAAAACCCCGAGTCATGTTAACTTTTGCGCCTCCCACCGCTAACACATGCATCATTCAAGTGCATATCTCGAAGTGACTGCAACTTGGTTGGAGCATACACGAGTGATAGGTTCTATCATGCGGCAGCAGTCGAGCTGCTTCCCGCACTGCTCTTATAATCAAGGGCACTTACAATGAGTCAAATTAAAATTCCCATTAATCCATCAGTGTAATCCCTTCCATTGCACGGCGCGGCCTTTTCAGCCCGAGTGTGGATTAGAGAACACTGAGACCCAGTGTTGGTGGTCACTGGTGTATAACACCCCATGAAGATAATGTGTGTGTGTGTGTGTTTCTTGCTTTGACGGTGGTCAGCATTGTGTTGCCCAAAGAGTGTGTGCGTGGTTGGGGGGGGTGGAGGCTTGTAGTACATGTGGCTAATGTGCTTCTTTTCTTCCTTTGTTGTTACCTGGTGGAGGAGAAAATCCCTGTGAAGGTGGTCTCCTCGCAGTGCTGACCCAAGAGTCGGACGCCTGCGAGACAGGAAACGGTAAATTAATTACAATAACTCGCTGGGTTTTCATAAAAGAGGGAGGATTTGGAGACATTTTTTTGTGGTTCATATCTGGCTGGAACCTTTAACCCCTTGTGTTGTCTCTGGCTTCCAGAAATACACAAACACAAAGGGATACCTCAAACACATTGTTTACCTTGACACAAAAGTTAATATGCTCTACCAATACCTTACCCACATTGTGGGTGATATTTTACTCTTGCGGTAGAAATTCTTGCTAAGCTCCGCCTTATTTAGTAAACTTCTCCTTGCGATTGGGTGGCGGACCTTTCCAGTCAACACAATCCTTTCGCCGTCACATAATCTAAAAGTATTTATTGTTCACACAAGGCGGATCTGTTTCAGATGATTTTAACATCCTACTCCTGGAACCTATTTGAATGGGATGATTGTAACTTAAGTTAAGTTACAATCATCCCATTCAAATAGGTTCCAGGAGTAGGATGCTTAAGTTTGTTTTTCAACTCTGCGTAGATGCGTCCCATTTCTCGACCCCAGGTTATCAATCTGTAACAGACTCAGGACTTGGACTGGTTCATTTACAGTAGGTGCTGTTACTACTTCTCTAGATTATATAATCTTCGTAGTGGATGCGGTGTTCATGCCAACACCCCAAAATTCCTACAAGGATGTCAAGTGCTAACCTATGACCCTGTTCGTGAAGGTTCTCATCCATCCAGGTCATGACTATCCATCAAAAGCGAGTCAACTGGAGTGAGTTCTAGGAAGAGGTTTCACCTCTCAATCCGAGAAGCTTCTGCAGTTCCAAATGAGCCTGGGTTAGGAGCCAAGCTTCTACCAACATCAACAGGCCAATCACCCCGATGGGTTTCAGCCCATCCATTGTTCCACACCCATCCCTATAGTTCGCTGCTCCTGACCCTAGCAGGGTTTATACTGGCTCCTAACCCCAGCTCATTCGGAACTGAAGAAGCTTCTCAGAGGAGGAGGAGGAGAGAAAAGTTGTCCTAGAACGCCACACAGTCCTGTTGACTCACTTTTTAACCTCTTGGATAACCTTCCTGCTTCATTGCCCTCTAAACAATCCACTGGAATCGGTCGTTGGACCCTAAAAAGTATGTCACAGAGAAATTCATCCTTTCAAACTGCTGTTCCCCCCTCGCAGATCTTTGGCCTGGCATCACCCAATACCATCCAAGACCATGAATGGCCATGTAGACGCGGTGAAACTATTATTGCCAGCATGTTAGCGTCCTACTTTTGAGGCTTTTTATCAGGAGGGAAGTCCACAGGTGCTCTTAAGTAGACCTTGAGATACCTTTAGTAGTCTAGAGTATCTTAGGGAGACGGCTGTTACACCTTTAGTGAAGCTTGGGTGAGTTCTTATAATGTCATGAATGGTTAGCAATCGTAGCACATCACGTAGCGGTAGCATCACTCGACACAGCATCTATAAAGCCCTCATTTCTCTCCTCCTAGTGATAGCCGGGATAACTGCACCTGTTGACCCCCCCTCGAATGCATATCGCTCCCCGAGATCATTCGTTAAAAGCAAATTGGAAATAGTGGACGGAAACTAAGTAGCGAATGGGAAACTGAAACAATAGCATTAATAAACATTTATACCCCCACACCGGCGTATGGGAAAATCTATACCATACAGGCTTCACACAATTATGAAAAGATATTGGACAGAGATGCACGGCTGCACAGCTCTAACTGAAGCTGGGAGTGAATGTGTTTATCGAGCAGTGTTGATGCATCGCAACAATCTTAAAGGCTGGTCTTAAGCATAAAACCAGTTTATCATCATTTGAAGCCGCGGCGTGCGCCGGTGTGTGCGGGCGAGCTGTGCATCGATTCAGAAAACTACTGTATGCATATATTCATGGATGACTTTTATAGCCATGAAAACAAAGACTACAATCAGATGTTACTCGCTGGCATTTCGGAGCTCATGGCGCCGTAAAGACTCAAAGTGGATTGTGGGTAATAAACTGTCGAGTTGGGATCTGGTCGGAGTCGTAAGTTAGCCCGGTGGATTTCCTTCCCGAGGTACTCTGAAGGGACGAACATCGGGCTAGGTTTTCGACAAGTCCATTTATTACATGTTTATTCAATGTTCCGTTGAGTATTAAGGCTATAAATCAATAACCAATTGTCATATTATGTGTTTTATAAATCAAGTGAAAGTAAGTACGGAAAATTGTAAGTCGTTTTTATTGTGAAATTTTATAAAACAAGCCTATTTCAAAGTAAACTAACAATATATTAAATATATATATATTTAAAGTTTAAAACAACAGAAACTGGAATTAGGTCCAAGTCAGTTGAATGTATTATTATTAATAATAATTTGTTAGTAGTAGTAGTAGTAGTAGTAGAAGTAAGTAAGTAAGTAAGTAAGTAAGTAAGTAAGTAAGTAAGTAAGTAAGTAAGTAAGTAAGTAAGTAAGTAAGTAAGTAAGTAAGTAAGTAAGTAAGTAAGTAAGTAAGTAAGTAAGTAAGTAAGTAAGTAAGTAAGTAAGTCATTTTTATTTATATAGCGCTTTTCCAGACCAGGGTCACAAAGCGCTTAAACAATCAAAACAATATTCAATAAAGTATAATCTTCTGTCTTAAACAACCATTGGCTCCAAATATTGACCAGGTTTGACCATCAAAAACAATTAGCTCATCATTATTGCCAATATAAAGCAATAGTTTCCCTCTAAAATGTTAAAATACTTCAATAAAAGGCTATAAACGTCCGTATTGAAGTTTTTATTTTAAATGATCCCTGACAGGAAGTACTGTACCCCCCCTCACTATGGCATTGTTCCCTTTCTTCCATCATGTTGCATCGCAGAATGGGAAGTCTGGATTGGTTTATTCTTTTAAATCAGAACTAAGGGTTTTTTTTTTTCCTCCATTCATGTTGCACTCCACTGCAGCTCTTGTCCGGCCCATCACACCAAATTATTTCCAGAATACATTTCTGTATTAATGTGGGCTAGCTCTACCACGCTCTGGGAGAAAAGCGAAAAAAAAAAAAACCACGGGTGGGCATGGACAGTGTCAGGTGGGCCGACAAAAATCTCTTAATCCCATAACTCTTTATTGCGATTCAGGGCAGCTCTCCCAAATACATACAGCCCCTACACTGCCTCGCTCTGCCAAAGCTCCAGCTCTGGGTTTTGATGTTCCTCCAACATCCACCAGGCTATGATTATTTCATTCCTTTTTTTAACATAACACATCAATTATTCAACCTTTGCGAGACCAGATTTGATTTTTATTTTTTTATTCAACTAAAACGACCGTGTGTGTGTGTGTGTGTGTGTCCAGAAGAAATGATAATACCTCATGCTTGAGAGGTACATGAGTATCAGACTATTTTTATTCATTGTTTTAATCTTTGATACTTTGATTTAGCAAATTCCTCCTGAAAGCTGTTTTTTTTTTTGCAGATCACAAAAAGGTTTTCTTAACAAATAATTAATCACTGACGATTATTAGCTCATGATCCTCCCTCGTTCATTCTTACCTTTTTTTCTCCTAAATAGCAAGCATTCCGTCCTAATTCCCCCCTCTTACTCTTTCATTCCCGGCTCCTCGTCTCCCTCTTCCATCGCGTCCTCGTCTGTGCTAATGATCCCACTTACGTGGACGCCATAACACAAACAAGCGAGCGCAGAAAAAAAAAAGATGCGCCGGTGCTTACTTGGAAGCTCTGTTTGTTAAAGGATTCATCATGTGAGCCGTTTTCAATAAATAATAAATGCAATCGCTGACTTTTGTCTGCAGACGAGACTTCGGGACATGAATTATGCATTGTTATTCCTGGATAGGGCAACGCAGGGACAGCATGTGTGCGTTGTGTGTGTGTGTGTGTGTGTGTATCCTTGTTACTCACTGTGGCTATAATTTCATGAGGCTTACAATCAAGGCACTTATGTGGACTGAGCTCGCTGTAATTACACGTCTTAAGACATTGTTGTGCGTGCAAATACGAGCTCCGTCCAAGCCCCTTCTGGATTTCGACTCAAAGTTAACTCAAACAGATGACAAACTGCTCTGTTTAATTTCCCTAAATCTCATAATGAACTCTCTCGACAGAGGGAGAAGAAAAAAAAAGAAAGATATTTTAACTCCTTCTTCTTCTTCTTCTTCCTCTGACAAACAAAAGGACGCCGTTTTCCCCGTCCCTTTTTCGATACATTTTTTTTTGTGTGTCTGTGTGTGTTTACGTCTTCTGAGCCGTGATTGAAAAATCAAGAGAATAATTACAAAGAGAAGGCAGAAGAACTCATCCACCCACGACAGCAGTCACCAGTGATCTCCACTGTCATTCCACTTTGCTGTAAATAAATCATCAAACGAAACAAAGGGGGGAACAAATATGCAAATAAAGTACCCCCCCACCACCCAAAAGAAGGGCCATTTACGTCGCCACACCGGGAGGATAGTAGTGAGTTGTTATCATCGCAGGTTAGCACTGTGATGAATCTGCCGCTGTTTCATCTACCTTGACAGTACTGAAGTCACAGATTCACACAGGGAGGAAAAAAAATCAGGAGGGATTTGTGGGTTTGATTGAGGAGGGAAGCGAGGCAGGGAGGGAGGGATGCTGGGATTAAGGACAAGGGGGTTTGAGGCGGGAGGGGGGGGTAGTGGAGAGGCAAGGCTAGTCAACATTGGAAGGAAGAAGAAAGAGATTTTGGAGGAAAAGAGGGAGGGAAGCTTTTTGAGGGTGTATTCGACAGGACTGTGAAAGGTAGCCATCAAGGGCTTTGATGAAAAGTGCAGGCCTTCTAAAGCTTAGGAGTGACAGCATATGATTTGGTCAAAGCACGGAGCTTTTCAAAGGTAGACATTCTCACTCCCATTCATCTTGAGTTGAATATAACTTTTTTTTTTTATTTCAGTAGGGGGGGGGAATGAGCTTTAGCAAAATTTTGGTAGTAGCTTTGACAGATTGACTGCACGCGGTATTGTAGCGACAACTCAGTAGGCGAGGCTGGAGACGGAGGTGGAGACTTTACTTGTGATGCGGAGACAAAGTGGTCGAGAGTCGCTTTAGTTTTAACACCTGGATGTTACAATGTAGCAAACAAGTCTTATATGAAGGTCAATGCGCTATTTTTATCTTACAAACAAATACATTATGTCAGTTTTCGTGTACATTTTTCAAGCGTTTAAGCTCCTGCGAAAAAGGGATTTTCAAATAATGATAGTATGATATCTCAAGTGGTTGGCTTTGTGGGTTTAATCCTAGCTCCAGATAAGATCCGTGAGGAAGACACTGTAGCGTCGTTGCTACTGATGGTTTAGCTAGCGTCGCTGCGTTGCAGCCTACTGCCATCAGTGTTGGATTGTGTGCGTAAATGGGTGAATACATAATTTACATTAAAGTGTTTGAAAAGGGTGATAAAATCAAGAGCCATCTACCATGATAGGTCAATCTAAATATAAATCTCTAAATATATATATATATATTTATTATAACGTTCAGAATTAATACAGTATGTGCATTTTATTAATGTTCACACAGGAAATCAAACCCCACATTTTTAATTCTATATCTGCTTTCGTCAGATATTCTTCTTTAGTCTTATTTTGGTCAAGAAATTAACTAAAAGCTATGCTTAAGTAAACCTCAAACTCTGGCTCTTTTTTCAAGCGCCAATACAAAGACTAGTTAGCCTTTAAGCTAATGCTAGCGTAGCACACACAATCCAGCTTTCATTGATGTCAATAAAGAGTTAGTCGCTGATGTGCTACCACTGTATACAATAGATATACCTGCATGTCAAACGTTCTACTCTACTGGGCAAGAAGTACTGCTGTACCTCCAGGCCGGTGTTGGAGCGAATAAGGGCCCAACCGGCTGGAAGAGATGTGCAGATTGTCGTGGACACACACTGGAATGGGACAGTATTTACCATGTTGAAGCGAGGCCAAGACACAGACGAGTGTCTTGACTCCGAGTCTGGAGCTTTTCCTGCTGCGTGGAAAGGGAGTGATAGGCTTTCTCTTCCCAATTTGCAGAATAAAACATGCAACCAGGCACATCCAAAGTCTGGGCCCCGAGGGGCCATTGATCAGATTTTTCTTGCAGCCGTCTCTCTCTCTCTCCGCTTCAAAGGTTTGACTCGTGGACCAGCGGTGGAGGCATCAACCGCCACGTTCACAACCTTCTTAAAATTGACGCTGGAGAAATAAAGTGAAGGGAATAAAAATTTCACAAAGAGTTTGCAGATGTTGTGTTGACTAATGGTAGTTCAAAGTTTGACTGGTCGGTACTGTCCACGTGATTTTTTTTATCGGTTAGGTATATTGGTTAGTATTGCCCAACATTTCCACTCTTTAAATCACATCCTTCATCTTTTTTTCGGCATCTGTTAGGATATTTGTTCCCCAGAGAGTTTGCATCCACTTATACTGTTCCCCAATTTTTACTGCACCATTAACCTGTTTCACATCGCCATTGTTTTCAAGGACCAGTTAACAGATAAAAAAATAAAATGGAACGACCTGCTAAAATCATACATAAAGTGTATAAAAATACCTTTCATTATATCGCTAAATTAGCAAGAACTTTTGACTTATTCCGCTATCGATACCTTCACTTAGATACCTTTTTCTTTTACTGTTTCGATACCATTCATTCATTGTGTACCGCTTTATCCCAGGGTCGGGGTCATGGGGGGGACTGGAGCCTATCCCAGTATCTTTGGGGCTAGAGGTAGGGGACACCCTGGACGGGACGCCAGTCTGTCGTAGGGCACACAAAGTCAGACAACCATTCACACACACACTCTTATACCTATGGACAATTTCCCAAAGGTAATTTTTTTAATCAAACTCTGTATGTTTTTGGACTGTGGGAGGAAACCGGAGTGCCCGGAGTAAACCTGCGCAACACATACTCCACACAGAAAGGTTGTCTCGGCCTGGAATTGAACTCTGAATTCTAACAAAAAGAAAATTACATTTACTCAGGGTTTTCAGCTTCGGTAAGTTTCAATTACAAGCTGTTTTTCTACAGAACAAATAATAAAAATAATATTTTCCAGTGTAAAATAACACTTGGTAACAAGTGACAAATCAATCTGATATTCTCTGCCTTTGTCACTTGACAGTTTTGTCTGTTTTTGATTCGGATAAATCCGCACATTTTGCAAGTTTTGATCGCGCGCAGTTTGATATCCAGACCTACCTATAGAGTATATTTGTTTAACTCTTTCTCTACTTTACTATTTTTGGATTATTTTTGACTAAAATAGTGTCTTGAAAAGTCAAGAGTCACATCCAAATAAAAAACATTATTATGGCCCGGAGCCAAATGTCTCACAGACCATCACTGGTCATTCCTAAAATGACCCAGCGGCTCATATTTGGCCCCCCTGGCCCCTTAAATTTCACTTTAGGCGAAGCAGCTTTGAAGCATCGTGGTAAATCCAACTGAATCCAGTCATTAACCGCCTTGTGAATATTCACACAAACACATGTCGCTGCTCAATAATTTGAGTCCTGAGGTTAAAAGAGTGGAAGCATCCCTTCACACACACCCACACCTTATGACCTCTGCCAAAATAGCCGGCATACTTTTCAGCCGAGCGGCGCTGCAGGCTTGTTAATGTCAATGCTAAGAGCGGCACGGACGGCTTCCTGCGCCCGGAGTCATTAAAATTAAAAGGTTGATGTTTATAGTCGCAGGTCAGCGGTAACAGGCAACACACACGCCTGTCAGGCAACACTGCAGTGTGTCTCACACACACACATTCTGTAGGCAGTTTTTTGGAATACTCTTTCCCCCTCGGCTAGAAAGTATTGAACACGCTCTAGAGGCTCTTCTCCGATAACGGCGCCCTCGCCATCTCGCCACGCACACATCCGCGCAAAGATAATAGTTCCTAATTTAGGCCCTCGTATCGTGCAGAGCCCTCCTGAGGACCAGACCTCATCAGGGGCATACCGGTGACCTACATTTGCAACGGGCGCACTCGCACACCAGTCAAACGCACTCCACGCTGTAAAGTGCTCGCAGGCATCTGCCGCGGTAAATGACGACGCGCAGACGCGAGCACTCGTGTGCATCCCAGAGTAGGCCCACGCAGGGTCTGTAAACAAGTCAATAGCCCCGGCGTACATGTCTGTCCACCCACTCCCGCGCAAACAGATCCTACTTTCGCCTCGACGTGGAAGTTGTTTGTTAAAGTTCAGAACAGTTTTCATGAATGCATTTACAAACTTGTCTCTAGCCGGTTTCATAAACGGACCACTACTAGCTGGACTCACTGGTGACAGTTTCTGACAGGAGATCACTGAACAAACTACTGTCCATCATGGATGATAAGGTAAGGTAAGGTAAAACGTTATTGATCAAATTGTCATCAGTGAGCAGAGAAGCACGAATGTTCCTTCCCAGGTGCAAAACAAATAGACTCAGGGACTCATTCATTCCTCGGGCTATTAAATTGTACAATTCTGAGTTCGGGGGCAGGAGTGGAGTAAAAGTATCATGATGTTCTGTTCTATGTTTGTCTTTGTATCCTTTGTCTTTGTTGTTTTTCTTTGATCTATGTTCTTTATCTTTATCTTTAGACTTAGATTGTATGATCTTGTTCTTTCTCTTTATTTCTCTTTGTTCTTGTTCTTATTTAATTTTGATTATTTTTTATGAAAAATTGCTGTATTTGCTGTGGATAATTTGGAAAAAAAAACAATTTCAAAAAACAAAATCAATAAAGTTCTTACTTACTCACTTAGACTTACTCACTTTAGACTTAGATTGTGTCATCTTGTTCTTTATGTTCTTGTTCTTATTTTATTTTTGATTATTTTTTATGAAAAATCGCTGTATTTGCTGTGGATAATTTGGAAAAAAAACAATTTCCCGAAGGAGACCTCCTGAGGGATCAATAAAGTTCTACCTAACTTACTTCCTCCACTAGGTTTGACTGGTGACCAACTCAGACGTCCCTCACAAGAGTTTCCCGAGCGTCAGCTTTGTAGTTTTTTTATGCATAATCTGTAATCCTAATTAGACTTTAGTCTGAGCTCTGCTAGCCCCCGCTTGAAGGGGTTTGACAGGACTTGACGGCATGTGGCATTGTTCCCCCGCGACTTACACACTGTAGGCCGGCTGGAAATGTAGACGTCCTGAATTGGAGGGATCACAGGGTTTACAGTGCTCCAGCCACGGATTGATTTTTGAGTGACAAAAGATACCTTAAAGCAAAGCGTGTCGAACCCCAATTACACAACGGGCGAAAATCTTTCTGTCGAAATGTCAAATGTGTATTTCCCTTGATGTTGTCCTTTCATTCATTGAGGCTTTAAGCAGCTCTGGGTAGTTTTGGGTACCTTCATATTTTTGTACTAAAATAACTTGATGACACATGAACTTAAAACTAGTTGAATGACTTGAGGTGTTTTGTGTGATTTTTATTTGCACTGTAAAAGTTCTTGGGGATGGTGTCAACATGCTACATATCAAGCTGGTGCTGTTTGGGGGGGTGGGGGGAGTTGAATTACTGTACAAAAACAAAGGTAAAGTTATGTTATTTACAAAGCCGTGATAGCGCATATCATATTTAATTATCCACAATCTGATTCATTACCTCATCGGTATCAATCCTTCATTCAGACAATGGAAGTCTGGAAACAGAAAATTCGTCCAACGGGACAACTTTTGCGACGTTTAGCGAGTGCTCATGGGAAATGTGGTCTCCTGTTGGGACAAACAATACCACTTTAGTCCACTGGCGTCGCTCGACTGAAAATCGTATAGAATCGCTTTAATTCATCTTAAATATCATTTTGTTTTTTCTTCTTCACAAAAAAACAAATTCCAGTTGTTTTGATGAACTTCGTCAACTCTTATCCCGAACACTGGCTTCTTTATAATTTGCAAAGTCAACATGAACGTAATTGGACGTTGATTTTGAGCCAACCATACAGTGGGCCAAGTAAAGTAACTCAGCGAAATAACGAAGACGAGATTTTGACACATGTCAAAGCAACCAAGCAGAAGATGATTCGTCAAATATTTCTTGTCGTTATTGCGTCACAATTTCCTTTGTGCGTCTAATCCTGAGTGAAGTAGTTTGTCACCAATATAACGCTTTTTCCTGTCTAGACATGATAATCAATAACTCTTTCTTCACGGGCCACATGATCCTCCACGGATGAAAACAAGGTGTTAGCTTAAAACTGATTTCAACATCACATGCACTAGATCTTCAATGTGGAGGTCAGCAGTAATCTGCTGAGTAATTTGAAAGGAGAAACCCTGGAAAGGTGGCTAATCGATGGGCGACAAGCTAGTTATATCTACATGATAACTGTGTAGAAAACTTTCTACTGACTTCAGCAAACGGTTTATTGAATATTATTAAACCCGATTGTTTTATTACTTTAAACATATTCAAGGATTTTTTTTACGATGAATGTTTTTTTTTAATCGCAACTTTTTCTGGCTTGTATTTGTTATTTGAAACGCCCTAAATTGGCAAAGTAATTTGATCACATTTATGCGTCTATGTTTCCGATAACATTTTCTTAATTGCATCCTCTTATATATATTTAAACGACTTTAAAGTAACTTTTCCGACACGTTTCGCCTCCTACCGTTTCCATCATTGTTTAATTTACTCTTGAATTGAATCTCAGCAGGAAAAATCAAATCATCAAAGAATATAATTCCTTTAGTTAGTCAGTCGCGTCATCATCAAATGCTCCGTCGCTATCATGCAGTGCAACTCTGATGCAGTGGGGTTTTTTTATGGCACATATTCCATTGGATCCAGACAGGACCTCCAGTCATCATCCATCATTCATGGACACGGTGTGACAGTTTGACAGACAGCCAGAGAGTGAGAGGGAAAATGGAAATAAACACATAAGTCAGCCTGTTTCAAGCTGATATCACTGAGAATACCTGAGAGAGAGAAACTGACACAAGCAGAGACATAAACTCCGAGACAGGCTGGCATGTAAGGTGACTCGTATCATTCTCCGTGACCCCCGAGTTACGAGTTGAAGTCCCGGCAGCCGACAGATGGCGTCATACGCAGGTGTTTGTCACATTCTTGGCTTGAACTTTCTTTCCTTGTTAGTTTAACCGAGTTAAAATTAAAGTCAATTGTAGTCCAAGTTACCACAATTCACTGTCCAAAGCTTTCTCTGCGAGTGTTTATTCGAGTTACTAGTTGGCCAAAGTCAAGTGTCCACATCAAAATGTTCCGATCCTACTCCATATTTCTTCTTCTCCTAGTTTAAAAAGTATTTTTTTTCCCTTGTGATCCATCAAGTCAATATATAACCGCCTTGTTTAACAAGTCAGTTCGAGATATCTAAAGTCTATTTGTACTACCTGTTATTAAATACCCAAGTGTTTGTTTTTGGACTCTGTAATTTCCCCAGAACTTTTCGATTAGTCTTGTTTTTTTTAGTCGTCAACCAAGTGTGTTGTCGACTTTAGGCTATGAAATCTGTTTTGGTACTTCCTGTCTTTCCAAGTATGTTTCACAGCTGTATGTCGTTAATACTGGTACACCGAGTCCATTTTTTGGTTTACCGCGTCTTCTTGATTTCCATGTTGAATTTTAAAGTCAAGTCACAAACACACCAAGTTTAACTAGTCTATTTCAAACTGATTGTATTAACAAGTCACTTATAATGTTCACGTTTATTTGAGACTTCCTAGTTTGCTTAGACTATTGGATGTTCTAGTCTAGTTCCTAAAGTTACTTTTATACATCTCAGTTGACCAAGTCATTGTATTTCCTTTTTTCCAAGTAAATATATAACTTCCACTTGTTTGTGACTAACTAGTCAACCAAGTCTGTTGAGGACTTTATAGTCTAAGAAGTCTGTTTTTCACTTCCTGTTTTTGCCAAGTTAATTGGTTATCCAAGTATGTTTCACAGCTGTGTGTCGTTCGTTCTGGTACACAAAGTAAATAATTGGTTAACCATGTCTATTTGATATCAATATTGAATTTCGAGGTCAAGTCATCAACACACAAAGTTCATCAAGTCTATTTTAAACAGATTTTATTAGCAAGTCATTTTCAGTGTTCACGTTTATTTGAGACTTCCTAGTTTGCTTTGTCTATTTGATGCAGGCTGGTTGATCAAGTCAATTTCCATCAGCTTAGGTTAGCAGGTCAATATCTTTCCTTGTGGTCTACCATCCCTGTTATAGTTTATAAAGTATTTTTTATACTTCCTGTTCTCCCAAATCTATTGGTTATCTAAGCATTTTTAACTTTACTATTTGGTTCTTTATGGAAAACCAAGTCACTTTTTAATAAGCCATGCTGATTTGATCTCCTACATGGTTCGTCACTTATATACCACGTCTATTTCAAACTTGTTTTCTATGGCAGTCATTTTCAAGATTAATTTTGAATGTCCTTGTTTGCTGGAACTACATCATGCTTGCCGGTTGATCCAGTTAACTTTTATAGAGTCTAGTTTACCAGAGATGTATTTTCAGACATCTTAGTTTACCAAGTACATTTCGTTCCTTGCGGTCTACCAAGTCAGTCTGCAACCACTTTGTTTGTGATTTACTAACCAACCAAGTCATTTGGGGATGTTTGTTTTATACTCCCTTTTTTTTTCCAAGTCTAATGGTCGTCCAAAGTGTTTATAGTTTATGTTGTTCTTGCTTTACAAGTAATTTTCTAGCAAATCATTTTTATTTGATTTGCTAAATGGACTTCAATGGCCAAGTCAATTACATAACAAGTTTTAAAAAGTTAATTTTAAGCTGAATTTATTAGCAAATCTATTTAAATATACAAGTTTATTTCAGACTTCCTAGTTTCTCTAGTCTATTTGGTACATCCAGGTTAACCAAGTCAACTCCCTAAGTCTTGATTACCAAGTCTTGGTTTATTTAGTCGATTGTGTACATATCAGATCACCAAGTCTTTTCAAGATATCTCGAACGAATACATGAGAAAAAACTTCCACTTTCAGTGGTATAAGTCATTCATCCGTAGCCTCAGTAATCAGACAGTAACTGAAATGCTTATTTGTATTTGTTTGTGTCACTAGCTGAGAATAAACAGTGAAAAAACAACAACGAATATGAACAAAAATGTTATTTCAGTCTCGGTGACCTTGTCAGAGAGTGACACGTTTCCGTTTCTTGATCTGGTTTCCTGAGTTTCACAGACGCTTACTCACTCGCACACACCTCCGCTGCCTCGAGGCGAAACAGACGCATCACCTGCACTTCCTGTTGTTTTGAACATTTCTGAGCTGATACATGAATAGAAGGAAGCTGGAGTGAGCGGTTTGAGGGAGAAATAACAACAACAAAAAAAATGAAATAGGACTCACCTTTTATCACTTCCTCTCAACACCTCACGGTGGTGCTCATCACAAGAACTTCTGCAACAGTCCAGATCTGCAACAGTCATAGAGAAGAACAGATTATATATGACCTTTAACCTTCTCGTCTGGATGTAATCATGGAGTTTTAGAAGTCGATTTGGATAACATGAGTAGAAGTTCTGAGAAAATGACAAAATTTATTCCGATACGTCTAAATTAATTTCAATTCCTGTAACTAAGGCAATGATAAATTAACAATAAATATAAGTTAAAGCTGAGAAACATAATAATACATATGGAAAGCCGATTTGAATTTTGGTAATGGCTCCAACATTCACCAACTCTATCCGAGCACTGACATAAATCCAACAATAGTTGAAAAAAAAAAACTAAAATTAAAGGAAATCAAAAATATACTTTATTTATTTGGATTTATCAAACCATTCTCTTCAATCACTTGCTTAACACAACCATTGGTTGTTGTCTTCTTCTTCTCCTCTTGTATCTCCATTTTCAACCATTTGCTCCTGATTCAAGTCACCATATCATCAGCAGACATCATGGTCCTTCTAGACTTCTACTTAACTTCGTCTGTCAGTCTGTTCATCCCCATATTCTTCTCTTCTTTGTCCATCTTGGCTCAAAGTCATACCGTGTTCAACTTGCGACACATTATAAAATCAGGTTCTTCTGTCATCATATCATTCCCAAGAATCTACCAGATGAACGTATCGATTTCACATCCAGTTCACCTAAATATGGTGATACTGAATGTAGCCATTAGCACAGAAATACTGTAAGCGAAAGGCTTTAATGCTTAATTTGATGAAGTGAAATTATTCTTCTGTCGCCATATTCGTAAGTACTGTATATGTGGTAGTACTGAATCTAGCCATTAGCACAAAAAATACTATTCGGTAAAGTTAGCATTAGCTTGAATGCTTGTTTTTTCTTTAACAACTGCAACATGTGATAACATGATTTTGTTTAGATTTTTATGTCGTCATAAATGATAATTCAATGACAACTCTATATAGATCTTCACATTTTGTTTTAGAGTTGAAGCAAAAAAAACGTCCCAAGACAGACTTAACTTTTTTAACAGCATTTTGAACAACAAAAGTCTTGGCCTAGTCAAGAGTTCAACTTGCAACAAGTGATAGTGTAAAATGATTCCATAATCACCACTTAATTCATCATCCAGTTTACTGAAGTGATACTGAATTCAGCCGTTAGCGCAGAGATACTATGTAGCTAAGGTAACGGGAGCTATAATGCTAAACATGTTTTCAAGTTTTGCCTTGACTTGCTGGACGTGGAAGTGAAATTCTTATTATTCTGCCATATTACTCTCAACAAACTGCAGCATAAATGTTTGCATTAGATTATTCACAGTTAATGTGGTCGTACTGAATGTAGCCATTAGCACAAAAGATACTATTCGTTGAAGTTAGCGGCAGCCTATGCTGAACACATATACAAATTTTGCCTTTAGCTAGACTTGATATTGTGTTTTTGTCACAATATCACTTCCAAAACTATGCAGTATAAATATTACATTTACTAAACCACAGTACACCTATAGTACAGTAAAAGTACCCATCAACTAGAGAAGCTAGCTATAGCGTAAATGCAAATTTTGGCCTGGTCTCACTATCCTCATACATATGCTGCACTACCCTCACATACTTCTAAGATATTCCAAGTATATTCCATCCATTTTCTTTTTTTCATGCTTTTATTTGTGTAGCCTGTTCCCACCACTCAACATAAAAGAAGAGCTGACGCTGATGCAACCCGGCTCCCAACGTTATGTCGGTGAAATCAACCCAAAATCCACAGTGACCGTAAGAGCGAGTGACAGACAGAAAGAAAAGAGAAAAAAAGAGGAGTGTGAAGGCCGACCGACAGCGTTTTGTAATCAATGCATTCACGGCGTCGCGTCGACAGCCACTGTTATGTAAACCAGGATGAAACATTCATGAGGTCTTGGACCTGAATGACCCTTATGGTGAGCTGGCTGAGTGTCAGAACTCATGGTTCACGTCTGAGGCTGAAAAGATAGATGTGCTCGCGACGCTCTCTCTGATGTGGTGATCTGTTGCTGGAGGAAAATCTTTATGAAGGAGTGAAGGAAGTGGTGCCAGAACCCCCGACACCACACCCCATCATCAGGAGTGTAAGAAAAATGAAGGGGGGGCTTTGTGGTCTTTGTGCGTCTGTTGTGGGTTTTTCTTTTTTTCTTCATTTTTGCCCTCCCCACCCTCCTCCTCGCCGCTCACTTCATCTCTGCCATTGCTGTCTTTCAGTTTCTCGGTCCAATGATCTGTTTCTCTTTGCTCTCTATATCCATCCATCTCTCTCTCATCCTCAACCCATTCCTCTCTTTATTTCCCTATAAAGCAAACACACAATCACAGGTCGTGTCCGCGGTGATTTCATAGCCGACCGTGTGAGACCCGAAGAGCAGATTCTGAATATAAATATTTTGTGTTGAAGTCGAAAAAAAGAGCAAACATTGTGTTTTCCTTTTTTGTTTCCTTCCAAATCAAGATTGCAGTTCATTCTTCTGTGCATACTGAATTCAAATTTAAAGTTTAGTTGATTCTGTTTATTTGCTTAGTAGGGTCTCGTTCTTATCCCAGCTACTTGGGGCAAGAGGCTGTGGAAACCCTGGGGAGAAGACCACCAGTCCATGTTCCTGGACTGTGGTGGGAAACCGAATCATCCAAATATAAGTTTTCCTTTTTTTGTTCAGTTTTCTAGCATGTATACGTTTCCTAGTCTGTTTTTTTTTTTAGTTTTCTAGCATATTTTTATGTTACCTTTCTAGAATATATCCCTTTTCTAGCATTTGTAAGTTTTCTTGCTTATTTTTCCGTTTAGTTTTCATATATACGTTTTGTAGCCTATTTTTATGTTTAGTTTTCTTGAATATTTACGTTTTTTAGCCAATTTCATTGTTTAGTTTTCTAGCCTATTTTTAGTTAGTTTTCTCGTATATATACATTTTCTAGACTATTTTTTAGTTCAGTTTTCTAGCCAATTTTTGTGTTTGTTTCCAAGTTTCTATAAGTTTTCTAGCTTATTTTTTAGTTTAGTTTTCTTGTATATATACACTTTCTTGCCTATTTTTGTGTTTGTTTCCAAGTTTCTATTAGTTTTCTAGCTTATTTTTTAGTTTAGTTTTCTTGTATATATACACTTTCTTGCCTATTTTTGTGTTTGTTTCCAAGTTTCTATAAGTTTTCTAGCTTATTTTTTAGTTTAGTTTTCTTGTATATATACACTTTCTTGCCTATTTTTGTGTTTGTTTCCAAGTTTCTATAAGTTTTCTAGCTTATTTTTTAGTTTAGTTTTCTTGTATATATACACTTTCTTGCCTATTTTTGTGTTTGTTTCCAAGTTTATATTAGTTTTCTATCTTATTTTTTAGTTTAGTTTTCTCATATATATACACCTTCTTGCCTATTTTTGTGTTTGTTTCCAAGTTTCTATTAGTTTTCTATCTTATTTTTTAGTTTAGTTTTCTCGTATATATACACTTTCTTGCCTATTTTTATGTTTAGTTTTCTCAAATATTTACGTTTTGTAGCCTATTTCTTACTTTAGTTTTCTCGTATATATATACGTTTTATAGCTTATTTTTTAGTTTAGTTTTCTCGTATATATACACCATCTTGCCTATTTTTGTGTTTGTTTCCAAGTTTCTATTAGTTTTCTATCTTATTTTTTAGTTTATTTTTCTCGTATATATACACTTTCTTGCCTATTTTTGTGTTTGTTTCCAAGTTTCTATTAGTTTTCTATCTTATTTTTTAGTTTATTTTTCTCGTATATATACACTTTCTTGCCTATTTTTGTGTTTGTTTCCAAGTTTATATTAGTTTTCTATCTTATTTTTTAGTTTAGTTTTCTCGTAAATATACACTTTCTTGACTATGTTGTGTTTGTTTCCAAGTTTATATTAGTTTTCTAGCTTATTTTTTAGTTTATTTTTCTTGTATATATACACTTTCTTGCCTATTTTTGTGTTTGTTTCCAAGTTTATATTAGTTTTCTAGCTTATTTTTTAGTTTAGTTTTCTCGTATATATACACTTTCTTGACTATGTTGTGTTTGTTTCCAAGTTCTGCATATATTAGTTTTCTAGTTGTTGTTTTTTTTGTTTAGTTTTCTGGTTTATTTTACAGATTTCATCTTATATCTGCTCGGAAAATCTGCTTGACGCATATATAGGTTTCAAGCCCATTTTTATGTTTAGTTTTCCGGTATATATACGTTTTCTAGACTGTTTTTAAGTTTAGTTTTCTAACATATATATATTTTCTAGCTCATTTTGACATTTAGTTTTCTAGCATATATAAGTTTTCTAGCCTGTTTTCATCTATAGTTTTCTAGCATACAGCATTTTTCTCGCCTATTCAGAAGAACAAGTAGATTCTGGAGATATTCTCCACCTGATCTTTCCATCATGTTTCGAGGACCAGGAGGAGTTTGGCTCGTGACCGCAATAAGCGGAGGATCCTTCTGCCAGATGAACCGCACTGCTCTGTGATCATAAGGTGGTGGGCTTTGTTGAGGATTGGACCTTCTGTTGTGGTCACTTTGTAGTTCCAGGCCGTTCCTTCAGTTCTTCCCCGTCCTGGATTGTGTCCAAGCGTTTCTCCATCACAACTGCTAGTGTGTGTGTGTGTGTGTGTGTGTGTGTGTGTGTGTGTGTGTGTGTGTGTGTGTGTGTGTGTGTGTGTGTGTGTGTGTGTGTGTGTGTGTGTGTGTGTGTGTGTGTGTGCTCCTACATCTGTTTCTTCTTCTCTGGTGTGATGATGATACAATGACAACCATATATTTCCATTTCTTTGACATTAACTGCAAAAAAAACAGAATTTTGGACGACAAAAGTATTGGCCTAGTTACGAGGTCAACTTTCGACATGTGATAAAATAAAATCATATGGTTTACTTAAATGTGGTCGTACTGAATATATCCATTACCACGACAAATGCTATCCAGTAAAGTTAGCTGTAGCTTGAATGCTAAACATGTGTACTTGACTTGCTAGACATTATATAGTGAAATATTATTCTCATGTCACCATATCACTCCCAAAACGATGCAGTATAAATATTACCATACACCTATAGTATAATTAAAGTACCCATTTACGCGACCTAATATTCAGAAGCTAGCCATAGCTTAAATGCTAAATGCTAGTCCAAACTTTAGCTTCGACTCACTACACAAAATAACGTGAAACTCTTCTGTCGTCACCATATCACTCCCAAAACTATGCAGTATAAATATTACAGTAAACCTATGGTATAACTAAAAGTACCTATTAAAGCTACTTAATATGCAGAAGCTAGCCATAGCTTAAATGCTAAAAGCACGTTCAAACTTTAGCTTCGACTCACTACACAAAATAACGTGAAATTCTTCTGTCGTCACCATATCACTCCCAAAAATATTCTGCTTGAATATTTGCATTTCAATATCCAGTTTTACCTTAATGTTGCAATACCTAATGTAGCCATTAGCACAACACTACTAGAATGAATGTAGCTTAAATGCTATACGGGGCAACTTCTTGTTGCGTCTTTATTTCGTAAAGGTCTAAATCAATCTTTCTGTTACAAAAAAAAATACTGTTTTTTTTTTCCGAATTGTAGCCATTAGCGTCACAATGCTATATAAGTAGATCCTAGTTTTGAGTTCTAGCTGATCTTTAGTTCCCGCTTGATGGATCTACTGACTCCTTTAAGAAACATCTTAAGACATTTCTATTTGTTCAGGCTTTCCCTTGAATTTCTCGAACTCCTGTGTTGTTATCAGTATTATCTTGATCTTTAAAGTATGTACTTTTTTGAGTATTGTTTTGATTGTTTAAGCGCTTTGTGACCCTGGTCTCGAAAAGCGCTATATAAATAAATATTACTTACTTACTTACTTACTTACTTACTTACTTTGTAAACAGGATTCAATAGACGGCTAATGACCAACATGGAAGTCCATATAAGGATCAGGGATTCATTTTTTTTAGGGGGGGTTGGAAAGTTCTGGTCCAACTGTCTTGTGAGATTCTCTGGCGAACTCTGGATATCCAGTCGTGAGCCGCGGCTCAAAGCGATGCCTCACAGGCCCCGGTGAGATCATATTAAAAAAAAAAAGGGTTAAATCAAAAAACTTCAACCGGGGGCTCCTGTGACATGAGGTAATCCACACATCCGGCGCCGACAGATGCAGGCGGCCCCGGGTGAACCTCCACACACTCCGGTCCAGACGATCATATTTCCTGCCTTTTATAAACACCTCCCCACAGATGCTGCGATCCACCCCAGATGCCCCCGTCCCTTGTTCCCTTAAAAAAAACCTCAAACACCCACGCCATGCCTCTTGATTCAATTAAACCGCGGCGGTTGAATCTCAGAAAACTTCCAGACCCCCCCCCTTGCCCTCGCACCCCCTGTCCTCGGTGGCTCCTCCCACTCATCGCGGTAATGGATAGGCGACCTCTGACCTCCCTAATACCTTTTTCCTCGCCTGCCTCTGGGGCTGTCTTTTTCCTATCTCGTCCGTCTCCTTCTTTCTTTTCTGACGCTCCCTCTGACTTCCTGTCTATCTTTCAATTTCGTCTCCCTAATGAGACGGGGACCCCCCCCGCCCCCGACCCCCAATGGGGCCCCGGGGTCAGCGCCCCCCCCCCCACTCCCCCGACACAGACACACCTACAGATAAACATCCAGGCAAAGACAGTGCATACATATGCAGACATGTACACATTCCACCTAGATAAAAGGACAACCATATAACCCCCCCCCCCCCCCCCGAAACCCACCTACCATCGCGGCGACCACACACACATGCATCCAACCAGCATCCACCACATACTGACCCAGAAATCCCATCTCTATTATGCAGAACATCAGTTAGCTGATGGTGGAGCTGATTATGCAGCTACCCCTGCGCTAGCCCACAAGTCCCTGGTGGATTTCTGCCTTTAAAAACCCCCCCAATCCCAAATGTCTTTTTAGCATATCAATAGAGAATTATATATTCCTAAACAGTAGGCCTTCGCGTACATATACAGCCTTTCCGCGACCGGCCTCATCTCATCATGTCACGGTGAAAAAAAATCGACAAATTTAGACGCGAGAAGCATTAGCGAGAGACGTTTAACCGTCGCGCTAAAGCTACGGTTCTGCTGTTTTTATGCAGCTAGAATATACAGTGTTCTATGAATATTATATAAGGGGTATTGTTGTCCAAATGAGAAAAAAATACAGCAAATTGAATATTACGCTGGCGGTTTAAGTTTAGTTGCGCAGGTGGAAGTCGACATTATCGGCTAGCAAATGAGGTCTCGGCATCTTGTTCGCGAACGCTAAGGGAGAAGCTCTTCGGTGGATTCTGACGCCGCTAGCCTCATTAGCGACGCTAACCGCTAATTAACAACCTACTTAGATGTCTATAAATGCACGATAATCCTTTGTATTTAAACACGTTTTAGTATCTAGGCATTAGCGCTAGATTGCTATCGAGGTAAATATAATTGCTAACTTCCAGCATTGCATAATTGCAACAACTTGTTAGCTTCATTGTTATTGTTATTACTCTTTATGTGCTAGTAAGGTAAGGTAAGGTAAGGTAAAACTTTATTGATCCCTCAGTAAATATAATATAATATATAATATAGTATAATATTTGGTCAATATTAGTCGGTATAAACAAATACTTCAACATTAAGCCACACTTTATCGTGCAAGTAATCAAATACTATAAGAAAATGTAAGGGTTATAAGAAGTTTTTTTTACAGTGTTGCAATAACAGTAAGAGTATTTTCTGAGGTGAAACGTATTAGCCTCAACTTTATGTATATGTCTGAAATGTAGCCATTAGCTCAACAAAGCTGGACTGGAAAAGTGCTCTATAAATAATAATTACTTACTTACTTACTTACTAACATTTTCTGTAACCTAACTTGTAAAAATGAGAAATTGAACGAAGAACCAAATGGGAAAATCTCTTCTCATTTTACCGCACAAGTTACACAACTTAAAGGTTTCAATTCAATCTTGACAGCCATTGTTATCGGAAAAATAACCAGCCTTTTTTTTTTAGCACTAAATGGCTGAGCGAACCCTTATTTCCTATAAACATCTCTGCATTTTGTCAGTGAAATTATAGATAAAATTAAGTAAAACTGATGAATTTTCTCGAATTTAGCCTTTAGCTCAACGATGCTATCAAACTAACATTTTCTGTAACTTAACTATTAAAAATGGGAAAACAACATACTGTTGAATGAGGGACCAAACGGGGAAAAATCTCAACTTGTTCGACAGCACAAATTACACAACTTAGCGTAGCATAAAACATTTTCAGCGCAATCTTGATGTTGACAGCCATCATTTTTTTGTATGCAACAAAGCTGACTCAACCCTAATTCCATATAAACATCCAAGCCTTTTGTGAGTAAAATTATAGGTAAAATTAGCAGAAACTGATACATTTTCTGGAATTTCGCTGTTAGCTCAACAATGCTATCAAGCTAAACACAGTATTAGCCATAGCCGACCTTGAAAATTGACCAACCAGACTTCCTACCACCTTAAAAAGGGAGACGTCATGACCTTCTGGCACAAATGTCACTAGATTACTGGTTTTTACATCATTTTTTCCACGTTCAAAAGCAGAGCGTTTGTGTTGGCGCTATCACGGGGAAACAAATCCTGGCTCTCGACATCAGGTTATTTGATTCTCACAGTTTCTAGGAATTGTGAGAAAAAAACAAACTCCCAGGCTTCGTCAGATCATAGCAGTGGTTAAATCTCCCGACGAAGAAAGTTCAAATGGTTTCATTTATTTGTGTCCCGACTTTGACTAATGATGTGCTTTTTGTAAATATTTTACTGGGTTTGTGTAAAAAAAATAAGGTTCCCTTGTTGATTCCATTTTGATCTCTTTGTGTGGTTCCTTTTTTTTTGTTGAAAAACGAGTCGTCCCCACATTTCACTTCAACTTTTGCCATGTTTAGTGGCCGCACTGTGTTGTTCTTCTTCCAAAAAGACTTTTGGAAATTCCCCGTTTTTTACTAACTTCTAGTTCAAATGTTTGACTGATTATTATTTTCGACTTCTGATTTACTTACGAGAAACTCTCGCCGCCTCTTTGTTTTAGTGTTTTTTTTTCTCTCACGACGGAACAAGACGGATGGCGGCGAACTTATCTGCGGAACATCAGCTCGTTCATCTATCATGTATTAATGTAATTAAAGGAGATTATTATAGATCTTATTACAAGAGTCGCTGAAGTCACGTCGCTTAAGTGATAGATGATGATTTGCTTTTCGGAGACTTCATTTAGTTCTTTAAATAACCAGGAACTCAGCGTGAATATTAAGCTCCTTGTTGCACTTCTCTGTCTGCCAGTGTTCTTTCTGTCAAGCAACAAAAATTGATTAAAAAAACAACAGAAAAATGGTTTTGAAAATGATTTCAGTTGAGATGTTTCTTCTAAATGTCTTAACTCGATGTCTGTTGAAGAACTGTTTTTCCTTTCAACTCATCCAAACAACAACGAGCTAAAGTTCAGACGCTAACTTGGACGAAAAAACATTGTTGGTCGACTTAAATGTTCGAATATAGTCAAAGGTCATGTAAAGATTTGGTAAACAAAGGAGTCTAAACTACATATTTTCCAAATTGACTGGAAAAAATAACAATTATAAATAAATACTTGGCAAATATTGCGCTTCAATAACTGAACAGTATTAGAACTTAATGAATCATGAAGTCTTGAATAGAATATCCTCATTAGCGACAATAACAGCTAATTAACAACCTTTAAATCACGCACTTCTCGAAGTGCACTGGTTTACAGTACACTGTAAGACAGTGCACTTACTTGCGCAGTGCTTAAATTTGGACAGGGTAGTATTGTCTCAAATCAAACACTGCTGCTACACACTGACAGGAAATGACTCAACAGCGTCTTCTTCTACTACTTTTTAACGCTGATTGTAACTATCGCTGACACTTGACAGCGCTTTTCTCCTATTGAAACAAGTTATTAAGTTGTGTTTCATTGTGTTATTATTGTTGTTGTGTTGTTTTGTGGTAAAATTTGTGATTCTTGAGACATTAAGGCCATATAGCAACGTAGCTCCAGGCATAGCTAGCATCATCTAGCCAAGATGGCGGCCGTTGAGGGTGGAAAATGTCCGATTGATCTACATTACATTTTCTGGCGATTTGAGTGCGCACTACATTTTCGCACACTGCTCAGTGTGAACACAATTGTGTACTCAAAATATTAAGTGTAAGCGTGCGATTTGAGATACACCACTAGTTAAATGTTAGCAATATATGATATTCTAGTAATATATGATGTAGGCATTAGTGCTGAAGTGCTATTGAGTTAAATTTCTTCGGCAACCATGTCAGGATCTTTTCTTTCTTCTTATCCGACAATACAAAAGCGTGTAAATGTATGAGCTAACAACTTGTTAGCATCATGGTTAATATCATTGATATTATTATTATTATATATATATTATTATATTATATTTGCTGATGATATATTTGGTCAATTCTCGTCAGTATTTTTTTAAATCTAAATAACTACTTGTTATACAAAGTATTTAACAGAGTTACACAGTATTTTCAAGTGTTAGTTTTTTTCAATATAAAACTTTTGAAACAGTTAGGAATTGGATTGAGTTCAGTCTTTAATACTCTTGACTAAAAAGTAAATACTAAAGGAAATTTGAAAACCAATAAGTCTGAAATAAGATTTCGTAAACCAACTCTCACAAGTGCACTTTGTTGAAAGAGATAGTTTGAATCTAAATAGTCAAAGAAGTTTGGACTAGAAAGTACTTAGAAGTAAAACTGTAGTATTAAAAGAAATATGTTTGGAAAAAAGTTTGTTGATTTTGTGGTAACCACAAGTGGTAAAACAACGGCTCTGAAATTGACTCGGTAAAATAGACAGATGAAATAAAAAAAAAAGTCCTTTGGAAAACTGGTTTGTACAAATCAAGTCAGCAACAGATCGAATACACAACTCAGTCTGGAAAAAATACTCATCTAACTTGTCCAATTAGAAAGAAAAAAAACTTGGTGAACTAAAATCTAAACTAAAGAGACTTTTAAAAATAAATAGAAAAAGTTGTAAACTAGAAAGATTAGAATTGGACAAAAAAGGAGAAAACTTGGGAAAAAAAAGACTTGTTGTAGACTTGAAATGCCAAGAACATACTTTGAAAAATTGAAAGCGATTGAAAGCCTGAGATACACACAAGAAAATAAACAACAACGTTATGAACAAAGAGAGAAATTTCAAACCATCTAATTAGAAACTGGAGAAAAAACAAACGAAACAGCAAACATGTTTTGAGTTAGCAATTAGCTTCAACGGCTAGCATCTTTTGTGTGGGGGGTCCCCAAACTTGTTTGTACCGCGGGCCAGTTAAATGTCAGGATTATAATCACGGACAGAAAACAGTAAACATACAATAGTACAACCCGCAAAAAAAGTACAATTAAGTGAATTAAATCCCTAAATCAGAAATAGCTCGGCTACGACAAGATGTTTGTGTATTTGCCTCTATGTATGTTTGATTGGATGCCGACGATGGTGTTCTGTATGTTTGTGTCAGGCTTTTAGAAACTTTTTGCCAATGTGTGAGTTTGTGTTTTGGAATTATTTATATTGAATGTTTTACTCATTTTAACTAGTCAAGAGTCACACGCTGAAGTAATTTAAGAGAAAATCCATTTTCTTTTTCCAAATGAAACATATATTTTTGGCAGTAATAAAAGGGTAGAACATCATTTTTCTTTCTTTACGAAAAAAAATGTCTCAACTGACCAGAAACTCTTCCCCAAAGTCGCTCGACATAAGCTTGAATTAAAATCACGTCTGGATTTGAAAAAAATCAGTTTAAAGATCTCGGGAAATAATAAGATATTAATGAGCTACGCTGCCGTCTCTCCGAAAAACCCAAAATGTCAAAGCTTAGCTTCAGCGCCCGAGCTCCCGGGGATGAAGCGAGCGTTCATTATTTCTTCTCCGCGCCGCATTAGCGATACGTTGACCCCGGCGCCGCCGTGCTTGCTAAGCAAACTATCAAAGCGTGTCTGAGGGGGACCCTAAAAGAAGAACGGCGTCCATGTTGATGTGTTTTCATTGATAACGCCAACTATTTCCATCGGGTAATTTAAAGGCTACGCCGGGGTCCACCGGGGCGGGTCGGAGGAGGAGGAGGAGGGTCGACCAGCAGGCTCATTATTTTTAGGAGAAAAAACCCCCTCGAAGGGCCACGCAAATTAGTTTGTGTCCAGTTTAACCTTCAGCGGCTCATTTGCTGCAGGTAAAGTGTTTGCATGCGCAGGATTCATAAGGCACTCTTTGGGAATGAGAGCCGACTTAAGTGGACGTTCTAAAAAGCGGCGATAAAAACAATGTCGTGCTGACCCCGCGATTTTTTTTGGGGGGGGAGACTCTTTTATCAAACTGGCACTTTTTTCCGAAAATTTCGCCGGGAGAATTGATTACACGTCCCGTAAACATGGGAACAGTCGTGACCTGCGTGTCTCAGCGGTTTCCTGTGTAAGTCGAGCCGAGCCGGTGTTTGTCCCCACGGTTCCTCCCGAAAAGCTTCTACTCTATTAGTGCGTCTGGGAGACGCTCCGCCCTCGTTTTTTCCAATCCGTCTCCTGTCACCAGCCGTCCTCGCCGCGCCATTAGGACCTGTCGGGGTCAAGGGGCAGCGCCGCAAGAGGTCAGGGGTCGCCCCTCGCAAAGGTGAAAAGTGACTAGGGTTACGCGGGGTGTGAGGTGACATTGGACACAGCTGCTAACTTTAACAAGTAGCGCCTTTGAGAAAACCTTCTGCTTGTCGTCGCGCCGGGCAGGAAGAGGCGGAATCGGGTCTCGGGTTGAATTCCTGGGCGGCTTCGACTCATTTACTCTCGTCGGGAATGTTTTCGTTTCAAAGTTTTTCTCGTCAAAATCGATGATCGCGAAGAAACCACGAAAAAAGACATTTTTATATATAAAACATCTCATATTATTGTATAGATTGTATAGATAGATGGATTGTATAGTAGATAATAAAATAAAACGATAGAATTTATAGATTATAAAACAGTCAAATATTTTGTTATTTTCTAATTAATTGTCAACTTTTTTAATTTAATTTAAATTAATTAAATTAATTGTTTCTTAATGCAAAAAAAGGACAAAAAACAGTCAGAAATTGACCAAAAAAACAGAATTAATTTTGTTAGTAAAAAAGTTACATTTGGTTTATTATATTATTTGAATAAAAAAATATATATATTTCCAAAAGTTAAATATATTTGTGATATGTTAGAACAATAATATACATTTTTATTTATAGATTCATGTTTTATTAATAAATAAATAAAAATAATAATACATTTTTATCATTCATCATCCTTTCATTATTTGTTTATTTTTTTAAATATTTTAAAGGTAAGCATTTTTTTTTTAAATAAATTAACAAACATGACTTATTTTTAATTAATTCTTAAAAAATAAATGGACATGATGGCATAAAAAACAAATAATTGCCTATGTTATTGTTAATAATTAATAAACTAAATCCCAATTTTCTGTTAAGCACAATGAATAAAGAACATTTTTAATCATAAACTCATTCTCATCATAAATTATTGTCATGAATACTTCAAATGATATATGAAGTTGAAAATGGTTGTGAAGTTATCAGCGGGTTTTAAACCATATTAAAGTGAATATCCTGAGGCAGAACAGCGCCACCTAGCTGTGAAATAACCAGCGTGTTGTCGAAGGCTGTCGCCAAATGACTTATTTAGCGCAAACAACAACAAGTGGAAGTGAAGAGTCAGTTGAGAACCTTCAGGTCAGTCTGTGCTGAGAGGAGAACGTAGAGGAAGTTCACCCTGGTTTACACACACACACACACACACACACACACACACACACACACGCGCGCACACACAGGAGAACACACACAGACATCCGTCAACTGAAAAACATGCCTGCACACTGACACTAACGCACGCCCGTTCAGAACGCCCAAAACAAATATGTCGCCGAGCTCAACGTCTTTCCCTTCAGCAAAACGAATCTTTACTTCATGAAGGTTGTTTTACAGCTTATGAGTTTGTTTTTACAGCATTTTGATGGATTTTTATTTGACATCTCATAGTTACCTCATCTGAGCTCACTTCACTGACACATCCGCTCACTTCGAATCAAATGATCAGCAGATTTTCAGGCTAGTAAAAAAAGAAAAGCATTCCCAAAACCTCTTTGTCTTTCCAGGGTGTCCCTTGATGTTGGATAAGATCACTCCATCCTTACCTCTGGGGTTGAGGGGGTACAAAAATAATTAAGAATAATTCATCATGAAGTTTGATTATCTTATACACATCTGATCCTTTTAGCACAAATGAAATCCCTGTTTTAAGGCATTTATAAACTAAATAAAAAACTAATTTTGCTGCGAAACCTATAAGTTTTGTTTTTCTTAAATATTCGAGCGACGCTTAACTGAAATTATTCCCCCAAATTTGACCTACTTTTAAATTTGCCTTGAAAATACATCGATTGCATGTGGATCCACGTCAATCTTGACATTTGCCCTTTCCTACACAATAAAAAATAATTTGGCACCATATCTATTCAAAAATTAATTCTAACACGTGCTTTTAACTGTAGCCATTAGCCTGAGAATACTAACTTGGCTATTTTCATTATTTAATCCTCTCTTTTTTTTTCACCACAACACAGATTGTACAAGTAGAAAAGTTAACTTTATTTTCATTTACTATTTGCATGAAAAATCACACTGTAAAAAAAGTTTTTCTTTTGCAGTAAAAAAGTCAACTTTTGCGATAAGATTTTCAAATTTTGACAACTATTTACTTTATGATTTTCCCAAAACATTTTTTTGTTATAGCCTCAAAATAAATTCTTTTTTTAACGGAGTGTATTTTTCAAGCAAATAGTAAATATATTGAGAAACTTTTTTACTTGTACAATCTGTGAAGTGGTGAATAATAGTAGCCGATAAAAACATTTAAATAAATAAATATTACTTACTTACTTACTTACTTAAATAGCCAAGTATTCTCAGGCTAATGGCTACAGTTAAAAGCACATTTTTTATAATTTATTTTCCCTTTAAAATAGGTGCTAAAACATTTTAATGGTGTAGGAATGGGGAAATGTAAAAAATAAACGACTGTCCACATCCGATGTTGATGTATTTTCAAGCCGAATTAAAAAAGTAGGTCAATTTCGGCTAATAATTTCAGTTCAGCGTCGCTCTAGCGTTCAAGAAAATGAAAAACTTTTACAGATTTCGTAGCAAAATGAGTTACTTCTTTAGTTTATAAACGCCTTAAAGTTAATAAATATGTCCTGTAAATAAAAACAAGAATTTAATTAGTATCTTTGTATATACTGTATATTAGATTAGATTAAATTAGATTATATTGACTTTATTAATCCATCTGGAGATCTCCTTCAGGAAAGGTTTTCCGTTCAGACAATAGAAGGTACAGCAAAGTGCAAAGTAAAAAAAAAATCAAAGTGCAAAAGGATAACAAAGTGCAAATATAAAGTGCATAAATCAAAGAAAACAACAACCTTCCTTCTCCTAGTTACATCTTGAGCCCTTTTTAAATAATTCTGATCTAAGATCAGTGTCTGAGCAGAGAGGGAATCAGGGCTTCTTCGCTCGGGCTGCTGCCCCCACCACCCGACCTCGGATAAGTGTTGAAAAATCACTTCAAAAACCATCTCTCTCTTGTCTTGACGGATGCAAAAAAAAACAAAAAAACAACCCCAACAACATGTCAACCCGTAAAGCAACTACTCATAATAAACAGCGAGCGTTAAAGACGCGGCTGCTTTATTCCCCGACATCATTGTACTTCCAGTCGGCGCTTCATCACCGGACTGGCAAGTGAAAATGATACGGAGGCATAATTGGCAGTCGACGTGCCATAAAACAGACACTGACAAGCCTGGCTGTCGCCTTCCTTCACGCGTAAATATCTCTCAAATGAACGCCGGCGTCCGGGCGTGTGCGGCGACTGATCACACGCTCGCCAAGTCTAGACGGACGTAATGAGGACTAATGAAATATACACTAAAGGGAGACTTGTTATAACATCACCCATCATCGATCCTGTGATATAAAGGGAGGACGACAAGACGTCGTAAAAACAGTTGCTATATATATTTTCATCATGTCAGCAGCTGACTGCTTGTTGTTTTGGGTCAACCCAGGACCTCAGAAGACCCTGATTCTTTTTCAAGCACATGTGGGACAGTTTTCTCAACCAGTGATGGAAAAGGTTGTTTTTTTTTATTTTATGACAGTTTCCAGTCGTAAACTTCTCATTTCCAAAACCTCTGCTTTTGTGATCACCGAGCGCGGAAGTGGTCATTCTAAAAACACGATGCTTTTTTACTGACCCACCATTTCTTTGGATCTCTCCTCGGAGCTCGAACACGTCACTGTTGGTTAAGATGTTTCAGGGAAAATAAAGTGTCGCTGCCTCTACTTTTAGTTTTTGTTTCCACGCCTCTCTCTCTCTCTCTCTTTTCTCTGTTCGTCTAGTCCAGCAACTTAACTATTTAGTGACGTGTTAACTATTAGCAGAGCACTACGTAAAAGCAGGAGGTTTTTCTATTTCTGATGTTCCCATTAAAAATGTCCAGGTTTTTATGATGATGTTCCCTTTTTTAACAATGTCTTTTGTCAAACTTCTATTTAGTCATTATTGCTGTGTTTAGTTAAACCCTGTAAAATATTTGAGCAATTTATGCCCGCACTCAAATACTTGAAAAAGTAAACTAAGCTACAGTATTATTAGATTAGATTAGATTAGATAAACTATATTGATCCCTCTGAAGGTCTCCTTCAGGAAATTGTTTTTCTAGCTCACAGCAACACAGACGATAGATTCATGAAACAAGAACAAAGTGCAATAAAAAGAAAGAACAAGATGACACAATCTAAATCTAAAGATAAAGAACATGGATGAAAGAAAATGATATAAAGATTAACATGGAATATCATCCTTTGGCTCTGCTCCTGACCCCAAATTCAGTATTATACAAGCTAATATCACAAGGAATTAATAAGTCCCTGAGTCTATTAGTGTTGCATCATGGGAGGAGCATTCGTGCTCCATCTGCTTCTCTGCTCACTGATGACAGTGTTCAGAGGATGACTTTCATCATCCATGATGGACAGTAGTTTGTTGAGTAGTTTTAGTTGTATTGAATGGTATTTTATTGATATTCTGCTTTAAATGTATTTCCGTTATTTTGGCGATAAAGTTCTTGTAGCTCTCATGAAATCTTATCCCATGTTGGAAGATTGATGCTCAAAACTAGTTGGTTCCTTATTTACACCTTGATATTATTGAACAAAGACTAAGGATTGGTTGCCTTCGATCTTTCACTGGATGGATGGATGGATGGATGGATGGATGGATGGATGGATGGACTTTATGAATTCCACTGAAGATCTCCTTCGAGAAATTGGGTTTCCAGTTCACAGCCGACAATAGATTCATAAAACAAGAAGAAGAACAAAGTGCAATAAAAAGAACAAAGAACAAATAAAAGAACAAAGGTCAACGACTTAGTGGTTCAGTTTTGGCCTTGAGTTTGAACCTTACCTAATCTAAAAGCAATTTGTAATCATTTAATCACTCAAATCGAAATAAAACAAATTCCAATTATTAGTAGTTTTCAGTAGCCATCAACATCGCAGATATTTGCTGCATTTCTATTTTATAAATAATTGAATGTTTATTGATTATTTATGATCTTAAATGTAATTTTTGAAAATTCAAAACCACCACATCTGTTATTCATTCAATGTATTTAAAAAATGGTGTGTATTTATATTTATTTTGCAAGTAAAAAGTGTGATTGTTGATGGTGTGTTTTGAGGATTTGCAGGACACAGAAAAGTGTCAAGAAAAGTCAATGAAGTGTCGTCTAAAGTGCCCGAGCGAGTGGCCCTGCATATGTATGAAGGTGTCCATCTCCCCTCCAGCTAAAGGGAATGTCGCAGGTCAAACGAGGAGGGGGAGTGGGGGGAGGTCAAAGGTCAAAACCTGACTACATATTTACAAGATAATGTTTCCACCGACACACACAAATGCAGGTCTGTTTGGGGGTCGCTTTTTTTTTCTTTTCGTCGAGACGTCTGGACAGTGTCGTCCTCTTTGACCCCCTCGCACCCTCACCTATACACAAACTGACACTTGACCATGTTTCCCTCCCGCTCAATGGTCCTCGATCCCCCCCGCCCCCCCACCACGACCCCCACGACCCCACACACATGCATAATGTGCTTCCCCGGGAGCTTGTCCCGCTGACAGGCTATCAGTCAGGAAGCAGAGGCGAGCGATGGAATAGAAAAAGCAAAGGAGAGGGGTGGCTATATTTAGGCTGTCACTCATGGGGGGGGGTGGTCCGAGGGGTGGGGGTCAAGGGTCAGACAGCCAAGCCTGCTATCGCACATGCACATCCAGCCATGTTGATCAAAAACAAGGTCAAAAGATGGAGGGCAGACAGCTGTGAGGTTTACAGATGGAGACAGCTGGGCAGCTTTACTGGCGTCTAAACTTCGCCTCCCGGAGAAAAAGTTGAATGTTTACCCCGAGATATCAGTAGCACGTTAGCGGAGCTGCTAACAGATCCGTCCTCACGCAAGTGACCTCAGCCAAAGGAAGCAGAGGAAGGAAGCCTGTTTTTTTTCTTTTCTTCTTCTTCTTCCCATTAGTCAGTCTAGACGTGACATCTTTCAAACATCCGCTATCTCCAGTGACTTCGGGTCAAACACTAGACGACAACAACTTTTCATCACTTCTATGGAGACGCAAGCGGAGCTGATGAATTAAGAGGTCGTTTAAGACAAGACTGCTAAAGGTCGACAAACGTTATGATGTCATCCTTCTATTTGTTGGTAAAAAGAGCTTAATACTTACTTTAGATTCTTCTTGTCTGTGACAAGAATTCCCTCTGTCACATCTGGAGCTTGTAATCCATGCGTTTGTGTCTTCTCGTCTGGACTATTGTGACAGTTTATTTTTGGTGTCTTAACAAGAAGGATCTGTTTCGCCTGCAGTTCATACAGAACTCTGCAGCAATAATTCTGAGCTGCTCTAGTAGGAGAACTCACATTTACAGGATCCTTAAAACTCTTCACTGGCTGCCAGTTTCTTTCAGGATCAATTTTAAAATTCTGGTTCTTACTTTCAGATCTATTCATGGTGGGATCTACTGACTCCTTCAAGAAACATCTTAAGACATTTTTATTTGTGCTTTTCCCTGATTTTCTGGGACTCCTGTGTTTTTCTTATGTGTCTTGACCTTTTAAAGTATATCATTTAACTATGTTTTTGTGACCCTGATCTAGAAAGGTGCTTTACAAATAACTATTACTTAACTACTTACTTATAGATTACTATATCAAGAAGTAGATTTTTGTGCTATAAGAACTTGTATAGAAGGAGAAGGAGTTGAAGGTTTGAATCTGGCTCGTTGCTATGTTGGATTTGGAGTCATTTAACGTGTCGTTTCATCCATTTTTATCAAAGTCCAAAAATATCATTGGTTGTTGATGGTCAATTGTAGATGTGAGTAAGTGGTTAACTGTCTTTATCTCACCCTATCTAGCTGGGATCTGAACAGAAAGTGAATGCACGACTAAGCCAAGGGTCTCAAACTCACACAAGGGGCCAATTTTAAAGCATATTAACCAAACTGTTTCTAATCTTCATATTTCTTGCTTTCAACATCACTTTGTTGGACGTTTTTGTTTAATAGTTGAAGTCCATCTGCCTCTTAACTTATCTTAAAAACTCTTATTTATGATTCTGTTTTTTTTGCAAAGGCAAACCTGATTTAAAAGTGTTTTTTCTTGAAAACCATAATAGAATAGTAAAACAAGTATATTTGCATACAAAAATTACCCTTAAGTTGTCTAGGGTGTCCCTAGGAAACACTCTTTGCGAAAAAGTCTACATTCAAGTGAGATATATTTACATTTTTAGCCAATTTTCTGTACTTTATTTGGCTTTATCTTTTTGTTATTGTTAATACAGTTAGACACTAAATTTTAGACACTTAATCCAACATGTTTGATGATGTCACAACATTGTATCAAGTGAAAATACAAGTGTTTAATGGAGAAGATAAAACTATAAATGTCTATGGAATTATGTTATTTATAGAGTTAAACCGTTGTGTTTTATTAGTATATATGTCCAAAAACTTGTTTTAAATGACTGGTATATATTTAGATCATAGTTTTTAAGATGACAGTTTACAAACTATTAGATGCTTCTTCTCTCAGAGGGAATGCAAAAATAAAAATAGAAATGTTGTATAATATAATTCAAAGAGTCAATATTCACTTTAATATGCGTTTCAAATGTTTGCAAACATTCACGAAAACCAGTTAATGCGGCCATTAAGCGACTCTCTTGTGCGGACCATCGCTCACAGGAAAAGACGTTTATTTGTTACTCCCGCTGCAATCATTTTGTTTTCCCAGCAGGATTTGATTTCATGGAGCACCACTTTCAGCTGCGGGGCCCCCCCCCCCACATGGGGGCCCCTACGCTCCCAGATCAGGAGACAGTCTGGAATAATATGATCATTCAGAGCGGAGACAAAAGAACGAGAGCCAGACAGAACAACATGGGTGGTCAAGGTAGAGCGGCCAGGTGGGGCGCGAAAGGATGACTTGCGGGACAAGGGGAGCATGTGGTCAGCGCGGCGGGGGGACGCTCGGTGGTCATTTCACCCTCGGACGCACACGTGTACACAAACGGTCGGCGTGGATTCAAACAGAATATGCGTGGTTAGCCAGACAACAGGAGGTGGACGCCAGACAAACATGGACATGTGGTTGAAAATCACACGCCAGGTCAGCTGACTTCACGATAGGCGATGGCGAGGACGACCCCTCGCGCCGTAATTCGTCTCATTAATGCCGCCGCTGTCCGACTTCCTTTTAAAACCCACCACAACTCATGTAAAAGTAATGTCTCCCACGTTATTATCTTCCCCCCCCCCCGAAAGAAAGCAATTGATCAAAAAACCCAGTGTCCGGGAACAAACACACGTTTTAAAAATTCAACAGCGACTATATTAAAGTTCCGATCCCGGGCGTGAAGTGGACACGGGGACCCCGCTCGGGTTAATATTTCATTTGCCGGATCATTTGTATTTTTTTTTTATAAGGCTCTGTCAGGAACACTCCGAGAGCCATCCATCTTAACAAGTAATTTCATCTTGCGTTCGGCCTTCAAGTGAAGCTTGTTCAACGTCCCACCTGCACCCCCCTAATACCCCCCCAAGACCCCCCCCCCACACTCCCTCGCCTGATGCGGTTTCTAATAAAATTTGGTGCGATCCCTCAGGACCCAGTGGGGCCATATTGCCTTTATGGATTCTTTGAATGCAAACAAATGCAAATACAGTTACTACACCTTTTTCAATAAGCAGCCGTCGGCGGACATATTGGATTTTTATAAAGGTAAATAAATCCAAAGCAGGTTTAAAACCTAAATAGATTACCCGTTCAGCTTTTTTATCGACTACGTGTGTGCGCATTTATGGTTGCAAGTAGATGAGGTATCGCTATAGGGGTACAAATTTGATATACTGACCTCCTGGGGAACTCGCATGATCACGTTCCTTGAACCTTCTTTGTGTTTTCTTTGTGTCTTCTTAGTGGGACGACTTCATGGTGTCTCCAGGCAGACTAGAGACGATCGTCAACTCCTTCATCTGCAAAGGTTAGTCAGTTCAGTTGTGTTTGTGAACTTCAATAACTCGCAAATATTAACCTTATAGGTTGAACTTTAGGATCAGACTTAATCTTTGGATAATCCAGTTAAAAGCTCTGTTGAATCTGCATGTAGCCATTAGCTCACATGATAAAGGTTTAATTCTAGTAAATATTATTTTTTTGTTGCGATAAAATCAATAGTGAAGCCTTCGGAAATAAACATAAAATCGTGTTTACTGCAATGTCAATAACTCAACACTTAATGTTGAACAGCTCCAAGCAGTAAACATGGTTATTTATTTATTTTACTTCTTAAAAATGTTCTGACTGGTTCATGGGATGCAATAAAAGTTCTCGCAGAAAAACCTACCATTTTTAAACATAATTCATTACATGTGCTGCATAGATGTTTCGAAAAAAAAAAGGGGTTCACTGTGTCCACTCTAGGGGGCTCCGCCACAAAACAGATGAACCCTTGTGACTCGATGGCCCTAAAAAGACAAATGTGTTTGTGGTATCCCTTGTGTTGACTCTGGGTCAAGGTTAACGACCTCCCTGGCTTCCATAAATACATGTGCAGTGGTGGAGGTTGTTCACCTTGACCCAGAGTCAATACAAGGGATACCACAAACACATTTGTATTTTTAGGGCCTTCGGGTCACTCTTAAGACTCTTAACTCTTGAGAGATAACCAGAGTTAAGACATTAAAACAAAGAACAGGACTAGGTTTACTGAGGAATATTTGTTTCTTTGTTTACTATATGTTTTCTATTTGAATTTTAACAGAGGGGTGCTTTGCCCCCTTGTGCCCCCTTTTCCCTTGACCTGATCAAGTTGTCCTCCCATGATCATTTTCAAGAGATACACCCTCTAACACAGGGGTCCCCGACCCCTGGTCCGGGACCTGTCTGTTATTTGTTACCAGGACTGGACAGAGAGAAAAAATATATATATATTATTGATTATTACTGTATTTAATGTGATTTGTTTTTCAAAAAAAGATGGTATTTCTGCCAAAGTAAAACGAGCGTGTGGCTCAAGAAGCAACTTTAGGTCAAGTTTATAAAACAAAACTTTACCTGTAAACTAGTGAAAAGGAGTCAAACACAAACTCTGTACGATTTATTTTTACTGTTTTTGTCTGAAAGTCGGTCTGTGCATATAACGCCGACATTATACGGCCCTTGGTGCAAAAAACGGTGGGGTCCCCTGCTCTAACAGACGTAGAAATATATATTTTTTAAATGTACTATTAAACATTTATTTCCTGCTGAGAACCATGGCCTCCGACTTAAGACTTGCTGATCTTCCCTTTTCCGCTGCTACACGAGTACATCAGAACTACTTCCGAATCCCTTCTGAGGTTCTCATCAAACATCCCGTGTTTGTCGAAGCCGTTAAACACAGCAACACGTTCTGCAGCTTCGAAGTGTCAACGTCAGCAAAAAGGCAGCGGAGACGTTGTCGGGTTTCCCCTTCCTCGCGCTGCCGCTCAGCCCCGGAGGAAGTTATTTGGAAGCGCACCAAGCGTGAGGCGGAGCAGAGAGAGAGCGTTGCTGGAAAGAGAAGTTTTGTCTTTTATTTTGATGTGCATCTCCAGTCAGACTACAATGCGGCTTTATCGTGGCGCGATGTGACAATCCAACCTAATTGCTCTCAAAAGCTCCACCCGGTGCCACATCGGGAGTGGAGAGATTTGCTAAATTGAGCAAGAGGAAACAACGCACAATGGCTCGCTTGTATTATTAGCCTCCTGAGAGGAAACGACAATTGTTGGATCAGTCTCCCAAAAAAAAAAAAGGGTAATGCAAGTCTGGGAAAATATCAGCTTCCTGTCTATGGCTTCAGGGTCTCGCCTGACTAAGTCTTCACTCCGGCGCTTCACTTCTTGACCCCGTTTTTTCTTCCCTCGCTCTCTCTCCTCCTCCTCTCTCCCTCTTTTTCCCCGCCCGTTATTTGGCTGACTCCTTGTTTACTCAGATCAAACTTGTCAAGGAAGGGCCAAGTGGGTTTAAACAAGCACACACTCAAGTACACACCAATCAAATTTTAGCTCGCGCCGGAGCGCCGGCTAAACACGGAGATGAGCGAAATCTATGCCGACATAAATAAATCATTGGGATCCATGCGAGATGAAAAGAAAGACGGATCGGAGGGTGGGGGGGGGTGGGGGGGCGACATCATTTATTAGTGTTGTTATTCTTATCTGCGTTGATGGTCAAGTGGGGGGGGGGAGGGTTTCCGACGGGGCAGCAACAACCTCGAGCTTCTACCGGAATGGGAGCGAAGGGATAGTACCGGGCCTTTTTGGAACTTCTCTGGTCGGGAGCCAGTCGGTACCTCCCTGTGGCTGCGCACACAGTCTGTCTGACCTCGGATGAACTCGACTCCACCGCCTTTTTTCTTTCCATCAGTGGGCTCGTTGTTGAGCTGAAAAGAGGGGAGCGGGGGTTGTGCAAGTTAGCGCCTAAGCGAGCTCGAACTGGAGAGGAATTCTGCTCGGAGAAATCCCATCCCACTGCTCATTTATATGACTTGTACTTGCAAAAAGAAAAAAATGATTTCCTAACGATTGACCAAAAACCACCAGGACTTGGATGTGGATATCCTCGACACCAGGTCACGGTCAAACATCAACTTTTTCTGCCTAAAAAATGACAAAAAAACAACATATTTCTAATGGAAAAACAAAAGGATCTGGATTAGATTCCCCGGAGCTGATAAGTCTTCGAGAAAAGCAGGCATGAAAAGAAGGCGTGTGGGAGGGTTCTGACACAGTGAGGGGAATGATGGAGTTGGCACAGGGGAGCAAAGGTAGAGAAGCCGAGTGATGAGTTTGGTTGAAGAGTTCAGAAAAGGCCTCGGATCCAATCAAAAGACACGCTTTTCATTCTGCTTTTCATTCCACCTGAAATAATGTTTCTCCAACCGCGCGGCTCGTAGCTAAGCGCCCGCCGTCGCCTCTTTGAATAGGTGCTGGTTCTGAGGAAAATACTGCCTCCATGGCCCCGCCTGAACCCCGTGAAGGCAGGCGCTCGTGGCATTAGCTCAACCCCGGCGTGAGGAATATTCCAAACAGCTCGGAGACACGGATGAAGAGGCAACTGGCTCCTGCTCCGGAGGTGGTTCTCGTGGCACCTCCGGGATTGTTTATTATCGTGTCGCAGATGCGGAATGTCGCTATTGTGGTAGAAAGAAAGACATCTGCGTGGGTTACGGCACGATTAAAGTGTTTGTTTATGCCTCGTGTTCAGGTTTGATGTTCTTGATGGCTGTTCTGTCGATTCAGCGTCAGTTAAACTTTTCTTTTCCAACAAGGAGCGACTGTTGGATTCATGTAAAGGTGCGTTTTCCTTTACTTCGGAATAAATCGTGTTTGCTGGGATCCAGTTTTTAAGCTATAAATAAGATTAGTGCACAGTAGCATGAAGCTGGTTTTCCCTGTGCTTGGCACTCCGATTTCCTCCTTAAGCCAAAACAAAGAGGTTGATCGAAGGGTTTCTAAATTGAATGTATTTGTGAGTCTGTGATGAATGAAGTATAAAAGTTATACCCCATAGCTTTTAGATGCAAAAAACAAAGCTAAATTACTTCGTATGAATCAATTCTACAAAATAAAAGGATGATTGTGCAAAGCTTTGTAACAAAAACCTTTTTTTAAAAGCTTTACTGTGGTTTATTTCCTCTCCTGCTTGTGCTGCGCTGAGCTGAATTTTACTGTGGATGATAGGCAGTTTCAGAAATAAAGATAAGTGAGGGAAGAAAGAAAGAAGATGGGAGGAGAAGGATAGAAGGCATGGAATAATGAAGGAAGGTAGGAAGAAAATAAATATGGAAAGAAGACAAGAAAGAAGGCATACAGAAAGAAAAAGAGTGCAAGAGGAAAACAATTATGGAAAGAAAACAGGAAAGACGATGGGAAAGGAAGAAGGAAAGAAGGCAGGAAAGATGGAAATAAGGCAGGGAAGAAATAAAAAAAGGGCAAGAGGAAAACAAATATGGAAAGAATACAGGAAAGACGATGGGAAAGGAAGAAAGAAAGAAGGCAGGGAAGAAATAAAAAGAGGGCAAGAGGAAAACAAATATAGAAAGAATACAGGAAAGATGGCAGGAAAGGAAGAAGGAAAGAAAGAGGGCAAGAGGAAAACCAAATGGAAAGAATACAGAAGACAGCAGGAAAGGAAGATGGCAAGTAAGAAGTAAGAAGGAAGGAGGCATGAAGATAAGAAGGAAATACATGAAGTAATGGAAGAAAATATGGATGGATGGATGGATGGATGGATGGATGGATGGATGGATGGATGGATGGAAGGAAAATGTAATGAAGAAAAACAAACATGGAAGAATGAAGGAAAGATGGCATGAAAGAGGACAGGAAATAAGAAAGGAAGACAGGAAATAAAAACTAAAGAAGGCAGCACAGAAGGAAAGAAAGAAGTAAAGAAAGTTTGCAACTGACCCTGTACCTTAAAGCAAATTATTTTATTCTTAAACTCTTCCAACAAATGAGGTCAAAGGTGAAATTGCTAACAATGTTCTGGAGGAAGGGAATATATTCAGAAGGAAAGGTATACAGCAAAATATGTTTTCTCTCCTGGTGTTGAAACTTTTTTTTCGGCCTTGTTTTTTTTCTGAATAAATAAAAAATATTTATTTTATTCAGAAGTCAACATCACAAGATTCTACAGTCAGACCCGAGAAAAACCTGTGATACATGAATTCTGATCGCTCTCCCAGTTTGTGCTCACACCGGTTCTCACAAGGTATAAAAGTTTGATCCCGATCGATGTCTGCAGAACGAGAGACGGACAAAAAACACAAGTTCGGGTCTCGGCGGTCGACATGTTTTCACGTGCGCGCTCCTGTGTGTTGTGTCCGCACGGAAAAATCCTCGACACAGGAAAAAAAAAAAGTATATTATCTGACGTTCAACAGAGAGAAAACGGTAGGAGTGCGAGACATAAACATGCGGAGATCAAGCGGCTTGTAAGCTCATGCATGTATGCATCAAGGTTCTCACATGCACACACGTGCGCGGCGGCTGTCTGCCTCCCACATGCGGCGTACGTGACGCATCGGAAAAGTCATTAGGCCTGAACTTCCTCTCCGACGAGAGAAAGAAGAAAAGACTATCTCGCTTCAAACATGCAGGAAGTGTGTGGGTGACGGCTCGTGTGTGCATCTGTGTTTGTATGCATGCATGTACATGTGTGTGAGCGTGTGTGTGTGTGTGTGTGTGTGTGTGTGTGTGTGTGTGTGTGTGTGTGTGTGCTGCCCAGGGGCCCCGGTGACCAATCTGTTGTAATTGCTTGACTTCGATTGCTTTCATTCAGTCGACTGAAGCGGCAATTATCGCCACTTAAACGGAGAAGAAAGTCTGTAAGAACAACAGTTGCTGAGGAACGAATACAGCACTTCTGAGGGTCGACGTTTGCTAATGTGTACGATTCAACCGCCGACCCAAAGAAAAACCATTAAAGCTGACGCGTCCTTGGGTTTTTCGTTTGGATGCCGTGACCTCAAGTTACTCACTCTGGCGGTGCATTAAGTATACGTT
This sequence comes from Callionymus lyra, assembly GCF_982586985.1. Lineage (NCBI taxonomy): Eukaryota > Metazoa > Chordata > Actinopteri > Syngnathiformes > Callionymidae > Callionymus > Callionymus lyra. The sequence continues at coordinate 17,543,162 of NC_141834.1, forward strand.
TGAATACTTCAAGTTAAATTGCTTAAAGACTCGGGCGACCATCGGAGAACGCAACAAGTTTCCATGTCTTCATAATCCTTTCTTTTTCTCTTTCCTACCATCTTCAACCTTCTTCGTCCAACACTCCTTCCTCTCCACCTTTCAAAACCATCTGTCCTAGCTTAGTTTCCCCAAAGACAACATGTGTATCCAAGTGTCACTAGACCTGCTAGTTAACTCTCTACACCAGGAAAGACAGAAAGATGGAAATAAAGAAAGACAGAAACCAAGAAGGAAGGAAAGATTGCAGAAAGCACAGAAAGGAGGCAAGAGGCCTTAGAAAGTTAACAAGATGGGAAGAAACATATCAAGAAGGGAAGAAAGAAAGAGCACGAAGAAAGATGGGAAGAAAATCAGGATTAAAAAGAACCAAAGAGGCTAATATCGAAAGACGGAAAAATAGAAATATTAAAAGAAATAAAAATGGCAAGGTTAGAAAGAAAGATAACAGGGAGGGAAGAAGGAAATATAGCAAGAAATAATGAAAGAAAGAAGCCAAGAAGGAAGCAAATATGGAAAAGGTACAAAAAAAAGGCAAGAGTCTAAGATGGAAATATCTAAATATAAAAAGTAAAAGAAGGTATCAAGAAGAAAAGAATGAAAGGTAGCAAGAATGAATGAAAGAATACAGGGAGAAAGGAACGATTAAAAAAATAGATCAAAAGAAGGCATGAGGCTTATATGGAAATAAGAAAAAAAAAGAAATATAAAAAGAGATAGAAATAGCTAGAAGATTAGAAAGAAAGAAGGCAAGAAGAAGGGAAAGATGAAAAAAGCAAGATAAAAAGAAGGCAAGAGGCGTAAATGTAGAGAAAGATTATTTTAAGACACACTCAAATGAACACATTAGTTGAACTTTAAACTTGACTACATCTACTTCTAACTCATTTACAAATCACTATATCATCTGCAAACATCATCGTCCACTGTAGAGTTCTTCCTTAGCGTTAGCTTCATGAAGGTAGACCATAAAACAATATATTACCGTCAACCTAACTGTCTTCTCCCGACCTGTTTACAAATCGCTATATAACTATATCATCAGCAAACATCATTGTCCGCTAGAGATTTCTTCCTTAGAGTCGTAAAAGACGACCATAAAGAAAATGTGTAACCATGAATCTGAGTATATCTTCTCCCGACCTGTTTACAAATCACTATATAACTATATCATCTGCAAACATCATCGTCCACTGTAGAGTTCTTCCTTAGCGTTAGCTTCATGAAAATAGACCATAAAACAATATATTACCGTCAACCTAACTGTCTTCTCCCGACCTGTTTACAAATCGCTATATAACTATATCATCTGCAAACATCATCGTCCGCTGTAGAGTTCTTCCTTAGCGTTAGCTTCATGAAAGTAGAACATAAAACAATATATTACCGTCAACCTAACTGTCTTCTCCCGACCTGTTTACAAATCACTATATAACTATATCATCTGCAAACATCATCGTCCGCTGTAGAGTTCTTTCTTAGCGTTAGCTTCATGAAAGTAGACCATAAAACAATAAATTACCGTCAACCTAACTGACTTCTCCCGACCTGTTTACAAATCACTATATAACTATATCATCTGCAAACATCATCGTCCGCTGTAGAGTTCTTTCTTAGCGTTAACTTCATGAAAGTAGACCATAAAACAATAAATTACCGTCAACCTAACTGACTTCTCCCGACCTGTTTACAAATCACTATATAACTATATCATCTGCAAACATCATCGTCCGCTGTAGAGTTCTTTCTTAGCGTTAACTTCATGAAAGTAGACCATAAAACAATAAATTACCGTCAACCTAACTGACTTCTCCCGACCTGTTTACAAATCACTATATAACTATATCATCTGCAAACATCATCGTCCGCTGTAGAGTTCTTTCTTAGCGTTAGCTTCATGAAAGTAGACCATAAAACAATAAATTACCGTCAACCTAATTGTCTTCTCCCGACCTGTTTACAAATCACTATATAACTATATCATCCGCAAACATCATCGTCCACTGTAGAGTTCTTCCTCAGCGTTAGCTTCATGAAAGTAGACCATAAAATAATATATTACCGTCAACCTAACTGTCTTCTCCCGACCTGTTTACAAATCGCTATATAACTATATCATCCGCAAACATCATCGTCCACTGTAGAGTTCTTCCTTAGCGTTAGCTTCATGAAAGTAGACCATAAAACAATATATTACCGTCAACCTAACTGTCTTCTCCCGACCTGTTTACAAATCGCTATATAACTATATCATCCGCAAACATCATCGTCCACTGTAGAGTTCTTCCTTAGCGTTAGCTTCACGAAAGTAGACCATAAAACAATATATTACCGTCAACCTAACTGTCTTCTCCCGACCTGTTTACAAATCACTATATAACTATATCATCCGCAAACATCATCGTCCACTGTAGAGTTCTTCCTTAGCGTTAGCTTCATGAAAGTAGACCATAAAACAATATATTACCGTCAACCTAACTGTCTTCTCCCGACCTGTTTACAAATCGCTATATAACTATATCATCCGCAAACATCATCGTCCACTGTAGAGTTCTTCCTTAGCGTTAGCTTCATGAAAGTAGACCATAAAACAATATATTACCGTCAACCTAACTGTCTTCTCCCGACCTGTTTACAAATCGCTATATAACTATATCATCCGCAAACATCATCGTCCACTGTAGAGTTCTTCCTTAGCGTTAGCTTCATGAAAGTAGACCATAAAACAATATATTACCGTCAACCTAACTGTCTTCTCCCGACCTGTTTACAAATCGCTATATAACTATATCATCCGCAAACATCATCGTCCACTGTAGAGTTCTTCCTCAGCGTTAGCTTCATGAAAGTAGACCATAAAACAATATATTACCGTCAACCTAACTGTCTTCTCCCGACCTGTTTAGAAAGCACTATATAACTATATCATCTGCAAACATCATCGTCCACTGTAGAGGTTTTCCTTAGCGTTAGCTTCATGAAAGTAAACCATAAAACAATATATTACTGTCAACCTAACTGTCTTCTCCCGACCTGTTTACAAATCACTATATAACTATATCATCCGCAAACATCATCGTCAACTGTAGAGTTCTTCCTCAGCGTTAGCTTCATGAAAGTAGACCATAAAACAATATATTACCGTCAACCTAATTGTCTTCTCCCGACCTGTTTACAAATCACTATATAACTATATCATCCGCAAACATCATCGTCCTCTGTACAGTTCTTCCTCAGCGTTAGCTTCATGAAAGTAAACCATTAAACAATATATTACCGTCAACCTAACTGTCTTCTCCCGACCTGTTTACAAATCACTATATAACTATATCATTTGCAAACATCATCGTCCTCTGTACAGTTCTTCCTTAGCGTTAGCTTCATGAAAGTAGACCATAAAACAATATATTACCGTCAACCTAACTGACTTCTCCCGACCTGTTTACAAATCACTAAAAACGATCTCAAACCGCAAACATCATGGTCCACTGTAGAGTTCTTCCTTAGCGTTAGCTTCATGAAAGTAGACCATAAAACAATATATTACCGTCAACCTAACTGTCTTCTTTCCACCCGTTTACAAATCACTTTATAACTATATCATCCGCAAACATCATCGTCCACTGTAGAGTTCTTCCTTAGCGTTAGCTTCATGAAAGTAGACCATAAAACAATATATTACCGTCAACCTAACTGACTTCTCCCGACCTGTTTACAAATCACTAAAAACGATCTCAAACCGCAAACATCATGGTCCACTGTAGAGTTCTTCCTTAGCGTTAGCTTCATGAAAGTAGACCATAAAACAATATATTACCGTCAACCTAACTGTCTTCTTTCCACCCGTTTACAAATCACTTTATAACTATATCATCCGCAAACATCATCGTCCACTGTAGAGTTCTTTCTAAGGTTGACTGCAATATATTGTTTTATGGTCTGCTTTCATGACGCTAATGCTAACTGTCTCTTCCCGCCTGTTTACAAATCACTATATAACTATATCATCCGCAAACATCATCGTCCACTGTAGAGTTCTTTCTAAGGTTGACTGCAATATATTGTTTTATGGTCTGCTTTCATGACGCTAACGCTAACTGTCTCTTCCCGCCTGTTTACAAATCACTATATAACTATATCATCCGCAAACATCATCATCCACTGAATACTTCTTCCTTAGTGTTAGCTTCATAAAAGTAAACCATAAAACAATATATTACTATCAAACTCACTTTCTTCTTTCAACCTGTTTACAAATCACTATATAACTATATCATCCGCAAACATCATCGTCCGCTAGAGATTTCTTCTTTAGCGTTAGCTTCATGAAAGTAAACCATTAAACAATATATTACCGTCAACCTAACTGTCTTCTTTCCACCCGTTTACAAATCACTTTATAACTATATCATCCGCAAACATCATCGTCCACTGTAGAGTTCTTTCTAAGGTTGACTGCAATATATTGTTTTATGGTCTGCTTTCATGACGCTAACGCTAACTGTCTCTTCCCGCCTGTTTACAAATCACTATATAACTATATCATATGCAAACATCATCGTCCGCTAGGGAGTCCTTCTTCAGCGTTAGCGTCGTAAAAGACGACCATAAAGATAAAGCGTACGGTGAACGTGACCAACTGAAGAATCCAAACATGACTTTACCCTTTTTTTTTTTTTTTTTTTACTGTCGAGTTTCACTTCCTCATTAAAAACAGTTGCTTTTTACTTCTGCTTTCATATTAGAACGCGTGTTTACACAAGTGTGCGTTTGTGTGTGTGTCGCTCATGTGTCTCCAGCACCTTGTGTTTCCTCCCCGACAGCACATGTTTTCCATCATCAGTGTGTGTGTGTGTGTGTGTGTGTGTGTGTGTGTGTGTGTGTGTGTGTGTGTTGCTTCCCTATTATCTCAGCTCAGATCAATGTTTGCAGGCTCTTCTCCATTTGCTTAAGTTAGCATTCCGGGCCCTCGCCTCGATAAACAAGTCGATGAAATGAAATACGGGGATTCCGTCGCGGCCCACCCTTATCTTCTGAATCTTGTCGTCGTCGACGACGGGAAAACAAAGTCTGGCAGGTGAAGGACAGATTCTCCGAGTCAACTGCGATTAATTTGGAAACATCATCATCATCATCATCATCGTCTCCCTGCACATCTGTCACATCAGCAGGAGCCCAAACAGCCAATAAAGGCGGCAGCACAGGCGCGTCAATTTAGCAGCAGATCCACTCACACACTCCAAAATTGATGGTAATTTTTGGCACATTTCTGCCTTTTTTTTATTTTTTATCGCCGGCCGTCTTCGCGTCTACACCTGCTTCGAATCCTCCCAGCTGATCTGGTTTATTATTAACTTTTTACTGCCTTCAAGACGGCGTCATCCATCTTCACAGCGGTTTTATGCTTCATGCAATAATAAAGCGCATGATGTCGTAGAAAAAGCCAGACACCTGTTCGCAGTAACATCGCCTCATCGCTACCTGCGTCTCTCAGGGGCCGTTTATCGGCATCCAGGATTATGTTCCCCGAGTCTTCCTTTTACATCTGGAGAGGAAAAGGCTTGAGGAATCTCGATTACAAGGCGTCCTCGTGTTTTTAAAGTTGACTGAGTTCCCATGACCACGCATTGAAGAGTTTTCTGTGAAGAATCAGTGATGCTCAGGGTCAAAGTGACCCGAAGGCCCCAAAACAAATGTGTTTGTGGTATCTCTTGTGTTGTCTCATGGTCAAGGTGACCTGAAGGCCCAAAAACAAATGTGATTTTAGTATCCCTTGTGTTCTCTCATGGTCAAGGTGACCCGAAGGCCCAAAAACAAATGTGTTTGTGGTATCCCTTGTGTTGTCTCAGGGTAAAGGTGACCCGAAGGCCCAAGAACAAATGTGTTTGTGGTATCCCTTGTGTTGTCTCAGGGTCAAGGTGACCTGAAGGCCCCAAAACAAATGCGTTTGTGGTATCCCTTGTGTTGTCCCAGGGTCAAGGTGACCTGAAGGCCCAAAAACAAATGTGTTTTTTGTATCCCTTGTGTTGTCTCATGGTCAAGGTGACCTGAAGGCCCAAAAACAAATGTGATTTTAGTATCCCTTGTGTTCTCTCATGGTCAAGGTGACCCGAAGGCCCAAAAACAAATGTGTTTGTGGTATCCCTTGTGTTGTCTCAGGGTAAAGGTGACCCGAAGGCCCAAGAACAAATGTGTTTGTGGTATCCCTTGTGTTGTCTCAGGGTCAAGGTGACCTGAAGGCCCCAAAACAAATGCGTTTGTGGTATCCCTTGTGTTGTCCCAGGGTCAAGGTGACCTGAAGGCCCAAAAACAAATGTGTTTTTTGTATCCCTTGTGTTGTCTCATGGTCAAGGTGACCTGAAGGCCCAAAAACAAATGTGTTTTTAGTATCCCTTGTGTTCTCTCACGGTCAAGGTGACCCGAAGGCCCCAAAACAAATGTGTTTGTGGTATCCCTTGTGTTGTCCCAGGGTCAAGGTGACCCGAAGGCCCCAAAACAAATGTGTTTGTGGTATCTCTTGTGTTGTCTCAGGGTAAAGGTGACCCGAATGCCCAAAAACCAAATGTGTTTTTAGTATCCCTTGTGTTGTCTCAGGGTCAAGGTGACCCGAAGGCCCAAAAACAAATGTGTTTGTGGTATCCCTTGTGTTGTCTCAGGGTAAAGGTGACCCGAAGGCCCAAAAACCAAATGTGTTTTTTAGTATCCCTTGTGTTATCATCAGACCGAGACCTTCAGCTCTCGCTGGAAAAGTTCGCAACCAAGTTTTAAACTGCAGGGATGAGAATCAGCACCTCCAAATCAGAGTCCATTATCCTCAGGCGGAACAGGGTGGGAAGCCTTTTCCGGGTAAGGGATAAGATCCTGGCCCAAGTGGAGTACCTTGGGGGGTCTTTTTCACGAGTGAGGGAAGAATGAAGCGTGAGATCGACAGTCGGATCCCTAGTGGTGATGAGAGAGCTGAGCCAAAAGGCAAAACTCTCTTTATACCAGTCGATCTGGGTCGCTACCCTCATGTATGGTCACGAGCGGTGGGTAGCGACCGAGAGAACAAGATCGAGGGTACAAGCGGCCAAAGTTAGTTTTCTACATAGGGAGTCTGGACTCTCTCTTAGAGATGAGAAGCAAGGTCTTCCGGGCGAGGCTCGAACTAGAGACGCCGGGTACTAGTTCGGGTTGAGGTGTTCAGGTGACCCAACGGTAGGAGACCACGGGGGTGGACCCCGGACACACTGGAGAGACTACATCTCTCAGCTGGTCCCGAAACGTGTTGGGGTCCCTCAGGAGGAGCTGGACCATGTAGTTTGAGCGAGGAAAGTCTGGACCTTCCCCAGGTTCTCACACCCAACTTAAAGATCTGATTGAGAACCATGGTCTTCGGCAGAGAAACAATCGCCATTGACGCTGGCAAACATTTTTGTAAGAAACTCTGGAAGTTGGTGAGAGTTAGCTCGCAGTACCCTCGAGGACCCCTCACAGAAAGAACCCGATTTCACTCCTGACCTTAAGCTGGATTCAAACCCAAAACCTCCTAATCTTTACTCCATCGAGCTTTACCTTCTCACGTCTTCCAAAATATTAACATAAAGCTCTTCTCCAGAAATCAATATTTCCTCGCTCACGTAAACATGCTAACAGGTGCTTTTTTTTCCCCCAAAAGTCAATGTAGACTTTGAAACCTGCGCCTAAGAACGAGAGATTACATCGAGGAGTTTCCTCAGGCTGTTATTCTGGAGAAAGAAAAAAAAAAAGACATAAATTCCTTCAAACGCTGCTTTTTTAGATTCACAGTGAAGTCATTAGCTTTAATTGAGAGTCGTTCATTAAGCGCCGCGACAGAACCGCCTCGTACATTCATATTCTCCTTCGCATGGTTTATTTGCGGTATTACTGTATAATAGCGGATAATTAAAGACAGCGGCTGTAATTAGTCCGAACTGTCGTCGCTGACGACGCCGCCGACGAACACTCACCTCCGTGAAGGTCTGGAGTCGTCCAGGATTCCGTTAATTAAAGCGTCTGTCGAGGAGGAGATGAAGGTCGTGATCCCCCAGACCTCGGCGTCGCTGCCACATTCCCTGCGAGCGCAGATGAAAAGGGACTTAATGAAAGAATAAAGGGATGGAATGACTTAATGAACCGTCTAACGAGGCCCGCGGACATTTAATGAGGGTTTATTGAGGCTTAATTAGAGCAATAATCCGGCTTGTTTGGAGCCGCTCGGTGTTGACTTGTGGCTGGTTGTGTTTTCGACGGAGACGAGAGGAACAAGGAGGCTCTGTGACGTCCAGTGTTGATGGACGGGATAGTTGTGTGTCGGAACTTTTTTTTTTTTTTTAATTAAAATTAACCTTATTGGACAAGAAATAGTGACAGAATTCCTGCACTACTGCGAACAGTAAACACAACCCAAGCTGAACACCTTTTTTTTTGTTTTAAATATGACCTAAATTCATTATTATTTGTTTTAAATAAATCAGTATCATTTACAGTTAAAAAAAAGAAAGTTAAAGTTAAAATCGTTTTGTGAGGTCAATAAAGAGACGTTACTAAAGTGACCCATAGTTTTTTATTCTTTATTTTCAATTTATGTAATAAAAACACTAGAATAACATTTACTTTTAACCTAATTTTTATTTTTATTTCATGTTTTTTTGGCTGAATTTATGCAGGAAAAAGATGTGCTATAAATAGACTTTTTTATTTATTCTTTTCCATTTTCTTTCTGGAAAAGAGAAAATGGAAATACTTTAAATACAATTTTTTTAACTTTAAATTACTATTAGGGAGCAAACGTTTCATAATCATAGGAAAAAAAAGTAAAAAAAACAGACAAAATTAAATAACTTTTAGCGGGTTTGAAATTCTTATTCCATATATTGTAAAACTTTTCCATTTCAGTTCAGAATTTTTATTTTATTTTTTTTATCTCGTTTCACAAAATGTGCGACTTAATATTTTTAATTGTTAATCCTTGTATTATCCCAGGGTCAGGTTCACCCAAAGGCCCAAAAACATGTGTTTTTAGTATTCATTGTGTTATCTCGGGATCAAGGTGACCCAAAGAGCCAAAAAACAAATGTGTTTGTGGTATCCCTTGTGTTATCTTATGGTCATTCTCAGTCCACATACTGTAAAACTTTTCCATTTCAGTTCAGAATTTATGGGGGTTTTTAAAATCTGGTTTCACAAAATTTGCAACTTAAAATGTATTTTCTTAACCCTTCTTTCTCAGGGTCAAGGTGACCCGAAGGCCCGATGACAAACGTGTTTGTGGTATCCCTTGGTGAATGACCTTGACCCAAAGACAACACAAGGGTTAAAAATAAACAATGCTTTCATTGTCTAGTTCCAAATAAAAAGTATATAGTTTTATAGTAATAGTTTTGACCGAAAAAAAAAAAAAAACATTTTTTCTAGTGTTTAGCAATTAGCATTTCTTAATTTTATTTTTATATATTTTTTTATTTCACTGATGAGGTTTTAAAGTCAGAAATGAACAGAACATTTCTTTTTAAAACGTATAAACCAGACCTTTGGGGGTTTTTTTTCTCACATTTTAAAAATAAATCCAGAAGAATATATATCTTTTTTTATATCGTATGTGAGTGAAGAGCGGAGACATCTTTGATGATTCCGTCGTCGGACGTTCACATTGAAGTCAAATCCTTTCTGCTGCTGCCAAGAGTGACTCAGCGCTGAGATCCCACTTCTATCAGCGAGCGAATCATGCGGTTCGTGTCACTGGTGATTCAAACTCTTTGTTGCCACACGTTTGTCAGGAAACACCAGCGTCTCGTGAGTCACGCACCGAACCCCCTGGAAGCTCATGAAGTCAGCGCACGACGAGCAGGGAAAGTGTGGATGATCCGCTGATGATGTCACCGGAGAGTTCAGACATGCTTCAAATGTCGAGTCCACGAATCAGAAATTCAGATTCGTCTCGTGGGCCGTCGGTGATTCGGGCGCCAGTGAAAGGAGTCGCTGTTCTGGGATCGTGCGTTGAACCCGGGACGACCGGGCCGGACCGGCCCTGCATGCTAAACTGTGACGTCTGTGGAAGGTCAACGATGTCCACAGAATTAAACGAATGATTGAAGCGATAAGAAGAAGAAGAAGAAGAAGAAGAGGCTGAATGTACGCACGTCAATGTGACGTTTTACCTTCGTGGAAGCAAGAGAATATATCTCTAGTATAGTACTTTTGAACATATATAATATGTGATTATTTGTACACTCAAAAGAAAATTGTGAGCCGAATACATCCTATTGTGAGCTGAATACAATGTATCGTGAGCTGAATACATCGTATTGTGAACTGAATACAATGTATCGTGAGCTGAATACAATGTATCGTGAGCTGAATACAATGTATCGTGAGCTGAATACAATGTATCGTGAGCTGAATACATAATATCGTGAGCTGAATACAATGTATCGTGAGCTGAATACATAATATCGTGAGCTGAATACAATGTATCGTGAGCTGAATACATAATATCGTGAGCTGAATACAATGTATCGTGAGCTGAATACATAATATCGTGAGCTGAATACAATGTATCGTGAGCTGAATACATAATATCGTGAGCTGAATACAATGTATCGTGAGCTGAATACATAATATCGTGAGCTGAATACAATGTATCGTGAGCTGAATACATCATATTGTGAGCTGAATACATCGTATTGAATTGTATCTTGAGCTAAATATTTTTATCGTATCGTGAGCTGAATACATCGTATCGAATCATATCGTGAGCTAAATATTTTTATTGTATCGTGAGCTGAATATATCGAATCATATCTGGGCTGAAAAAATCGTATCTAATTGTATCATGAGCTGAAAACATCGTATCGTGAGCTGAAAACATCGTATTGAAACGTAATGTGAACTGAAAACATCGTATCGAATCATATTGTGAGCTAAATATTTTTATTGTATCGTGAGCTGAATATATCGAATCATATCTGGGCTGAAAACATCGTATCGAATTGTATCGTGAGCTGAAAACATCGTATCGTGAGCTGAAAACATTGTATCGAAACATTACGTGAGCTGAAAACATCGTATCAAATCGTATCGTGAGCTGAAAACATCGTATCGAAACGTAATGTGAGCTAAAAACATCGTATCGAATCGTATCGTGAGCTGAATACATTGTATCGTATCGTGAGCTGAATAAATCGTATAAAATCGTATCGTGAGCTGAATAAATCGTATCGAATCGTATCGTGAGCTGAATACATCGTATCGAATCGTATCGTGAGCTGAATACATCGTATCGTATCGTGAGCTGAATAAATCGTATAAAATCGTATCGTGAGCTGAATACATCATATCAAAATGTATCGTGAGCTGAATACATTGTATCGTATCGTGAGCTGAATAAATCGTATAAAATCGTATCGTGAGCTGAATACATCATATCAAAATGTATCGTGAGCTGAATATATCGTATTGAATCGTATCATGAGCTGAATACATTGTATCGAATCTTATCTGAGCCGAAAACATCGTATCGAATCGTAATGTAGCTGAATATATCGTATCGAATCATATCTGGGATGAAAACATTGTATCAGTCGTATCGTAAGCGGAATATATCGTATCGAATCGTATCGTCAGCTGACTATATAGTATTGAATCATTAGATTACTTTATGTCAGCAGCTCTACTGATCATCAGAGTGGCGACAACATGACCCGAATTTGAAGAAGATCAATCTAGTGGTGGGTCTAAAGTTAGTAGGAATTCCAAAAGGGCGGATCATAGAGATATAATTGTATCTCTTGTAAGAGTAAAACAACCGGAAAAATTGATGAAATTTGGGAAAATCCTTTGCATGAGTTTGTGAGTTTATATACCTACTTTATTATTTGTAATATTACCACTATAACATGTGGGCGCTAACGTAAGTACCACAGATGTCTCGTCACATCACAGTGTCTACAGCGCCTTCACATTCAAGTCGGTTTGCTTTGGCGCCCCCTATAGAAGCGTCATGAATCTGAACTCACGAGTAGTTGTAATAGTGTTTGACTTTTGCTCTCAAGCCCTTAAACAACCTGGCGTTCAGGTTTAAACTACTCTCTCCATAACCTGCACTGGAATGTTCCACGCCGCTCGCCGTACCTCGGAAATTACCCTTTAATTTCCTGCTCCAGCAATTAGACGACATCGAATTTAACGAGAGGAAGCGAATCCATACAATCTCAACTCCATCCTCGTGTCTGGGGAACGATATCGCCCGCGATTCCGAAGTCAGACCCCGGAGCGTCATGAACCTGCTCCAGACATTAGATGGTGTGACAGCTCCTCAAAGGAAGGTTTAAAACCCGTGCAGTTCCAGTTCATGAACCGTGTCTCTGGCCCGTCGTTTATGCTGAAACGCTCCGTTTTCCGCTGATGTCTCAGCCTCTCGCAGAGAATTAAAAGGCTTTTTGGTTTCGCTGCACAAAGTTTCCGACGAGGCCCCTGAGGACGCACGTGGCAGCTGACAAAGTTTTCGTCAAAAACCCTCGTCCAGAGGTGGTTAAACGCTGGAGAGTTGTAAAGATGGAAATGAGTGATGTCATGTTTCCAGCAGGTCTTTAAACTCTTGCGACGGACGACGACGAAGATGATGATGATGATGATGATGATGATGATGAGGAGGACGAGAGTCACTGCAGTGGTCACCGTGGCGATGACTCTTACGATGATGTCATCCTCCCTCAGGGTTTTTCTCTTTTACAGCCTGAATCCACCGCCTGCTCCGAGGGGATGCGATCCTATGAAGGTAGAAAACATCCTGTCGTGAGACGTTTTTCTGAGGTTTGAATGAATGACGATCGCTTCAAGATGCGTCCAGAGTTGAAGAAAACAAGACATATTTTAAGTGGAGATGTTTGTTTCCATAGAAACCAAAGACAGAGCTTCAGTTTGTGGTTTATTTTATTGTTTTTTTTTTGTGATTCTTACCTTTCAGTCAGACTTCTCTTTTTAAATTGATTTTATGTTATTAACATCCCTTCATCATAATTGATTCTTGTTCTTGTTATGAATATTAACAAATGAATATTTTTGTTTGTTTGTTTCTTTCCTTTCTTTTGGCCATCTGCCTTTTTTTTCTTACCTTATTTCTTCCTTTTTCTGTTCTTTCTTTCTGCATTTTTCCCCTTCTTTTTCTTTCTTTCCTTTTTTCTTTCTTTTACCCTTCCTTTTCTTTCTCTTCTTTTCTTTATTTTTACCTTCTTTTTCCTTTTTTGTTTCTTTCTTGCCTCATTTCTTTCCTTGTTTGTTTTTTCTTTCCTGTTGTCAGTTCTTTATTTATTGCTTTTCCCCTTCTTTCTTTCTTTGTTCCTTCCTTTTCTTTTTCCTTTCTTTTTCCCTTTCTTTTCTTTATATTTTTTCTTCTCACTTTCTTTCTTTATTCCCCTTTTTCGTTCTTTTCCGCTTTATTTTCTTTATTTCTCTTTTTCTTTCCTTTCCCCTTCCTTTTCTTTCTTTCCTTTTTAATTTATTTTTCCATTCCTTTTTCTTTTCTTTGTTTCTGTCTTGCCTCATTTGTTTTCTTGTTTGTTTTTTCTTCTTTTTCTTTCTTTATACCTTTTCCCCTTCCTTCTTTCTTGTTTCCTTCTTTTCCCTTTTTTCTTTCTTTCCTATTTTCTTTTTTTCTTTCTTTCTTTTCTTTTCTATTTCTCCTTTACTTTTTTCCCATCCTGTTTCTTTCTAATGCACTTAAACGACCATTACATTTATGCCTACTTTTTATTTGACTGATCAAGCATGTATTTAAATATGAACATTTTATTTTAATAAGGGTTATTATACAGTTATTTAAACAGTCCTATTCATCTCCAGCTGTCAAAAGGTCAAAGACTCTGACTTAAATATTCCTCTTGTAGCCTTTAAGTTAATTTAAGTCATAATGTAATTTTTCTTTCTACTTTCTTTTTACAACAATCAATCATAACTACTTTATAGAAAACATTTTTTATTCATTTGTTGCAAAGATGGTATTAATATCTTCATGATTACCACGTTATCATAACCTTTAACCAACATTCGAAAACATGTATTTTTCTAAAGTTCCTTCTGAGACGTCACCGTGAGTGAAAACTGCGTCAACAAAGTTTCCCATGTTATTTTTATTCCTCTATTTTCTCTCCACTTCCCCTTCCAGACTACAAACGATCCCTTCCTCGAATATGACGATAGATGAACGGATAGAGAGGAACCGTCAAAACTGCTGACTCTGCACAAACTCCACGAGGCACAGAAATCAATGTAAATGTTCAAATCAATTTCCGCCGCGACGTTCCCTTGAAAGACGTCGATAGCGGCTATAATGTCAACATTACCGTGTTATTGTAAAGGATGCACGTTCGGACCGTCTTAAATCATACTTCAGCTTGAAGAGAGGACTGCCGAGTCGACGCTTTTCGCATCTCGCCAGGAGTGAAACTTTTAAGGTTTTTCGTGGCTTTATTTTCTTTTCCACAAGTTGTTTTCAGGGATTTCTTTCTAATTTCCCTTCCATTTCGCGGTCCCACCCTCGTGCGTTAACTATATCTAGCCCTACAACAGGCCATGATGTCATCCTGCCTGCGGGGCTTTCCCACATCCATGCCTCAGCTGATAACACATGCGGTGGAAGGGTCGGGAAAACAGATGGGTGTGTAGCCGTTTTAAACTCCTCACCCATATCAGCCTTTTTTTTTCCTGATAGTTAGCAGGACTGTTTTTTCTTTTTTTTTAAAGTCCACATTTAAACCCATCGAGATTAGATTGACCTCGGCTGCATGCAGGAACCCAGCCCAGGTCGTTGCTCAAGGGCTGCAGCTGCGTCTCACTCCATAAAACCACAAGAAACTATTACACACAGATTCCTTTTTGTCATGAACTCCACTACCTATACAATTGGAAACATGCTCTGTTTCTCTTTTAATTCTTCCAGAAAACTGTGGTCCCCAACCACCGGCTTAGGGCCAAGCGAGAGGCCAGAGAGAAAAATAATATATATATATATCTGATGTATTGATTATGACGGTCTGAAAAGTGATTCCCTTTAAAAAGGAACCACTGACTTTTCATCAGAGTTACTCTATCATGTGACTATTTGCATGTAATAACGCTTGTTTTCTCCTAGAAACTAGCAGATAAAAGTAAAATACCAACCCCTTCTGGTATCTCGTTGCAGTAGAACAACCAACTTTTTAGCTGATTCAGCATTACGCTGGGATGTATTCCATACACTTAACATTTGCCCTATTGCCAGTGATGCTATTACATTTTTGCTGTTGTTGTGCGAAGGTCGGTTCATGAAATTAAAGTGGACAATACGGCAGTTTGCGGTGCTAAAAAGGTTGGGGAATCCTCTGGTAGAAGGTGTTGTACAGAAAGGTCTCTTAGAACTACTCTGAGATGGCAAGAAGAAGCAAAATCAGGTGTCTCTCTTCGTCCAGGAGAGACTCAAAGCAGAACTTCTTCTTGGAAATGGGATGTTATTCCGACCTACCAGATGTCGATTGAAAGCAGCCTGGAGAATAGCATTCCCGGAGTCGACCATGTCAGTAAGTCCTTACCAAGCGAGTGTTGACATAAAATCGTAACAAACAAAGTCGAACATTTCACCACTTTATTCCACGGCTAATGTCCTCATAACTGAAGACGTCACATGGCATCAACTGCTCTGTGTCTGGATAAAGTTCATTTTTCATTTTGTCCTTCATCCACAAAGTCTGAAAACTATCATGCGCTTACTACTCACATATTAGAAGTATTATACTCGCAGTTTCTTCGACTCATGCCAAGTAAGATTTTTAACTGAACAAGGGCTCTGTAGCTCGAATATTAAGCACATAACAGCCTTTTAAAAGTCAGAAGTCCTCAATATTTTTGTTACTTCAACAGTTACGCTTTTTTTTTCAGAATCTGCCGTCACGATTGGCCATAAAAGTCTCCCTAGCCCGCCTGTAAGTCCATGCTAGCAAACAATTAAATATTTTAACCAAATAAAATAGCCTTTGCATTCATTTAAAATGGTTTTTTTGTGGTTTTGTGTCCTGTATAAATCCCCAGGAAACGCACTGTACTTCAGCTACTGTGTTGATCTCACGCTCTACAGCATACCTTTTGAACAAGTACCCAATATACTCAACTCCGCCTAGTGGTGGATCTATCGAGACTAGGAACTCCGATTTAGACAGCCCAAAGTTTTAATTGCGACTTGAAAATGCTACAAGCTAAGGGGAAGTACAGTTCGTAGCTAGCTCGACCACAAGAATGTAGCCTCATCTATGGACGTAGTAACAATATTATTCCCAACTTCGGAACACATTGTCCGAAAAGATCGGAAGTGTTTATAATATTTCTTCATCTTTATCTGGTTATTATTAACTATAATTAATTTTGCTCAAGGTCTGAACACATCTGCCTCAAGTTTATATTAATAAGATTATAAAAACCTTCGGCTTCAATCCGATCCAGATGGACGTCAGTATCGGTATTTGGAAGTCGCACCGATGAGCAACACAAAAAACAAGCAGCAGTTTCACGTATTCCATCTCAAGTCTTATGGAAATTATTTTCATGGCGCTTAAAATGGAGATTTAAAATAAATACTGGGATTTTTGCTGACAAGAAAATGTGTCCCCCGGGAGCCCCACGGCAGGAAAGCTCAGCTGATGCGGGGCCGCCGACAGGAAGTTGAGCTTGTTTGTCAGGGAAATAACATCGCGTTGGACGGTGACCTCATGCTGGAAAGATAAAAGTATAAAAAAGTGGGAGAGAGAGAAGCAGGGAGAGGACGGGCAGTGTTTATTTAGCTTCAAAACCACAGAGGTGAACGAGTGCAGACGGGATATTTAAAGCCTTTTCTCTCCCTCTCCTAAATGACATTAGAAAGATCTTTAATTGTCAAGATTGAAATGAAAAACCGTGGCGTAAGATTGAAAGGCAGAGATTCGATAGCCTTATTAGATAATGTACTACATATGTGCGGGGAAGCCGGCGAGTCGTCACGCCACAGGAGGATTGAGATAATAAGCTCAAGCAACGGAAAGATTAAAATACATTTAAAAAAGATGTGGTGAGGAATTTCAATGAATGCATCCACAACAGATTTAATTTTCCTCGACTCCGGCGGGGTTTGAATGAACAAGATTTTCCGGTAAATAAAGAGAAAAAAAAGAAGGACCTCTAGAAAGATAAGGGAGCTCTGGCTGTTACCGCGTCGCGTTTGCCTGAAAAATTGTTGTTGTTCCGAACCTTTTCACTCACACAAGGGACCTGAGTTAGTTTCCAAAATAACACCATGTTGCAGTGCACTTTCTATAAACTGCTCTGGCGTGACCTCTTATTGTCCAGGGAATCGTGGCGACATGGATTTTTTTTTAAAAAAGGAAAACATGAATGCCAAAAAAAAAAAAGGGACTGGAGGGAGTTTTTGGAAGTTGCTGGTGGACCTCCCTGGAGCAAACCTGGATGTGGCCCAAAGAAATACAGATTGCTACTGGATTAAAGATCTTTTGAATTATCTTTAAACGATTAAAGAACAGTGGATGAAACTCAGTCCAGAAATATGAATCAGGAACTCAAACATGGCGGAAATAGCCAGATATAAAAAGTAACACGATAGACTGATGGTGGTTTGGTATAAAGTACCACAGTCTTTCAGCAGATATGCAATAACAGGCCAGTGAAAGGATACAGTGCTGGGTTGGTCATCTTGCAGTTGGATAGTTGGAAGTGGCTACTGGAACTGGCTCGTCTTAAACCACAGATGTTCCTCTCTCCTTGCTGGCTTTTTATTCCATAGCTCAGATGATGACACACTTGAATACAAACAGTTTGTTCATTTGTTGCTGGACGCAGCCAGCAAAAAAAATGTTTTTCTGTATGAGTCAGTGAGCGCGGCATAATAGCCTGCACGGGGAGAGCAGCTCCCATATCTTGGTTAGGTCACTGTATCTTAACGCACAAACTGTCATTTCTCGCGGAACGAAACTCTTAACTGGGCACATTCTTTCCAGCTCATTGTGAGCCGCAGCAAGCATGACTACATGTTTATTGTGATGAGACTATAAGCAACATAAATTCTTTAACAATACCAAAGGTTTTCGTTGTAGTGCCCTTTTGCAAGACGTCTTACACTCTGTCTCAAATCGCGCACTTCTCAAAGTGCACTGCTTTGCAGTACAGTGTAAGACGGTGCACTTACTGGCGCAGTGCACAAATGTCGACAGGGTAGTACCGGAATGACTCGACAGCTTCTTCTTCTGCTACTTTTTAACGCTAATTAAAACCGGCCGTTAAGTTGTTTTGGGAGTTTTAAGTGATATTTTGTCTTGAAATTAGTGTTTTTTGGAGACATTTACGCCGGTATCTGCTCCAAAGACGTGTCGTCCTTGACGTTCTGAATCTTCCGCTTAGCGACGTAGCATCATCACTTAGATGGCTGATGATTTTCTGGACACATGACCGGCCTTGTTAGCAACCATGTTGTTGCTGGTCTTCTTGAGCTCCGGGGCTCCAATGACTTTGCTGAGAGTATCTTCTTATTTACAGGTGAACAAATAATCAAGTTCAGACAGAATGCAAGAACTGCTTTGGTTTGATTCCCCCCTTTTTATGATCCTAAAGGTTCTGGGTTTGACGGACGAGCTCAGACCTCCAAAGTCCTACCTCTTCTTCCTTAATACAGGCATCTTTTGTGGAAGTAATTAAAGCTTGGAGATGCTGAGGTCAATGAGGGCAGCGTGAGTTTCGTGCCAACCGGCTGTCACCAGATGTAATTACGCACGAGATGGAAAACTTAACCTTTCGTCAGTTCTGCTTCTGAACTCCTCGTAATAACAGAAAAGAAGATTTAGAGGCTTAATATATTCATTAAATGTTTCTTTAATCTTTGAGCAAATACATCCTTTAAAAACAATCATTGGGATGACGAGGAGGGAGTCGATCCAGACAAACATCTTCCATCTGGCTCGATTAGCATTCTTCATTGCTAACTTTTAATGGTGTCATCATCCCTCGTTTTTCTTCCTCGTGGAATCATTAATGCCGAATTAGCATATTAGAGGAAGCGTATGGTCTCGCACCGGCGACACCAGCATGTGTCGCCCTCCGTGTCGTCTTCCAGGAGATGTTACACGTATTAAAAAAAAATACGATTTTAAATCATGACCAGTGCGTTGTCAAAGTCAATCTGACGCACGTTATCTTCAAGTGACAACAAAAAGCAGATGTTATTATTGTGAATCTGATTTAATTGCTTTTCTTTTTGTCAAAAAAATGTCCATCTGTGCAACAAAGAAAAAAAAAACATATAAATTGAGTTACAAGATTTAATCACACATCAATTTTACTCTCCGGAGCGTTTTTGTTTAAATCACTGGAGAAGCGACTCTCGACACGTCCGTCCCGTCGCACTAATAAGTCACCGCATCCCTCAATGCGAGGGAGAGGAAACATAAAATAAAAATGCAAACGCCGGCAACAGTCGGTTAATGTTGCCATAAATCAAGACGAGGACCATCAAAAAGGGAAAGAGCAGGCGCTTGAATAATTCTCCCGGTGAGCGCACACGAGTCGCTCAGACGGACGGACAGACAAGCCCCAAACTGCCACTGGAACTGATAATAACTCTATCAAAGCAGCAGCCGGGCTTTCTTTTCGGGCCAAAGACCAATATGAGGAGGAGGTGGTGGTGGGGGGCGAGGAGAAAGGGGTGTGTGTCGGGGGGGTTTGGGGGGGGGGGGTCCATATTTCACCCTCATTCACCTCCTGACATGGCCTCTCAAAGAAACCTTTCATTAGATTCTTCAGAACAGTCGGCTTAGTCCGACCGTCAATTTTGCCGTCACATTACACCGGCTCACTTTCATCCCGGGGATTTTTTCATCTTCTGATTTTCATAAAGGGTGGAGGGGTTTAGGGGGGGGGGGGTGACAAAAGAGATGCCTCGCGAGTCAAACCGTCTGATGTCGCAGCTAAGTGATTTGAGGTTAAAGATGTTTGAGACCCACGTACTCTCAAGTATGTGGAAGTAAGAGCTGAAACGGTTGTACTAGAAAAGTGGTTTTTAAGGTTTGATTTGAGCTGCTCGTAACAAAAATGCTAAGTCACTATATAGATGAACACGCTGATCACTCATTTACCAGACGATAACACGAAATAAGTTTGATAAATATATGAAATGTCTTTGCCTTTGTATCTTTCTTGATAATCTCAGAATTGCTTCCCTTCAATATTGTAATTTATTTTATTTTATTTATTTTCTAATTTTGACGTTTATGTTCATTTTAATTTTTGCTTTTGTTTTATTGTTGTTTTTTTCTATTTTAGTTTGATTATTTTTCTGTTTTTATTTTCACTTTAACTTTTTATTTATTTATTTTTATGTTAATTTAACTTTACTTGTTTTATTTTATTTTGTCTTCTGCTTTTATTATTTTATATTTATCTATTTTCTTATATTTATGTAAAATGTATTTGAATTTTATTTCATTTTTTATGTTTATATTAATTTTGATCTATTTATTTTCTCATGGTTATGTTTGTGGTCATTTTAATTAAATTTTTTGTTGTTTTATTTTATTTTATTTTTCTGTTTTTATTTTTTATTGTAATTTATTTATTTTCTCATCTTTATGTTAATTTTTTGTTTTAGTTTTGGTTTTTCATTTTATTTTATTTTTCTGTTTTTTTTTTTATTACATTTTTTAATTCATATATTTTTTTAATTGAATTTTGTATCGTTTTATTTGTATTTATTGTTTGTTTTTTTATTGATTTTTTCAATTAAATTCTTAAATGATAAAAAATTATTTGGATATTAAAAACATTTTAAGTAAAATTCAGTAAATCTTCTGTTTTAATTCGCTTCACGTCTTCTGTGACGGACTCAACTTGTCCGTACGTGAAATAAATCGACGCGCCGACTCAGCGTTAATACAACACGCACTACTGTCACTTAGAAGACGATGAACCCTTCTGGCTTCTAATTAGATTTAAAGTCTGTGTAGGTGTTTTCTGACATCTACTGCAGATGCGAGTCTCGCTGAACATCAATTTCAGGGGCGATAATTCCATCTGCCAACACCTCGTCTCAGTCGTTAACAGACGCCGCATGTTTTCACCTCGAAGAGAAAAATCTAAACACATTGTAGAGAACTTTAATTCTTGTTATTCGAAACGTTCTGTTCCACAAGTAGATCCTTCTGCCTCGTTGCTTATCCGACCTACTGGCACGGACCAACCTTGACAACTTTAACGGATTGAATACAAACGTAATAGCGAATAAAAACCAGAGAAAACACACCTGTGTGTAAAATGAGTGAAGGTCTCTCAAAACATGTTTCCAAAATCTTGCCACTCATGTGACACCGCCTTCACCCCGAATGTTTAAGCTAGCGCTGAAAGAAAAGCTTTGCCTTGACAAAATATTTGGCTTTGAAATGCAATTTTCTTTACTTGAGAGAAGTTTGGATAGAAAAAGTCAATAACTACTGAAGTCACTTAAGGAAGATCATCCTCTACATCAATACACAAAACAATTTGTATAGTTGAACTAGCCATTAATTAAATAAACACTTGTATGTCATCAGCGTATACGTTTACCCTGACCTAAAAAAGGTCTGCAGTAATACAGTGATATGGCCCCGGGGGCCACACTTTGCTGAGGTCTACAGCAGAGAAATAAGTTGGTTTATGTAACTGTGATAGTGTTTACAAAATAATATGAAAAACAAGCCTAAAAGATGAATATATTTAAGAAAAACAGACATTAGTTGAATGGCTTTTATTTAACAAATTAACCGAAGACATTGAACATTTGAATCAACACTTTCTTGACAGATGTGGGTAAAAAAATTAAATCAAAACAATATAAATACAACAAAAACAGATACAAGTATATAAAAAATACCAATTTAAAGAACACATTTTAAGGTAAAATGCTTAATTTTTAAGTAACTTAAGGAAGATAATCTGAACAAAAATGGGTCGAAAGAGTTCATGTCATTTATTATTTTACTGAATGGAATAAACATACAATATACATACAATATATCACTTCACATCAGAAAAGAAGAATTAACAATAAATATAAATAAATAAATAAAAAAACATATAATTAGAAATAAATATTTGTACTTCATCAGCATATAGTTATACCCTAACCTCACAATATTGGCATAAATACAGTGAAAGAAACCAATTTTAAACTGCAATATATGTTTTTATTTCCAACATTAACATTTCAATCTATTGTAAATATGATTTTCCATAACTTCAAACGGCTCTCCCGAGGGGCCCCCCCTCACACGGCACAGTTTACCCGGCTGTATTCCGAAGGGACAGAATATCCATAAGACTCGTCGCTGAGAGTCAAAAGCTATTGTTGGGAAATGTTTGAAACAAACACTTCTCGGCGAGTGTTTCTTGACACTTCACACGATGTACGTGACCTCCAGCTTCAAGCCTCGTCCTCCTCGACTGCTCCTCCGATACGATTGTATGTTTATGCAAGGTGAATCCAATCTCCATATACATTCATAACTGCGCCGGCGTGCAGCGCCGGCGACCCTCCGTGTCACCCGACGAAATATAATCAGTTCTTCGGGGGCCATGGGCGAGTATTTGTACCAAATTTTGAAGGCGTCTCCTCAAGGTAGTCGTGAGATGTCGCTGTGAATATGAAGGATTCTAATAAAAAGCGCTCAGGCTGCTTTACCTTCAAAGCCACAAAAGAAAGGAATTTTTTTTTTAAGAATTCAAGGAAGAATCGGTTTTGAACTCAACACGTGTGTCAAAGGATTTTTAAAATCAGTTTTGAATAACAGAGGAGCTTCAAATAGATATTATTTATTTTGGATTGTTTAGTAGAAATATCTTAAACTAATAGATAGATAAATGGATAGATAGATAGTTGGATAGATAGATAGATAGATAGATAGATAGATAGATAGATAGATAGATAGACAGATGGATAGACAGATGGATAGATAGATAGATCTTTATGTGAATTCAATAGTTTAAAAAAGAAAGACTGTTTTGTATTAGTACAAAAAATGTGTTCCTATGAACAAAATGTGTTACCTGTTATTATATTATATTATATTACCTGTTATTTTAACTGTAGCCATTAGTAAGGTCTTGGTCATTGCTACATTTTGCTCTCTTTGTACAGCCGGACTATAAACAAATTGTTCTCCTGTCTTATCGAGTTAAATATTTACGCGTTTGTTTATCTTGGTGTTGCAATTAAACTTCTGGCCGCTAGATGGCAGCAGTCATTATGTCCTCCGAAGAAAACATAACAATTAAATCCAGTTGGATCCCAGGCGATGACTGAGGACAAGAGGATACACTTGACTCCAGAAGCGTTTAAAGCTGATGTTTGGACATATTTTGGTTTAAAAGAAAATGAAAGCAGTTACGACTTCGTCAAGAGTCATGTGGTCTGTATTCAACGATGAAAATGGATGTAAATATTGATTATGTTCCAGTAGTAACTCCACCCTCTCTTGTTAGTAATACCATTTTCAGCCCATAACTTGCTTATGACTCTTCATCCCATAAACCCTTGTGTTATCTCTGGGTCAAGTTGACCCAGTGGCCTGAAAACAAATGGGTTTGTGGTATCCCTTGTGTTGTCTCTGAGTCAAGGTTGTAGGGCCTCCGGGTCACCTTGACCCTGAGATAACACAAGGGGCAAGTAAAGTAAGTTTTTATCTAGCAAAGTTTCTGTCTTATGTTGTCTTTGGTGTTGCAGAATTTACAGACCACATGACTCATGACGAAGTCGTAACTACTTTTATTTGTTTTCAAACCAAAATATGTCCAAACATTAGCTTTAAAAGCTGCTGGAGTCACTGTATCCTCTCGTCCTCAGTAATCTCACAGGCTTTTATTGTTTCATTAGCTGCGGAGGACATTATGACTGCTGCCATCTAGCGGCCCACAAGTTTAATTGCAAGTCAAGTACTCGGACAATACGACAAATATATCGTTGCTACTACAGTATCGCAATATATAGTATTGTTGCCCGTGTATCGTGATACGTATCGTATTGCCAGATTTTTTTCCAGTACACACCAATACCAGTAAAATACATTTGTGCTTCAGGTTCAAAAGCATGTATCTATTGTCTTGTCCCTTTGTCTTTATTAATCATATCTTTGCACTTGATGATCTACTGACTCTTTCAAGAAACATCTTAAGACTTTCTTATTTGTTCAGGCTTTTCCATGATTTTGTGGGACACCTGTATTTTTCTCTGTGTTATCTTGACCTTTTTAGTATATATTTTATTGAGTATTGTTTTGATTGTTTAAGCGCTTTGTGACCCTGGTCTAGTAAAGCGCTATATAAGTATATATTACTTATTTAATTACTTACTTACTTACTTTATTAGAATTTGGATTGAGATTTGAATCATCCAGGAAGTCCTTGATCATCCCAAGTCCTCTCCCAGAGTCGGGGCGTTCCCTGATCCCCTTCACAAGAGAGTCTTTAGACATCCTTCGCTGGTAAATCATTGCGACCACTTACACCGCAACCTTGTTCTCGTGGCCGCGACATCACCGCCTCCTCACCAGTAGACTCGGCCTCTCTTTACCGCTGACTCGGCAGTAATCCTCCCGTCCATGTTTGCCGGGAAGACCTTTTCTACTCTTAACTTTATGAACCTTCGACCGTAAGGCGGCGTGACCACCGAACTGTAAACTAAACTTTTTCCCGCATCTGTTAAATATTCTCTTATAAGGTTGTGTTTAAAAAAAAGTTGTCGTAATGAGAACCTTGTTGCTCGCTGTGTCAGACCAAGAAAAAAAAAACAACAAGCCAGCAGGCAAATCAAATCCAATCGGGGTCGTGGAAGGTCAGGAGGAAGCCATAAAACACCCCGACAGACACTCGCCCACAGACTTAAGAACGAGACGTCAAATATCAATACACACACAGGCAGGCACACATGGAGGCAGACGCACACACACACACTCTGTGGCCACCCAGGATGACAGAGATGGAAACTTTAACTGTGTTTATAACCCGGCTCTAGATTATAGGGTAGACCCAGAGCGCCGTGGCGAGAGGGAGTTTGAGTTGCTCAGCTGTAAATAATTAAAATGGTTCTCCCTCACTTTCTGCCTCCCACAAACACACACAACCAACACACACACCGTCTTCATTACGGCTTCCTGATACGTATTAGTTGTTGATTTTATGGAGAGGCATTTAGAGACGAGCGCAGCGGGAAAGAACCTGTAAAAATTAAAAGTGGGCTTTAAGCTAACACGTCGATTCAGTTCTCACCTGGGATCGGGATGTAAATATCCGGATGGAGAAATGATGCTAATGAAACGAGCTAATGTGTTCGGAGGGTTGCAGCTGCATGAATAAATAATAACAACCTGGATTATTTCAGATGTAAATACGATTGTCAAGAATTTCAACTACAAGCATATATTTGAACTTTAAATTGAACTGCAGGCGACCTTCGGGTAGCGCTAGCTAAACCAAAATTCTGGCTCGTCATTACTTCGTAAAAGGCTGGTTATGTTGTTGAATATTATCGCAACAACACTTGACATGAGCGCAGTATTTGTGACGGTTTACACAAAATTAAAACTCATTTTTTAATCACCCTCATGTCGATTTAGGGTAAGGATTGTTTTCATTGTAATTTGTTCCTTTTTTGGAGTTAGGCCAAAATGTTTGTTCATTTTAATGTAGCGACTTGAGCTCAATTGTCCTCGTCTTTATCTTCGTCCAAAAAGACACTTAAAAACATCCAAATACCTTCATACTGCTCGACTGTTCCTCTTGTTTATTGAAGGAGCAATTGTTTAGAAAAAAACCCTAAAAGAAGTCTATAATTTTAAGATCATTTGTAGCAGAAGCTTAAAGGGCTAACATGCTACACAGACAGAAAATACTGCGGGTAAATGTCGTGAGTGCTTCTAATCGATTGTTTGTACTGGAACAAATCAATTTTTGATTGTAGTTTGTGTATTTGTGTCTATGTAGATTTGATTGTATGCTGACGATGGTGTTCTGTACGTTTGTCTCTCCAGGCTTTTAGGGACTTTTTTCTCGATGTGTGAGTTTGTGTTTAAGCATTATTTATAAGGACTCACACGCTAATGTTATTTCAGGAAGAAAAAAAACACACAAATAAATAGAAGTAATAGAGGACCACTGCTCTTTAGTACTACACTAGACTAGTGTACTTAACGATCACACTACTCGCTCCAACACAAGCACAATGGTTCACTGAGAAAAGAATCCCTTCACGAGTTGGCATTAAGTGAAACTTCTTTTTTTTTAAAGTTGGCTTACAGGCGAGAACGCTGGCGTTAATTACGCCGCAGTGAAGCAATCTGAGCAACAATTCCATCCACAGCGACAGTGTAATGGCTGTAAAGCTTCCCTAAGCTCCGGAGTCACGGACATTGAAACAGCAGCGACGGACACACAGCCAGATGGGAGGCTGGTAATCTTCCCTACAAAAATCAATTTTGGCAGCAACAGGAATCATCTTTAAAAAAAAAAAAAAGTTTGGAGAGCAGGAAAGTCGGCTGCGATCCGTTCGGTGCCGAGTCCTAAACAGCGTGTCTTATTGCCGCCGCGAACACGAGGCTGAAGGACGCGCCGGCTTAGGAACGTACCTGAGCTCTCGTAAGTCTGTAAGAATCCAACGATTACCTTATCAAAGTGTAATGGATTCATCTGGAGAAGTCGTATATCAGATTATACAGTACCGACAAGGACAAAAGTACAATTATTGCTAAATCATACGTACAGTTTCTTGTGCAGATATATGGAATTTCAGGGTTCTTACTTCCTGTACAGAGTGGCTACTATGCTTTTATTTTGAAATTAGAAAACTCAAATCAACCTTGTTGTGTTTGAAGTATCTGTTGTGTTGTCTCAGGGTCAAGGTGACCCGTAGGCCCGAAAGAATATGTGTTTGAAGTATCCGTTGTGTTGTCTCAGGGTCAAGGTGACCCGTAGGCCCGAAAGAATATGTGTTTGAAGTATCCGTTGTGTTGTCTCAGGGTCAAGGTGACCCGTAGGCCCGAAAGAATATGTGTTTGAAGTATCCGTTGTGTTGTCTCTGGCTTGAGGTGACCCAAAGGCCAGAAATCAAATGTGTTTGTGGTATCCATTGTGTTGTTCCAGGGTCAAGGTGACCTGAAGGCCTCAAAACAAATGTGTTTGAAGTATCCCTTGTGTTGTCTCAGGGTCAAGGTGACCCAAAGGCCCGAAAACAAATGCAGGTCAAGATGAACGACCCCCCTGGCTTCAGTAAATACATATGCAGTGATGGAGGTCATTCATCTTGACCCAGAGACAACACAAGGGAAAGATAAATCTAAACAATTTAAAAAAGAAACATACAAAAACTTGTACATCAATTTGAGGGCCACAGAATACCATCTAACTGTCCTGCAAATAGCCTGCTAGTCAAAGGTTTAAGACTCCTCGTCTGCCAGACTGATATATATATATACAGTATATATATACTGTATATATATATATATATATTTGATTTAGCTTGAAATCCACTTTTATATTGAAAATAGTTATTTACAGATTCTATGAAAATGTGACTTTATTTTGTCAAGTTTCGACCACATTGTGCCTCCATTTTGAAATACTAGGTTATCTAGTTCACCACCAGATACGAATGTACACTTCAGTTTTCAAGAAACGACAAAACCTTTTTATCTTCTTTATTTTCAGTGTCGTTTTTTTTACCTTTCTGTTTCCTCTTTTCTAAATAAAGGATCAAATACCCTTCACTTTGCATCAATGCTCAATAATAACAAACAAATCTGGGTCATAATAAAAAAGATGGGGATAAAAATTAAATACTGGCTTTTTTTATGGAGTTTATTGATCCTCTGTGTTCACTGCGGGAAGTCCTAATGTTCCACACTTTAATCTATCAAAGAGTGTATTTGAAGAAAAAGTGTGAATTTCACACACCTAGCAATTACACACCACATGCACACACATGCATCATGGCTGTTTCCTGAGTGTCCTGCCAACATCCACGCGGGTCTCGAACCGTGGATTCGTACCACGAGGGGTTGAGGGTTCACTACATGACAGATGAGCAGTTTACTGGAACACTCACATATGAAATGCACCCAGTGGAGTTTCTTTTTTCTACTCCCAGCATGCTCTGGGTACCAATTTATTTTATCATCCAGAACCAGTTTTTTTTTTTTTGCGAGGCATATACAGAATCAGCCAACTTATCTTTTTTTTCACACAGGCTTCTTTTTTTTAAACTATTTTTTTTCTAACTTGGTTTGAAAACAAAACTCATTGACATTCCCGCAGCAGCACCTTCTCTCTCATTCATTAAACATCTCTTGGATTCATGAATATGCAACTCATTTTACTGACACCGACAGTTTTGTTTCACAAAAAGCTGAATATTGAACCTCCTGGACAGTTGATTCAATGTGGAAAAACAAAAAGGGATTGAGAGCAAAAAGGAACATTTTCTAACTAGCATTGTCTTGTGATTGTGTTGTTTATTGACTTTCTTTCAAATGATTGCTTCATAGAAACTATAAAAAATGTTTTTTTTTATGATAACTGAGTCTCAGATAATCTTTTGTGGCCAAAGATCATATCATGCCTTTATTTGTGCTTCACCATTGTCTGTAATAGACAAATAGTTTGTTATCTTACTTTAAATGGAAGAAAACATATGTGATATTAACTTAGTATATCTATATCTTCGTAAATCCCACCTTTAATCTTCTGAATAACATAACTTGGTACTTTTGTTTCTGTCTTATATTTGAAAATAGTTAAAAATGATGTCAGGAATAGCAAAGATCAAAAGAAATTTTCCATTTTCTTCAGTGAGAATCTTGTCATCGCAATTAAAACTGAAGAATTTCTTCAAATAACATCTTTCTCATTAAAATAAGATTGTTCTCATCGTTGAATCTACTTTATAGAGTGTCTTGATGTATCTACTGTGCTAGCATTAGCTCGATTGATATCTGACTGTTGCGTCTGTACATGCAACGTTACGTTTGCCTTAAGCTTTGTTTATACAACAGGTCCATGGGAGTTGGAGACTTCAGGGATTGATGACGCGCGGTGAAAAACCTTGATGCTTGACCAATCACAGAAGAGTGGACGTGGTTATAGTAAACAAGATTTAATCTCCATAACAACAAAGTGTTTTCAGTGGGCGGGGCTTAAGATCATTTTCTAATGTCAATATTTCAATGAAAAAAGAGTTTTGTACAAACACACACTGATGATACAATAGAGTCAAACATCTATTGAAGACACACTTACATCAACACATTAGTTGAAGTGAAAACAAATAACTACCTTTTTTTATCATTGTTTCAAGGAAATTCTGTTGGACATAAGACGTTGTTTCACTTTAATTAAAGACAAAACATGAAAAAACACTTGCAAAGAAAGAAGATTTAAAGGAGAATGCTTATAACATTGAGGTGATAAGTTTTCGTAAAGAATCATTAAAATTGTCCAACATTAAAACATCTATACATTAAAACACAAAACTCCAAAAAAAAAAAAGTCAACCACAGCAACGATAAACCTTCTGAAAGATCAAGTGCAAATAGATGGATGGACTTTATTATTAATAAAATCAATAGAACATTTTACAGTTCACAGCAGACGATAGTTCCGTAAAAACAACAAAGTGCAAAATAGAACAAAGTGCAAGGGATACCTCGTGCCACTTTCAAAGATCATGTCCATCGTCCTCAAGAATCCGAAAGAGCATATTCTGAAAGAAAAGAAGACACCATTAATATCTCAGACACCAGCAGAAAAATGAAGAGAATATACAATTTCTGTAAAGTATAGAAGTGTAAAGTGAAATATAATCACTACACTGCTGCCATTTTTCACATTTCTTTGCATTTATATAAAGAATTCCTCAGGTGGACGTTTATTAAAAGGACTGAATTGGGAGTTTGTGTAGGTTGAAGAAGGCAGGAAGAGAGGATAAGATGGTTAATGGAGAGCAGCGGAGGAAGGAAAAAACACATGAAAGGGAGCATGACCGATGGGTCTGGGTGGCACCGTCCAGCCAGCTTTGTCAAACCGCTGACCTCCCTGTGAGCCCTCACATTATCCTGCTCAGGTCTGTTCCCTCCTCCCTTCCCCTGGATCCCATCTCTTCCCTTCATCATCCCCGTGTTCACCTGAAGTCCGACCCGATGTCACTCTTTCATTTAAGACGCACAAAAGACCTTAAATCCGTTTCGTCAGGTACGACCATCTCTTAAAGGGCCGGGTGCAGGAACGACTCGGTTTCATTTATAACCTTTAATTTCGCTCTCGATCGCCAGGAGCCTTCATTGTGTCCACAACAAAAGGACTGTTATGTTCAAACTTGCCTGACAAGGATTTGGAAAGAAAAAAAAAAACCTTATCGGCACCGATTTAAAAAGAAAAAGGTTAACTCTGGTCTCCTCGTGCGAGCGGAGCCACGTTATAATAGAACATTTGTTATAATTCCCAGTGATATTAGAGGGAAAATACTCGGAGTTTGATGAGGCGATTGAAGTTCTTGGCCTGGAGTCGCCCTCTGGTTAGAAACGATTATTCCCTTCGGTCATTAAAATGAAAGCAGAGAGGGAAAGAGACGCGGTAGCCAAGGCTCTTTTATAGAAATGATTCATGTGGCGAAGTCACCACAATGAGCCGCCGACACCTACTCGGAGTGAAGACGCACCAGGATAGAACTGATGGACTATCCTGCTCATCTCCATGTGGGTTTCAACCCTTAAGGTGGTGACACATCAAACTACATTTCTTGCACTTTAACACGTTTTTTTGTATGAACCGGTTAAGCATTTTTTGCCTAATGAATGAAAAAAAAATTGCTGTTTTTTTATATTCATCATGATGATAGTTAGCTATACGTTGTATTATTACTCCTAGGGTTAAGGTTGTTATAATACTATCATGTTCAACTAGATAATCGGGGGAGAAAAGTTTTCAATACCATTTTCAATAGCACAAGGATACAAGAAAAATGCCAAAATAACCTCTGAGGAGCAGATGATGTATTATATTCCATGTTAATCTTTGTGTGCTTTTCTTTGTGTTATTTACATTGATCTGTTCTTTATATTTGCACTTTGTTTTTAGTCTTGTTTTTAAACCCAAGGAGATATCCATCCATCCATCCATCCATCCATCCATCCATCCATCCATCCATCCATCCATCCATCCATCCATCCATCCATCCATCCATCCATCCATCCATCCATCCATCCATCCATCCATCCATCCATCCATCCATCCATCCATCCAACCATGCCTCTATCCATCCATCCATCCGTCCATCCATCCATCCATCCATCCATCCATCCGTCCATCCATCCGTCCATCCATCCATCCATCCATCCATCCATCCATCCATCCATCCATCCATCCATCCATCCATCCATCCATGCATCCATCCATCCATCCATCCATCCATCCATGCCTCTATCCAACCATCCATCCATCCATCCATCCATCCATCCATCCATCCATCCATCCATCCATCCATCCATCCATCCATCCATCCATCCATCCATCCATCCATCCATCCATCCATCCATCCATCCATCCATCCATCCATCCATCCATCCATCCATCCATCCATCCATCCATCCATCCATCCATCCATCCATCCATCCATCCATCCATCCATCCATCCATCCATCCATCCATCCATCCATCCATCCATCCATCCATCCATCCATCCATCCATGCCTCTATCCATCCAACCATGCCTCTATCCATCCAACCATGCCTCTATCCATCCATCCATCCATCCATCCATCCATCCATCCATCCATCCATCCATCCATCCATCCATCCATCCATCCATCCATCCATCCATCCATCCATCCATCCATCCATCCATCCATCCATCCATCCATCCATCCATCCATCCATCCATCCATCCATCCATCCATCCATCCATCCATCCATCCATGCCTCTATCCATCCAACCTTGCCTCTATCCATCCAACCATGCCTCTATCCATCCAACCATGCCTCTATCCATCCATCCATCCATCCATCCATCCATCCATCCATCCATCCATCCATCCATCCATCCATCCATCCATCCATCCATCCATCCATCCATCCATCCATCCATCCATCCATCCATCCATCCATCCATCCATCCATCCATCCATCCATCCATGCCTCTATCCATCCAACCTTGCCTCTATCCATCCAACCTTGCCTCTATCCATCCAACCATGCCTCTATCCATCCATCCGTCCATCCATCCATCCATCCATCCATCCATCCATCCTAAAGAGTTTCAATACTTTTGACAATCCTAAAAAAGATCCATGGATAAAGGAAGGATAGTAAGAAAACATGATGTCTGTTCACTTTCTCCAAAGCGAATGATGCATTCAATGACCTCAGGACTGCTATGGTGCATTCAAGAGCGTGGGATAGTTCAAAACCAAACACTAACGCTTTAATGAAAAAAATGAACACAGACAGAAGGTTTTAGAGGTTGTTTTGTTTTTATACAGAGTTGTTCAGTTTCATTGTTGTTTAAAAAATGTTTTTGTTTTATTATTATAAGTTATTAGGAGAAAAAACAAAAAGGCAAAAATGGGCATCAGCGACTAAAATGAGTGACCCTTCTTTTGTTGGATTCTTCCAGCAGTTACTGATCCAGAGTAAGATCTCTGTCTCCTCTTCTCTTTCAAGTAAGTGTCCCTGAGACTATATTTTTAAAATTCATAAACCATTTCGTTTCATCACAGTAACCACATAGCAATCTTGCTAGCATTAAAGCTAATAGACCGTCCACTGTCTCACTGACTTGCCTCCAAGGCGAGATACTTCCTCTTCCTGTCCCGATAACTCGGACATTCTGGTTCATAAAGCGTCAGGATTCCAGCAACCATGAGTTTATCTTCCATGTCCAATACCCCCTCTTCGTAGATGTTAATGTTTCGTTGGGTTTTGATGCCACAAATTGAGGTTAAACTTTGCTCAAAACGCTGTAACGATTTCTAACGCAACCCAAAACAACATCATCTTTGATGCCAACCATCTGCTCAACATGTTTATGGTTATAAGAAACAATGTGCGCAGGAGCGGTGAGAAGCCATACAAGTGAATCAAAAAGAAATTGAGATTAAATTATGAAAAGCGTCTTAAATTCCAGATCTTTTAACCGATTGTACAAGTATGAGTTTGACAGAAGAAGGACACATCAGTATGGAAGTAAGTTTGTGCAAAGCGGACAATAAGTAGAAATTTCTAAAACCAATTTTTTAAAGAATCAAACTTAGACATCAATTTAGAAAAAAAAAAAAAGAATTCAAAGCATGACTACATTTAGTATATAAAAAAGTAAATATTTAAGTGTAAGAAATTGGTAAAATTTTACATTTCATATTTAAATTTATTTTTTTCTTTTGATTCTTTAGGTTTACACTGAATATTGTTTAACATTGCATTATTATACTCATTGAATTTTACACTCAATCTATTCACGTGTTGAAAAAAAACCCAACTAGAAATAGTTTTGATAATTTAAATTTAATTTGACGTGTAAAAATTCAGAATTAGAAATTCATATTCAAAGTCCGACATGTGCTCCCATACACCAGCCCATGTAGTCTGCAGTACTGACACCACCACCGACCCAAAAATATGAGTTGAATCAAAATTCAGACCTCAAGCTTCTTACTTGGAGAAATCTTTTCAGGCTGTTGCTCCTAAGCTCTGGAACGATCTTCCTCTCTCTTTGCGCTTGATGGATCTACTGACTCCTTTAAGAAACATCTTAAGACGTTTCTATTTGTTCAGGCTTTTCCTTGATTTTCTGGAACTCCTGTGTTGTTCTCAGTATTATCTTGATCTTTAAAGTATGTACTTTTTTGAGTATTGTTTTGATTGTTTAAGCGCTTTGTGACCCTGGTCTCGAAAAGCGCTATATAAATAAATATTACTTACTTACTTTCACTCTATATTGTCTTTTTCTTCTTTTCATTGTTTGTTTTTTTTAGCTACTACTGTTTATTGACCTATAACTGTTTTTTAATCGCTTTAATTTTTCGATTTTCTTTTTAAATGACTATTTAATGACTGTTTAATCTTTTCTTGCTGCTGTAACAACACACACTTCCCCATTGTGGGACGAATACAGGGATATCTTATCTTATCTTAGCCTAAACCACTTTTGTAGTTTCCCCTGATGTGACTTTAAAAGAATCTTAAATTACACTTTAATTCCTGCAGAAACAGAATCATGTCGCTCGTCATCCGATCCCCCCGGCCGACACCGAAGCCCTCAAACTTTTCTTTTCAGCGAAGACTTTCGGCCGCCGACAAATGTCGTCCTCAAAATTGTATCGATTATCCCCGAAATAGCGTCTCCCCACGTGTCGGCCCTGATGGCCACGTTCCATCCCAACGCTGACCTCCCAGTGACCCGACTTGTTTTCCTCGAGACTCACCGTTCGACGGCAATAATCGCCGGAGTCATAAATATGAAAGTTTAAAAAAGAAAACCCTTTCATCTGTCTTCCCGTTTCTTTCCTGAGCGTATCAATCGTCTCTTCACGTCGGAGCCGTCGAGTATCACCCGCTTCTGATATTCCCCAGTAATTCGAGAGGGAACACGGCGAGGAAATCCCCCCGTCGTCTGACCCCCCATTGAACCTTTCCTTGCTTGACAGATTGCAGCAACATGAGCCTTTCATTTCTTCGTCTGGAAAAAAACGGGGGAGCGAGAGTTTTTTTTTTTTTTTAATGTGTTGTGTCTTTCACTGCAAATGGACAGCAGTAAAAAGATCAAGTCCAGCACCATTAATGTGAATTGATATGTTGCGCCGCTGCGTGTTGGTCCACGGATGCGGGCGGTGATTATGCGACCACACGGGGGCCCATTTATGAGATAAGAGCGAGTATGCCCGAAGATAAGGGTGGAGAGAAGGGGGCTTTGTGTTGTCCGAGGCGGTCCTGATGATTCATTCGGTCACTTTAAACACGGCGGACACTAAAGATTGTAAGAAGCCGGCGTCAGCGATTCTGCATGGAATTCAATCAAAACTGCTTGTTGTTTGGCTTTATTTTTTTTAAAAGCATACGGAATGATTCGAGCGATTAACCCGTGAGTCATTCATCTCCTTTAATGGTGAACACATGGGCAGTGAACTCTTAACCTTAAAAGAACAGCGGTTCATTCACTCTATGGGTTGTTTGATGTGATGGGATCCTTTGAACTACTAGAAACAAGATGAAACTTTAACCTAAAGGCTTTTTTTCTTAACCTTTTTTTTTGGAAAATCAGAAGTTCCCAGTGACTTGACTTCACGATGTTGTTAAATTGACCCAAAAGAGCAGGAAGGTTCCGCTACAAACCAGATTAAAATGGAAAAAAAATGTATCATGTATTGAAAAAGGGACGTTACACTGGAGCAGTATGAAGGTATTTGGATGTTTTTTAAGGTTGTCTTTTTGGACAAAGAAAAGTTTGCAACTGTTACAGTAACATTAATCCCTACTTGTCACTCCAACACACAAATTACTTTTTAAAAAAATGATCCGAAACCCTTAGTCGACATGAGGGTGAGTAGAAACTGAAAGTAGAATTTGCAGTTGAACTATCACTTTAACTAGATGTGTATTGTCTATGACTATGACTTTCTAGACAAACAATACTTTCAATTATTAGCTTTTTGCCCCTTCGATCCCAGCTACTAGGGGTATAAGGCAGGTCACCCACTTGAAAAGGTCTCTATTTAATCAAATGACACATATTCAAAAAACATACTTTTTTTTTGTTGTGTGTTGGCCTGTGGGATGAAACCATAGTTCTACTGTTGTAAAGACCGAATTCCTTCAGTACTACAGAGTATTCATGCTTCGTCTTTCGGTGCCAGGTTCCGTCCCCTAGCGAGATCAAAACTTTATAATGTGTGAAATTTTCGTAAGAAAAACTGGTAAGTGATAAAGACAGTGAACGTCAAATTAACTTGTCACTTCTTAGCAAGTGTTCTCTTGCATTAGAAACACATTTTCTGCCCAAGAAAACAGCCTAAATGGGAAATTTCGCAAAGCTAAAAAAGAAGTACTATGTTTAAAGTCAATCTCTGTATATTAAAATTGATCTTTTATAATGTGTATCACAAAAAGTATCGTTAAGAAACCTGTTTGGAATTTAAAGTAATCCAAGTCCTCACCACAAACCTCCAGCTGGATTTAAACCCACAACCCTCTTTCAATGGTCACTAACCAAGAGGTCACTGTTTCTCGTAACTCCCCTCATTCGCACATTTGTTGAGGCCAATTCTCGCCTGGAACCGGTGAACTCCTACGGCTCTATCGGGGCGAGGCGTTCCGAGGAAAAGAGTGAGAATATCTTTCTTCTTACTTCCGGGGAGGAAGTAGGAAGTGACTTCCTGAAGAGACGCCTGAGTCACTTGCTGGATGAAGGCGATCGTGATTCCACTGAAATTCTTCACTGGATAAAATATTTTTGGGGAAAACCGTCCACTTCCATGGATTGACCTCGTTCTTGAACTTTAAGATGGACGAGGTTTCCAAGTGTGAAACGCCTTTGATTCAAAGTGAGTCGTAGCTTCACACCCTTGTGTGACTCTCCAGAAATACTGAGTTTTTTCAGTTAGTTAAACTTTTTTTTTTATTCATAATACTGTATTGACTTTTTTTTTTTAAAGTTTTTCTTTAATGGTTTTCTTTTTAAACAAAGTGTGTTTGAAAGAAAAATAATACAATAACATGCAAATATTCACGGCGTTTGTTCGTTTTCGTATTAAAGGAAGAACGTAATCCCGCAAGATCCCTGTGATGACTGAGGACGAGAGGATACAGTCGACTCCATCAGCGTTTGGACATATTTTGGTTTCAAAACAAATTAAAGCAGTTATGACTTCGACAACAGTCATGTGGTCTGTAAATTCTGGGTATGACTGAGGACGAGAGGATACAGTGTAATCCACCTGCTTTTAAAGCTGATATTTGGACATATTTTGGTTTGAAAACAAATGAAAGCAGTTACGACTTCGTCAACAGTCATGTGGTCTGTAAATTCTGGGTATGACTGAGGACGAGAGGATACAGTGTAATCCACCTGCTTTTAAAGCTGATGTTTGGACATATTTTGGTTTCAAAACAAATGAAAGCAGTTATGACTTTGTTGAGAGTCTTGTGGTTACGCCTGAGTCACTTGCTGGATGAAGGCGATCGTGATTTCACTGAAATTCTTCGCTGGATAAAATATTTTTGGGGAAAACCGACCACTTCCATGGATTGACCTCAATCTTGAACTTTAAGATGGACGAGGTTTCCAAGTTTGAAACGCCTTTGATTCAAAGTGAGTCGTAGATTTACACCCTTGTTTTACTCTCCAGAAATACTGAGTTTTTTTGAGTTACAACCAACAGGTTACTAGATCAGGATCCCCAAACTTTTTTTTTTTATTCATTATACTGTATTGACTTTTTTTTAAAAGTTTTTCTTTTATGGTTTTCTTTTTAAACAAAGTGTGTTTGAAAGAAAAATGTACAATAACATGCAAATATTTGCAGTGTTTGTTCATTTCCGTGTTGCAATTAAACTTCTTCCCACAAGATGGAAGCAGTCATTATGTCCTCGGCAGCTAAAGGAAGAACGTAATCCCGCAAAATCCCTGAGATGACTGAGGACGAGAGGATACAGTGTAATCCACCTGCTTTTAAAGCTGATGTTTGGACATATTTTGGTTTCAAAACAAATGACAGCAGTTACGACTTCGTCAAGAGTCATGTGGTCTGTAAATACTACAACACCAGAGTCAAGTACTCAACAATACTACACATATATACTTGTCACTACAGAATCACGATACATCCCGCGAGATCCCAGCAGCCAAAGCAACAAACCGAGGACTGAGGACGAGAGGATGCAGTCAATTTGAGAAGCTTTTAAATCTGATCTTTGCATTCATGACTTCGTCGAGAGTCAATCAATCAAAGGCTACTGTTTCTTTGAAGAAAAGAGTAGAAGTGTGAGAAAATATCTATACAATTAAATATCACAATATTTCTTATTCATAAAACTGTATCAACTTTTTTTAAGGTTTTCTTTTACGTTTTTTTATTTCAACAAAGTGTGTTTAAAAGAAAATTGAAAAGAAAAATGTACAATAACATACAAATGTTCATGAAGTTTGATCATTTTCATTTTGCAATCAAACTTCTGGCCACTAGATGGAAGCAGTCATTATGTCCTCAGCAGCTAAAGGAAGAACGTAATCCTGCAAGATCCCTGTGATGACTGAGGACGAGAGGATACAGTCTTTACTTCAACAGCTTTTAAAGCAGATGTTTGGACATATTTTGCTTTTAAAACAAATGAAAGCGGGTTTTAGTCTTAGTTTAGTTATTTTCTTGTTCATATTTCAATATATTTCAAAAACATTTCAAATATATTTGAAAATTAAATTGTATTAACTTGCAAATATTCACAGTGTTTCTATTATCTACTTTGTTTCTATTCAATTTCTGACCACTAGATGGCAGCAGTCATTACGTTCTCTGCTGCTAAAGGAACATTAAAATCATGTGATGACGAGATGAGGACGAGAGGATACAGTGGACTTCAGCAGCTTTTTAAAGCAAATGAAAGCAGTTACGACTTCGTCAAGAGTCATGTGGTCTGTAAATTCTGCAACAACAGAGTCAAGTACTTGACAATACTACACATATATCCTTGTTACTACAGTATCAAGATACATCGATCTTCCTCTCTCTTTGCGCTTGATGGATCTACTGACTCCTTTAAGAAACATCTTAAGACGTTTCTATTTGTTCAGGCTTTTCCTTGAATTTCTCGAACTCCTGTGTTGTTCTCAGTATTATCTTGATCTTTAAAGTATGTACTTTTTTGAGTATTGTTTTGATTGTTTAAGCGCTTTGTGACCCTGGTCTCGAAAAGCGCTATATACGTAAATAAATATTACTTACTTACATCCCGCGAGATCCAAGCAGCCAAAACAAAAAAAAACTATGACTGAGGACGAGAGGATACAGTTGACTTGAGTAGCTTTTAAATCTGATCTTTGCAGTTACGATTTCGTCAAGAGTCATGTGGTCTGTAAATTCTACAAAACCGGAGTCAAGTATTCGACAATACTACACATATATCCTTGTTACTACAGTATCACGATATATATATTATATATCAACAGATTCATAATGAGATGCCTTTCAGACTATAATGATCAGTAGTTGCAAACCTTGTTTTTATACCATTTTATACCCAATAAACTTTAAATGTGTATAATATAAGATATGATCTATAAGCTCGACTAGTGTGCGAAAATGAGCAAAGATACGATATAAAAAAGCCCCAAAAAACAACAACACAAAACTCAGTTTCATGAAGGCATCGCTACACAAACAGTATCTTCAAGTTTCATCTTCGGTGTTGCTGCCGGTTCGAGCTCTGCTGCCGCCGTCTCGCCCTTTCAAACACGCCGAGCCAGTTCAATCACTGACTGAAAATGACCGCAGGCGCTGAGAAAGAAGAGAACAGTATTGTGCGAGCGAGTGAGGGGGGTGAGAGGGAGGTAATGAGACGGAGGAAGAGGGAGTCTGGAGGGGGGGGGGGTGACGGGCGTGAAGCCCAGCCAATGGGAAGAGGAGACGGACGACGAGGGGGGGGGGCCTTCGTCCAATGGAGGCCGAGGTTAAAAAGTCGAATCATGAGCGTCAAAGGGAGACGTTCTGGTCCAACTTCTCACTCCCGACACCAGCCCGGAGTCAAATACACTCCTTTGTGATTTTCACTGATAATCCCCTCGATTGTTCCAACGTGTTGCAGCCTCTGAAGTTACCTGACGCAGGTTTGAAATCCACGTGAAAAAAACAAAACATTTTTGCAAGGGTTTCTTAATGGCCGAGAGGAAATCGTTGGTTGCCCCGGCAACCCTCATATGTTTTGGTGCTTCTCAAGGACTGGCAGGAAAAAACTAAATTGAATTCATTGATTGGAGAGAAAAGTGTTGCATTTTTTTTTTGGGATTATTCATGTCATGTTTAATCAATGTGTTCTTCGAGCTCTGCGGTGTTGAATAAAAAAAAGATAGTTAAGTTCATGTCAAGTTCAGCTTGTAAGTAAAGTTTGTGTTTTACTGGAAGTTAAATAAAGATTTTGGTTTGGATTATGATGCAATTTTAATTTTAGATTTGGATTCTCAACAGTGCTGTAGAGCTCGTGTGAGGCTCCTCCAGGCACTCTGATTTTCTCCCACCATCCAAAAAAGTACAATTCCCAGAGCTAATTATATATTTGTCTGGCTATCTTTCCAGGGTTTCCTTCGTATCTTAGACTGATAATCTCAAATCTCTTCAGTGGTTTTATTTTTATCTTTCTAACGATTCATAACTATTTCAATTATTCTTAAAAGGTTTTTTTTTCTTTGTTTAAAGACCCTTTTCCCTTTTTTTTGTTGAAAAATATTTATAAAACAGAGAGTTACAAAGATTTTTTAGGGGTGTTTTCTTTTCACCCATCATGTTCATTTACTTTTTCTTTTAGCACGAGGTCCCTTAAAAAAAAGTCACTGAATATTTTGTGGCCCCTGAAAATTGTTGTGTTTTTATGTCTTCCTCGTGAGACACATCCGATTTGTACGCACTTTTTTGGGGGGTCTTTCAGGCACTCTGATTTCCTCCATCGTTTGAAACACATAGAGGTTCCTTTTTTTAATTTATTATTTAACTAGTATTTTATTATTTTTGATAATTAAAACAAGTTCTTAATAATATTTTTTTCTTTATTAAAATAAGTTTTTGTCAGTATTAATTCTAGAAAAATATTTTTAAAAAGCGTTAGATTATTTTGCATGTATTTTTAATTAAGTAGTTTCTTTCAGTACGTGAGATTTTATTGTAGCTCGACGTCCCTTAAAAAAGTCACTGAATATTTTGTGGCCCCTGAAAATTGTTGTATTTTTATGTGTCTCGTGAGCTACATCTGATTTGTATGTACTTTTTAGGGGTCTTTCAGGCACTCTGATTTCCTCCGAAGTTCTAAACACATAGAGGTTCCTTTTTTTCATTTATTATTTATTATTTAACAAGTATTTTATTATTTTTGATAACTAAAAAAAGTTCTTAATAATATTTTTTTCTATATTAAAATAAGTTTCTGTCAGCATTAATTCTAGAAAACTATTTTTTAAAAGCATTAGATTATTTTGAATGTACTTTGAATTAAGTAGATTAATTTTCTTTAAAAAAAAAAAAAAATGAAGCATATTTTTTCTTTCATTACGTGAGATTTTATTTATTAATATATTAAATATTAATTCTAGAAAAATATTTTTAAAAGCATTAGATTATTTTGAATGTACTTTGAAATAAGTAGATTAATTAATTTAATAATAAAATAATTTAGTATTTTATTATTTTTGATCATTTAGGAAAGTTCCTAATGATAGTTTCATTTATACGTTATTTTGTCAGTATGAATTATGGAAAAATGTATTTTTTAAAAGCTTTAGATTCCTTTGAATGTATTTTGAATTAAGTAGTTGTTTTTTTATTGAAAAATTGAGAATATTTTTTCTTTTGGTATGTGATATTTTTCAGGGGTGTTTTGTTTTTACCATCATGTTTGGGCTAATTTACTTTGTCCCTATTTTTTAATTATCTTGACGTCCCTTAAAAAAGTCGCCAAATATTTTCTAAAATATTTTTGGAAAATGTTTGTCTTCCTTGTGGGACTCTCTGATTTCCTCCCACAATCCAAAAACCTACAGAATGTGAAAGGTTATCTGTCCCCGACTATCTGACCAGGGTTTCCCTCGTCTCCTACCCTTTGTAGCTGGGACGTCCCTCTCACCACCTGAGCTGATCAGAAACGATTGTTTTCGCTCCACATTTCCTCTGGAAGTAACTTTCAGAGTTTATTTATTTTCGCTCCTCCGACCCGGTCCAGACTATTTGGATCCTGCGTGACAATACAAACATTGCTCGGCGATGCATCCTCGCACACGCACAGTAGGCCGCGGCTGTTAATTACAAAACCGATGACACACAGTGAAAGAGGGGAAAATCGGGACTGAAGAGAGAGAAAATCTCCCATGTGAGATTTATTTTCTCTGAGATTCGTTCTGTTGGGTTTCTCCATCGAGGGCTGCAGCGGGGGGATAGTCACGCTACAGCTGCTTTGTATGAATAACATTTCATGTGCAATAATCTGTGGCTTTCTTGCCACACAGTGACACACACACACACACACACACACACACACACACACACACACACACACGTGTCTACTGAGGACTTTGTCCATCACTTGTGTACAAGAACCTCAGACAGACTGATGTGTGCGGCGGCTCCGACGTGTTTGAGAAAGAGCTGAGCCAAAAGACAAAGCTCTGTTTGAACTAGTTTCCTAATGAATGTGAATAAAATTAATCAGGGATTGATTTATCAAAAGAATATGTTTCTATCTTTTAATTTTATAGTTAAAATGGTGAAAATGTTACTATTTCTGATCAAATAAATAATTCTAATAATCTTATTTTATTTCTTTGTATTGTGTTTTTGTTAATATTTCCTTTTCCTCAAATGTATTAAAATAAATATTTGGAAGGTTTTGATTTTATAATATTTTCTATGGGTTGTTTAATGTCGTCTTCAAAAATAAAAAGTCTAATTTAAAAATTCAAGATTATTTATGATTTTATATAAAGACACATTAACTAAAGGTATTATAGGCATCAGAGATAAGAACATGTTAAACATGTGGCCACATCATACACTATTATACAGGGTCAATATATACTGTTACACAGTGCCAATATATACTGTTGTACGGGGCCAATATATACTGTTATACTTGACCAATATATACTGTTATACGGGGAAAATCTATACTGTTATACAGGACCAATATATACTGTTATACAGGGAAAATATATACTGTTATACAGGACCAATATATACTGTTATACAGGGCAAATATATATGCTGTTTTACAGGGCCAATATATACTGTTATACGGGGCCAATATATACTGTTATACTTGACCAATATATACTGTTATACGGGGAAAATATATACTGTTATACAGGACCAATATATACTGTTATACAGGACCAATATATACTGTTATACCGAGCCAATATATACTGGTATACGGGAAAGATATATGCTGTTATACAGGACCAGTATATATACTGTTATATAGGACCAATATATACTGTTATATGGGGCCAATGTATACTGTTATACAGGACCAATATATACTGTTATATAGGACCAATATATAATCTTATACGGGGACAATATATTCCCTTATACAAGCCAATACAAAGTAAACAAAAAGACAGAAAAAGGAAAAGAAAAGAGAGGAAATATCCTAAAAGAAAGATCCTTAACAAGTACAGTGTTTAAGTTGTTCAATTGTTATTAGAAACATTTCCAAACGATCAGTTCACCGAAGTACAGGTCTGACACTTGTGCTCATTCCTGGTAAAGGCACGTTTGGGCGTCTGTCCTCCAGCTGCTGCCCCCGTGACGCTGACTTGACTCATCTCCACGATCTCAGAGAGACCACTCGGGAGGTCCCAGACCCTCTCAACACAACACAAAACGTGCGTCACTCCATCGTCAAGCATCTGTTTTCTTAATAAGAAAATAACCACAAATAAATCCAGCCGCGCGGCTCTGACTTCATTACCGCGACTTGAGCGTCGCGACCTCTCGCTGCGAAGCGCTTCAAGTACGAGGCTCGCGTTTGGCGGGTGATTTTCGGCGCTTCAATTAAAAGTGATTGCTGGAGAGAAGAAGAAAAAAAGGTAATTACAAAGCCGAGCGGGAGACTGGAAGTCACGCTGAGACATAACTTACAGTCGCTGAGAAACGAAACCCTGAGTCAGGCTTGAAACGTCGAGTCGACGCCATGATCGGCAGACGCCGAAATCAAGTCTCGACTTAATATGAAGGTATTCCTGCCGGAGCGGAAGATGGATGACGATCAGGAATCTCGCTGACGTGACGAATGAAAAGAGGAAAAGACACCTTTGACCTGCGACGATAGATCTTAACAAACAAAAGATTATAGCTAATGGTTATAATAGTAAAAAAAAAAACGCAATATACTCTACGTGCGCAGTAATAAAGAGGAGGCGGCGATGAGAGGAAACGAGCGGCGACGTGGACGGAGTGTATGCAAATGAAAGCTCGGCGTGGCGGCGAAAAAAAGGCCCGTTAGCCACACACAGAAGCCATTATGATATGTAAATATGAGCGAAGGCTTTATGCGACCGCGGCGTTAAACGGATTGTAAAACACCGAGAGATCATTTCGGGATTTATAAAAAAAAAACAACCTGTGGGTCGAAGCCGCAAAATGATTGTGTTGGTTTCTCATTACCGATGATCGCCCGTAACATGGGCCGAGACATGCCCGGACCACCCACCGACACACACACACACACACACACACACACACCAACATAACACTTTTTTCCAGAACACACACTGAAATGTCCTGGTCTAGAGCAGATCTTGCTACAGCTGTCCACAGTGAAAGAAAAAAAGTTTATATTTCCGTTTGAGGTACAAATAGTAGTGTTCTGAGGACTTAATATCCCAAAATGCACTTGCAAAAGTCCACGTGTGCACTGAGACAG
This sequence comes from Callionymus lyra, assembly GCF_982586985.1. Classification (NCBI taxonomy): domain Eukaryota; kingdom Metazoa; phylum Chordata; class Actinopteri; order Syngnathiformes; family Callionymidae; genus Callionymus; species Callionymus lyra. The sequence continues at coordinate 17,587,892 of NC_141834.1, forward strand.
GGCATGCCTCCCCCAAGGAGCTGATTCCACGTGACACAAATCAATAGAATAACATATCATGCTCGAACGTCACAAACCATAGGTTGGAGAGACCAGAAAGCTGCTCTTAATGTCCATTAACAGTTTAAAGTAAAACTAACGTGTTGATTTAAGTGTGTGTTAAATAGATGTGTGACTCTATTGTATCATCTGTGTGTATTTTTTGTACAAAACTCTCTTTTCATTCAAATATTGAGATTAGAAAATGATCTTAAGCTCCGTCCATTGTTTTTTCATGTTTTTCCGGAAATTAAATCTTGTTTACCATAACCACGCCCACTCTGCTGGGATTGGTCAAACATTGAGGTTTGTCACCGCCTGTCGTCAATCCCGGAAGTCTCAACCTCCAAGGGTCTTGTCGTATAAACAAAGCGGGTTGTGATTACAGCTGGCTGGAGGAGGATTGAAGCCATTATTATGACGTCATAATGGACTCCGCTCTCGTAACCTCTCGTTCGTCCAGATTTCAGACGAACTTTATGAAGTACTAAGTTGTAAACATGGTCATGATGAGGGAGTTACTGCATCTTGAAGAGGAAGACTTCAACGTTTGAAACATGTGAGCGAGTCAGGAGAGTTGGAGTTTCAGCTTGGTTGAAGTTTAGCCGCTAGGCTACCTGTGATGCTAGCTAAGTGGTATTCCCAAAGATGTTGAAATCAAAGCAAACCTCACAACAACGGTGATGCATTTTCTCACAACCGTCACGCAAAAGTTTGTTGAGGTTTTACGACGCACGAGGGAACATATTCTGTGTCTAGCTCCCCCTAATGTTGGAAAATTGTACGTGTGTTGTATAAAGTCACTCTTGTTAAGTGGGTTTTTCGTTTACCTCAAACAAGGGGAAAAAAAAGGACTTTCAGTAGTTTAATGTTATGGAAATGAATGCAATCGCTCTGATCTTGAAACAGAGCGACATAGCTCAGATGGTATAGTTGTTGCCTGCAGTCCAAAAGGTTGCAGGTTCAATCCCAGCTCCAGACAAGCTTGTGTCGTTGTGTCCCTGAGCAAGACACTTCACCCTGATTGCTCCTGATGGTGAACTTGGCGCAAGTGTGCAGCCTACTCCCATCAGTATTTGTGAATGGTTGAATTTCCCCTCGCGGGACTAATAAGGGATTCTAAAAAAAAAGAACTTTTCTCACCTTTGTCCTCTAGATTCTGGTGATTGTAAGACAATCACAGGATGTTTGGACTTTTCTCTCCAGGGTGAGAAGACACACAGTGTCAAGATAGAGTCAATCAAAGTTCGTCCTGGTTAGCCAGGGTCATATACACACATATCAAATCATACCGTGTCGTTATTATAATTTTTATTATTAAATATTGTAGTTTTTTTGTTGTGATGGGGCCTTCAAACTAAAAGAAAGACTTTACGGAAGAAAATATGAGGAACTTTTGAAGAAAAAAAGACAAAACTTAAAAAAGTTATTCCAGTAAAGATTAGTTACAATAAACATAAGTTTAATTTAACACGTTATTATGATATCAAATTATAATATAAATACATTATTTTTTACTTTTAAACGTTTTATGTATATAAACATATGAATAAATTGAACATTTTTTTCATGTTTTAATTTATTTAGGGGCAATTAAAAAACTTAAACATGGAGAAAAGAGGAAGTAAAAATAACTAAAAAACAAACATTTCAATCCAATTACAGTAAGTAAGTAATAAAAGACTTGAACTGGGGAAAAAAATCATTATTTTACTGTCAGAAACTGCACTTTTTGCTTGATCTATAATAATTTTTACAGTTTTGTTATCTTGACAAATCTTTTTCAACACAGTTAATCTCCGCTTCCTCTGAGTCGCATCCAGATGTGCGAGAATGTTGCACTCGACTGGCGGCAGGAACAAGATTCCTGACAACTTGTTTATGTCAACATGTGCTGGAGTGTGGTAGCATGTGTGTGTGTGTGTGTGTGTGTGTGTGTGAGGAACAAGTGTAACGAGAAAACCAACCGCCTGACCCTCGAACACGCCTCAACATGCCAAAACATTGTTTTGAGATCATCTGTGGAGACAGAATCGATCACCGTGGACTCAGACGTCCAGAGCGTCTCTGTGGATCCTCGTGAAGTCGTTGATCCGACGCATATGGAGCGATTTACATGGAGCAGATGGTCACGCCGCCGCCATCTCGGCGTTCATTTATGGTCGCAGATCAAACACGAGCGAACGAGTTGGAGACGATGACGGACCGGCAGCTGTGGGAGCCGCTCACGCTGGTGTCATCGCGGCGAAGACCCGGGTGCAGCCGCGGAGGCGAGCTCCTCGCAGCTGTTGGTTTATGACTTATAATTATTGTCATGACCATAACTGTCAGTCAACGACTCGCCGTCACACGTGCTCATTACACTCCAGCTGAGGCGTGATTCGCTCGGAAGGTTTAAAAGCACATTAAGGGTAAAAAAAAGGTAGTTTATTGTGTTTTTTTAATGTTAAATCACCTCAAGATCAAACCAACGTTGATTAAACAGAAAATGTTGTTCTTGCTCATGGGCACTTGAAAATTGAAGGTTTTAGCAGAGTTTTTTTATTATATATAAACAATGTTCTTCCAAAAATGTTTTATATTTACAATAAATACTAATAAGTAAAGTAAAAATAACAATTACAGAGGCAAGGTTGGATGGATGGATGGATGGATGGATGGATGGATGGATGGATGGATGGATGGATGGAGGCATGGATGGAGGCATGGATGGAGGCATGGTTGGAGGCATGGTTGGATGGATAGAGGCAAGGTTGGATGGATGGATGGATGGATGGAAGGAAGTTAATTGATCCTCAATAAAAATAAACAAACAAATATATCTGTGGTTTCTACATAATAGAAGTGATGGTCTGATGAAGCTTCATGAAACAGTGTCATGTTGTTCAGAGGTCAGTAGGTGGCGCCATCAGTTTATAGATGATGTGATGTTGCCTGGGTCTAGGCAAGATGATAGACATGGGACAAGGGGAAGCGTGACCATCCAGGGGAGACTCAAAGTAGAACATCAGGAGCAGCTCATTTATTTGACTTCGTTGCCTGAAAAGTTTAATTGGGAAACAGGAAAACCAGGATCATTACGATCTTTCTATCGACCTGGGAATAAACTTTTAACCAAGAAGTCTGCTCTTCTTCACTTCAGCTGCTGCCCCCACGACCCAAACTCAGTAATGACCAACGGATTGATCGTGTTGCAGCTGAGGACGCTCAAATTCGACGAAACGAGGACACTTTTTCAAAGACAAACACCCTTATGCACAACTTATCTCCAGATTTTACACTAAGAATTTGCTTCCTTGGTTGTGAAGAGTAAAGTGTGAGGTTCAAATCCCAGTGAGATTGGCTTAAACCATTTTTGTTATGAGACGATACACAGCTTTATCCGAAAACTGATCAAAGTTTCAACATAAATTCAGTCAAGCCACATTTTTAATTTGAAATGCCCGACACCTTTTTTTCAGACTCTCCCCTGAAGCGACGTCTTAACTCTTTCTCCAGGATCATCTACAGGTAGGAAATATTTGATTTTTAACTATAATGATTATTTAAAGGTGTATTTATCAGATAATTTTAGTTCTTTGTTCTTTTGAAATGGGATCCAAGTAACTCTTTTGTTGTTTGACAAACATAATACAATAAAAAATACACTTTTTAGGACAAACATTTAGTTGAAATTGGATTTCCAGGAAAATAGTGAAAAATTACTTTATCTGATATTCTTTCTCACAATTTTATGTCTTAAATCTTAAATTGTTAGTTTACAAAACATTTAAAATAACTATGGTTTCAATACATTTTTCCTTTTTGCGTAAAAATGTTGTGCCAACGGGTCCAAAAAAGTCATATCGTCAACATTTTCTCGACCTTCTTTGTCACTTCCTGACGCCTCGTCTCTTTTTTATATCTTTAACACTTTAAAAAAATCAATACAAATCAAACCTAATGTACGAAGAACAAAAAAAAACAAACAAAAAAAAACAAGCAACGCCTTGGATGCATCTTTCAACAATGTCATTTCCCTCTTATTCGCGCCGGTCTGACGCCCGCCCGCCGCCACAGGAATGACAACCCTTGTTGGGATTCTGTCGCGTCAAGCCGGCAGATTTGAATGCTAAACCCATTAGCCGAGCATCACTCACAGTCAGAGCTGGCGATGATAAATAACCCGACCAGAGAAATCTGATTAGGGGAGACGGAGGCAGGGGATCTGAGGGAATGAGTAACAGCGACGTCGCCGTTATCAGGCCTTCGCTCAGATTGGAAATCACACACCGAGAAAACATGAAACCCTCGTCCGCGGTGGCTTGAGTCGCCTGTTTTTCCTAAAAAAAATAAACATGATTTGGGACTTTAAATTGGGACTTATGCCGGTCTTTAGTGTGGGACGCAATTAAATCAGAAACATGAGCCAAGAGTCTGTCACGCCAAAGTCACCGTTCTGGACAACAAACAAGCTAATAAGTATATTTCTTTTTAAATAAATACCAGAAGCCAACAAAAAGAACCGGATGGAACTATCCCTTCGCAGACGAGGATTAAAGCGAAAGCACAAAGAAACCGCCATCTTTAAATACGATTAAACATCCGACTGACAGAAGAAAGTTGTGTCAGAATATGTGTTGTTGACCATAACCACACCCACTGATTGGGCGAGGGTCAAGGTGTGTCACCGCGCGTCATCAATCCCAGGAAGTCTCCACCTCCAAGGGACTCGTTGTATAAACAAAGCGGGGTGTGATTACAGCTGGCTGGAGGAGGAGTGAAGCCGTTTTTTTTTACGTCATAATGGAGTCCGCTCTCGTAACCTCTCGTTCGCCCAGATCTCAGACGGGGTAGAACTTTATAAAGTTATAATTTCAAAACATGGTCTTTATGAGGGACTTACTGCATCCGATATGTGACTTCAAAGGCAGTTTGTGAAAATGAAACGTGATGTAAAAAGGAAAGTGGTTTTTTTTCACGTACCTTTAAGTCAATTACAATTACGTACAATTAAGTCGTTTGCTAGCATGTGGCTACTAGCTTTGATGTGACGCTTTACGAGCCGCGGCTTCACAAGCTTCAGGTGTGTTAAACAGGAAGAACGGGTCGTAAAAAAAAAAAGCCGCTCGGGAAGAACATGCCTTGATTAAAATGATAAATTATTTCAATCGTTCTTCTGTCTGTCGAGGCGAAGAAAAGACCTTCGGATGTTTGATCTGTTTTCAAACAGGCTCACGTTCGCGAAAAGGTCATCCCGGACCCTGCTGCTGTGCGGACGATCGATCCGGACCACTCACCGTGGTCACGGGGTCGCGTGTATACATCTGGAGTCTAATCCTTCGGGGTCAAGCTGTATTCAATAAGAAAATATATACATGCAACAAATCCAATGACTGGCCAGATTGCATGCTTAAGAAACGCTTGCTCAGCAAGTTCCTTGTCAACAAGAAAACTGTTTTGTTTAGCTTGTTATCAAGAGTAAGGGGTGAGGGGGGGTATCCATTCAAGGTCATGTTAGGGGGTCAGCGGTAAGGATGTGAATCCGGAAATACAATACGCATCACAACGATACGATATATTGAAATACTGTAGTAACAAGGATATATTTGTAGTATTGTCGAGTACTTGACTCTGGTGTTGTGATACTGTAGTAACAAGTATATATGTGTAGTATTGTCGAGTACTTGACTCTGGTGTTGTGATACTGTAGTAACAAGGATATATCTGTAGTATTGTCAAGTACTTGACTCTGGTGTTGTGATAGTGTAGTAACAAGTATATATGTGTAGTATTGTCGAGTACTTGACTCTGGTGTTGTGATACTGTAGTAACAAGTATATATGTGTAGTATTGTCGAGTACTTGACTCTGGTGTTGTGATAGTGTAGTAACAAGTATATATGTGTAGTATTGTCCAGTACTTGACTCTGGTGTTGTGATAGTGTAGTAACAAGTATATATGTGTAGTATTGTCCAGTACTTGACTCTGGTGTTGTGATAGTGTAGTAACAAGTATATATGTGTAGTATTGTCCAGTACTTGACTCTGGTGTTGTGATAGTGTAGTAACAAGTATATATGTGTAGTATTGTCCAGTACTTGACTCTGGTGTTGCAGAATTTACAGACCACATGACTCTTGACGAAGTCGTAACTGCTTTCATTTGTTTTGATACCATGTCCAAACATTAGCTTTAAAAGTTGCTGGGGTCGACTGCATCCTCTGGTCCTCAGTAATCAAGGGATGTCAATGTCCTTTTAGCTGCGGAGGACATAATGACTGCTGCCATCTAGCGGCATCAAGTGTAATTGCAAAACAAAAATTAACAAATGCCATGAATAGTTGCATGTTATTGAACATTTTACTTTTCAATTTTATTTTAAACACACTTTGTAGAAATAAAAACGTAATAATACCTTAAAAAAAGTCAATACAGTATTTATAACGGTGTAGCATTTGCATGATTGTACATTTAAACAAGATATATATCATTTGTTTACTCTAAATACACCTTTTAAAAGTATAAAAGAACAATTAAAATAAAATGTAACTTGTAAGCCGGAAAAAAGAACATTTTAAAGATAAAAAATAAAAAATTCTATACAGCGCTACAGTACAGTGAAAAACTATTAAAATACTAAAATATTCTGGGTTCAGTGTATCAATATTTTTCTCACACTCCTAACCAGCAGTCAAAGAGGCGGAGAAGTATCGTCTCCAGAAACCGCCCGAGGGAATATCGTGGCGTTCCCAGGTCAACCAAGGGACATAATCCCTCAGTTATCTTACTCTGGAGCATCCTCTGATTTGGAACAGCTCACCAGGGAGGCCTCCAGCTTACGTCCTTAAAGCTAACCCCCCCAAAAACAAATGTGTTTTCGGTATCTCTTGTGTTGCTTCTGGGTCAAGGTGAAAGACATGCCTGGCTTCCAAAATACGGCAGTGGTGGAGGTCGTTTAACCTTGACCCAGAAGCAACACAAGGGATACCACAAACACATTTGATCTCTGTCCTCCTGGGTCATCTTGACCCTGAGATAACACAAGGGTTTCGATGCCCGAGAAACAACACTCCAAGCCTGTCCGAGATTCCCAAGATTTCGGGGAAATACTCTAAGATCATTGGTCGTGTAAATCCAGATTTTTGGCTTTTGGCTTAGCTCTTACTGGAGCAGAGTAGTTTGTTGGGATTAGGTCAATCCGACACTTGTTTCAGTTACCAAGCAGGAAAATCCGTCTTTACCGCCACATTCCGTCCTCACCCCGGCGGCTCGGAAACACAACATTAAACCATCAGTTGTGGTTAATTATTAAGGGTCCGATTCAATTAAGAGGCTCCGGATCAGTGGCGGCGAGACTCCACGGATGGCTTTAATAAGCACGACCTGAAAAAAGAAAAAGGGAAGAAAAACAAACGCACGTGTTCAGATGTATCGATTGACCTTTTCCCAGCGAGCGTCATTAACACGAGCCGCTCGCATTAGGAAAGGTTAACGAGCAGAAGCGCTTACGAAAGATCGCAAACAAGAAGTCGCCGTTCGCCTTCGACAGTCGAGAAATTCACTGGAATCGAGATGATTCGTGAACTGTTGACACGAATAGATAACTGCTCGGCGGTGACTCACCGGCGCGAGGAGAGTCGACTGGTTTCGCAGGAAGTAAATGATAAATAGATGATCTTTCAGGTGAAGGGCGGGTTAAAGTCTGCGAACGATTGAATCAGAGAAACGGTTCCGACGCCAAGAGGAGCTCGGCGTGGACAGATTTGTGCGATCAGAGCAGGAACACATGAGGTGAATCCAGTCAAGATGTTTCACCTTAAGTTCACCTTGGTGACCTTATCAGGCCTCTTGAGGTCACCACGTGACAAATAGGAAAATGGAAATTGAAATTAAATTATGACCAAAATTGACTAGTTCTCTCAAAATAGATGGTGAAATAGATCTAAAGTAGTCTTGATCTGATTAACTAAGAAGAAAGATTTAGACGTGGTTTAGTGATTTGTCTGAAGTGAACTTGGTTATGTTTGCAGTTTTATTATTGTATCATCATTGTGTGTTTGTACAAAACTCTCTTTTCATTCAAAAAATGACATCAGAAAATGATCTTAAACTGAAAACACTAGAGATAATAAATCACACCCACTGATTAGGCAAACATCAAGGTTTGTCACCGCGCGTCATCAATCCCCGGAAGTCTCCAACTCCAAGGGACTCATTGGTATAAACAAAGCGGGCGTGATTACAGCTGGCTGGAGGAGGAGTGAAGCTGTTATTACGTTATAATGGACTCCGCTCTCGTAACCTCTCATTCGCCCAGATTATCGACAGAGTAGAACTTTATATATTCCTCGGAGAGGAAGAACATTTGAAACACGTGAGTGAGTCAAGAGAGTTTGACATTAGACTTGGAAATCTTCTATATTAACATAGTAAACTTGGATTTCTGAAAGTTATTAGGAAAATGGGAACACACCTGATGGGGACTGGGAAGTCATTAAGGGGCAGCCAGAAACCCTAAATAGACTTGGTAAACAAAGAAGTTCAAAGTAGGCCCCGGTATTGTCGGAAGTTCAAAATTAATTTGGGAAATAAGTCCAAGAAAGACTATTATCAAATAGGGTTCAAAAAGTATACGCTTGAAAAATAGTTAATATTGTGGTAAATATGAAAATCCCTAATTATAATTTAATTTAAAGCGTTATAACAAAGTAACCTCAAGACAATTTACAGTTTATATAACACTATATAAGAGTAGAGAATGAAGCCAGTCACAATGAGCAAGAGTGGCAGGCAGAAACCTAGAGCAGAACCAGGCTGAGTGTGAAATTAAGTAATAGTTATTAAACTGACCAGGTCAGGAACCACTACCTAAATCCATGATTCAAATGAGAAGCTATACAAGGATATTTTCCAAAATACACTCATTTAACAGACTGATGTGGACATGGTTGAACTAAACTTTGAAGTCTAAAGACCCAAATAAATCATCATCAAAATACTTTCGTTTATATCATGTATTTCTTAACTTTAGTTTTGTCTTGATCGGTCTGTGGACTCGGTCAGTAGTTCAAACAATACTCAGAGTCCGAGGGGCCACTTCAGCTCCTGACAAATGGCAAATAAGCTCCCGTTAATCTGGTTTCGTCTCGGCAGCGTCGAGAAAATGTCAAACTTGACCGTCTCCCTTTCTCTCAATCTGGGTCAGTGCGATGATAGTGTCAGTTTCTGGACGCCGCGGAAGCATATTTGCATCAGTCATCCCAACTAGACCGTGAAGAGGAGGATATCCCGGCTCAGCTGTGCCAGTGAGTCAGTGAAATGCATCCTCATGAAAAACCCCTGCCGGACCGAGGAGACGACGCCCGGGGGGGGGGGGGGCCCCGACTTCTGATGCGAGTAATGAGCCGCACCCCCGGGCTCCTCGCTTAAGGCCATGCAAATACAATGGAAGAGGAAGTTAATATCTCGAGAGAGATGGAGGAACTTTACGTGCCTAAAAAGCTTCTTTTTTTTACTTTGAGATTTTGAAAAAACTGCCCAATCAGCAGCGGATGTATTGAAGCGTGGAGTGAAACATTCTTGGGTTGTTTTTCGAGATGAGGAGTGACAGCTGGGAGGCGCGTGATGAAACAAGCCTCGGACCGCTCTGAACACCAAGACGACCCTCTGGTGAAGTCGTGCAGCCAAAATTTTTCAACCAAATTTTTACCCTCTAATTAGGCCTGCTCATCCCAAATTTAGAAGGCTGGGATGGAATATTTCCATGATACTGAGCAGCCCGGGGACATCCCTTAACTGGAAGGATTTGGCTGCGATGGCGAGTTCACCGATAAATTATTGAAATAAGTTAGAACAGTTTTTTAATATCAGACTTTTTTTTTTTTTTCAACTTGTTGACGGGTGTTTTCTTTCTCTCCTGAATGTTAGTCAACGGAGAGTAAACCAGCTGTGCCTTGATCGCCTGCTAACTCAAGGATACTTTTGACTACAAGAGACCCCCCCGCTGACGTTTTCAACTCCTCACTCTCACTTCCAACTCCAACTTTTTTTTTGGAGGGAGAATAGAGCAGACGCTTGAACGCCACGTGAGGATCGATCGATTGTGCTTCACCAAGGAACTCTACTGTATTTACACAAGTATATCCAGGAAACTTGAAGTCAACCTTCTGCAAACCCAACCTGTCTCAACTGAACCTGGGTGTTGTATTTGACAAAGTTGTCTCTAGTACTTCTCGTTTAGATTATTGTAACAGTTTATTTTGGTGTCTAAACAAGAAGGATTTGTCTCGCCTGAAGTTGATACAAAACTCTGCAGTGAGAATTCTGAGCCGCTCTAGTAGAAGAACTCACATTTCTCCTGATCCTTAAAACTCTTCACTGGCTTCCAGTTTCTTTCAGGATCAGCTTTAAAATTCTGGTTCCTACTTTCAGATCTATTCATGGTCCAGACCTTCCATCAGTGATCTGATCCAGACTTACACCCCAGCTCGGGCTCTGAGGCCTGTGGATCAGAATCTACTGATGGTTCCTGAAAACGTTGCTCCTAAGCTTTGGAACGATCTTCCTCGGTGTTTGATGGATCTACTGACTCCCCCGACTGGTTCTAATTGTATTTTACTTTTGGGTTTTTGCAAATTTTTCACAATAAGGGTGGTGTTTGACTTAGGCTAAGCCTTAAGCTAAATATGCACCAATTTATTACCCAATCATAATTTGAAAAACTACTTATCTAAGATGGCCAAGACTAGGGATGGGTACCTCTACCTACCTTTGAACCTAACCAGGTCCCTGGGAATCTGTACAAGTACTTACCAAAGTTTTTGATTGATGATTTAATAAACAACATAATTTTAATTACATATAATTAACTATAAGGTTTTGGTTTTATTTTTCAATTTAACATACTTGTTTCTAAATATATCATTTTGTTGGAAAAGTCTGAGGTATAAATACATAAAAGGGTCAATATTTTACAATTAGTATACAGTCATATAGTGTGAGTGTAGTGTCTAATAGTAACAGTGCCAGTACTGACCAAAAAAATCGTTACCAAAAAAAGGTTTTTAAAAATTGGTGCCTAACCATAGCCGGGACCACAGATTGGCTTTAAATCTGTGATTTAGCAACAGACAGATATTATGTCCATATTTTATACAGTAAAAATCCAAATTATATATGGAGTCAAGGTGATTTGTTCACTGAGAGGGAGTGAGACGAAGGGAGATCTAGGTCTAAGAAAATAGCTCTGAGAGCAGGATTTCAGAAAGTATTTTGCATGTTTTGAGATTGCGTTTCAGTCCAGGGACCTTCTTAAGTCCTACTACACCAGCTAGAAACCCAAGTGAACTCTCTGAACCGTCTGTAAACAAAACCGGGCTGGGTTATGTCATCAACTGAAACCGAAGTTTCCTAAAAGTAGACGAGTAGGAGTGTGTTTGCAAATACGGGCGGATCTGTGAGTGAAAACGGCGGCACTGACGACAAACACTCACCAAAGTTAGTTTGTGTTACATCGCGCCGCGATAATAGTTCTGTCATCATCAAAACCCGCCCGTCACTAACTGAGAAGTGCACAGTGGGAAATCGCGGTGAAAACCCCCCCCATCTTTTCCTGTCTCTCGCACACACAAAACGCACAATCGACTACACACTCGATCAGCGGGCGCCCGCTCGCCGCGCCGAAAGGACAGTTCGCCTGCCAAGGCGACATGCTGTTGGCGAGCGCCGCGAGAGGCGGCCGTCGAGTCTTCTGCTCACTTCGCACTTCACAGGCAGTCTGTTGTAATCCGAGCTACTCACTCAGCAAAAGCATCAAGAGTTTCAGTGACACTTCAGAAACAAAGTAGAGGAAAGAAAGTGTTTGTTTTTTTTTTATGCTGGTGTCGCCATCATTCAACTTTTTTTTTACCCTCACCGTAGGTGTAACTATATATGCAGATGACATCACTATTTTTCACTGAACAAAAAACATGATGGTCAATTTCCAGGTCATTTATTTCTAATAAATAATCCATACTGTTTGACTAAAACACCACAGGACGGAACGACATACAGCTTTATTGAACTGCAGCTCGCTGAGTGCTTGAAGTGCATTATGGGTGTTAACCACAAGGTGGCCGCTAATGCAGACTCTTTATTCCTGCACTCACAAATATTCCTCCAGTGTCCATCGACAGAAGCCTCACCCACTCTCACGCAGACGCTGAAAAAAAAAACCTCACAGTGATGAGAAAATCAAGAGGTATTAAAAACCACTTCCTGTTTCCGTTAGAAATAGTATCTTTAAAGCAGTGATGTCATCGACACATAAAAAGCTACTCGGCTTTAAAGAGGATTTTCTTTTTCTCGCTGCACTGAAGTCACCGGGGATCGTTTGGCTGTTTGCGATTCAGCGTTTTTCATGAGTCGGCAGGATTTCTCGTCCACTGGCTGACATCTGTTCAGGTCCCTGTGGCTCGCACAGATGTGTCATCCAGTGATTCTCCACGTGTTGTGGTTGGACGGCAGCTTCACTGCACCAGCGCTCTGATGACTCCTGGCTGCGACCGCCGCTCGTTCACGTGCGATTCTGCTTCCAACGACTTCGGTGGTTTCTTCTGCTTTCAGGGGCGAGTTGGGAGAAGGTTTGGAATAATTTGTGGTCATCAATCGCACGTTAAGACTTCTGAAAAAAATACGTCTTTGACTGGCTAAAGAGGAGCAGAAGATCTACTTTGAATCTCTCCTGGGTGACTGAGCTCCTTCCAGATGTTTAGTAAAAGGTTAACAGAAGAAATGTAAAGTCTTTTGGCTCAGCTCTTCTTCATTTGAGAACCACTGTCTGGGACTCAAAGGCCTATATTTTATTCTGAATAACATAATCTAATAAGGTGCCACCATATCTTAGTTACTACTTAGTTCAAATACAACTTTGTGATGTACTATTGTAATTGTCAATAGATTTACACAAACAAGTGGATCTTTTTCTCCTTACTTTTGTTTTACTTATGTTTTGCTGTGATATTTAGACTATTTTTCTTTATCCTGTTATGGTTTGATGGCCCCTTACACAAGTGCATTTGTAACGTGGCCCCTATAATTAAGCCCTGATCTATTCATGCTTCCATCCATCCATGCATCCATCCATCCATCCATCCATCTATTCATCTATTCATCTATTCATCTATTCATCTATTCATCTATTCATCTATTCATCCATCCATCCATCCATCCATCCATCCATCCATCCATCCATCCATGCATCAATTCATGTATCCATGCATCCATCCATCCATCCATCCATCCATCCATGCATCCATCCATCCATCCATCCATCCATCCATCTATCCATCCATCTATGTATCCATGCATCCATCGATCCATCCATCCATCCATGCATTTATCCATTAATCCATCATCCATCCATGCATCCATCCATCCATCCATCCATCCATCCATCCATCCATCCATCCATCCATCCATCCATCCATCCATCCATCCATCCATCCATCCATCCATCCATCCATCCATCCATCCATCCATGCATCCATCCATCCATCCATCCATCCATCCATCCATCCATGCATTTATCCATTAATCCATCATCCATCCATGCATCCATCCATCCATCCATCCATCCATCCATCCATCCATCCATCCATCCATCCATCCATGCATCCATCCATCCATCCATCCATCCATCCATCCATCCATCCATCCAACCATGCATCAATCCATGCATCCATCCATCCATCTATCCATCCATCCATCCATCCATCCATCCATCCATCCATGCATCCATCCATCCATCCATCCATCCATCCATCCAACCATGCATCCATCCATGCATCCATCCATCCATCTATCCATCCATCCATCCATCCATCCATCCATCCATCCATGCATCCATCCATCCATCCATCCATCCATCCATCCATCCATCCATCCATCCATCCATGCATCCATCCATCCATCCATCCATCCATCCATCCATCCATGCATCCATCCATCCATCCATCCATCCATCCATCCATCCATCCAACCATGCATCCAACCATGCATCAATCCATGCATCCATCCATCCATCTATCCATCCATCTATGTATCCATGCATCCATCGATGCATCCATCCATCATCCATCCATCATCCATCCATACATTTATCCATCCATGCATCCATCCATCTATCCATCCATCTATGTATCCATGCATCCATCCATCCATCATCCATCCATGCATCCATCCATGCATTTATCCATTCATCCGTCCATCCATCCATGCATCCATCCATGCATTTATCCATTCATCCATCCATCCATCCATGCATCCATCCAACCATCCATCCATCCATCCATCCATCCATCCATCCATCCATCCATCCATCCATCCATCCATCCATCCATCCATCCATCCATCCATCCATCCATCCATCCATCCATCCATCCATCCATCCATCCATCCATCCATCCATCCATCCATCCATCCATCCATCCATCCATCCATTTTTCCGATTCGTTTTTGTTTGAGGTTGTTTTCTGACAGAATAAAATGATTAAAAATAGTTTCCATTGTAAAAAAAAACAATTTGATATTCACTGCTTTTATTACTTATCTTACTTGGGAAACTGACCAAAGCTCGGTGCTACCAAAGATTTTTAGCCAAGAAAAGAAACAAAGTTTGTTACCCAGCCTTGCATAATAACCAAAATAGAAGTGAGTCACTAAAAATGTATCGACTTCAAAGGGACTGTCTAGACAAGATGGGTTAATTCAACGACAAGATTACAGGTCAATTGCTATAACCGCTACCTATTAAAACAAACGTCCAGGTTGGCTGATATTTTTATGAACTTTATTTTTATGTTGTTTTTCAATCCATATGATTGTATATTGTGTAAAAAGAGCTCCTTGGTGGAGGTATTCACCGACTATTGCACTGATATTCCAGTCTTTTACAATCACCACGTTTGTTTTATAGTCATATCTGGTTGTTTACGAGGCACATAGAGAGAGCATCATGGCGAACACAACCTATGATCTTCATTATTTCCCTCACATCACAACAGCCCACACTGCTGCGTGATATCCATCACTTTTAATTACACCGTCAGTGACAGCGACTGCCATTCCATGTGTCACGTCAGTTTATGTGCTGCTGTTGACTCTTTACGGCGCTCGTGCTTTAATGTTCCTGCATATCATTACATATGATTAGACTCGCTAATGTCAGTCTGATGTCACCAGAGGGTCTCGGCTGAGAAACAACGAGTGAGGATCAGTCGACCGAGGAGGAGGATGAGTGTGTCTCTGTCACAGGATGATTATTTTTTTTTACTCTTAATAGTATGTGACGTGTCCACTAGAGGGCTCCTCGTGGAGAGTCGATCAGTAGAAGTTCACGCATCAAAGGAAAACGTGGAATTAGCCGCAGGAAGTCTGATCAGAATCCCTGAATTTCTGGACAGTAAATGAACCTAAAACAAAACTTAACTGAATTCACCACAAATCAATAGGTAACTAATGTTTTTTTTTATGTAGCCATGAGTCACTCAAGATTTTAACCAGGTTTAACTATAAAACTAACAGATAAACTGCTGTGTTGAATCTGTTTCATATTTAAAAAATGTTTATTTTCAAAAGGTTTTACAGATTTGGTTTAATTTATTTACATGTTATTTAATCTTTAATATAAAATGTAAATAGGTAAATCATTAGGTTTTTAATGTAGCCATTAGTCGCTCATGCTTTTAATCAGGTTTAACTATAAAACTAACAGATAAAGTTTTCTGTTGAATCTATTTTAAATTTGAAAATGTTTTATTTTTTAAGGTTTTACAAACGTGTATAACTCTATTTACATGGTATTTCATCTTTAATATAAAATATAAATAGGTAACTAATTGGATTTTTTTTAATGCAGCCATGAGTCGCTCAAGCTTCTAACCAGGTTTAACTATAAAACTAACAGATACAATAATGTGTTGAATCTATTTAAAATGTATAAATGCTTTATTTTTTAAGGTCTTACATATTTGTATTACTTTATTTACATGGTATTTAATGTTTAAGATATGAAATCGGTAAATAATTGGAATTTGTTTAATGTAGCCATAAGTCGCTCAAGCTTTTAACCAGGTTTAACTATAAAAATAACAGACAATAATCTGTTGAATCAATTTTGAATTTAAATTGTTTTTATTTTTTTAAGGTTTTACAACTGTGTATAACTTTATTTACATGGTATTTCATTTTTAATATAAAATATAAATAGGTAAATAATTAGGTTTTTAATGTAGCCATGAGTCGCTCAAGCTTCTAACCAGGTTTAACTATACAACTAAAAGATAAACTATTGTGTTGAATCTATTTAAAATCTAATAATGTTTTATAACATTTGCTTTGTTAGCATGTTAGCATTCTTAAAAATGACTAAAAAATTTGCAAGCTGTTAAAAACCCATGATTTACTGCAAAAAAAAGAAAATAATTGGGTTTTTCCTCTGAGCGACTATCAAATACTCAGGTCTTTGCCTTCTTTTTTTTTTTAAATCTATTTTTATCCATTTTCACGTACACAAGCACACCACTGACAATACATTTGGTAAAATAAATAATTTGAAAATGCTTTCACAAAACTTAACCCAGAGTTAGAAAAATGTAAAAACAAAACAACAACAAAATAAACGCTTTGATGAACCTGTAAGTCAAAGTAACGCTGTATAAAAATAATGTCTTCAATATAATATTTAACAGCCTGGAGGTGGATTTTTAATGACACAGAACTGATTCAGGTTAAAAATAAAAAAAAAGTCCTCATTAGTCATCATTGCTTAATCAGATTTTTCATGAAATGAATACGACATCAATTGCATGTCTTATGTGGTGAAAAGCTTCTGCATATTCAACAAGCTTTACCCTCATTTCCCCCAAAACATGGCAAAGAATGAGTTATTAAAAAGTCTTCTCTGGATGTCTGAGTGATACATTACCAGCAAACCTTCTTGGTTTTCAGTAAAGAGCATTAAAAGTTAATGCTTCTTTGGTCCAAACACATCCCTCTAATGAAATTCAGTCTGGATTACATCTATCTCGGAGCTCTGAGTGTGCACTCGCCTAAATGTTTTATATGATACCCGCCTGAGCGGCGACGCTTCACAAATCTTAAATTTCTCCCTTTTTTTTTTTTTTTATTGCCGCATTCAGTGCGAGCGATCATGTGATTTGAGTTTACGAGACGGAAAACTGGGTCAAAACAGGATTCTGGAAGGAGCCGCGATTTGCCGCGACCTGATCCCGGGGTTTATTCAGGAATATCAAACACTTTCTTTTTTCCCCAAAAAGACTTTCAGCTGTTCTTGAATGATTGGAAACGGCACTTGACGGAAAACCACGGGGAGGCCGTTGAACATTTCGCCAATCAAGGCGCCGGCCCTTACGGGTTCCATTTGTCTGTCACCATAATCACCATTATCACCGGAAGGTAGGAATAATACCTTTTCGGCCGCCTCCTGCCAATCATCCCGCCTCGCTCCGACTCCCACCGCCTTCCTGTATTAATGCACTCCCTATGATCCAATTTAAAACACTCCTTCCTGTTCTCAGCAACTGATTTGGACTTTTCTATTATTCAGCTTCAGGTGTTTAGTCACACAGTTGGAACCCTGAGGCCAACCAAAAGGAGAAAAAAAATGGCAGGAATCCAACTGGAAATTCAAAACAGCCATTTTTAGTTAAGGTATGTCCTAATGAGTGTCTGAAACGGTGCCACCTATTGGTCACTTTTTCGACAACAGTTTTAGGGTGAGGTTAGGAGGATATTTTCTGAGTTTTTGGTATGGAATCCCCCCAAAAAAACACATGTAATTGAAGGGAATGTTTGAGGGAAGTATTAAGCTAGCAAAGATGTTAGCGTGGTTAAGCTAACCAACACTGAAAAAAATCATAGTTTTGCTATATACTGTCAGTACACGATCTGGGAAATCTGCGTGATCCGGGAACGCCTGTTTCGATCCACCATGTTTTGACGGCAACCAGATTCGGACAAAAATATAGCGGGGAACGCAATCTGGAAAAACGGCCAACTGGAAAATCAAATCAGACTTTTTTAGGTAAGGTATGTCCTCGTGGGTGTCTAAAACGATGACAGCTATTGGGCATTTATTTGTCACATCGGTTTTTAGGGTGAGGTTAGGAGTACGTCTTTCTTTATCTGTTTGGTATGGAAACACCAAAGAACCACATATTATTGAAGGGAATGTTTGTGGGAAATATCAAGCTAGCTAAGCTAACCAACAGCAAAGAATGTAATATGGTATACACTCCTCAGAAACTATCCAAGCGCAAATTCAAAACAGCCATTTTTAGGTAAGGTATGTCCTAATGAGTGTCTGAAACGGTGCCACCTATTGGTCACTTTTTCGACAACTGTTTTAAGGTGAGGTTAGGAGGATATTTTCTGAGTTTTTGGTATGGAATCCCCAAAAAAAAACACATGTAATTGAAGGGAATGTTTGCGGGAAACATTAAGCTAGCAAAGATGTTAGCGTGGTTAAGCTAACCAACAACGAAAAAAATCATAGTTTTGCTATATACTGTCTGTACACGATCTGGGAAATCTGCGTGATCCGGGAACGCCTGTTTCGATCCACCATGTTTTGACGGCAACCAGGTTCGGACAAAAATATAGCGGGGAACGCAATCTGGGAAATCTATCGAACTGGAAAATCAAAACCGACTTTTTTTTGTAAGGTACAGTATGTGTATCTGTTTTTAGGGTAAGGTTAGGAGTACGTCTTTCTTTATCTGTTTGGTATGGAATCCCCAAAGAACCACACGTTATTGAAGGGAAAGTTTGCGGGAAATATCAAGCTAGCTAAGCTAACCAACAGCAAAGAACACTCCTCAGAAACTATCCAAGCGCAAATTCAAAACAGCCATTTTTAGGTAAGGTATGTCCTAATGAGTGTCTGAAACGGTGCCACCTATTGGTCACTTTTTTCAACATCAGTTTAAGGGTGAGGTTAGGAGGACGTTTTTCTCCATTTGTTTGGTATGGAATCCCCAAAGAACCACACATTATTAAAGGGAATGCTTACAGGAATTATCTAGATAGCAATGATGTAAGTGTGGTTAAGCTAACCAACAACAAAAAAACATCATAGTTTTGGTAAATACAAGTCCTATAATCATATATAATTGGTATATACAAAGAAAAGAACAAAGAACCATATGGTATACACTACTCAGAAAACTATCCAAGTGCAAATTCAAAACAGCCATTTTTAGGTAAGGTATGTCCTCTATTTAAAATGTATAAATGCTTTATTTTTTAAGGTCTTACATATTTTTATTACTTTATTTACATGGTATTTAATGTTTAAGATATGAAATCGGTAAATAATTGGAATTTGTTTAATGTAGCCATAAGTCGCTCAAGCTTTTAACCAGGTTTAACTATAAAAATAACAGATACATTAATGTGTTGAATCAATTTTGAATTTAAAATTGTTTTATTTTTTAAAGTTTTACAACTGTGTATAACTTTATTTACATGGTATTTCATTTTTAATATAAAATATAAATAGGTAAATAATTAGGTTTTTAATGTAGCCATGAGTCGCTCAAGCTTCTAACCAGGTTTAACTATAAAACTAAAAGATAAACTATTGTGTTGAATCTATTTAAAATCTAATAATGTTTTATAACATTTGCTTTGTTAGCATGTTAGCATTCTTAAAAATGACTAAAAAATTTGCAAGCTGTTAAAAACCCATGACAACAACAAAAAAACATCATAGTTTTGGTAAATACAAGTCCTATAATCATATATAATTGGTATATACAAAGAAAAGAACAAAGAACCATATGGTATACACTACTCAGAAAACTATCCAAGTGCAAATTCAAAACAGCCATTTTTAGGTAAGGTATGTCCTCGTGAGTGTCTAAAACGGTGCCACCTATTGGTCACTTTTTCGACAGAAGTTTTAGGGCCAGGTTAGGAGTAAGTCTTTCTTTATCTGTTTGGTATGGAATCCCCAAAGAACCACACATTATTGAAGAGAATGTTTGCGGGAAATATCAAGCTAGCAATGATGTAAGCGCGGTTAAGCTAACCAACAACAAAGAATCATATGGTATACACTCCTCAGAAAACTATCCAAGTGCATATTCAAAACAGCCATTTTTAGGTAAGGTATGTCCTTGTGAGTGTCTGAAACAGTGCCACCTATTGGGCATCTGTTCGACAACAGTTTTAAGGTGAGGTTGGGAGGACGAATTTTACTATCTGTTTGGTATGGAATCCCTAAAGAACCACAAATTATTGAAGAGAATGTTTGCGGGAAATATCAAGCTAGCAATGATGTAAGCGCGGTTAAGCTAACCAACAACAAAGAATCATATGGTATACACTCCTCAGAAAACTATCTCAGGAATCTTATTCCACAGCTACTTAGTCACAGTATCCCATGGCATATGGGATGGACTTCTTTTCCTGGGGGTTTCCCCAAATAGTCCCATCATTTGGTGGTCTGTGAATTCCTGACGTGGTTCTGAAAGAGGTTTTGAGGGCGAGGCTTAATCCCGGAGTTTTATTTCGATGTGAAAACATCCCAAGAATCGGGCAATTAAACTGGACGTTTAATAGTTTCCTTGGGTGGGAATGCCTCGACAAAACCGAGGGCACGATGAGAGCATTAGAAAAAGAGACTGGAATGATCGGACTTCCTGTTATGAAACCACTAATTGCATCAAATTAAACTGAGCTCGACGAATAACTCTTCAATTCAAAGAGCCTCTGTCGGCTTCTTGGTTCTAGTTTCTTAACCCGTGAGCTGGAATGAAGTAGCTTCTGGCTACAGTTCCAGGCTGACGATGATGACTGAGGAGACGGGACTGGAGTCGTGGACCTCTGTGAAGTGAAACTGGATGAGCTCACCGGTGAGTCATGCCTTGGACTCGGTGATTGAATAACCAATCGACGACTCATTAACAGAATAGAGCGAATACCAGCAGCTGCGGTCAAACGGTGGTTGTCGGGTTTGGTTCCAGGGAAGTAAAAGATGCTCGTGAAGTGTTTGTTTGTTGATATTTCTGGGATATTCCTGTACAATTACACCTATCATACCTGGTCCGGGTTTACCTGGAAGATATTTTTGTCTGGCTCTTATGCCAAACAACCTTTTTATTTATATTTTTAACCCTGTTTGTGTGTATTTATTCACAATTTAATAATTAATATATATATTTTTTAATATTTTGATTTTTCTTTTCAAAGAATACTGACCTTTTTTATAAATTATTTTTATTTTAAAGTTAAGATATTATTATTTTTTTGGATAATAACTGCATTATTATATGTATATCATTATATGTTTTAACTGTATTTATATTCGTTTAATTAAATCCTTAAACTGAATCCAACATATTAGATATATAATATATTATTTATAAAAAATACATTTACTGTATATATTGGCACTATTTAAAATATGATGTATTTATGCTATTTATAAAATATTTGCACTATGTTGAACTTATTTATATTTAAACTTTTATATACATCAATTATTATATTTAATATTTAAAACATTATTTATTTATTCTTTTATACTATATTGCACCATTTTTAACTTATTAATATTTATATTTATACTTTTATATACATCAATTATTATATTTAATATTTAAAACATTATTTATTTATTCTTTTATACTATATTGCACTATTTTTAACTTATTAATATTTATATTTATACTTTTTATATATACATTCACTCTGCTGTGTTTTTAACGGTTGCCAAGCAACACAATTTCGTTGCCAGTTTCACTGCAGTGTTTTCTGTGCATTGACAACAAAAAAAAGTTCAAGTCTATATTTTATGTGTTAAATATTTAGTTCGTTAAGATGTTATTTTAATAATAATAAAACAAGATGTTCTTCCTCCTCCTAAGGATGCTTTAATTATTTTTGAATGATAAACGACAAACAATATTTCTTCAGAATGTTTCGAGGACGGATGGAAAAAACCAAACGAGTTCTTGGGTGAAAGTAGCATTTTCCATATAACGCGCTGTTGCTCTTTACGAACATAAGGAACTCCCTTTTGGACGCTTCCTTCCCAAGGACACGTGAAACAGATTACAGCGAGCCCTAAATCACTCCGGCCGACTAGATTTTAACATCATTTTACTCGTCCATAAAGGCCTAAATGGTGTATGAAGCATCAATGATTTACACTCGTGCTTAAAAAAAAAAGGAAAAATCCCCGGTGACCCCTCTGGTCATCTGGGACTGATTTACTGGTTCCCAGGACGGAGAGAAAACAAGCAGGATGAAGGAGCTTTAGGCTTTTATGCTGCCCAGCTGCTGAACAAGCTTCCTGGATGCTCTTGAAACATTCAAATCTCTCAATCCGGGCTGAAAAACTTGAATATTAGCTGCAATATGTTGTTTATTTCAGTGGAAATTCTCAAACTTTATTACATTTTCTGTGTGAAATATTACAGATTTAAGTCTTAAGGACTGTTTAACAATGTTTTTCTTTCTTTAATATATACCTTATGGATGTTTCTCTCTCACATTAGCAGCTAGCTACCACCAGAAGTTGTTGCTGTCTGGGCTGGTGCGCCCCCTGCGTCGCAGGATCTCTGGTCCCCACTGTTGGCAATCTTACCAAACTGCTTTGATATATATATATACTGTATATATATACAGTATATACATAATCATTTTTTGCCACTGTTGAAGCTAGTTAGCATGGTAGCTCACAATAACATTTGTGTGTGAGAAAATGTAAAAAAAAACGTACTACATTTGGAAATTAATGTCCTATAAAATTTAAAATTTGAATTAGGAAAAATTAACCTTTTAATATTCAATTTATCGTTGTAAAACTGTATTTTTTTTAATGTTTATTAAAACGATACAATATTCTGATGGCACTGATATGCAATTCTATTAATACAACAATATATCAAAAATATTTTTTTGATGATACTGTATCAATATTTAATACTACTGTATTTTTTTGGGCTTTCCAATCAGGTTTCAGTCTTAGTATAGTTATTAATTAATAAATTACTGTCTATAATTCAATGTTTTATCCATCCATCCATCCATCCATCCATCCATCCATCCATCCATCCATCCATGCATCCATCCATCCATCCATCCATCCATCCATCCATCCATCCATCCATCCATCCATCCATCCATCCATCCATCCATCCATCCATCCATCCATCCATCCATCCATCCATCCATCCATCCATCCATCCATCCATCCATCCATCCATCCATCCATCCATCCATCCATCCATCCATCCATCCATCCATCCATCCATCCATCCATCCATCCATCCATCCATCCATCCATCCATCCATCCATCCATCCATCCATCCATCCATCCATCCATCCATCCATCCATGCCTCCATCTATATATATTTCAAGTGGGTTTAAAATAAAATAAATTAAATTTGTAATAACTTGCTAATATTCAGAGGGTTTGTTCATATTTATGTTTCTATTTAATTTCTGACCACTATATGGCAGCAGTCATTACGTCCTCTTCTGCTAAAGGAACAATGAAATCCTGTGATGACTGAGGACGAGAGGATACAGTGGACTCCAGCATCTTTTTAAAGCTGATGTTTGGACATATGTTTGGACAAGGTTTGAAAACAAATCAAAAGTAGTTACGACTTCATCAAGAGTCATGTGGTCTGTAAATACAACACCAGAGTCAAGTACTGGACAATACTACACATATATACTTGTTACTATAGTATCACGATATATATTGTATCACCAGAATCTCGCTAATACGCCCCCACTAGTCTATACATTTATAAAAACTTTATTTAAAAACGTGTCAATCAAGGCCAGCTGCGTTCTTAGTTTCCACAGCTCGAAGGTTCTTGCATTAAATTATCATTATTATTTTGGCTTTCAAATCAGGTTTTAGTCTTAGTATAGTTATTAATTAAATAATTATTGTTTATAATCCATCCATCCGTCCGTCCATGCATCCATCCATCCACCCATCCATCCATCCATCCATCCATCCATCCATCCATCCATCCATCCATCCATCCATCCATCCTTCCATCTATGCATCCATCCATTTTTGGACATGGTTTGAAAACAAATGAAAGCAGTTACGACTTTGTAAAGAGTCATGTGGTCTGTAAATTCTGCAACACCAGACTACCCTTGTAGTACTTTGTAGTAAAGTACTTGACAATACTACACATATATCCTTGTAACTACAGTATCACGATATATATTGTATCACCAGAATCTCGCTAATACGCCCCCCACTAGTCTATACATTTATAAAAACTTTATTTAAAAACGTGTCAATCAAGGCCAGCTGCGTTCTTAGTTTCCACAGCTCGAAGGTTCTTGCATTAAATTATCTCAAGACAGACTCGGCCCATAATTTGGCCTGAAGTGCAGCTTGGCTGTAAGTGCACGTGTGCAGCTGCTCGAGAGCTTCCGTTGGCCTCCGCGACCTGCGCCTGGAAAAAAAAAAAGAAACGACTGCGCCCCGAGGCGGCGCGAATGTTTGTGCATTAGTGACAGAGAGAGGTGTTTAAACATGTTTGTGGGGAGATGTGTGTTTATGTACGTTTATGCATATGCATGATTTTGTTTTTCAAAACAGTGTGTACGTGCGCGTGTTTGCGAGTGTGTGCACTTGAAGCAAAATACCCCGAGGCGTCGACAGACGGACTCTAAACCACGTACCCACACACCCCACTGCCTCGCTTAATAGTGCATGAGATAAGAGCACTAGGACTGCGAAATACAAACGAGAAGTGGAGTTTGACGGCGGTTTCGAGGCGACGCCTGGTTAGGATCGCGGGGAGGAAATGAAGGCTGTCGCAGGTGGATTGAAAGTGAAACTTTAATAAAGAAATGCAAGCGACTGAATCTATGGTGGAGTAGCTCAGACACGGACGAGTCGGGATAAACATGTCACTCTCCATACGGTGACGATGATGAGGAGATAATCGCAGCGAGAAGCTCTTTCCCGTCACAGTTTAGCCCAATCTGAGGCCAACATTGACTGTCAAAGATGCAGAGCTGGTTAAATGAATCGCTTTCCATGCAGAGATGACAAGACATGAACGTTTCATTTATTATTTATCTACAATAAACAGATACAATAAATGTGAAAATACATAAATTAATAATTCAAAAGTTGCCAACAAAAAGTAAAAACTACATGTCAAGCATGAGGGATTTATGTATTCAAAAGAAAGTATATTTAAAGTTTTAAAACTATTACCTAAAGAAATTTCTCTTCAATATGTCTCATCATCTTCTTAATAACTTAACAACCTGAAGCGCATCACAGTAGTATTACTCCACAATCACCGTAGTTTTACTCCGCAATCACCGTAGTTTTACTCCACAAGTCACCGTAGAATTACTCCACAATCACATTAGTATTACTCCGCAATCACATTAGTATTACTCTGCAAGTCACCTTAGTATTACTCCGCAATCACATTAGTATTACTCCGCAAGTCACTGTTGTATTACTCGGCAATCACATTAGTATTACTCTGCAAGTCACCGTAGTATTACTCGGCAATCACATTAGTATTACTCCGCAAGTCACCGTAGTATAACTTCGCAAGTCCCCATAGTGTTACTCCGCAAGTCACTGTGGTATTACTCCACAATACACCATAGTATTACTCCGCAAGTCACCGTAGTATTACTCGGCAATCACATTAGTATAACACCGCAAGTCAGCATAGTATAACTCTGCAAGTCACCATAGTATTACTCCGCAAGTCACTGTGGTATAACTCCACAATACACCAAAGTATAACTTCACAAGTCACCATAGCATTACTCCACAAGTCACCATAGTATTACTACAATAATACTCCGAAAAGTCACCGTAGTATTACTCCAAGAGTCACCATATTATAACTCCAAGAGTCACTGCATTAAAACTCTAAAAGTCACCCTAGAATTACTCTGCCAGTCACAGTATTATTACTCTACAAGAGTCATTGTAGTATTACTCCACCAGTCACAGTAGTATTACTGCAAGAGTCATTGTAGTAATACTCCAAGAGTCACCGTAGTATTACTCCAAGAGTCACCATAGTATTACTCTGTGAGTCACAGTAGTATTTCTCCACAAGTCACCATAGTATAACTTCACAAGTCACCATAGTATTACTCCAAGAGTCAGCTTAGTAATACTCCGCCAGTCACACTAGTATTACTCCAAAAGTCACCATAATTAATGGATGGATGGATAGATACAATACATATGAAAATACATAAATAAATCATTCCAAAGTTGACAACAAAAAGTAAAAACTGCATGTAAACAAGCATGAGTGATTAATGTATTAAAATGAAAGTATTCATGTATTAAAACTATTACCTAAAAAAGCTCATCCCTCATCATCTTGTTAACATCTCAACAACCCGAGGCGCGTCTTGGAATCCAACGAGCTCGTTGCTCGGAAAGAAAAACCCTCTCGTCACCTGATTAAACGTTTCTAAAAGCGTTCGCGCCGCGAGTCTTTAATCACGGCCTGTGTTTGCACGGATGCGTAGGAGCCTGAGAAACCCAGAGACGAAACCCAAACCTGACCGAGACAGTTATGAATCATCATCATCATCTCAATAACACTCGCAAGGAAACGTGAGATCGGAAACTCCAGAAGTCGCGAACTCTCACAGAGATCGGGTGAAGCCCACGACAATTTCGTGAAAAAAAAAAAAAATGCTTGATTGCAGATAATGAAGCTCCATTAGTGGCGACGGGAGGCGTTTAGAAGACTCCGAGGAAGACACTTTCGTGCTCAGGCGGAGACAGAAATTGCCGTCGAGTGGGAGGACGGCGATGGAAGGAGACGGGAAACGGTGGGAAGGAGAGAGAAAAAAAAGACAGACAGGCATCTTGACTGTGACAGACAGACGGCGTCGGTGCAAAGAAACATACAAGTACAAATCCTGAACGACAGCCGTGCTCACCAGCGGGAAACCAGGCGGGGAATAAAAAAAAAGTCAAAACGAGGAAAAAAAAAAAAGTGACAGAGTGATTGTCTGGAAGTGAGATGGAGAGAAAAATGACAGTCCAACACTCAGCATGGATTCTTACTAACAGTCCCACGGAAAAAAAACAAAACTTTACAAGTACAAATTGTCTTCTCCGAGACCAGGAGGAAGATCACGACGAGACGACCGGATAGATATAGCATCGGAGAGACGAGGGACACTTTTTCCAGAGTGTCCCGGAGGAAAGTGGAGCGCGATTTTCTAAGAATAGAAAGATGGCGAGAGTTTTTTTTTAATCAAAGAGATATTTATACTTCACACACACTGTCAAGACTATTTTGGTTGATTCAGCACAAAGGGGGATCTTATCGGTGTTGTTTCATATTTTAAGGGGGGGTTGGTTACCGTATGTCAGGAATAGTTTGTGTCGGAGAAGAAGACAAATGAACTGACGGTGAACTTGAGACGCCGTAAGGATTACATGGGAAACAGGTTTGTTAGCATTGTAGCTTAGCCGCGGGGTTCAGTTTCCGGCTCGTGGTGAAGTCTGGACATGAAGGAGCTTAACTGTCTGCAGATGTAGGTCGAGCGGTTGTCTGTCCTGTCCAGGGTGTCCTCTGCCTTAAAAGTATAAGTATTTAAAAGTTTAATCTGTAAGCTGCTGTAGTAGTATTTTTCTGACATTTCTACCAATTTTTCCCATGTACAGTGAAAACTTTTGCTGATGATTCCATACAAACATTCCATAACAGGGAATTATGCTAAACAGTTTTCAATAGTAACAATAATAAAATCAATAAAGGCTAATTTTAGCAATACATTTTTGTTTGTTTGGTACTCCTTCACCACATACTTAGATCAAGTCACCGTAGTATTACTCCGCGAGGCACGGTAGTATTTTTCCGCAAGTCACTGTAGTATTACTCCACGAGTCACTGTAGTATTACTCAACAAGTCACAGTAGTATTACTCGACAAGTCACCATAGTATTAGTCCGCGAGTCACTGTAGTATTACTCCACAAGTCAGCGTAGTATTACTCCACAAGTCACTGTAGTTTTTATCTGCAAGTCACCGTAGTATTACTCCACAAGTCACCGTAGTATTTCTCTGCAAGGCACTGTAGTAATACTCCACAAGTCACTGTAGTATTACTCCATGACTCACCGTTGTATAACTCCGCAAGTTACCGTAGTATTACTCCCCAAGTCACTGTAGTATTACTCCACACATGTCACCTTAGTATTTCTCTGTGAGACACCGTAGTATTACTCCACGAGTCACTGTAGTATTACTCCAAAAGTCACTGTAGTATTACTCCACAAGACACCATAGTATTAGTCCACAAGACACCGTAGTATTACTCCACAAGTCACCGTAGTATTACTCCACAAGTCACCGTAGTATTTATCTGCAAGGCACTGTAGTAATACTCCACAAGTCACTGTAGTATTACTCCATGACTCACTGTTGTATAACTCCGCAAGTTACCGAAGTATTACTCCCCAGGTCACTGTAGTATTACTCCACACATGTCACCTTAGTATTTCTCTGCGAGACACCGTAGTATTACTCCATGAGTCACTGTAGTATTACTCCAAAAGTCACTGTAGTATTACTCCACAAGACACCATAGTATTAGTCCACAAGACACCGTAGTATTACTCCACAAGTCACCGTAGTATTACTCCACAAGTCACCGTAGTATTTATCTGCAAGGCACTGTAGTAATACTCCACAAGTCACTGTAGTATTACTCCATGACTCACCGTTGTATAACTCCATGACTCACCGTTGTATAACTCCGCAAGTTACCGAAGTATTACTCCCCAGGTCACTGTAGTATTACTACACACATGTCACCTTAGTATTTCTCTGCGAGACACCGTAGTATTACTCCATGAGTCACTGTAGTATTACTCCACAAGACACCATAGTATTACTCCACAAGCCACTGTACTGTTGGCTCCGAAAATAATTTCCGAACATTTTAAAACATTTATGTATGAATACAGTTTTTGTACTTTTAGTATCTTTCAAAGATTGTAAATAAAAGCTCTTGAGTCGTCACTGTCAATAATCTCAGAACTTGATTGACACCACAGTCTCACATTAACTGGTTCCACTCGATGTCATAAAAAACTTTGTCCTTAAATAAAGTCTCGCTGCAGTATGTGGGCGGCTCGCGCACCATTAGCCGCGTCGGAGTGAAAACATGCCAGAGGATTACATCCTCGCTCATAACTCTATCCTCTGACAGCGATCTGACACAGCCTGTCTGTCAGCGCCGCGGCGGCTAATGCATAATTGAAAGCATGACTCACGCTTACTCAGCTCATTTCCTGGCTGATGATGAAGCCTCGACCTTGTCGGCGAAGGCATTCGTGTCCGCCGTGTTTCGGCACCGAAGGCTACATGATGAACGCTCAGGTGTTGTCAACACTGCCACAGGTTTACTCTAATCAGAGTCACAAACAAAAATCAGCTTCTAGAGTTTGACCTGCTGAGCCGACATGTGATGAATGGATGATTTGAAAAGATTAAAAAAAAAACAATATTCCAGGATTTAAATCAAGGGCAAGAACCTGGTTCCTCGTGGGTTTGTCGGGAACGTTTACTCTTATTCAGCCCATTTCCAGGCACTCAGATTATGCATCGCACTAGACTGGAAAATCGTGTCAATGCAGATTCTCTGGCGGGAAGGCTTTCATAGTCTGAGCATAATCTGCCTCCGGGAATTTTTTTTTTTCTTTTACATCAACCAGCAGCGCACGGCTAAAAATACCGCAGTGAGCATCGGCGCATCCTTTCCGGGATATGACAGATGATGCTGTTGGGATTTAAGAAGACTGTAGAACAAACTAAATAAATAAATTCATGTCAAATAATCTTCACTTTAACTTCTCGGATATTTTCCGTGGCACTATGAAGTAAACAAGACATCGGTGTTTAGAACCTGGAAGGCAGATTAAATAACACAACAGCAGATAAATGGAAGGAATAAATTACTCCGAGAGGCACAGTGGTATTACTTTGCAAGTCACCATAGTATTACTCCGCAAGTCATCGTAGTATTACTCCGCTAGTCATCGTAGAATTACTCCGCAAGTCACCAAAGTATTACTCCACAATTCACCGTAGTATTACTCCACAAGTCACTGTAGTATTACTCTGCAAGTCACCATAGTATTACTCCACAAGTCACCTTAGTATTACTCTGCAAGTCACCATAGTTTTACTCCGCAAGTCATCGTAGAATTACTCCGCAAGTCACTAAAGTATTACTCCACAATTCACCGTAGTATTACTCCACAAGTCACTGTAGTATTACTCTGCAAGTCACCATAGAATTACTCCACAAGTCACCATAGTATTACTCCACAAGTCACCATAGTATTACTCCACAAGTCACTGTAGTATTACTCTGCAAGTCACCATAGAATTACTCCACAAGTCACCATAGTATTACTCCACAAGTCACCATAGTATTACTCCACAAGTCACTGTAGTATTACTCTGCAAGTCACCATAGTTTTACTCCACAAGTCATCATAGAATTACCCCACAAGTCACCATATTATTACTCTACAAGTCACTGTAGTATTACTCCACAAGTCACTGTAGAATTTCTCTGCAAGTCACCATAGTATTACTCCGCAAGTCACCATAGTATTACTCCACGAGTCACCGTAGTATTACTCCGCAAGTCAACGTCGTATTACTCCGCGAGGCACTTTAGTATTACTTCTAGAGTTACTGTAGTATTACTCTACAAGTCACGGTGGTATTACTTCACAAGTCACTGTAGTAGTATTCCACGAGGCACAGTACTATTACTCTGCAAGTCACCGTAGTATTACTCCGAGAGGCACATTAGTATTACTTCACAAGTCAGCGTAGTATAACTCCATGATTTACCATAGTATTATTCCGAGAGGCACAGTAGTATTACTCCACAAGTCACCATAGTATTACTCCAAAAGTCACCATAGTATTTTTCCACAAGTCACGGTAGTATAACTCCATGAGTCACCGTAGTATTACTTCGCAAGTCACCATAGTATTATTTCACAAGTCACGGTAGTATTACTCCACAAGTCACAGAAGTATAACTCCACAAGTCACTATAGTATTACTCCACAAGTCACCCATAGTATAACTCTAAGAAAAAGGTTTTCTTTAAACGTGTCAAACTAAAGGCAGAATACGTCCATTATGTCATGTTATAATGTTTGACAGTCGACGGTAAATCGATTCAAAATTTAAGTAAATTCACAGGGTTTTTAACTGTAAAGGTGCCGGTTTTGAAGATTAACTATCGGAGAGATGAAAAATTTGAAGGATATATAGGTATATTTATACATTTTGCTGAGCCAGCAAAGTCAAAGTCACTACCCATAATGCACTGCAACATTGGAAGCACTTACCGTACACTTTATTGTTAATGTCCTTGTTTTAAATCAGTGTTCGGTTGATGATGATGCTAATATTGTTATTCATTAGAATATATTTGATATTTATGAAGGAAAATAACCAGGGTTATGTTATTTTTTTGGAACTGTATTTGTTTTTATTCATATATTTTTTATCGGTTACATAGCATTATAAAAAAAAAAAGATTTTAAAATATAAACTATAACAAATATTCACTTTGAGTCCGCAATAATTAGGTTATTTATAATTTAATGTTATCTTTATATTGTAAATATATTTGGAGAATATTGCAATATATTGTATATAATATTGTGCGTAGGTCTCACTCGAAAAAGGCGACCACCGTATTCTTCCTTTAGGAGCATCTCTTTGCTAATGGCTACACTCAAAAAAACTTCTATTTTATCTAGTTTAAGTAAATTTTGACGAGTTTTTGTATTTTTTTTAAATACTATTTGACAAGATGATGTTAATGGCTACAATAAAAAAAACACATATTCAAAGTTTTAAGTTTTCAATAAATACACTTTTATCTCTGCAAATATAAACTTTATTCAATGATATATTAGATTTACATCAAGCATTTCCTCCCTAGTATAATCTCATGTATATTTGTTTTAAATAGCTTTAATCAGAATCATTCATTCACTTATACGTCGAGAATCAATTCCTATATTTCCACGTATATTAATAAATAATAATAATATATTTATTATTATTTATTATCATCGGCAGTTACCTGCTTAACTGATTTCCAGGACGTGGAAAACATAGCGAGCGCCACAAGAGCGTCGAGTTGAAAGACCTTTAATAATTAATCAGGAGCCAATAACAGAGGAGATCATTAGATCAGAGATGGAGCATTAAAAATGAGATCAGATTAAACGGCGGGGAAATTAGGTTACAGCAGTGGCAGGAAATAATCTGGAGCTGGGCTGAATATACGCCGTCTATTTATAGCTGTTCAGAGTGAGAACACGCGTTTAACGTTGATTTGAAGGTCACGATCTGGAGATAAGAGTCGCAGAATTAATACGTAACGTGGAAGTCTCGGACAGAAAGGATGATGTCGTCGACGTAGAGGAGGCGGGAACTTGAGATCTCTCGAGATATATGAGTATTGTTCTCTTTTTGAGAGCTAAAATAAGCACCTGGATCAGGTAAGAATCAATTAATGTTAGTAACAATGCATTTGAAGGTTTTAAAATATAGTAAAAAACAACAACAGGCCATGAAACATAAACAATACATTTTTTGGACATTTAAAAAGCTCCTCGATATTTATTAAACCCTGAAATTTTGAGTTATTTAAAGGAAGCAAAATCCTTAAGAAGTTCAGGTCAACTCAATGTATAGTTACAAAACTTTATTTACCAGGTTTGATTGTGATATTGTATTTTAATTATTGGAGGCTTGTTCTATCTTAAACATCGATATGTTTGGTATCAAAATTAAACGTTCATTTCCTTTAATCTTGTGGCAACCGTTAATTTTTTTTTTTGGCTCACAAATGATTATGGTTTATATTTTGTTTTAATCTGTTTAAAGTCATTTCATTATTACTTTAAAATGAACATACGCTGTTATTAATTCAAACTTCTGACACAAGATGGAAGTCTTCGTTCGATCCTTCGCAGCTAAAGGGACAATAAAATCCCGTTAGATCCCGGCGATGGCTGAGGACGAGAGGATACAGTGACTCCAGCAGCTTTAAAAGCCGATGTTTGGACATATTTTGATTTTAAAACAAATTAAAGCAGTTACGACTTCGTCAAGAGTCATATGGTCTGTAAATACTACAACACCAGAGTCAAGTACTCGACAATACTACACATATATCTTTGTTACTACAGTTTCACAATATATCGATTCTTACACGACAACACCCCTACTTTCATCCCTGACCCGTTCTTACTTGGTTAGCCCCTTTTACATCCCACTTTAAACACCAAATGTAGAAACTATCAACGTTACCCATCCTACTCGTGACACCAGTTAAAAGAATAGGTCTAATGTAGCTAGCTGTCTCACCTAGCGATACTTATGCTGCGGTGTTTGAAACCACGTGGTAAAAAAAAACAACTTCCGAGCATCTGTGAGGGCGGATGATTACAAAAGGTCAAACGGGGGCAAGTCTCAATTAGAGGCTTTGAGCAAATGACTAACATCACAGTCACCGACCGCTGACAGCAGCGGGACTGGAGCAGAAAGACCACAGCGTGAGTGTTCCAGGCCCTGAGGCCGACCCGGCACCGCCTTCCTACGGTGACCACCATCTCAGGATGCACTACGAAGAGCCTCAGAAACCGTTCATTAAAACGTAGACTTGAGCGCAGACTTGGGCGGATCGGTGATGGACTCTTGCTTTTTTTTTCTTGGTGACAATAAGCGAGTAAAAAAAGTCCACAACAAAACGTGCCAAAGTGTTAAGTCGGGTGTGATTATGGTGATTATGAGCAGAGAACGAGGTCTTAATGCCTTTGTTCGCTGATGAGGGAGATAATCTGCTTCATCATATCCGGCTAAGCTCCGGCAGATCTGCCTTCAAAACAAGCCTGAGTCAGCATAACTCAAGTGCTAAGAACTAAAGGGCGATAAAAATGAGTTGGAATATTCAAGTAGCAGTATCAGAAAATGATGTCTAAAAGGTGGAAGTATTAAGGTACAAACACACAAATAAACAAGGATTTAAAGGCTTACAATTAGATGTTTATTTACTTTATTAATCTTGCATCTGTTTTCAAAAAATAATTACCAGAAAAAAATACACATATAAATGTGAGATAAGACCAAATTACAAAAGTACAATCTTAGGTAAAAAATACTAAAAAAAAATAAAACATGGACAAGATCAAATAAAGAAGTACGTTTTCAATATGAACAGGTATTAACAATATTCAATAAAGTTTTAAACTGATCTGGCAATTTGTTTTTTTATTTTTTAAGTGTAGCATTTATGCTAACTTAAGCACATGCCCATCTTTGACATATACTTCAAAGTGTATAGCATCTCTATATGTCTATTGTTATTCTATCTTAATCTTTCTGTATTTTTCTTAGCATTATTTCATTTGATCTATGTTCTTTATATTTGCCGTTTCTGGTTCTGATTAGAAACGATATCTTAATTTTATTGGGTATTTTTGGATTGTTTAAGCGCCTTGTGACCCTGGTCTAGAAAAGCGCTCTATAAATACTAATTACTTACTTACTTACTTTATATTGTGAATATACTGGGAAAATATTGCAATGTATTGTAAATAATATTATGCGAGGGTCTCACTTGAAAAGGCGACCACCTTGTTTTCTGTTTCTCCTTTAGTAGCATCTCTTTGCTAATGGCTACGCTCAGAAAAACATCTCCAAAACATCATTTTTATCTAGCTTAAGTAAAGGTTGACTCGTTTTTTTATAGAATATCACGTGACACAAGGATGTTATTGGCAACACTCAAAGTGACCACCTTGTTTTCCGTCCCTCCCTTAGTAGCATCTCTTTGCTAATGGCTACACTCAAAAACACACGTCCAAAACTTCATTTTTATCTAGTTTAAATAAAGGTTGACTTGGTTTTATTTTTAAATATCATGTGACACAATGATGTTAATGGCTACGATCAAAAACACATATTCAAAGTTTCATTTTTATTTAGTTTAAGTAAAGGTTCACTTATTGTTGTTTTTTTAAGAATATCATGCAAGACAATGATGTTAATGGCTACACTGAAAAACACGTATTCACAGCTTAATTTATTATCAAGTTTAAGTGAGGGCTGACTGTTTTTTTGTTTGTTTTAAAAATATCATGTGACAAGATAATGTTAATGGCTACGATAAAAAACACATATTCAAAGCTTCATTTTTTATCTAGTCAGTAAGAGCTGACTCGTTTTTTTAGAATATCATGTGACACGATGATGTCACAAGACCTAAAACAGGTTTTCCCCTCCCAAATATTTGCCTCTGGCTACCGTGTGTTCACTGCATGTTGCGTGACCAAATGTGGGTCAAATTCTATTAAAAAAGAACCAAAAACGTTGGAAACCGTGTAAAGGCGGGTGTTAGCATGTTGCTAATACGTCGCTAGCCGTTCAAAATTCCTGTCGCTCAAGATGTTGTGTGTTTATCCTCCAACGACACTTCGCTCTGAACGTGTTTGTGTCGACGAATCACACTTTATAATCTCCTATAACTACCAGACAATAACAGATTTGTCTGTGATAAAATCCCAGTCGACCAGGGGAAGTGCATATGCAAGAATCACCATGATGGTCTTTTTTTCCTGTGTGTGTGTGTGTGTGTGTGTGTGTGTGTGTGTGTGTGTGTGTGTGTGTGTGTGTGTGTGTGTGTGTGTGTGTGTGTGTGTGTGTGTGTGTGTGTGTGTGTGTGTGTGTGTGTGTGTGTGTGTGTGTGTGTGTTCACTCCTCATGTGTGTGTTCACTCCTGATATGTGTGTGTGTGTAGCAGATTAAGCTTTGATAAAATCCAGGTCTTTAGAGGGATTATCGGTCCATCCCCAGACAGCGACACGCTGTGCATTTATGGAGGTAATAAGTTGACCTGTCGCCGGCAGACGGACATCTGGCTCAAGTTGTTATTGAAAATGGTGTCGCTGTGGCTGCTTCTGTACCTGCGACGGATGAGCGGCTGGAAGGCAATATCTTCGGAGGCTGTTAGCCCCGCTGTGAGTCGCGCCGTGTGAGCTCTCATCCGGTGAATTCTGATTTGCTTCTTTTCCTTTATGGGCTTTTTTTTTCTCACCGCTCTGTTCCGTGCACGTAAAAAAAAAAAAAGCCAAACACAAAACAAGACATTAACATTTAAATATTTCAAGAGTTTATGGTTGATATCACACAGAGCTCGGAGGGAACACATTACAAAAAAGGAGGTTTTCACTTCTATCTTCTTTTTTTTACACCCATGTTGTTATCGAGCACGGGAATTGACTCCATAAAAAAAGGTCAATTGATGGAACTTGAGGGGTTTTTATGTTAAAGTAGTTGAATAAATATACAAAGAAAGGTTTTTTTAAACGTGAGGCAAACACAGACTCGTGTTTTTATTTGAGGGAAATGATGTGGAATATGTTGAACTTCAATCGGTTCATTTGAAAAAGTCAGTTTTATTTCATTAAAATTGTTTTCTCGTTTCGTCGAAAAATGTTATTGACCATTATTTATTTTTTTAGATTTAAATTGTATTTTCCTTGATAAGTCCCACAAGGGTAAATTTTGGTACTTTTTTTTAATTATTTTTTTGGAATAATTTAATGGG
The DNA here is from genome assembly GCF_982586985.1 of Callionymus lyra. Taxonomy (NCBI): domain Eukaryota; kingdom Metazoa; phylum Chordata; class Actinopteri; order Syngnathiformes; family Callionymidae; genus Callionymus; species Callionymus lyra. The sequence continues at coordinate 17,624,634 of NC_141834.1, forward strand.
TTTATTTTTTTCCTGTGGTGAATTTTGGCCCGTGGGCCAAAGAAGGTCCTATGGGTGAAAAAACATGCATAATCCTAGTATTCCAGCAACATGACAAGTCATTTTTGGCATTGCAAATAATATTAACAAAAAAATATATCTAACTTTAAAAAGTAAATGTAACTTTCAAAATATGTTTATGCTTTTTTTTATGATATAATTAAAAAAAATCTACTTAAATATAAGATAAACAGTTTATAGCAGGACAAGTAAATTTTATTTATAGTTTTTTAAATGGACAGTGTTATTTTCATCCACCAGGGGGCTCTTGCCTTAGAGACTCATCTGTCATCGATTAAAACAAATGTCTTCTTTCTTACTTCTTATTTCAAACTGTACTGCGAAATATTGTATATTACGAAATCTGAGTCCCACTGATCTAACCGAGTCCCAGTGTTTGTAGGGAATTTCGGCACATCTGTATCACTCAGTCTTTTGACTGGGTTTAACCGTTTTATTAAAATGTTTTCCCCAAATCAGCACTAATAGAAAAGTGAGAAAGTAATTTGTATTCTCAGCACAGAAAAATAAAATCAATAAAGATACTTTCAAATACTCTTATTTTGAAAAACCTGCAGCTGTAACAGGATGTTTATTGATGTATCTGTGAGCTAGTAATTGACATGAAAGAGAATAAAATACATGTTTTATGTAATTTAATAACGCTATTATTGTTTGTCATTTTATGTTATTTTTACTGAAGCATCTGTATGTTAGTAAGTGACATGAAAAAGAATAAAAAATATGTAAATAATATCAATAATATCAGAAAAACTTTTTAAAAAACGTTTTTAGTGAACAATTGACGAAAATGGTTGGCGAATATTTGAAGGCCGACCATTTTCTACATTGTACAATTACGCAATTGAACAGCTAATTAGAACAATGGCTAATGGCTACATTTTAAAAAAAACTGGCTTATTGTATCGAGTATTCATTTGGTTTGTGCTCTGGTTATTTATACTTCAAAGAAAGTTCCAAAAAATACAATCAAATGACTATTCTGATGCTAAATATGATTGTCGCACTTATGGCTACATTCAAAACATTAATTGTGATAATTTTAGACTATTTTTGCAAAGAAAGTTGAACACTAAGCTTGAAAGCATTGTCGTGCTAATGGCTTCATTCAAAAAAATATATTTGTTCGAATTAATTGTATTAAATATTTGTTTGATGCAAAGTCTGATTTATTTTTGTTTTTTTTTTGCATAGAAAGTTGTAGATGGAAAACAGATAAATACAAATATTGAAATACATTTTTAATATTTATAATATTATAACTTATAATTTATAACTAAAATACTGTTTGGAAATACCTGCAGTCCAAACATTGATTTGAAGTATCTGTATGTTGGAATGACAGTAAAACGAATGTTTGTAGTATCGATGATGTCATCAATACTCCTTTTTTTCACTGAAATATTCCACTGTTTTATTGACTCGGTTGTGTTTACCAGCGAGGATGTAACCAGACGTGTTATATCACCGACTCGCTCACACACACTCCTGACTCACATGAGTCACCGGCTCACACACACACACACACACACACACACACACACACACACAGGCGAGCGCTGACCTATATCTGTCCCACCTGTGTGTCACACTGACAGCAGTGACCCACATTCCGTGGATCCGCTCACACCCGGGCGCCGACCTCACAGCTGGAGGTCAACATCAAACTGATGACATCATCAATATTTTCAAAAACCTTTTTTTCTGAATCAACATGATTTCACTTGAAGCATCTGCATCTCTCTCTCTCTCTCGCTCGCTCGCTCGCCGTGGTGTCAACATGTGATGCTGCGAGACCATGTGGTCGCCCGTGAGAGACACTCATGGTGGGGGGGGGGGGTGGAGGGGGCGGAGCTTAAAAGGGGAATCATCCCATTGGCTCGCAATGACATCACTGATAGTGAAGCGTTGTGGGAATCAAAAGGAGTCGAGACGCCTTCTCTCCTTCACACTCGCGTGAAGTACGATCGCACTTTAATAACCTCGCCATCATCCTCGCCGCCATCATCCTCGTCGCCGCCATCGTCGCCGCCGTCGCTCGTGACCTTTCCCCCAGATTTAAGAGGCTCGTCTATATTAACGGCTTCGACGCGGATCATGGAAAAGAGATTCATTTTCATTTCTTCTTAAGGCTGGAAGGTTTCTTCGCTTCTGCAGCTGAGAAAAACTCATAAATTTATGTTCTGTGTCATCGTTGCGCTCATGGCTACACTTGGAAATAGAACTGTTTAAACAACATCATATTCGAAACAACCCGAACATTTTGTATAATAACACAACAACAGCTAATTATCATGGCTGTGCTAATGGCGGATGAACATTTTCTACAGTGTACAATTACACAATTGAACAGCTAATAAGTGTGGCCGGGCTAGTGGCTACATTACAAAATACTTGCTTATTGTATTGAGTATTCATTTGGTGTGTGTTCTTGTTATGTACACTTCAATTGAAAAAAAAATCCAATTAAAAGACAATTCTGATGCAAAATGTGATTTTTGCACTTATGGCTATATTCAAAAAATACTTGCTTATTGTATCTAGTATTCATTTGGTTGGTTTATTTATACTTCAAAGAAAGTTTCAAAATGTCAAAGTTTCATAATTGAAACTACCCAAACATTTTGTGAAATAACACAACTTAACAGCTCGTTTTCATGACTGTGCTAATGGCTACATTCAAATAAGAAACGCTATTTACCGTGACTGGTATATACTGTGAGTGGCTATTTGTTTTTCAAAAAAAGTATAAAAAAATATATACATTTGTTTATTTTTCCAGATAGATCGAACTAGATCGATCCCTTTAGAAAAATCCTTTGTGAAAATAAGGGTTCCAGTTACTACACAGCATCCCATAGAGAAACAAAGTACAAGCAAATTACTAATATGTAGTAAAAATATCGTACTATTGGCTTCATTAAAAAAAAAAATTACTCGGTTGTATTAATTGTCATGCAAATATTCATTTGGTACAAATACAGTTGGTGAGTAACGTGAAAACAACATAAAGCTTAAAATCAATGTCAGGCTAATAGCCGCGCTAATGGCTACATTCAAACAAGACATGCTAATTGTAAAAGTATCAATTTTGTGTGTGGTTCAAAATGTGTCGAAATGTGTCTGTTGCTCAAAATCATTGTCGTACTAATGGGTTAGTTCGAAAATATACAATTATTGTATTAATTGTTATGCAAGTGTAAGTTTGGTACAAAGAAAGTTGAGTAACATGCAATTCAACACCAAGCTTAGAAGCAATGTCGTGCTAATGGCTACATTCGAACAAGACAGGCCAATTGTATCAAGTATTAATTTTGTGTGTGGTTTAGTAACTTATTTTGCCAACAAACAAAAAAAATCAAAAAGGAAACCTAAATTAATATTCTGTTGCGAAATATCATTGTCGTACTAATGGCCTGATTAAAAAAAAAATTACTTAATCATATTTTGTTTTCGAAGTACCAAGAAAAGAGGTGGAAAACATCAAGTCTAAAAGAACAACGTGGTGCTAATGGCTACATTCAAACAATACATGCTAATTGTAAAAGTTATTATTAATCGTGTCGTTATTTCATTTGCAAAGAAAGTTTTAAAAAGTGAATATAAATGACTATTCAATAGGAAGATATCATTGTCGTACTAATGGCTACATCCAGCCCACATGAAGCGACCACTAAAACTGCATTATTGTAATTGAAATACTTGCACTTGTGGTGTTTAAGCTCTTTGTTGCCAATAGAAACCGTTGAACTTCCTCCGGGAACTCAGGTAACTTATTGGGGAAGTTTATCAAAGAAGGACTTCCTGAACTAAACAGGAAGTGAATCAGATTCATGTAAACTTTGATGTCTAAGTGAGTCCGTGTGGCTTGTTTTGTTGGAAAGAAATCAGATCTGAGTCATTAAGTTGCTGAATCAAAGTGACGACTCGTGACTCTTGTTGCCTGAAAAGGGAATCAAATCAGACCCATGGAGTCACTGAGTTACAGAGTTCTTGTGACTCGTTAAATAGTTGATCTGGAAGATTCTGACTTGCTTGTAGTTTAGGTTAAGGTGATGCGAGTAGAAAATGTGACTCGAGTTGCGAGAAAAGAATCGACCCCATGGATTCTATGGATTCCCTGAATCTTAGAGTTTGAATGAGTCTTTCTGACTGAAGTTTATAGGAACTGAAATGAGTCACTGTGACTCAAGTTGCTCATCAAATCTGACAAATGGACTCAGTGAACCATAGACCCGACCATGAGTCACTGTGACTCAAGTTACAAGAAAATATTCAAATTAGACCGACGAAAATACTGAATTATACACGTCAAAGTGAGTCGTTGTGACTCAATTAACTATAAAATATTCAAATCAGATCAATTAAAAAAGTGAATCACAGATGTCAAAGTGAGTCATTTGAACTCAAGTTAGTAGAAAAGATTCAAATCAGATCAATGGAAAGTGTGAATCATGCACATCAAAGTGAGTCATTGTGACTCAAGTTAGTAGAAAAGATTCAAATCCAACCAATGGAAAGAGTGAATGGCAGACGTCAAAGTGAGTCTTTTTAACTCAAGTTACCAAAAAAGATTCGAATCAGATCAATGGAAAGAGTGAATCACACAAATCAAAGCGAGTCATTGTGACAGAAGTTTGTAGAAAAGATTTGAATCGGATTAACGTAAATTGTGAATCCCACACGTCAAAGTGAGTCATTGTGACTCAAGTTACTAAAAATGATTTAAATAAGACCAACAGAAATAGTGAATCGCAGATGTAAAAGTGAGTCTTTGTGACTCGAGTTAATAGATTGATTCAAATCAGACCAATGGAAAGAGTGGATGGCAGATGTCAAAGTGAGTCGTTGTGACTCGAGTTACTAGAAAGGAAGTCCTAGTGACTCAAATGAAACGTGACACAATATTAACAACGTTTCGTTTCGAGTCAAAACTCCTGAAGAGCAACAAGTGCAGACGGTTCCAGTGAAAGTGAATCACTTACTCATTCCTGGAGCTTCACGGATCCAAACATCCGTCGTCCTTCCTTCTCTCGCCGTCGCTTCATAATCCTCAACGACTTCTCCACCAGTTTACATTTCCAAGTGTGACTCGAGAACGAGTCGCTGCTGCACCAGTTGAAATCCTGCCGGAAACAAGTCTCCATCGAACTCCATCGACTCCCGGAGAAAAGTGTCTTTTAATCCTCAAAATCCACCGAGATGATGTTGTTGTTGTTGTTGTTGTTGTTGTTGTTGTTGTTGTTGTTGCTCCTCACAGCAGAACCTGAGGAATGAACGAGAGACGATGGATCAAATATATTCCTGTGATTCAGTTTTATAACTTTTTCTCTTCAGTTTTGGCAACAAGTGATGAATCAAATGTTTAGTTAATAACTGATCCAAATAGTTTGTCTAATACAGTCGGTAACTAACTTGTTGTTTTTATGTGAAAATATATATTTAATCAAAGTTAAATGAAAGTATTAATTTAAAAAAATTAAACACAGCATAAAAATACTTAATTCATTAATTAAATTCAACTTTTTCTTATTCTTTTTGCTGTAGTAATTAATAATAAAATAACCTTGATTCATTCTGAACGATATAAATAAGAACTTTTTTTTTTATGTTTAGCCAGATTTAACTCTATAATAAATGTATTTTTAAACAATTAATGTGTCATATATATTAACTAAATATTATATTTAAAGGGAAATATCGAGGTTTAATAAACAAGATTTATGTTTTTAAACGTTTAAGTGTAAATAAATGTAAAAGAACTTAAAGTTATTATTATAATAATTATTATTATTTCAATGGAACAATGTTGAATTTGTATTTTGTTGTTTTATTTTAATTAAGAGCGATATTGTACAAATATAAGTAAAAGTTGCTTCAAACTTTTGCGTAACTTATTTTCTTGTTTATATTGATTTATTACATTAAGATTTAATCGAAATTTAATATTAAGTTTTTCTTATTTGTAGTAAAAGACAAAAATCCGAAAAATATATAGATATATTTGTAAACTTTTATGAATGATACAAATATCAACTTCTCAACTTCTAGAAAAGCCAGATTGAACTTGAATCTCATTTCAATCAATATATAACTATAATTACAATATATATTTACTAGATAATATTTTTAAAGGTTAATATTAAGGTTTAATAAACGAGAAATCGTTTTTTAAACGTTTAAATGTGAATAAACAACTTAACATCGGGATTTTAAACTTGAGGATAAAAAGAAAAAAATCAATAAATCACATTATTTCAAGAGAACAATATAAAACTTTGATTTTGTTGAGGTTTTTTGAATAAAAGTAATGGCAATAATGTGCAAATTTGTCTAGAAGTTGCGCCAAACTGTTGCATGAATCAACTTATTCTCTTGTTGATCTTGATTTAATATATGATTATTGGATAAAACTAGAAGAATTCGTTCTTTGACTTTTTATATTTAATTGAAAAATGTTGATTTTAATTCATATTCCACGTAAAAAGTTGAAGTTTCTCTCCAGCGAGGCGCGTCTTTCGGTTGCGTTTCTCCCCAAGAAGTGAGAACAAAGAAGTCTTACTGTAACAAAGAGGCTGCAGCTCTTCATACCTGTTGCTCTCGCTCTCCATAAACTCCTCTGCAACTTACTTTTTCCCCTCTTTTCCTCGCGCGTATCCTCCTCTCCTCTCCTTTAACGATCCATACTTTCACCTCATCATTTCACTTTACAACATTCTTGTCTTTTTTCCTTTTTGGGTTTCCTCTCGAGTTTACACCTGATGATCCGGATTCCCTTGGACAGCAACTCCTCCAAAAACATCGAGGATGGAAACAGGATGGATTTCAAACAGAAATCCAAATGTTAACCATAAAAAAAGTTTGCTGTTTAATAACTTTTTTTAAGGGTTATTTCCCGCAAACTTTGCGCGTCAAAACATCCAAGCGCGAGGAAGAAAGACAAAAAAAAAAGACACACAAAAGCGCATCTCGACTCGATGTTTTTTTTGTTAGTGTTTGTTTCTAGTTCCAGTCGTGAGGATGCCTCAGCATCTAGACAAAGGGAATGTCGGGAGGACCGCTCTCTCGCTCGCCCGTCTCCCCCTCCATCTGCGTCCCCGCTTTTGTGCTCAACTTTGCGCGCTGACGCACCACAAACTACCGCGTCAAACTTCCCAAGTTGACGCCCGGCGCGAGATGTCGCCCGCCGGGGGGGTGAAGCGTCCACTCACCTGGGGTCGTGCCTGGTGCTCCCGGAGAAAGGGGGGATACAACAAAAAAAGTTTTCTTTCAAAAAAAAAAAAAAAAAGAAGGGGCACATCCAAGCGCTGTGTTGTGAGTCCCCCTTTGTCTACACGTGTGATAGATGGATGGGGCTCCTTGTGGCCGCGCCTAGTTCATTTCTCCACAGAGTCCCGCCCTCTCAAAGTCAAACTACTACAACACAACAATGAACACACAGGTCACTTTTTCTTTTTTGTTTTTTTTTTAGTTTAAATCAAAAACACACAAACCACAATAATTTTTTCAGCTCTCACTTCACTTTAAAATCCACTTTTTTTTTTTATTATTATTATTTTTCAAATTCCACCAACTTTATTATCTTTAATTCTGGGTTTAATGTGGTGGTTTTATTCGCAGACGTGAGATCATTTTGATCCAATAATGTTCTGGAAGAGGTGTGGCGGACGTGAACTTTTTGCCTGCTGCAGACTACCTTTGTGTCTGGACAGCAGCAGCCGCAGCAGCAGCAGCAGTGGAACAAAAGAAGAACAAAAGAAGACAAAAGAAGAAGAGGAGGATGAGGATGTTTCACTTGTAGATTTGTCGCACTTTGAGTTGTGGAAAAATTAAACCGCGAGATGATTTTATTTATTCCACAAGTGTTTCCTCTTGGTTTCGTTCAGGCTTCAATATTTTTATTTTATTCTATTTTATTTTGTTAATAGTGTTAAATGTCTAATATTGTAAATAATCTGTATATTTTTAAGATCGTTTTATTTTTTTTATTTTTTTTATTATCTCTTTTATTATTTATTTTTTCCTTGCACTTTATTTTTTTCAACTGTGCTGTTGTAAAAGTGTGTTTCCCCTCTGGGGATGAATAAACATTTTCTATTCTATTCTATTCTATAAGAGTTATAAGTAAAACAAACATTTTTTTCCAAGGAAAATTTTTTTTTTTATTGTTTTAAAAAATGCGTCAGATCGTGCGGTACAATATATTTCTGTTATTTTAATGTCGCAAAACTGCGTTAACTTTAGTCTAAAGAATACGTTTAGAAAACAATTTGTCTTTTTGATCAATTATATGAATTCAAAATCAGATTTTTTAAAAGTGAAAATCGTATTATTTATTTATTTTTGAATTAAACACTGTTGTCTGTAAGTTTTCTAGAACCTTTTTTTTTCATCTTATACATATTCATCAATTTGTTTTTAATAATAATCACCTTTTTATATATATATATATATATATATATATATTTGTGTCTCTTGTGAAAGATTAAAACGCTCCATCGTCCCAGGATAAATAAATATATTTATTTATTATTTACTTCATACCAACGTGTACATTTAAAGTGATATTTTTTGCGGGTTGACTTAAAGCTCATTTTCCTGCAACAGGAAGTAGAAAGCACCACTTTATGAATAGCATTTATCATCGTAAATACTTCTAACTGTAAAAAGTGCCTTTAGACACTAAATTAAACATTTAAAACGGTTCCATGTGTTGGTCCAGGCCACACATTGATGAAAGAAAATGGGGTTTATTAATATACTGTATTTCTTACAATTTGGAGTCAACTCTAGTCGACCCCAACCCCCCCCCCCCTCTCAAGAAAAGCTTTTCGAGAAAATATTTTATTATTCCATTTTCTGACGTTTTTTTTCTCCATACTTCCTGTTTATTTTTTAATTTTTTTAATTACATACTTCCTGTTTAGTTAGTTGACTTTTTTTTCCCAGACTTCCTGTTTAGTTATTTGATTTTCTTTCCAGACTTCCTGTTTAGTTACTTGATTTTATTTCCAGACTTCCTGTTTAGTTACTTGATTTTATTTCCAGACTTCCTGTTTAGTTACTTGATTTTATTTCCAGACTTCCTGTTTAGTTACTTGATTTTATTTCCAGACTTCCTGTTTAGTTACTTGATTTTATTTCCAGACTTCCTGGTTAGTTATTTGATTTTTTTCCCAAACTTCCTGTTTAGTTATTTGTTGTTTTTTTTCTCCAGACTTTTAAATAAGACTTTTGAATTAATATTTTACGTTCATTTTTCTTTTAAAGATGATACAAATTAGGCATGTTGGAAAAAATAGATATCTTTTTAACGATACTATATCAATATTTCAATTTTTTTGTTATATTTTTGTCTTATGTCATATTCTTAATTTAATAATGCATTTTTGTGGTTATACACTCAAAAAAATGTCTTTACAATTAAATAATTAGATTAAAAAAAAAAACAATATTAATTTTTGTGCTGCGATTAAAGTTCCTGCCACTAGATGGCAGAGGCCATTTCGTCCTCCGCAGCAAAAGGTACAATGAAATCCCACTAGAGATCTCGGCCGATGACTGAGGACGAGAGGATGCAGTCGAAACCAGCAGCTTTTAAAGCTGATGTTTGGATATTATATGTTTGGTATCAACAGTAAACATTAATCTCCTTTGATCTTGTGGCCGTCATCCGGCGGGTCAGATTCGGCCTCGAGCTCTTGACTTTGACCTAGAAAATTCCTTTGATTAATATTCTTAAAAATAGATGTTTTGCCTTAGATTAAGATGTGTCATTCATCGAGGGGTGTCTTTTTTGGCTTTCAAAACATATTTTAATCGTATCAAAGGTCTTTTAAGGATAATGTTTAATGAAGGGTAATTGAGTTTGTATAAAATAAAATAATTTGATACATATTTACAATCAACAGGAAAATATTCAGTGCATTTGTTCATTTAAGTATCTAAATTCAACTTCTGGACGCTCGTAAGCAGCGGCCGTTACGTCCTATGCAGCTGAAGGAACAATGAAATCATGGTGACAACTGAGGACGAGAGGATACAGTGACTCCTGCAGCTTTTAAAGCTGATGTTTGGACATATTTTGGTTTAAAAAAAACAAATGAAAGCAGTTAAAACTATTGTCAAGAGTCATGTGGTCTGTAAATTCTACAACACCAGAGTCAAGTACTTGACAATACTTCAAATATATCCTTGTTACTACAGTTTCACGATATATCGTATCGTTGACCCTGTATCGTGATACGTATCGTATCAACAGATTCTTGTCAATACACACCCCTTGAAAAAATGTTAAGTAAAATAAAAAGTTTTTTTTCACTTGTAGGGTGTGAAAATATCGATACATTTAAATATTGTAATATCTTTTAACACCCAATCAATATTTAACAGAACTGTGTCTTTTTTTGGTTTGCAAATCCTAATTTATTATTTGGCATTTTACTTTATACTTTAATTAATTTTAAAATAATAAAACCTATATTTGAAATCAACTTATTCTTTGTTGTTTTTAAGTCACAGCATTTGTTCATTTTAATGTCGCAATTAAACTTCCGGCCGCTAGATGGCGGCGGTCAAAACATCCTCCGCAGCTAAAGTAACAATGAAATCCCCATGGTGACTGAGGACGAGAGGATGCAGTGACTCCACCTGCTTTTAAAGCTGATGTTTGGACATATTTTGGTTTGAAAACAAATGAAAGCAATTACGACTTTCATCAAGAGTCATGTGGTCTGTAAATTCTGGGTATGACTGAGGACGAGAGGATACAGTGACTCCGGTAGTTTTTAAAGCCGACATTTGGACATATTTTGGTTGGAAAACAGATGAAAGCAGTTACGACTTCGTCAAGAGTCGTGTGGTCTGTAAATTCTGGCTATGATTGAGGACGAGAGGATACAGTGACTCCAGCAGCTTTTAAAGCCGATGTTTGGACATATTTTGGTTTGAAAACAAATGAAAGCAGTTACGACTTCGTCAAGATTCATGTGATCTGTAAATTAAGCAACACCAGAGTCAAGTACTTGACAATACTTCAAATATATCCTTGTTACTACAGTTTCACGATATATCGTATCGTTGACCCTGTATCGTGATACGTATCGTATCAACAGATTCTTGCCAATACACACCCTTTGAAAAAATGTTACGTAGAGTAAAAACTTTTATTTCACTTGTAGGGTGTGAACATATCGATACATTTATATTGCGATATGTTTTCACAACACCCTATCAATACTTAACAGAACTGTGTCTTTTTTTTGCTTGCAAATCCTAATTTATTATTTGGCATTTTAATTTATATTTTTATTAATTTTAAAATATTATAATACATATTTAAACTAATTTGTTGCTTTTCATTCTAACAGTTTGTTCATTTTAATGTTGCAATTAAACTTCCGGCCGCTAGATGGCAGCAGTCGTTACATCCTCGTCGTTACGTGTATCATGTAAAAATTCACAAAAATAATGTTCAGAACGTTCATTTTTGTGCTGCGATTAAACTTCGAGCCACTAGATGGAAGCGGCCAGTACGTCCTCCGCAGCTAGAGTAACAATGAAATCCCTCGATATTCCGGTGATGACTGAGGACGAGAGGATACAGTGACTCCAGCAGCTTTTAAAGCCGGTGTTTGGACATTTTGGTTTTAAAACAAATGAAAGCAGTTACGACTTCGTCAAGAGTCATGTGGTCTGTAAATACTACAACACCAGAGTCAAGTACTTGACAATACTACAAATATATCCTTGTTACTACAGTTTCGCGATATATCGTATCGTTGACCCTGTATCGTGGTACGTATCGTATCAACAAATTCTTGTCAATACACACCCCTTGAAAAAATGTTAAGTAAAATAAAAAGTTTTTTTTTCACTTGTAGGGTGTGAAAATATCGATGCATTTAAATATTGCGATATCTTTTAACACCCTATCAATATTTAACAGAAGTGTCTTTTTTTGGTTTGCAAATCCTAATTTATTATTTGGCATTTTACTTTATACTTTAATTAATTAAAAAAAAATAAAACATATATTTGAAATCAACTTATTCTTTGTTGTTTTTAAGTCACAGCATTTGTTCATTTTAATGTGGCAATTAAACTTCCGGCCGCTAGATGGCGGCGGTCAAAACATCCTCCGCAGCTAAAGTAACAATGAAATCCCCATGGTGACTGAGGACGAGAGGATGCAGTGACTCCAGCAGCTTTTAAAGCTGATCTTTGGACATATTTTGGTTTGAAAACAAATGAAAGCAGTTACGACTTTCGTCAAGAGTCATGTGGTCTGTAAATTCTGGGTATGACTGAGGACGAGAGGATACAGTGACTCCAGTAGTTTTTAAAGCCGATATTTGGACATATTTTGGTTGGAAAACAGATGAAAGCAGTTACGACTTCGTCAAGAGTCGTGTGGTCTGTAAATTCTGGCTATGACTGAGGACGAGAGGATACAGTGACTCCAGCAGCTTTTAAAGCCGGTGTTTGGACATTTTGGTTTTAAAACAAATGAAAGCAGTTACGACTTCGTCAAGAGTCATGTGGTCTGTAAATACTACAACACCAGAGTCAAGTACTCGACAATACTACAAACATGTCTTTGACAGTATAACAATAAATCGTATCTTTGACCCTGTATCGTGATACGTATCGTCTAGAAAAGGTGTTAAGAAACGTTTCAAGTCTAATTTAATCATGACTTGTTTTGGATTGGAAACGATCCCATGACTAAAAAAAAAAAAAAAAACTCTGTGGGGGATGAAGCCACAGAGACGGATCCAGTCCTACCTCCCTCACCCGCCCCCGAGGCTCTCATCCCCCCCCGCTGAGGTTTTACTGGACCACTGACTCCCACTGTGGGAGTCAGCTGAGCCACGCATGAGGCCGCACACCGAACAGGCTGCAACACAGCTTAGCGCGGCTTAGCGCTCACACAGAGGTGCGCCATGATTCCACAGATATTATCTCCTGGCATATTTATCATCAGGGTGTTAAGCTATAAAGTCGTGTACGCCGGCGCAACAATGGAAACCCCTTTTATTCACTGCAGTCTGGAGTCGCACGCAGCCAATTAAGTTGTGATAAAACACTGTGTTGCTGCAGCTTCATAAAATCAGTTCTGGATTAATGCACCGGTGTGTGTGTGAGTGTGTGTGTGTGTGTTGCACACGTCACTTCATCACACCAATTAAAGGTTGAGCTACAGAGAGTTGTTGCACTTGTCTTTAACGCTTTAGCGTTCGCGACCAAAAACCTGGTTATGATCTTTATTCTCGTTCTTTTTTTAATCCCCTCTGGATCGGCGTCTCGCTGCACACGCCACTAATTTGACAAGTTCGACCAGGCGTGGGTCCCAGGGAGGAAGTCACGTGACTTTGTTTGTGTGTTTTGGAGCTACTTTGAATTGATGACTTCGATGTTTTCTGAAACCATTTACTGTAATAGGTAGAACTTTATTGATCCCTCAGGAGGTCGTTTACATTAAATGCTTAAATTAAATTAAATTAAATATATACATAAATGCTATGAATTAATAGTAGTGTAATAACACACAAGGCCTGGGTCAAACTTTAGATTTATAGTATTTTAAATGTATAGTAATTACATTTTGAAATCTTGTTTGGCTAATAATAATAACTTTTAAACTTATTATTGTTGTTTTAATAGGTAGAACTTTATTGATCCCTCAGGAGGTCGTTTACATTAAATGCTTAAATTAAATTAAATTAAATATATACATAAATGCTATGAATTAATAGTAGTGTAATAACACACCAGACCTGGGTCAAACTTTAGATTTATAGTATTTTAAATGTATATTAATTACATTTTGAAATCTTGTTTGGCTAATAATAATAACTTTTAAACTTATTATTGTTGTTTTAATAGGTAGAACTTTATTGATCCCTCAGGAGGTCGTTTACATTAAATGCTTAAATTAAATTAAATTAAATATATAAATAAATGCTATGAATCAATAGTAGTGTAATAACACACCAGACCTGGGTCAAACTTTAGATTTATAGTATTTTAAATGTATAGTAATTACATTTTGAAATCTTGTTTGGCTAATAATAATAACTTTTAAACTTATTATTGTTGTTTTAATAGGTAGAACTTTATTGATCCCTCAGGAGGTCGTTTACATTAAATGCTTAAATTAAATTAAATTAAATATATACATAAATGCTATGAATTAATAGTAGTGTAATAACACACCAGACCTGGGTCAAACTTTAGATTTATAGTATTTTAAATGTATAGTAATTACATTTTGAAATCTTGTTTGGCTAATAATAATAACTTTTAAACTTATTATTGTTGTTTTAATAGGTAGAACTTTATTGATCCCTCAGGAGGTCGTTTACATTAAATGCTTAAATTAAATTAAATTAAATATATAAATAAATGCTTTGAATTAATAGTAGTGTAATAACACACCAGACCTGGGTCAAACTTTAGATTTATAGTATTTTAAATGTATAGTAATTACATTTTGAAATCTTGTTTGGCTAATAATAATAACTTTTAAACTTATTATTGTTGTTTTAATAGGTAGAACTTTATTGATCCCTCAGGAGGTCGTTTACATTAAATGCTTAAATTAAATTAAATTAAATATATACATAAATGCTATGAATTAATAGTAGTGTAATAACACACCAGACCTGGGTCAAACTTTACATTTATAGTATTTTAAATGTATAGTAATTACATTTTGAAATGTTGTTTGGCTAATAATAATAACTTTTAAACTTATTATTGTTGTTTAATAGGTAGAACTTTATTGATCCCTCAGGAGGTCGTTTACATTAAATGCTTAAATTTATAAAATTAAATATATAAATAAATGCTATGAATCAATAGTAGTGTAATAACACACCAGACCTGGGTCAAACTTTAGATTTATAGTATTTTAAATGTATAGTAATTAAATTTTGAAATCTTGTTTGGCTAATAATAATAACTTTTAAACTTATTATTGTTGTTTTAATGTATTTCCCATTTAAATGTTCTAATTCAAATATAATTACATCATATATATTTTTTGTAATTTTTTTTATGCTAGATCCACATTTATTATCACTAATATTTATTAATTTTGTATTGACACATCTAAGGTAATACATGATCTATATATACTGTACAACTGTCTTTCATCAGAGATTATTTGGAGAATGTATAATTATTTATTCCTGAGATACTTGTATATTTATTTAAAAAAACTTAATATGTATAATTATTTTTATATTTATTTATTTATTTTATTGAATATAAATAGACAGTTTCACTAGTTATTTTTATTTTATTTATTTATTGAAGTTTAATAAATATTCAGAACTTTGTCTTTGAAATTACATGTATTTAAATCTGAATTGTTTACTTAAAACACAACCTGGAGACTTTCTACCTACTATATACTATGTTTTTTATGCTATATCCAGATGTATTGTCCCTAATATTTATTCAATGTTGTATTGACACATATAAGGTAATATATAAGATAATTTATAGTTATTTTTTTATTTATTTATATTTATATTATTTATATTATTTATAGGTATAGTTATATACCAGTGGCTTTAAAAAAAAAAAAGAAAAAAAAAGGTGTGTCTTATTGTGCTGACATATTTATTTATTTATTTTATTTTGCAGGAAACACATATAAAGTGAGAAATAAACAGATTTTTTTTATTTTTATTATACATTTTTTTTAAATAATTCTTCGGTAGTGTTAGATACAACCAACAAATAAATATCTCAGCACAACAAAAAAATATATCATATATATTTACCTCCAAATATGTATTAATTTGTATGGACTTTAAACTTGAAAAAGTATTTTATGATAATAAGTATAATGAGTATTTATTTTATAAATATTTGACCACCCCTGACATCAGCATCAGTATCTGACATTTTAATCTTTTTAAAATGATATACTGTATATATATTTACATATATATATATAATTATAGTGACTTAAAGTGGAAATATCTTCAAATATTTGTGTTAGCGAGCTAGCTTTAGCATCTTAGCATTGCCATGTATCCAGCGCTCATCGTTCCCATGTTAAAAATCATGTGTCATCACATTCATTCCCATAATTCCGTGCCAGGGCCGGTCAGACGGACACGCACCTCGTCACATGTGGGCCGACAACACGCTGTCTGGGGGCCCCCCCACACCCACACCCACACACCCACACGGTGGGGGGGGGGGACACCCGTGTGTCATGTGAGGTATTTCCATGTCTGCATGGGATTTTTTCAGCGGCGGCACAAACAAGACGAGGTGTATTCAGACAGACATGCTTGTCAGCGAGCTGGAGGGCCCTTGGCTGACTGCTGCTGCTACAGCGGCCCTTCCCCCACATTAAAGATCTGTCTGGCAGAGGGGGAAGGGGAGGCATGACTGTCTGAGCACCAGACAGCGGGGGTACAGTCGAGCAGGAGGATCGGAGAGAACGCACCAGCGAATAAAATCGCTGTTTTTTTTTTTTAATGATGTAAACACGTTTTTTTTTATGCTAAATCGAAGCCAGGGAGACGAACCTGAGCCCCCCCCCCCCCCGTAACTGGCCACTGCGGACACATTAGTGATGAAATATCGCTTTTAGTTCGATGGTGAAACACCGACCACCTTTACCACCTCATTATGTGTGAGGTTCTTCCTGTCGAACGTGACTCCAGTGGCTTGATTTTTAGTCTTAAAGTGCAAGTCGGGTAAAGTGCGAGGGGCCACATCCATGCAGCCCTTTGACTCCATCCATGCCGCCCTCTTACTATTATTTTACAATTTATAAACGTTTTTTGATCTAAACTATTGAATTGCTAGTTCAAGTAACATGACTTGTTCAAGATCTTTATTTGAAGATTTTATTTCTCGTCTTGTGTCCTTTTTATGGGTAACTTTTCTTTAATTCAATTTCTTTTATATCACATTTTAATCAAATTATTTATGTCATGATGACCCTTTTTTGCATTTTATGTATTTTATTTGAAATTTTTGAAATTTAGGACGAATACAAAAAAAATCTTTAGAATCTTTGAAACTGAAGTAATTTTACATCACGTTTTCAAATGGAATTTCAATTAAATATTACGCAACTTCATTTATGGCATAACAACCATATTTACGTTTGATGTATTTAATTAAAACATTTTAAACATATGAAAAATGAATTTTTTTCTTTGAAGTAAAGTGCTTTTTTATTTTTTTAAATACTACATAATAGCCTTTTCTACATTTTATTTTCATTTTTTAAATATAATAAAAATGCTTTTTTTCCTTATAATATTTAAAATGTATGTGCTTTTATATCACATTTTAAAACTGGATTCACATTAAATGAAATATTACACACCTAATGTATGGCATTATAAAATATTTTGTGAATGATGTATTTTATTTTCTGTTTAAAACCAATAAGAAATATTTTTTCTTTAAAATCTTTCAATTTAAAGTGCTTTTATGTCACTCATCTTTTATGTATTTTATTTTCAATTTTAAAATATAAGAAAAACGTATGTTTTTAGTTTTTTTTAATATAATCATATACAATCAGATTAAGACTAAAGTATTCTTCTTTTTAAATATTTATTTAATTTCTTTTAAAGGTATTGTTTAAATCCATCATCTTTAATTCAATGATTAATATTATCTTTACAAGGTTTCTGGCCCTTTTTTTCCCTGTTACATCAACCACGGTATGAATTGTGGCCCCTGAGGAGATCGAATTGTCCGCCCGTGTCTTAACCAGATCTCAAACTCCTCCATATAAACCTGCTAAACAATGAAGCTTTTTTTTCCAGATCAAACCGAGTCGTGTGCTGCCCTGAGCCGGAGCCAGGGTCCCGACACATAACTGCATCAATATGACACACTGTGGCCTCGTATCGCTTCGCTAAGTCACGTTTCCAATGCACCGTGTGGCCCTTAAGCCTTAAGGGGGGCTTAAAGTGCAATATCATATATGGAGCCTATGACAATAGATATTGATTTGCACTTTCTGACTCTGCATTAATGTGCGGATCCATTTAGAGGCTCGATGGTGGAGTGGGAAGCTTTGCGGTGGCTTTAGACTGTCGGGATCATGGAGTTCAGGAAGGGGCCAGTCTGGAATACGATTCAATTAAGATTGATTTCTCCTGTTTCTCGACCCACTTTACGGCTTATTTAGAGGCAATTTTTGTGATTTATTGCTGCATATTTATTCCCTTTTCTTTGTATCATGAATCAAAATGCACGATTTAGTTCGCTCTGTTAGCGGTGTAGCATATTAGGATGTCGTTATGCAAGGTTGTTAGCAACAGAATCGTGACCCAGAATCGTATTTAATCGTATAGAAAAGTTTACTTTCACTTCCTGTGAATGTTTTTGCCTAGATTCTGTGAGCTAATCTAAAAGTTGTGTTTTATAACTAGTTGTAGCTTGTTTTTATCTCATGTTGTTAGCTTTTTTTATGCTAACATGACACAGAAAAGTATGATAGAAGCGTAAGTTCAGTTTCTGTTGGTGTTTCTTTTGGCAAAATTCTGTTAACTAGTTTAGACTTGACAGTTTTTAATGCATTTATCTGCAAAATGTATGTTCACGCTTTAGATGCAACAGTCTGATAGTTGGTGTCGCTAACTAGTTTTAGCTTATTAGCTTGTTGTTATGTAATGTTGTTAGCTATTTCGACCAAGAAGAGAAGCATAGAAGTATAGCAAAACATCTGTTCACAAAATGACTCTGATAGTTAGTATTACTATCCAGATGTAGCTTATAAACTTTTGTATAAAATGTTGTTAGTCATTTATGCAAAAATGACCCTAATATTAATTTCATTCTGTTTGCAAGTTTAGATCTAACCGTCTGATATTGTGTCGCTAAAAAGATGTAGCTTATAATTTCGTTTTTATGTCTTCTTATTAGTGTTCGTGTAAGGTTTTAGAAAAATTCTGTTCATATGTTTAACTTTCACAGTCACTGATAGTTGGTTTTGCTGACTAGTTGTATCTTATTAGCTAGTTGTTATGTAACGTTAATAGCTATTATGAATAAGACAAGTATAATAGAAGTGTAATTACATTTCCTATGAATGTTTTAGCAAAAATTATGTTCATAAAATTTGATTTAACAGTCTGATATTGGGTGTTGCTAACTAGTCTGTTTTTAGTTAATGTTGTTAGATATTTGACCCAGAATAGACTAATAGAAATATAGTTAAATTCCTGTTCATGTTTTTGCAAAATAAATCTTTTCACATGTTTAGTATTTACAGTCTGATAGTGAATTTTTGCTAACTATTTGTAGTTTATTAGTTTGTTATGTAATCTATGTTGTTAGTCATGTTATGTTAACATGACCTACAAAAGAAATAATACAAGTGTAGTTATTAAAGTATATATAAAAGTTTAAATCCAAAACTCTGATATTGTAGTTGCTAGTTGTAGCTTCTTAGCTTGTATTATGTAATAATGTTAGCTAATTTGACCCAGAACAGACTCATGGGAGTTTACTCTCAGTTCCTGTTGATGTTTTTACAAAAAAAAAAGTGTTCACAAGTTCAGATCTTACTGCCTAATATGGTGTTGCTAACAAGTTGTTAAGCTTGCGTTGTTGTGTAATACTGTTGCATGTAGTGTAACCCAGAATCACACAGTTGTACTTTCAGTTTCTGCTGATATTTTTGCAAAAGTTCTGATCACATTATTTTTTAAGTGAACGCTCTGATAGCATGTGTCGCTAACTAGCATATTAGCATGAAATGTTGTCGGCTATCCCGTGCTAACCCGGAATGAAAGAGTGACGAGGAGAATGAAGAAACAAGAAGTGTAGAGTTTCAGTTCCAGCTGATATTTATTTCCTTCCTTGAAAAAGTTCTGTACACAAGTTTATATCAACAATCTGACAGGCAGTGAATGGACACAATTTTAGCTGGCATGAAATCTCCCCCCTTTTCGCTGAGTCTCAAAAAAAGGCGGTTTCCTTTGTGTATGGCATGATTAGAGACAAATAAAATGATAATTCTACACAGCATATTGCACAGGATGGATGAAAAATAAAGTTAATATATTTAAAAATGCTTTCATATATATATATTATAAAAAAGAGTCCTGAACTGACCACCTTAAATGTAAGTAAGGATGTGTAAAAGATAGCAGTTCTAGACAGTGCCTGTCTTCGATAGCAACAACGTACATAAACACACAATCTTTTTGCTTTATGATACAGTCAAATATACAAAGTTCATTGTTACGCCTCGATTTTTCTTTTTTTTCTTTTCTGGAAAAACACAACAGCTAATAACCTGAATCGGAAATACAAATGCTATTCACCATGCCATAAAGATACTAAAACAATTATCATCTAATAGTTCAGCCGACGAAGTAGAAAAGATTATAATATTCAAATACAATGAGAAACGCAGTACAAAGTGTTTTGCGCAACTCAAGTCAGGAATTTGAATATGCTGGATGTTATCGTCCTTGTTTTTGTGTGTTGATAAGCCTGTTCCATATTGACATCAGTTCATGGAGGAAAAGAAAATAAAAAAACCCATCAATAAACAAGTCCCAATTTTTTTTTTTTTTTTTAAAGCTACAATCTCATCGTTTTTTGTTGTCGTAGGCAAGATATCAGACGTGAAATGTTATTTAAAAAAAAAAAGAGGAGTGGTTTTTGCTCGAGAAGCTGTTAGAAAAAAAAAAACCCACACGTTTCCACAGGAATTAAAAAAAAACTATCTGTTCCTAACGTGGTACTGTGTCTTTAAGAGCCTGCAGAAGTGGCACTGTAAACGTAGGCTGTGATGCAGGGACTGGTGCTGCGTTCAAGTGCTGCTGGGGAAAAGTCGCTATTGCATCCCGTGGTGGTAAAGTAAGTACCACACGCTGTAACTGACAACTGGAAAAACGTTCAAGAATCGAACACTAAAGATGTCAGTTGTTGTTTTTTTGTTGTTGTTGTTGCTGCTGGTGGAAATCTAACAAAATAAGACTAATTTAATCTGAATAGAAATCGTGTCATTTTAGACAAATTACACGTCAATTAAAACACCTGACTCTTGTTATCGCCACTGCTTTAAACAGTAGTTTTGGTGCTTTTTCAACTTTATTATTTATAAAAGAAAAAAGACCACCACAGTGTCACATGGTCCGTTTTTTTTTCCTTCCGCTGGTTTGAAACTAATAAATACGAGCTCACCATGAGCACCTGAAGGCAGCATGAAAAAAACCAGCCAGCCGAGGTTTTTTTTTTTGTTTTTTTTTCTTCAAATTGGGAAACTCAATACAGTTGTATTAGTAGGCTACACAAACCGATTGTTGATTCCCCAATTTTTTCTATATAGATTTGTACAAAAATACACTGAGAAAATAATCAAACTGTTTCCTCTCTTGTAAGTGTTCAAAAAAGTGTGTACATTTAAATATAAAAAAAAACAAATCCAAGTTGTTGTGTTCTTAAAACTCTAGCCCTTCGCCTGAGAAGAAAATGTGACAGACATACTGACAAAAAACAAAAAAACAGGACTAGATTGTGAGCAGAAAAATCAACAAAAAAATGAAAATGCTTGGCCCAGTATAGAAATACAACATCCCCCATAAAAAAATGGCATCTGGAAACACGTAGAAAAACTCAGAGGATGACAAAAAAAAAGTGGGTCTCTCTATAGCTAGTATCTGACATTAAGGAGTTTTGGTCCTGAATCGAAGAGAATATATAAAGTTCAGCACAGATTTGAAGTTGAGTCCTGAAGTTTGAAAAAAATCATTACAACAGCTGGTGATTTTTTTTTGTTTTGTTTCCAAACAAAAACTGAAGCAGACGCCATCTATAAATAACCCTAATACTAGTTTTTTTGAAAACTGCCTGAACAGTCTCACAGGAAAAAAAAAAATCTCAGCACTATAGAAACGAAGTAAGCTCTCATGCTTGACAAGATTTTTTGCTTTTTGAGGAAAAAAAAATATCCCGACGTTAGAAAAAAAAACAACAACACAGCTCGGTTTTCAGCAAGTAGAAAAAAATCCCTCTGGGGGTGAAAAACACCACTGTAGAAAAAATGTCCGGTTTCTGTACCTTTTTTTTAGTGGTGAAATTCACTTGGCAATTGGTAAAAAGTTGTGAAATGTCCCTTTTTTTTGTCTCTCTCTCTCTCAAAAACTGCGACCACATTGATTAAGTGACCGCGTTACGTGCAAATCAATCACAGTTAAGTTTCAGTCCAAACAACAGGGATCCCCTCCTTTCTCTTAGGGTGCACTTGGTACACTGGCGTGGTTCGACACCGAGTCCCACTCAGCCCACGTATCCAGAGAAGAGTGTGGGGGGGCAAAAAAAAAGCCAGTTATTATAAGTTATGCTTTTTTTTTGTTCCATCAAAACACCATCTACCTGGCACCTTCTGCGCCTGGCACACCTGTGTTTGCGGTTCTAGTCGCAGGACTTCTTGTACCTGTCTTGGGGTGTCATTGGGTGAGGGGGTGGTGGTCTCAGTACGTGAACACCAGGTTGGAGATGGTGGACTCGAGCCAGTCCCCGGAGATCATCTCGCTGACCTCCGGCGTGCAGTAGTCGGGGAACTCGAAGTGGGACCCCCCGGAGCCGGACTCGAAGTTCATATCCAAGTCCCTGTCCAGCGCCGCCGAGCCGAAGCTGCCCAGGGACATGCTGTCGAAGCCCGGGCTCGGGGTGATGTCGAGGAGGTCGTCCTCGAACTCCTCATCCTCCTCCGAGGAGGACGAGGACGAGGAGGAGTGGGAGCCGGAGGGCGTCGGGGAGGACGCCCGGCGACTGCTGTACAGGTGCTGGTGCTGGTGGTCCGAGGAGGAGGAGGAGGAGGAGGTGGACCCGGCCGGGGATCCGCCGCCCGGGGACTCGCCCCCGTCCTCCCTGCCGCTGCTGGCCGCGTCCTCGTACAGGCTGAGCGGGTCGCTGGAGTCGCTGCTGAGGGTGGGACTGGCCGGGACCACCACCGACGACGAGGACGCCGGGCTGACGCTCAGCGCCGCGCCGCCGCCGCTCCCGGAGAACACGTAGACCCGCTTGGGCTTCTTCACGTCCGGGATCGGCTTGGCGGCGGACTTGGTCTTGTAGACCTCGCTGGGGTGCTCGGAGGCAAACGGTGATGCTTTGGTCCCGAAAAGAAGTGACTTGTGGGCTTTGCTGGGGGACTTGGACCCGCTTTTCCTGGAGCCGGAGGAGGACTTGCTGGAGGTGCTGGAGGAGGTGCTGCCCGGTGGTTTCTCCCCGGCGCCGGGCGCCTTGGACGCGCTCGACTTCACCTTCTTCCTGGGCCGGTACTTGTAGTCGGGGTAGTCCGCCATGTGCTTGAGCCTGAGCCGCTCCGCCTCCCGGATGAAGGGGATCTTGTCGCTGTCCCGGAGCAGCTTCCAGCGCTTGCCGAGCCGCTTGGAGATCTCGGCGTTGTGCATGTCCGGCGACTGCTCCATGATCTTCCTGCGCTCGATCTGGGACCACACCATGAAGGCGTTCATGGGTCTCTTGATGTGGCCGCTGGGAGTCTTGCACCACGCCGGGTTCTCCCCGGAGGTGGAGGAACCCGCCGGCGAGAGAGGCGACGACGACGACCCGGCCGGGTCCAGATCCATGCCGGCGCCGGAGCTCGAGTCCCCGGCGAAGAATGACAGCGCCTCGGCGGTGCTCTCGGTGTGGCTCATCTTCTGCACCATGCTGGCCACACTTTCTCTCTTTCTTTTTTTTTTAAAAAAAGTCCCACAGAATCACTCCTGTGATGTGCTTTTTTTTCTTTAAAAATAATAATAAAAAGTTTGATCAGTCCTCGGTAATAAAAAAAAAAGAAAAAAAAGTTTCCACTTGTGGCTGCAGATCAGTGAGAGCTCCAGAGCGCGTCTCTCTCCGCGTCTAGAAACCAAAGCATGCTGAGGAGGGGAGAAAGAAAGCTTCAGCCAGTTTACACGGTCCGCCCTCCATCAGTTTTAGACCTTGCAGTTTTTCAAGCAAACCCTCCAGTCTCGGGGCCCCCTTGCTTGCATTTATCCCTTCCCGAGATACAACGGCGATAAAAAATCCACCAATGGGAGGCTGTCGCTAGCCTGCCCCTGCGCCAGGACCACGCCCTGCTGCTTTCTGATTGGCGCAAAATGGAATCTAATAATAATCAGCGTGTGCAATGAGGAGCCTCGTGTCTGACCTCATTCCAGAATACAACAAGAAAGTTGATTTTTTTTTCTCCTTCCTTCAAGAGACTCATGTTATAAGCGACACACACTCATATTTATCATAATATACTCAAATAAAAATAATAGTTTAACTCAATTTAATGGATCATTCTGAGACACATTTTACGCACGATTTTTCTTATTGATAAATTCATTATTTTTGTAAACACTCGTCCTCATCTTTAGTGTGTGTGAGAAAGTCTTCACCCGCCACCCTTCTTTTCTCCCCCTCTATCTCTCTCTCTCTCTTTTTTCTCTCTCTCTCTCCTCAATGAGGCGGTCTTTGCGTCAAATGACGCGCGTCGGACCAACCCCTCTCTCTCTCTCTCTCTCTCTCTCTCCAGACAAAAAAGAAAAAAAAGAAAGAGAGAGAGACAGAGAAAGGAGGGAGATGAAGGACGCATTGACACCTTCTATCGCTATCTAAGCTGCCCCCCCCCAAAAAAAAAAAAAAACGAAGAGCAAAACAAACAAAAAAAAAGACGCGCAGTTGATGCGCTTTTACGCACCAGACGCGCGTCAAAGCGGCCAAACTCCAAAATTTCTACCTTTTTTATGTTCATAAAAAAAGAGGTGAAACTGAAATAAATATGACTCACAGTAGTGAAAAGAAAATGATCGACGCTGAACCTCAAAAAAAGAGAGGAGGTGAGAAAAATCCGCCACTAGATGGCGTCGCTGAGCCAGAAAGGACTTTTTTTTCTCCGCTGCTGCTGCTGCTGCTGCTGAGCTCAGAGCGGTTTGGTTACGTAATGTGTTTTTTTTAAAGGACGACAAATGAAGTGGCTGAAGATATATAGACGCTGAGCTGGCGAGGGAGTCGAGTTAAGAGGCTTTACTCGCGCATATCAAGTGAAGTTCGCAGGTGCGACAGGTTTCCTGTGCGCAGCCATGTTTACCCACAGAGTGTGTGAGTGTGTGTGTGTGTGTGTGTGTGTGTGTGTTGTGAGAGAGAGAAAAACAAACTCCCACACGACTTCTTAAAGTGCATCTTTAAACGAGACGGTATATAGAGCGAGACGTATAGAGAGAGAAAAAAAACTGTGTTGAAAAAAACTACAGTTATTATGTAGATTATACATGGGAGGGGATGTGAAGTAAATACTTCTGAGCTTCTTTAGTGGTTTTTGTGAAGTCGTAGATAAAGTAGTTTTGATATCATTTGTTGAGCTGAATGTAAATGAACGGTTTCTCAAAGTAGGTGAAATGGAGCTTAAATAAGTATGGATGTTGAAAAAAAAAAGATGTTTATGCAACGTTTACACCCACATCCTGTTCATGCACGTGCTCGCATGGTTTGACATGGAAAGTATGTGTTGAATGTTTTATACGATCCAACGTTAAAGAACATGAATATATTTTGTTTTTTATAAATCCTACACTTGCAGTCAAACTATGAACAAACATTAAGTGAAATCAAACAATTTTCAACTATAATCAAACAATTTTCAACTATAATCAAACAATTTTCAACTATAATCAAACCATTTTCAACTGTAATCAAACAATTTTCAAATATAATCAAACTATTTTCAACTATAATCTAACAATTTCAACTATAATCAAACATTTTTCAACTGTAATCAAACAATTTTCAACTATAATCAAACAATTTTCAACTAAAATCAAACAATTTCCAACTGTAATCAAACAATTTTCAACTATAATCAAACTATTTTCAACTGTAATCAAACAATTTTCAACTGTAATCAAACAATTTTCAAATATAATCAAACTATTTTCAACTATAATCAAACAATTTCAACTATAATCAAACCATTTTCAACTATAATCAAACAATTTTCAACTATAATCCAACAATTTTCAACTATAATAAAACCATTTTCAACTATAATAAAACAATTTTCAACTATAATCAAACATTTCAACTATAATCAAACCATTTTTAACTATAATCAAACAATTTTCAACTATAATCAAACAATTTTTAACTATAATGAAACAATTTTCAACTATAATTTTAAAAAAATTCAACTTTAATCAAACAACTTTCCACTGTGACTTTCCACTTTCTGCACTAGTGAACAAGATGAAACCCTCCTCTTGCTCAGATGACGTCCTTCCTTGTAGGCTTTTTATCAAAGTATTTGATGTAATTGGCCCCTGGGTTACCAATATGGTGAACCTCTCCCTTTCCACAGGGGTTTTTCCCAATGCATTTAAACATGCCATTGTGGAGCCTCTGCTCAAAAAACCAGGCTTAGACCCAACTGACCTCAGTAATTTCAGGCCTATTTCTAAGCTCCCTTTCTTGGCCAAGATCTTGGAGAAGGTGGTGTCCAAGCAGCTGTCTTTGTTCCTGGATCAGAGCGACATCCATGAGAAGTTTCAGTTCCGTAAACATCACTCTACGGAGACAGCTTTATTGAAAGTGTCCAGTGACATCATGATGTCGGCTGACTCTAGTAAATTCACTGTTCTGGTTCTCTTGGATCTGTCCTCAGCCTTTGACACAGTTGATCACCAGATCCTGCTGAGAAGACTGAGGGATGAAGTGGGACTGTCTGGGTCTGTGTTAGAATGGTTCTCATCTTACCTTTCTGGGCGCAGTTTTAGTGTATCTGCCAATCAAATGAGGTCTGAATCGGCAGATCTGTTGTGTGGAGTCCCTCAAGGTTCTGTTCTGGGTCCTTTATTGTTTTTGCTGTACTTGATTCCCCTCGGTAAAATCATTCAGAGATTTCCAGATGTTTCTTATCACATTTTTGCTGATGACATCCAGCTCTACTGCTCTTTTGATCCAACTGAGCCCCAGAGGCTGAACAGCTTAGTCAATTGTTTGCTAGAAATCAAACAATGAGTGAAAACACTTTACAGCTAAATGTGGACAAAACTGAAACTCTGGTGATTGCTCCTGATGATAAGGTTCCAGGGTTGAGTCAGTACTTGGGTGACTTAGGTCAGTCTGTCAAACTGGGCCTGAGAAACCTGGGTGTTGTATTTGATAAAGACATGTCTCTTGTTCAACACTGAAGAAAACTGACCAGAAACTGTTTCCTTCAACTGAGAAAAATCTCTAAACTTAGGAAAATGTTGTCGGAACATGATCTGGAGCTTGTAATCCATGCGTTTGTTTCTTCTCGTCTGGACTATTGTAACAGTTTGTTTTCATGTCTAAACAAGAAGGATCTGTCTCGTCTGCAGTTGATTCAGAACTCTGCAGCGAGAATTCTAACCCACTCTAGTAGAAGAACTCACATTTCTCTGATCCTTAAAACTCTTCACTGGCTTCCAGTTTCTTTCAGGATCAACTTTAAAATTCTGGTTCTTACTTTCAGATCTATTCATGGTCAGGCTCCTCCTTACATCAGTGATCTGATCCAGCCTTACACCCCAGCTCGGGCTCTGAGGTCTGTGGATCAGAATCTACTTATGGTTCCACGCACACGACTCAGGACCAGAGGAGAGAAATCTTTTCAGGCTGTTGCTCCTAAGCTTTGGAACGATCTTCCTCTTTCTTTGCACTTGATGGATCTACTGACTCCTTTAAGAAACATCTTAAGACGTTTCTATTTGTTCAGGCTTTTCCTTGATTTTCTGGAACTCCTGTGTTGTTCTCAGTATTATCTTGATCTTTAAAGTATATACTTTATTGAATATTGTTTTGTTTGTTTAAGCGCTTTGTGACCCTGGTCTGGAAAAGCGCTATATAAATAAATATTACTTACTTACTTACTTACTTACTGTAATACAAACATTTTTAAACTATTTATCAAACAATTTTCAACTATTTATCAAACAATTTTCAACAATTTTCAACTACAATCAAACAATTTTTAACTGTAATCAAATAATTTGTAACTATAATCAAACGATTTTCAACTATAATCAAACAATTTTTAACTATAATCAAACAATTTTCAACAATTTTCAACTATAACCAAACAATTTTCAACTATAACCAAACAATTTTCAACTATAATCAAACAATTTTCAACTAAAATCAAACAATTTTCAACTAAAATCAAACAATTTTCAACTATAATCAAACAAATTTTAACTATAACCAAACAATTTTCAACTATAATCAAACAATTTTCAACTATAATCAAACAATTTTCAACAATAATCAAACAATTTTCAACTATAATCCAACAATTTTCAACTATAATCAAACAATTTTCAACTAAAATCAAACAATTTTCAACTAAAATCAAACAATTTTCAACTATAATCAAACAAATTTTAACTATAACCAAACAATTTTCAACAATAATCAAACAATTTTCAACTATAATCAAACAATTTTCAACTATAATCAAACAATTTTCAACTATAATCAAACAATTTTCAACTATAATCAAACAATTTTTAACTATAATCAAACAATTTTTAACTATAATCAAACAATTTTCAACTATAATCAAACAATTTTCAAATATAATCAAACAATTTTCAACTATAATCAAACAATCTTCAACTATAATCAAACAATTTTTAACTATAATCAAACAATTTTCAACTATAATCAAACAATTTTCAAATATAATCAAACAATTTTCAACTATAATCAAACAATTTTCAACTATAATCAAACAATTTTCAACTATAATCAAACAATTTTCAATTATAATCAAACTATTTTTAACTATAATCAAACAATTTTCAACTATAATCAAACAATTTTCAACTGTAATCAAACAATTGTTTACATTATTATTACATTAGTTTACATATTATTATTATAAAGTTACTCCCACTTGCAAAAAAACAAGTATGATTATGACACCTTTCGTCCGTTTTAATTCCCCGCGAGATCCACGCGATGACTGAGGACAGGAGGATACAGTCGACCCCAGACGACAGTACATTCAATATTCCAGCTGTGCTCATTTATGCTTTGCAATTTAACACTCGGCCACTAGATGGAAGCAATTATTACGTCTCCTGCTGCGAAAAGGAACAATGAAACCTGCGATGACTGAGGACGAGAGGATACAGTGACTCCAAGTCGTAGGTGACTTGAATCACCGCGAGGGAAATGATTCCGAGCGTAGAGTCAGCGTCGCCGCGGATGCATCAGTGGCTACAATTACACTCACTACGGCCTCGTATCTGCGGAGCATCCGAGGAGAGCGACGGTAATTGTGCTGCAATTTGAGCGTTCATGGAGCAGAACTGCTGTGAGCTCGAGAAGCTGCTGCTGGAGACACACTAAGTCCAGGATACATGAAGGAGTGGATTAAAGAGAACATAGTGGAAGTAATAAAGTGAAAGAAGTACTTTTAAAACAGAAGCCACGGCGACGCGCGGCTCTTTGATTGGACGAACAGAGCTGCAAGGCATCATGGGGGATGTTATGATTACGTTGAAACTCTTAGTGTCTGTTGTCGTGAAGATAAAAGTGACACAAATACATGTTTATTAAACATGAAAGTCTCACTTTAGTAACAAATAGAAGTGGAAAAAAAACATTTATAACATTTTTTTTACAAACTCTATCTTTTAACTTTTTAATGTAAACTAATTTGAAACTTTATTCACTAATTTTCATTAGAAAATTGTTTTTTTTTTCCCTTAAACCTTTGTTCAAATGTTTATTCAAAATCTTGTAATCAATGAAATATTAATAAACACAAACATTAAATAAAGTCAACCAATTAAAAAACAATAGTATCGGTTGATGATGTTTTTTTTGCCCAAAATTACTTTGTTTTTGGTGATTTATTAGTTCTTTCTTTTTTTTTTGTCAACATGTTTTTTTTTCTGTTTTCTTTCTTTGTTAATTTGTGTTTTTTTGGTTTCTTTTATATTTGACACATCTATCATCTTTTTTTTCTTCTCATATCTGGTCAAAAATTATAAAGAAAATCTTGGAGGAGATTAAATACTTCCAGAAGATTTTGTGACTTAAAAGTATTTTTGACTGGAAAGAAGCTGTTAAAAAAAACACTAAAATGAATAAAATACCAAGAAAAATATGAGACCATTTGACAAAGAAAATAAACAAAAAATGTCAACGAAACAAATATTTGTCAGGCATTAAAAAGTGAAGTCATCAATCTGAAAATGAAAGAAAATTTCATAAAACATATTAAAAATTAAAAAATATATTTAGGGGTAAAAAACAACAATAAAAAAAAAAAAAAAAAACCAAAATATTCTTTTCTAATTCTAAAAAAAAAAATGTTGAAAACTATAAGTGGTAAAAAAAAAAAAAAAAAGGAAAAAAAGGATAAAATATGAAAAACACGAAAAAAATATTGTAAAAATTGAAACCAAAAAACTGCATCCACAGACAAAAATATAAAATAATAATAGAACAAATCTAAAAATAGTTTAAATATATAAGTGCTAACAAAAAAAAGAAACCCTTAAAGTATAAAACCAAGAAACTGCAGTCACCTAAAAATAATATTAAAAAATAAATAAAAAATAAAACATCTGGTAAATGAAACCTGTTAAAATAATTCAACAAAAACATGAGGAAACATTAAACATTAAAAAGAAAACAATAATGGGGGGGAATCTCTTTTAAAGAAACCAATAAAAAGAAAAAAAAAAAGTAAAATAAAAATGAGCAAAAAGGTCAACTATTTAAGAAAAATCGGAAAATAGTAAAAAACAATTATTGGTAAAAAAAAAAAAAAAAAAAAAATAGTAACACAATTTCTTTTAAAAGGACATTTAAAAAAAAGAATATAATAATAAAATTAATAATAAATAAATAAATATAATAATAAAAATAGTGAAAAGTATACGTGCTAACTAATAAATAAATTATGAAAAAACAAAAAATAAAACAGAGACACTGGAGCCACAGAAAAAAAAAAAAAAAATAATAATAATATAAATACTAATTTTTGGTTGATGAAACCTGTTCAAATGTTAAAAACGCAAACAAAGCCAACGACCAAAAGATAAAAGTCCAAGAGAGAATAAAAGTTGAGGTGCGTATCTGTTTAATAAAAAATCAATAAACCATTAGAAACAAAGCACCTCTGCTGCTCAAACACAGATGGAAGTGTTTGTGTGGAAACAGTGATGGAGGACGTCTTCACAGCGACGCACCTGGACTGACAGCTGGTCGCCTCAAAGCAAACACCTTGAGCAGGTGTCGTCCGTTCACAAGACAAACACAAACTTTAGCCTCACTCGTCCCAGTGTTCCTGAACTGAGACCCGACCCGCAGGATAAGCACAACTTTTTTTTTTCAGCGCCATTGTCGGGCTGCAGCTGCCACGCGAGGTGAAGTGGGTCGCGTGCCAGCTCTAATCTCAACAGGTGTCGTTTCGGGGGGGTCGTGTGGGGGGGGCGGACCCTCTTTGTCTCTGGCTCCTCCTCTCTTCGACTCACACAAATGGGCCGGGACTCGACCCCACTTTTCCTTTTGTGTTGTGACTCGTTCACTTTGTTTTTATGAATGTTGGATGAAGAGTTTCGCTTCGAGGAAAGTGTGATTCAGAGCATCTGTCCGTCACTGGCGTCAGAATTAAAATGTGTTTTTGATGGAGATTGACAGCTGACATGAGCTGAAACTTATGGGAAAAAACACTTGTTTTGACTTGTTTATTGAGCAGTTGAAGTTAATGTGACTGGTGTCTATCCTGGCTAGTTAGGGCCCGAGGTGAGGGACACCCTGGACAGAACAAAACTCACTAACAAATTGAGTAACAATATTTATTTTGTATTTTAAAAACGTTATTTTTAATCATTTTTATATAAAATAATTTTTACAATGTTCAGATATTTGTTAATTAAACATATGGAAGGATGGAAACACACAACACAAACACGAAGACACACACACAAACAAGAACAGACACAAAACACATGCACACACATGAACACAAACGTATATGCACAGACAAACTGACACAAAAGCAAAAAAAATGCACACACAAACTGACACAAACATAAAAACACGTGCACACACAAACTGACACAAACATAAAAACACGTGCACACACAAACTGACACAAACATAAAAACACATGCACACACAAACTGACACAAACATAAAAACACGTGCACACACAAACTGACACAAACATAAAAACACATGCACACACAAACTGACACAAACATAAAAACACATGCACACACAAACTGACACAAACATAAAAACACATGCACACACAAACTGACACAAACATAAAAACACATGCACACACAAACTGACACAAACACAAAAACACATGCACACACAAACTGACACAAACACAAAAACACATAGACACAAACGAAGATGCACACAAAAACAGATGCACACAAAAACAGATGCACACACAAACTGACACAAACATAAAAACACATGCACACACAAACTGACACAAACATAAAAACACATGCACACACAAACTGACACAAACATAAAAACACATGCACACACAAACTGACACAAACATAAAAACACATGCACACACAAACTGACACAAACATAAAAACACATGCACACACAAACTGACACAAACATAAAAACACATGCACACACAAACTGACACAAACATAAAAACACGTGCACACACAAACTGACACAAACATAAAAACACATGCACACACAAACTGACACAAACATAAAAACACATGCACACACAAACTGACACAAACATAAAAACACATGCACACACAAACTGACACAAACATAAAAACACATGCACACACAAACTGACACAAACACAAAAACACATGCACACACAAACTGATACAAACACAAAAACACATAGACACAAACGAAGATGCACACAAAAACAGATGCACACACAAACTGACAGAAAAAAGAAATAACCACAAATAAACGCTTGCAAATATAAATGGAGGCAAACACACAAAAAAGTACACACATGAAAACACATACACATAAAAACAAACATGAGAAAACACATATATGTAAAAAACAAACACAAAAATACATGCACAAAAATGCTAAAAGATGCAAAGTACACACAAAATCAAACAGGCACAGAAATGAAGGCACATACACACAAAACAGACGCGCAATCATGCACACAAATGAAAACACATACGCACAAATACAGACCCAAAAAAAATACAATTGAAAAAAAAACACATACACTAAAACACATACAAACAAAAGAAACAAATGGAAAAGCGCTATATAAATACAAATTACTTACTTACTTACCTACATAAAAACAGAAACACACACACAGAAACCCATAGACACAAAAACGTATGCACACATATGTTAATATAAGTCACAGAACCGGAGTCACGTGCAGGTAACCTCAACTCCTCACATGATCCTCATCGACTTGTGTTTGTTCTCAGTCGTAATCTTGTTAAAAATCAACACAAATGAAGGAAGAACAAGTTTTCCTGATGTGAGACGTGAACATCTTGAGCGGCTCCAGATGTTGTGAAACATGGATGGACGTGATTGAATTAAGGAAACAGAAGAGAGTAGTTTCAGAGCGAGATGTGTGTGGACTTGACAGTGTTGTGTCGTGTCGTATTGTGTCGTATTGTGTTGTGTTGTGTTATGTTGTGTGAGGCTGTAAATCAAGAAGAGACGGAGGAAGTTGATGAACATCTGGATCAACTAGTGACGTCGAGTCAGGAACTAAACTCAAGTACGAAGGCTTGCAACATGAAAACACACACGCGTTGTCACACAAAAGAAGACACATACACACAAAACAGGCACATACACAAAAAACAAATATACACAAAAACACGCACAAAAACACATAAAAGATCCACACACATACAGTACAAACAAAATCAGTTATGAATGTTAAAAAAGACACGAGAAAATACACATACAAACAAAAACAGACGCAAAACCACATATCCTCAAGGATAGAAGTACACGAAGATGAAACACATACACATAAAAACAGATTCACGCACAAAAACACATTCACACACACATACACACAAAAACACACATACACACATGCAAAAACGGACACATACAAAACACACATGTTAAAAACATATGCACAGGTAAAAATGAAAACACATACAACAAAACCACATAAACATGGAAACCAAATCCCCCACACAAAACCACATACACAAAAAAACACATACACACATACACTTGGAAACAAAAACCTTCACACAAAAACATATACACTTGTAAACAAAAACCTTCACACAAAAACACATACACATGGAAATAAAAACCCTCACACAAAAACGCATACACATGAAAATCCATGCACACAAAATCAGACACACATTCACACAAAGACAGACACACATACACCAAAACAGACACACCAAAAAAGAAACCCTCAAACATACACACAATAACAGACATACTCTCACAAAAACAGTCACACATACATACAAAAAGAGACACAAAAACAAATGCACACACACTTTAAAATCCAAACAGGCACACCTACAAAACCCACTTACAAAAACACCCCAAAAACAGAAACAAACAAACACACACACACACACACACACACACACACACACGCACACACACACACACACGCACACGAACACACACACACACACACACACACACACACAGATGTGCACAAAAAACACATGATCCCCATCACGATCTATGCAACAAGTGATATGAATGTCTCCATCATCCGTCAGTACCAAAGTAAGTAATATTTGTAAAGTACACATGAAAGTACTTGTGTTGACTTTGATTGACAGCTACTTTGTTCGCTCTTCAAACACACACGTGCCATCATGTGATGAAGATGTTTCGCCGTCATCAAAGAGTCTGGTACATGCGTGCATAAGTTTGAGGGCAACAGATGTCTGGTTACTGTATAGAAGAAATGTATTTATTCACTTGTGTTGCTGATGTTTGAACAGGTGTCGTCACACACACA
Source organism: Callionymus lyra (assembly GCF_982586985.1). Classification (NCBI taxonomy): domain Eukaryota; kingdom Metazoa; phylum Chordata; class Actinopteri; order Syngnathiformes; family Callionymidae; genus Callionymus; species Callionymus lyra. The sequence goes on from NC_141834.1 coordinate 17,659,675, forward strand.
CACACACACACACACACACACACACACACACACACACACACACACACAGACACACACACTCTCAGCAGCGTCTTATCTTATCCTGAGAGAGCAGCTGCAGAGTATGAGCTGTTAATGATTAGTAGTGCGATGTGTGTGTGTGTGTGTGTGTGTGTGTGTGTGTCTGTGTGTGTTTCTTGCGCACAATCTCTTCCTCAACTGACAAGAGCTGATTATTAGTGGTCGGGCTTTGATTTGTGAAGTTCAGCGGGTGAGTCGAACATCTGTCGCGTCTCAAGGTTGTCGCTGGAGGTGAGAGCAAATACATGCAGCGATAAAAAAAACACACAACACTTTTAATTGGAAACAAACGCACACAAATGTTTGCTCCGGATCTTTTTCGTTCCGTGACGGTGCGACGACCGGCGGCAGGTTTCGGACGAACGCTTGGCGAGGAGGTCACATGTTCCATCCTCGATTTTTGACAAATATTTTAAAGAAACTCATCGTCATCAAAACTGCAACAAAAACACTCTGTTGTCTCTTTAACCTCCTAGCTTAGTCGTCAGCTAGCAGTCGGTTACACAAATATAAATAAATTAGAAACTTCCTAACAGAACCTGAAAATACTTCTTCCTGATTGGCTAAGATCTGCTCTGAGCATTTTTTGTATGCGAGTCATTTTCATCTCATTTCCTGTTTATTGAACATTTTTTAACTTCTTGGCATTTTGTGTATTATTTGCGTATGTGTTTTTGTTTCTGTTTTTATGTGTTTGTGTTTTTGTGTCTTTTTTTGTGGGGATTTGTCATTGTTTGTGTCAATCTGCTTTTGTGTATGAGTTTTTGTGTCTGTTTTGTGGGTTTGTGTCCATCTGTGTTTTTGTGTTTTTTTAATGTCTATCTGTGTTTTATGTTTGCATCCATTTTGTGTGAATGTGTTTTTGTGTCTGTTTTTGTGTTTGTATCTGTTTTGTGTGCATGTGTATTTGTGTCTGTTTTTTGTTTGCATCTGTTTTGAGTGTATGTGTTTGCGTCTGTTATGTGTGTATGAGTTTTTGTTTGTGTTTTTGTAGGTGTGTGTCATTGTTTATGTCCATCTGTGTTTTATGTTTATATATTTTTTTGTGTATGTGTTTTTGTGTCTGTTTTTGTGAGTGTGTGTCATTGTTGTGTCCATCTGTGTTCAATGTTTGCATCTTTTTTGTGTGAATGTGTTCTTGTGTCTGTTTTCTGTGTCTTTTTGTGTTTGCGTGCATCTAATTTTGTGTTCACAACTGTTTTTGTGTGTTTGTGTCATTTTTCGTAAGCCTCTGTTTTTGTGTCTGTTTTGTGTTTGTGTCTATTTTTGTTTTTTCATGTTTTCAAATGTTGAAGAAGAAAAACAGCTCATAATATCGAAAGGTTTTATTTGATGTATATAAAAAATAATAATTTTGTAATAATTCAAAAGACAGTGGAGCTCAATATATAAGTGAGTGAGTGAGTCTGTGTGGTTGTCTGTTCTTTCCAGGGTGTCCCTCACCTTTCACCCTCAGTGTCTGTCATACGTCTCTTGTTGTTTTTCTCTCTCCGTCTTCATAAACATTGTAACGTCTCCTCCATCCATCGACTGACAAAGTTCTTTCTCACCAGTGACTGACATGTTCACACCTGAAGGACCAGGATGTGTGACGACAGTTAAAGGAGGAGGTTTTTAAAGAGTCTGTTGATCGTGTTTGCTTTTGTCTTCGTCAGTGACTCCAGCGACTCCGGTGGATCACACTGCCGGGTTTTATTTACTCCCCTCAAAAAATGGCCCAGAAATACAAAACAAATGTACGAACTCTGAAAAAAATACAATTACCAAACACAAATGTACAAACTCTGAAAAAAAAACACAATTACCAAACACAAATGTACGAACTCTGGATATTTCTCTACAAACTATAACGTTTCTTCACCAACTCTGACATTTTTGTTACTTCTTTTTATTCTTACAAAAACTGAAACAAAATTCCAGCTTCCTGAATCAAATAAACACAAACACATACACTTGAAACAAATGCAAACGCAAAACAGACACAAAAACACATACACACAAAAATAGATGCAAATGCGAAACAAACATAAAAACACATACACTCAAAACAAATGCAAACGCACAACAGACACAAAAACACATACACACAAAAATAGATGCAAATGCAAAACAGACACAAAAACACATACACTCAAAACAAATGCAAACGCAAAACAGACACAAAAACACATACACACAAAAATAGATGCAAATGCAAAACAGACACAAAAACACATACACTCAAAACAAATGCAAACGCAAAACAGACACAAAAACACATACACTCAAAACAAATGAAAACGCAAAACAGACACAAAAACACATACACACAAAAATAGATGCAAATGCAAAACAGACACAAAAACACATACACACAAAACAGATGCAAACGCAAAACAGACACAAAACACATACACACAAAAATAGATGCAAACACAAAAACACATACACACAAAACAGATGCAAACGCAAAACAGACACAAAAACACATACACACAAAAATAGATGGACAAAAGAAAATTACACAAACCCTCAAAAACAAACACAAAAACAGATGCAAACACAAAATCACATATTCACAATTTCAAATATTTATAAAAAACTAAAAAAAACGAATAATCATTCCCCCAAAAATAAATAAATGCACTAAAAGAATTACAATTTCACATTAAAAACACTGCATTTAAATTTAAATTTTCTGAAAAATATCTACGAATTCTAAAACAAAATAAGAATTTCCTGAAGCAAATATTTTTTTAAACTGGAAAATGTAATTTTAATTTCAGAGTTTGTAAATGTACTTTAGGATTAATACAAAAAGAAAATTCTTACTATAAGGAATTTACCATCTCTTGAAACCAATTGTATAGTTTATAAATACATTTCAGGAAATATAAATATATTTTATAGTTTGTTTAGTTGTTTTAGGAAAATTGCAATAGTTTTTGACGGTTTGCAAAAGTCTTTCAGGGAATTATTATTTTGTTTCAAAGTTTCAAAATTTGTTCCAGAGTTAGTAAACTTATTTTACAGTTTGTACATTGGGTTCATGAAAGTGCGATTTTTATTCAATTTGTAAATTTGTTACAAGAAATGTTATTACTTTTTAAAAGTCAAGAATTATTTTTTTCCCTCAAATTAAAAAATAGGTTTAAAAAAATATTCATTTTAGTGTTGGCAATTTTTTCTTCACGAGTTTGTACATTTATTTTAATGAAAGTACAATTTTTTTTCAGTTTGTAAATTTACGTCAAGAAACTGTATGTTTTTTCCCTCAAATTTGTAAATATGTAAAAAAAAAAAACAAGGTCATTTTATTTCGAAGTTTCTATTTTTACCAAGAAATCATCATTTTGTTCTAAACTCTACGACGTCAAAAATGGTGACGACAGAAGCTTTAGAAGACGATCAGGTTCACGTCTCGACATAAAGACCAATAAGATCTGAGGATGAAGATCTTTTCTACTGAGACTCATGTCCTTCAAACACCTGAAGAAAACCTTCTTTACCATTTAAACGATTGAACGGCGGATAAAAGGAACGATTCCGACCCAAAGAAAGCAGATTCAGTCGAGGAATATAAATGTTGCACCAGGAACATGTATTTTCAACAACAGTTGAGTGAAAAAGGCTCGAAGGGCACGGATGGAGAATCGGAATCTAAAGGAGTGAAGGACCTTTGACCTTCAGCGGCACTGGTTAGTTTGGTCGGTGAAGAGAAACATAAACAAATACAACCTGGAGCTTCAGTGTTTGTGTAGAAGGACGTATAGAAGCTGGTGTGGGTTCAGGGCTACCTGTGTTGTTGCTCTGATGGTCGTCCAGGTCCCAGATGTTGTGTGTGAAGAGTCTGGAGAACCTACATGATGGTCGTAAAGAAAAGCTTTTGCCGTGTTGTCCAAGATTTCTACCGTCTCAGGTTTGTAGATAAATGAAGATATAAGACAAGTTTAGCCAAAAACTTTTTTTTTGTCATTTTTATTTGTTTTTACCAAATTAATAACATACAATATGTACTTTATTTTAGACATAATGAATCAAATTTTTCGTTTTCTTTTGGTACATTTTAAAAAATACAAATGGAGATTTACAGGCTTTCGAAGTATAAAGTTTAAAAGCGTCATGGGTTGTTTTTAAAAGTGAAACATGTATTTTACACTATTTTTTTGGGGTTCTTTAAATACATTTGCACTGGTGGAGGTTGATCCAGAGAAACATCAAGGGATAATGTTGTTTCAGGAAAATATAGTTTTTGTTTCTGCGTTTGTAATATTGTTTCAGGAAAATATGACTTTATTCTGCGTTTGTAATATTGTTTCAGGAAAATATGACTTTAATCTGAGTTTGTAAAATTATATCCGGAAAAAGGCATTTTTGTTACTGAATTTGTAATATTGTTTCAGGAAAATATGACTTTAATCTGAGTTTGTAAAATTATATCCGGAAAAAGGCATTTTTGTTACTGAATTTGTAAAATTGTTTCAGGAAAACAACATTTTTGTTTCACAGTTTGTAAAATAGTTTTAAGGAAAATATAATTTTTCTTTCAGAGTTTGTAATATTTTTTCAGGAAAATATAATTTTTGTTTGTAAAATTGTTTCACAGTTTATACATTTGTTTTAGAGTTTGTAAAATTTTTGTTTCAGAGTTTGTTAAATTGTTTAAGGAAAATATAATTTTTGTTTTAGAGTTTGTAAAATTAATTTAGGAAAATATTGTTCTTTTTCAGAGTTTGTAAAATTGTTTCTGGAAAATACATTTTTTGATTCAGAGTTTGTTAAATTGTTTGAGGAAAATATAATTTTTGTTTCCGAGTTTGTGATATTGAATCAAATTTTTCGTTTTCTTTTGGTAAATTTTAAAAAATACAAATGGAGATTTAAAGACGTTCGAAGTATAAAGATTAAAAGCGTCATGGGTTGTTTTTAAAAGTGAAACATGTATTTTACACTATTTTTTTTTGGTTCTTTAAAAACATTTGCACTGGTGGAGGTTGATCCAGAGAAACATCAAGGGATAATGTTGTTTCAGGAAAATATAGTTTTTGTTTCTGCGTTTGTAAAATTGTTTCAGGAAAATATGACTTTAATCTGAGTTTGTAAAATTATATCCGGAAAAAGGCATTTTTGTTACTGAATTTGTAAAATTGTTTGATGAAAACAACATTTTTGTTTCACAGTTTGTAAAATTGTTTTCAGGAAAATATCATTTTTGTTTCAGAGTTTGTAATATTTTTTCAGGAAAATATAATTTTTGTAAAATTGTTTCACAGTTTATACATTTGTTTTAGAGTTTGTAAAATTTTTGTTTCAGGTTTTTTTTTTAATTGTTTCAGGAAAAAAAAAAAAATTGTTTCAGAGTTCGTTAAATTGTTTTAAGGAAAATATATTTTTTCTTTCAGAGTTTGTAATATTTTTTCAGGAAAATATAATTTTTGTTTCTGAGTTTGTACAATTGTTTCACAGTTTATACATTTGTTTTAGAGTTTGTAAAAATTTTGTTTCAGGTTTTTTTTTAAATTGTTTCAGGAAAATATAATTTTTGTTTCTAAAATTGTAAAATTGTTTCTGGAAAACACCTCTTTTGATTCAGAGTTTGTTAAATTGTTTAAGGAAAATATAATTTTTGTTTCCGAGTTTGTGATATTGTTTCACAGTTTATACATTTGTTTGTAAATGTGTTCTTCTCTCATCGTCGTTGTGTTTCAACTCGTACGAAGAGAAAATGTTCACATCAAACTCAGGAAACGAGACGTTCTTCCAGGAGGATCTTCTCCACGTTCATAAAAGCAGAGACAATTTCCTGGTCATTGACAAGGAACGATGTCTTCAAGTGTCCAGATGTTGGGAGAGAACGACGTCCACTTCATTTCAAGATGGGATCGTCTACGAGAACAAATCTGCAATCAAACCTGGAGCCGCCGAGCTGTGAGGAGCAATCGACTCTGAATGTTGAACGTCCTCGAGAAGGTCCACGAGTGAGAGAAGAGGAGGGTCTCCAAGAGAGAGAAGGTCTTCGAGTGATTCTCGAATCGCGAGACACTTCAGCTCTGATTTGAGCTTCGTCGACTGGGATTTTGTTCTTCGACCAGCGGACTGAGACAAAAGACGAGGAAAAATTGTGACTTTTTTCTTCAAGAAATCATTTTCTACTTTATTTTTTCAGACCCACAAGGTTATACTTGTTGTCTTTGTATGAAACCGTTTTTATTATAATTATTTTTGTTTAGAACATTTTTCTTTCCTTTTTCTCTTTGTGTTTAAAATTTGGGTAAATATTAACATCGTCATTTTTAATCTTTTATCAGCGTTTTTTACTTAATGTTGCCGAATGTTTTTATTGGCAAATTGAGTTTAATTTTATGTATATATTTTTCTTTCTTTTTTCTTTTCTTACTTGCTTTGCATTTTGGAGTTTTCTATCAATATTTTGGCTCCTGTCTTTTGGATTGACGGCCCCTCACTATTGTACTGTATATATAATGTGGCCCTTGAACAAATATAATTTCTTACTAATGTTCTAGAACAAAGAGAGAAGAACAAAAACAAAAAAAGTGTTGTTTTTTTTAAGAAGCCCGTCCTGCAAAAAAAACAACAACAAAAAACACCGTAATAATTATTTTATATTAATTTTATCCTTTTTATTCTTTTGTGATTTTTTTTTTTTTTTACCAATTAATAACAAACAATATTTACTTTATTTAAGACATAATGAATCATAGTTTTCGTTTTCTTTTTGTAATTTTTTTTAAGTACAAATGGAGATTTACAGACTTTCGATTGTAATCTTCGAAGTATAAAGATTTAAAGTGAAGCATTTAAAGGTGAATATTACAGTATTTTTTACAGTACTCAGGGTCAAGGTAACCCGAAGGCTCAAAAAAAAATGTGTGTGTGGTATCCCTTGTGTTGTCTCTGGGTCAAGGTGACCGTAAGTCATGAGAACAAATGTGTTTGTGGTATCCCTTGTGTTGTCTCTGGGTCAAGGTGACCATAAGGCCCGAGAATAAATGTGTTTGTGGTATCCCTTGTGTTGTCTCTGGGTCAAGGTGAACGACCTCCCTGGCTTCCATAAATGCATATGGAGTGGTGGAGCTTGTTTACCTTGACCCAGAGACAACACAAGGGATACCACAAACACATTTGTTTTCGGAACCTCCCGGGTCAACTTGACCCTAAGATAAGACAAGGGTTGAAATGTCGTTGTACATCGAGAATATGTGTGTATATGTTACGAGGTGACTTATAAAAAGTTAGTTATTAGTTAAAAAGAAATTTAACTTCTTTAGGGTTCAGATTTTATACATTGCCGTTTAGGGTCCGTCAAGCAAAAATAAAACAGCAAAAAGTATCAAATAAAGCTAAATATGCTAGAATTCTCACTTGTTTTTATCTTATATAAAAGTCGTTTTTACCGAATATATTTTTATATTCACTTAAATCTTTTTAAAGGGCAAGAAATACTCGCAAAAAATAACGAAAACCACAGGGGAAAAAAAAAGGCTAAAAATAAAAACCTTTTGATCATATTTTTACCAAAAGAAATGCTGAAAGGAAATAAATTCAAAAATAATAAAGTTCCTACATGACCTCTGACCTCTGAATGGAATACTTAAACCAATGAAAATGTAGTTAAAAATGTTGTATTTTATTCATAATTTTTTTTGGACCATGTTCTTGTTAGAAGAAAAAAATGATAGTATTTCAATTAACTTCTGACACATTTTCACGAACTCAAGGCAGATTTGATCGGATTAAAAAGAGGAAATTGGCGTCACTCGGATCGGAACCGAAGAGGTCAACCTGTGAAAATGAAAAGGTCAACCCCCCCGACACCCCCCCGTCATGTCTCATTGATCACTCTTGACAGTCTATTATGAACCTGGACCAGGTGCGGAATCTTAGTTTGTCGGGAATCGTTGGTGTCAGTGGAGGGTTATTCGAGGTGACGGAAACATGCTCGGATCTCCGGCTGCATGACTCGCACGCCTGCCACTGGTGACAGTGATTGACAGTTGATTGATGGCTGATTGTTAGGCGGCAACTCCTCACACACACACACACACACACACACACACACACACACACTCTTGATGCCAGTCTGCCAGCTCAGAGTTAGCAACAGTCTGCGTTTTGCCTCCCTCACTTCTCCAAGCCAGTCGCTCTGCACTGCGGCAGGCTGGGGAAGCAGACTCACACACACACACACACACACACACACAGACTCACACACACACACACACACAAACACACTCTTCTCTGCTCCACTCCCGGATTTTTTGGAAAGGGAAGAGATGAGGAAGGAGGCGAAAGCGAGATGCGCGGAATTCTTTTTCCCAATTTTTTTTTTTTCAAAAAGGACTTTTCCGGGGATTTTTTTTTTAATTTATTTGATATTTGCCTGATGCTGAAAGTTGGAGTATCTCAGGTGCGAACTGGAATACACACCGGCAAGACGAAGTCAGAAAAAAACGAAAGAAAGGAATTTTTGCATCCGTGTGGTGGATTTTTTTTTTTGGGGGGGGAAGATTCTGAGTCGCAGCAGATCCATCGTCAAGGAGCGACGCCGGGATGTCCTGGTGTCACCCCTGGATGTTGTTGCCGCAGCAGGGCCTTCGTAAGGAATCTCCCGCTTATCGACCATTACATCCCATAAAAAAAATAAAAAAAAGGTGGAATCTGACTGCTCGGAGAAACCCGGAGAGAATTCCGAGCGGCTTCCAGACAGACTGACCTACATTTAACACTGCGTGGAGTCGCAGGCGGCGAGAGAGAGGGAGGGAGACGGAGAGACACAAAGGTGAAAAGAGGATCCACTTCTGTGGCTCTTAAAGGTGTTATTACCTGCTGTTTTTTTTTTTTAAAAAGGGATTCTCCGAGACCGGGGCTCCAGGCGTGCAAATGATCCTCTTTTCATCATCTTCAGATGATTCTCTCGTCCATTTCATCTCCATCTTTATCACCGTAGCCCCGGCACTCCATCCATCCCTCCGTGTCCAACAACACCCTTATCGCCCTCCCACGTTTATCTCCCCCCTTTCATTCCTCCCTTTTTTTCGTGGTGGGAGAAAGAATATTTTCGGAGGTGGATTACTTTGTCTTCGCCGCTATCTGGCGTCGCTGGAGAGAAAACAGCAGCTCAGTCTGGTTTTCGAGCTCATCATCCATCTGATCCCTTTTCTTTCTTTTTTTTATTACCCAAGAATCTGGTTCTTACGTTTATCTTCTCTCCGACTGAACCGAAGAAATGTACGGTGGGGAGTTTAACGGCTGTACGTTCTTATCGATTTGAGCGTCGTTCCTTCTTTTCGTTTCGGTCGCTTCGACCTCGCTTCAGTCCCGATCTCAAGACGTCGTATTTAACTCTGGAACGATCGGAATAATTCATAAAATACGTCAATTTAAAGATTTATTTGTACAACTATCTGAGGTTAAGCTCGTGAAAGTCTTCATTACGATGTCAAATTTTCCAAAATTTCGTTGCGATGCAATATGGAAAGCGACAAATTTTTGGGTCCGATCCACCGTGACGATTCGGTAACATCTCTCCGGCAACCGTTGTAGAATCGAACGCTCAAGTTTAAGAAGTCAGACGGTAAAGTCCGCAGAGACAGCAGCGTCCTAATTTTCTTCACTTATCTCGACATAAGATGAACGGCTACGATGCTCGACTTTCCGCTAATTTTCGACCTAATTCTTGGGAGACGGTTGTCGTTTTGTCGCGCGAACCAAAGATCGCACAACGAGTGACGTCGAACAAGAGATCGCACCATTAACCGTCACGTACGCTTCGTGAACATCATGATCATTCTACCATCCTCTTCTATTTTCACTTGTATCGATGACATTCCTTATCCAAATGTGCTGATCGGTCGTTGCTAATCATGTAAGCTAGCAAAAGCTAGCTATATGGCGTTTTTCACTGGCTAGTCCACGTCCCGTTTGATTGACTCTGGTTCGTATTTTCTTCGGCAGATACAATTTTTTTAGTGATGTGCTTATGAAGCTTCATGAAGCAGCGTCATGTTGTTCAGAGGTCAGTAGGTGGCGCCATCAGTTTAAAATGATGTGTTGTTTCATCAAAACAGTGTATTTAAAACAAAGGAAAATAGTGCAGAGACGCCATCTAGTGGACTCTGAAAATAATGACACTGCTTCATGAAGCTTCATCAGACCATCACTACTACTTTTAGAACCTGCTCCGTTCTGGTTCTGAGCCGCCACTAAAAGAAAGCTAACGTCGACCGACTGCCTGCTACTGTCCTAAAGAACACAAGAAACAAACCTTGACTTTTTTTTAAAAACTACTACAAGAAAGAGTACGATTTGTCGGTAATACATTTTGTTGTTTTTAGCTCTTCTAATAAGCAAATAATATTTACATAAAAGCAATCGTCAGTCCTTTAAAAATGGCGTAGTACATTGAAAACAGTGCAATAGTAAAAAAAAATATAAGATACAAACTAAATCTTCTACATTACAAGTCTTCCGTTGTTGTTGGTCGTTGTTGTGTCGCGTACAAAATGCTAACGTGTTCCGCGGCGCCATGTTATGAAGGCGAGTAGGTAGCGAAGCAACGGACAAGTTGAGTCAAGTCGGATAGGTTTCATTAGCTTAGCTTGTGGCTAATTATCAGTATCTTGTTTGTTTTTTTTAATTCATTTTCTTTTGTTTCATTTATGTCTATCCCACTTCAAAAGTATTAGTAATAGTATTGTGTTCATCCTGTAGTGAGGAACTCATTTTCCAGCAACCGTTGTTTCATCAATAGCAACTTCAAGCGTAGCTATTGTTGTTGTGGTTGTACGTTGAATATTGGTCCTGATAGAACCAGAGCTGCACAACCCCCTGAGGTTTTTGTTCTATAACTTCAGGTTCTACGAAGAGTGCGAAGTCCTCTACTGTAACTTGAGCTTCGCTATTGGTTAATCCTGGAGGCCAATGGTGGAGCTTGTATAGAGGGCAGAGCACTATGAAGTAGAACCCCTGAGTTATGTGTTCTATAACTTCAGGTTCTACGAATAGAGCTACGCCCTTAAACCAAGCTTCGCTATTGGTTAATCCATGAGGCCAATAGTGGAGCTCGGTTAGAGGGCAGAGCACTATGAAGTAGAACCCCTGAGTTATGTTTTCTATAACTTCAGATTCTACGAATAGTGCGAAGCCCTCTAACCGAGCTACACAATTGGCCTCGAAGATTAACCAATAGCGAAGCTCCGTTTAGAGGAAGTACTATATCATAGAGCTCCGCCCTCTAACCGAGCTACACAATTGGCCCCGAAGATTAACCAATAGCGAAGCTCCGTTTAAAGGAAGTACTATATCATAGAGCTCCGCCCTCTAACCGAGCATCGCTATTGGACTCCAGAATTAACCAATAGCGAAGCTCGGTTAGAGGGCGGAGCTCTATGATGTAGAACTTCCTTTTTTTGGGGTGTTTAAGTAAATCTTTGTATTAATTTACCAGGATTTAATCTGAGGATTCATGGTTAATTATTTCTACATAGGCATGGGCCACTGTTTGTCCCAGCTACACAGGGCAAGATGCATCATTTCAAGGACTTTAAACTATTTATAACGCACCAATCTTTACATGTTATGGCTCAAGAAAATAATTAAAATAGATCCCAGATAAGGCGACTCTCAGATTAGCATTGCTAGCGTAGCATAAACGTACTTAACGTACTTTTTCATATCTTGAGGAATCAACAGAGCCATGAAAACAAAAAAAACTCTTCCGGTCCTGGCAGTGCGGCGGCGGAGGATAATGTTTAGTGGCGGGAGCGTGACCACGTCTCTATCAGATCCCAAATACATGTGAAAGTGGATTAAACTGTGACTCATTGATTCCAGAAGCTGCTTCTGTAAGATGAAGAAAATGTTCCTTACGTGGTAATCTTTCGATCTATTCCATGTGTTTATTCATTCGCCATCATCACGTGACTCTGTGGAAAAAAAGCGACGACGTAAATAAAGGTTGTGTTTCCGAGCTTCTGGTTTATGTTTTGATTTTTCTGGATTTTTTTTTTTCTCCACACGCACCTCATTCCCTTCCCCACTCCATCCTTTGGCTGGGCTCCTCGGGGACCCGGGTTGAGGACATGAAAGGGGATTGCAGCTGAAGAAGAGGAAATGACATGGCTAATGGAAGAGGACACACCGGCACCTGTCAGGGAGAATCAGGCGAGCCGAGGGGACGGGAATGAATTATTCATCGTCGGGGGCCAAAAGAATTACACCTCGTTGAATGCGTTTAATCAGAATATTTTTCGTAAACTCCTTTTTCTCTCCCGTGCAATTCAGTGAAGTCAGCGATAAAAGTGTGATATTAGTGGAATATTTTCTCACTTTTATTTGTGTATATGTGGATTTTTTATAATCAATATTACCTGCATTATTTCTGTTATAGTTGTTGTTATTTTTATCATTCTTATCATTATCATTGGTGACGTTTATACTACTAAATGATTTCAAGTACTTTTTGTCAATAGTGTATTATGGTGAGTGTATTTGTTTACAAGTAAATAATGAAGATATTATCATTATTACATTATTCGAAAGCCTTAAAACTACACAAAGAGAAGACAATTGTTGTCATCATTTTATTGATGAATTAAATACAAATAAACCATAAATCATAAAAGTAAAATAGAGATTGAGAATACAAGGGATGAATTAAATACTGTAAAATATAAATATTATTTTCATTTTTTAATTTATTTTCTTTTTGTTATATTTTTTGGACCAGTTTAGTAAAAAAAAGGTTCCGTACTTGTTTCGCATGAAAACTGTCAAATATTGTGCGATTCCTTTGAATGTATTGTGTTCTTTTCTTTTGTGATATTTTCTTATCAGACAAAACAAATGATTTTTAACTATTTTATTCCCTTTTATGATTCATGAGTAGCATTTTACAAGGAAGGAGGAATTTGAGATCAGTTTCGTAAAAATGTTTCATGAAATCTGATTCTGATGGAAGTTAAAACCAGTATTTCAGATGTTATTTAATTTTTTTTATGGAGGATCGCCAAGGTAACTAGCAAAGTAATTCATATTATTGTACACTTTTGTAAATTTGATACTTTATTTCTTCATCATTGTGTGATACTTTTGTACTGTATTTTTGACGGCTGCTTTTTTATTTTTTTAATATTTTTGGGTCTCAGACCAAACTGATTGAATTCTGAACAATTATATTCAAAATTCAAAATTTTACAAGGAAGGAGAAGTACGTCTATATTTTGAGGCAAAAATCAGTTCGAAATTTGAGACCAGTTTAGTAAAAACATATTTCATACTTCCATGAAATCTGATCCTCATTGAAGTTGAAAACTATCAAGCAGTATTTCAGATGTTTGTTTCTTTGGGGTCACCAAGGTAACAAGCAAAGTACTTTTGTAAAGTTGATGAAACTTTAGTTCTTCATCATTGTGTGATACTTTTGAATGTATTTTGATGGCTGTTGTTTTCTTACGTGATATTTTGGGGGTCAAACAAAACAAATGATTCTGCATATTTTATTCACTTTTCAGATTCACAAATAACACTTTACAAGGAAGGACAAGTACGTCTATATTTTATGGAGAAATTAGTTCAACGTTTTAATAAAAAATAAAAAAAACTGATTCTGAATAAAGTGCAAAACTATCAACCAGTATTTTGGATCGCTGAGGCAAACAAAGTCAAGAGGTCTTCTGGGTCAAAATACCTCCAGCAAGTATTCCTGGATAACATTTTCAACTTTTGACTCTTATTCTGATAATATATTAAGCATTTAAGTGACAAAGCAATGTGGATTATGATTTGACCATGACGGGGAATTGTTTAGACGCCTTTTTATCCAACTATTTTTTGGTTTAATTTACGAAAATTTCGGAGAAAACGGTGAAAGAAATTAAAAAACTTTTCTATGTATATTTATATTTTTACTATCTTTTTTTTTAACAAACCTGATTAGGTGTCGTGCAGCATCTGCTTAAAACCCGGAGGAAAAATGTTGAATGAATTAAATGTTTATTTATTTACATGTAATTTTTCTCGTCCGCCTTCACCTCCTGCAGCCGAACCGTCTTCACCTCCGTCTGCTCGCCTCGGCGGACGAGCTTGTTTAGGCCGCCGTGCTCTTTCCATATCAACATAATAAGCCTGACCTTTACATAAACATGCATCCGATGAACCCCCACCTCCGCCGCCCCCTCCATCCATACCGTCTCACATCACATGACAGGTCCATTATGTGGAAATGGCAAGTACACGGAAACATCTCTGGCTCTGAGCCACTTACAGTGAATCACCAAGATGATGCGTTCACTGTCTCATATGTGTCAGTTTTCAAGGGATCCATATGCATTTGCATTCCTCGCGACCCAGTGAGCAGCGTCTGGATGTTTCGCGAATGAATGAACAAACATCACATGTTGTCAATATCTAAGAGTGGCTGTGTTTCCTCCGGAGTCAATAAAGGTTTTTTTTTTACTTCACTCTGAGTGTGTTTTTGTGTTTTTTAAATGAGATTTTAAATTTTACGACAAAACAAGCGGTCGTTTGACTTTGTTTTTGAAAAATAATGTGAATATAAATTAATTAAACACACATTTATTCATTTATTTATTTATTCATTTATTTTCTGTCACTCGGATTTATTTAATAATTAAATTGAGTAATTTTTAATTTATGTCTAAAATTATTCAAGCAATAGTTTTCTTTTTGCACCTTTTTTTGTTTATTATTAAGCATTTATTTGTTTCCTTAGTTATTGATTTATAACTCATGCATTTATTTAGTTGTATAAACCTTTTATTCCCACATTATTTTTGAACTTCAAAAAAGAATCACAAATGGACGAAAATACATAATTAAGTTATTATTATATATTTTTAAAATACTAAAAAGCTAAATATAAGCGGAACATTTGTTCTAAACTGTTTGTTTTTGTTATTTTATTTACTTTGTCTGCAAAGAAAAAATCACCAAAAATGACCAAAATAAATGCAACCATTTAAGAAAAAGCATAAAATTTTTTGTTTTTTTTCTTCATAAAAAATTAGTAAGTAAGTAATTTTTATTTATATAGCGCTTTTCCAGACCAGGGTCACAAAGCGCTTAAACAATCAAAACAATATTCAATAAAGTACATACTTTAAAGATCAAGATAATACTGAGAACAACACAGGAGTTCCAGAAAATCAAGGAAAAGCCTGAACAAATAAAAACGTCTTAAGACATTTCTTAAAAGAGTCAGTAGATCCATCAAGCGCAAAGAGAGAGGATTAAAATAATGATAATAATAAGGATTCAAATAATTAGTAAAAAATCTCCATTTTGTCTTCTCTTGTCAACCTCTTCATTGCGTATTTATTAAGTGAAACAAGTGTTTTTGTGCAATATTTAATAACAACAGCAACACAAATAGCTTCACTAAATTGCTAATACGTTAGCTTGATAGCTAGTAGTAGCTACTAGCGTAGCTTGCTTGGCTAATGATGCTAATCGCTTCTTTCCTATGAAATATTATTAAAAAGAAATGTATTTGAAGTGATTAAAGCGTACTTGGGCTAACAGTTCTGATGTTTTCCATTCAATATTTTCTTTTATCGTTGATATTGTGCATCACTTCCTGCGCCGCGTGTCTTCCTGTGTTCCCGCCGCCTTAATTCTTCGTACGCCGCTTCACTCCGACGCCGCTCATGTTGTTTTCTGCGTCGCTTAATCTGCCGCTAATGCATCAAATTTCCTTTTTCCACGAGCTCTTCCTGAACACAGTGTTTCGTAAAAAACCTTCTCCAGGAACAAACTCGTTGTAATAAACTTGGAATTCATATCCTTCTGCTCTCTGGCTCGGATGCCACGTCTGACATTAAACCGATGACGAGGCGTTAAAAAAATAATACTCGTGATTTCTTTTAATTACAACCTCCGTGACTCCTGGTTTTATCGCAGCAGCTCCAGGAAATGCCAAATGTTGTTTGCGCTTAATTACTGCTGAGTTTTTAATAATGTCATTAGAAGCGAGAGTTGTGAGGTGAGTTCGGAAAAAAACACTTTTTATGTCGGAGCTTATTAGGTTCCATTTTTCTCCTTTATTATATTTCTGTTTTATTCTGATGCTAATTATTGTATTTATATTTATTCTATTCTGATTTCTGCTTCATTTTGATGCCTATTATTGTATTTATATTGATTTTTAATCTTATTTATACATTTTATTTAAGTGGCAATATCTTACCGTCAATATTTATTAATGTTTGCATTTTATTTTTTTAATTTCTGCTTCATTTTGATGCTAATTATTGTATTTATATTGATTTTTAATCTTATTTATACATTTTATTTAAGTGGCAATATCTTACCGTCAATATTTATTAATGTTTGCATTTTATTTTTTGAATTTCTGCTTAATTTTGATGCTAATTATTGTATTTATATTGATTTTGAATCTTATTTAGACATTATTTTTAAGTGGCAATATCATACTGTCAATATTTATTAATGTGTGCATTTTATTTTTTTGAATTTCTGCTTCATTTTGGTGCTTATTATTTTATTTATATTGATTTTTAATCTTATTTATACATTTGATTTAAGTGGCAATATCTTACCATCAATATTTATTAATGTGTGCATTTTATTTTTTGAATTTCTGCTTCATTTTGATACTAATTATTGTATTTATATTCTTTCTAATCGTATCTATACATTTTATTTAAGTAGAAATATTTGTCCAATTTCTTATTAAAAGTAATACAATGTATTTTATTTATGATGGATTTATACATGTTTCTCTGTATCTGTTTTCATTAACTATATTGTCTTACATGTCTTATCCCTTATTTTAAAAAGCTCTTTTTATTTTTTTTAAATATAATTATATCTAATATCTTCTTGTTCTTTCCATCAATATTTATCAATGTGTGCATAATTTTTTTTTTTGATTTCTGTTACACTTTGATGCTACGTATTGTACTTTAATTCTACTCTCAATATCATTTTTATATTTGATTTGTATAAAAGCCCAATTTCTTTTTAATTTAAATAAATATATTAGATTTCATAACATTGCGATTAACGTGATTTATTTTCCTTAAATTAAATAATAATATTTTAGTTATATTTCCTTAAAATTGTACATGTTTGTTTGTCTGTTGCCATTAGAAACACAATCCTCAATATCAATATACTTGATAACCTTGTTTTAATTTATTTATTTATTGATTTGTTTCACTCATTGAAAAACACAATGGCAACACTAACTTACCCTTCGTTCTTTCATCTTTTGTTTATTTAACAAATTAAACCAATTATTTTAATTGTCTTGCTGTTTATCATTAAAGCTTATTATCGTAATTAATATAGTAAGTCAGTAAGTAAGTAATTTATATGTCAATATAACAATATAAGATAAGATATCTTTATTTTTCCCACAGTGGGGAGAGAACATAATTAAAGCAGCTATATTTACACGTAGTTGTACACAATACAGAATTGAGAGTGAAGAAGGTGCAAAACCACAACAGCCTATAAAATAAGTAAGAAAGTAATTTGTATTTATATAGTGCTTTTCCAGACCAGGGTCACAAAGCGCTTAAACAATCAAAAAATATTCAATCAAGTATATACTTTAAAGGTCAAGATACTGCTGTTGTACATTTTTTATTGTATGTGGTAACATTGTTTTTTAAAATAGCTAATTTTATAGAATGAAGATTATTATGATTTATTTCGCTTTATTTCCTATTTATCATAGTATCTTTCGCCATTAAATACATTATATTCCCAACTCTTTTTTTAATGTATGTAATAGTTATTAGAAGTTCAATAGTAGTAATAATTTTATTTTTCCCATTCAAAGTGCGTTTATTTATTTTAGTGTAGGTTTTTTTCCATCAATTTGTTGACACAATAGAGTCATGGAAAGAATAGTGGGAACAATAGACCAGGAAATACGTCGCAGTACATATTAAGATGAAAAATATATATATATTTGTTGTATCTTCGACTGTAATCCAACAGAATCGGCTTTAAACTAAAGCCAAGTTAACTTTAAACTAAAGCCAAGTTGACGTTAGCGTCTTGTTTTTCTTCGCTGGAGCTCGTGTTCACACGACAGACGAGACAAACCTGCTCTGAACACACTGACTCGACTGCGACTCTTGTTGTGTCAACAAGTCGCCGCGAGATAACACGACCCTCCTCGAGTGGAAAGAAAAAAAAAATAAAAAAATAAGACGACGCACATGTTCTCTGTGGTGTGTGTACACAGTTTCAAACAGTGTTGAACAAATACCTGAATTTCAGTTGAACTGAACCAACTGATGTGTTTACGTCTTAACTGATTTCTGCTGACACACCTTTGGAGACGGAGATGGAGGGAAAGATTACGCGGCAATTTTTTTTTTTCTTTTTCTCGTCTGACCGTGACCTTTTATCCTCCACCGTTTTTTAATTAAAATAAAAAACACAATAATGTTGTGAGCTGTTAAGATTTAGGTTTGAGTTGGAATGACTTAGCATACATGCTAGCTACACTTCCTGTTAGCATTGTTAGCATAAACCGATACATCAACGAAGTAAAAGTTCTCAACCTTGTGCGAAAATATGAATAAATACTTTTTTATCGTACATTTATTTATCCTTCAATATCTCTCTAGGTGGAACTTTTTTGTTTTTCAACTATGCTATCTTAAGTTTAGCTATTGTAGCTAAGCTATGTAGCGTTTGGCTAACTTTGGCTAAATTTAAATCAAGCCAAGTGATAAAGAAAAACTACTTTAATATAATAGGAAATCTTTACAAAAATCACTTTAGAAACAAGGAAACTTTCAAGAAACAAGTTGTTTTATTTTATTGTATATTAGACTATTTTTATAAACTTATATATGTTGAAAAAATATGAATGAACTGCACTACTTTAATTTTTATTTTCCCGCAAACAGGGGGGTTTTGAGGGGCAAACATACAAAAATAAAGTAAACAAGCAGTAATAAATTCAAGCTAAATATGCTAAAAAATATTATTACATTTCAATGTATTTTAAATCACTTTTTTCTTCTAGTCAAGCACATGTTCTAAATACTATTTTTTGATGGGCAATAAATACTCACAAAAATGAGAAAAAAAAGTCCTAAACATGATTTTATATTTAAAGACTATTAAACAAAATAAAATTGTTAGTTTCTATTTATCTTCTACGTCATGAGGGCCAAATGGCTTCATGTGGCCCCCGGGTCATGAAATTAATTAGTAATGAAATGAATCCAAAATCCAAAACAGTTTAGTTATCATCATATCAGTTAAATTCTAATTTCTGACTGCCTTTTTAACAACAATATGTTTTCTGCACTCTATTTTTTTGTATTTTGTAAGGTCTACTAGTGGGTTTAAGGAAGTAATATGTAAACAGAAGACCTTTATTTCTGGCTCCTGTTGCTGTTAAAAAAGTTGTATCTTTGCTGCTGTGAAAACTGAAGCGTCTCAAGCTCTGCTTCCACAGTCAACATGTTGTTTATGAAGTTAAAGTAAGGATTTTTTTGAGGGTCTTTTTTTAGGTACTCTTAGTACTTAAGCCATGATATAAATGAATGCAACCGCCGTCTCACACCTAATGCTGTTCGGTCTTATCCACATGTATCTATGCGGCCCTCGTGAGGTCAAAATACTACTAATAATACAAATAATAATACAAGAAGTACTATAAAACTGACCGTTTCTTTTTATGTTTCCGGTGACTATCCAACAATGGTATTACTAGTAAGGCTCTACATGTAACTTCTTAAAGATCCTTGTGATTTTTATTGATTTTTTTCCACTCGGTTCTTTTTATTGGTAATGTTTTTCAGAAAAGAATGAGCTTTTCCATCACATCTTAAAATGGAATTTATATTAAATGAAATATAACTATATTTATTTCCTGCCGTAATATGTTTGTTATCCTTTTTTTTTATATTTACAAATATATTAAATATACTTCTTAAATAAAATACAGTTTAAATTTGAATAATATACAATTATATTAACACTAATGCTTATTAAAGAATGTACTTTTATTTATTATCATTTTTTATAACAGTCACAGTCTATAATGTGGCCCCTTAGGAAATTTATTTGCCGAATGCTAACATGCTAACAGCTCTACATGTAACTTCTTAAAGATCCTTGTTATTTTTATTGATTTTTTTTCCTCTCTGTTCTTTTTATTGGTGATGTTTTTCAGAAAAGAATAAGCTTTTCCATCTCATTTTAAAATGGAATTTATATTAAATGAAATATAACTATATTCATGGCTTAATGTGTTTGTTATCCTTTTTTTTTAATTTACAAATATATAAAATCTACTTCTTAAATAAAATACATTTTAAAATTGAATAAAATACACTCATATTAACACTAATGCTTATTTAAGAATTTACTTTCATTTATTATTATTTTCACAGTATATAATGTGGCCCCTTAGGAAATGTATTTGCCGAATGCTAACATGCTAACAGCTCTACATGTAACTTCTTAAAGATCCTTGTTATTTTTACTGATTTTTTTCCTCTCTGTTCTTTTTATTGGTGATGTTTTTCAGAAAAGAATGGGCTTTTCCATCTCATTTTAAAATGGAATTTATATTAAATGAAATATAACTATATTCATGGCTTAATGTGTTTGTTATCCTTTTTTTTAAATTTACAAATATATAAAATCTACTTCTTAAATAAAATACATTTTAAAATTGAATAAAATACACTCATATTAACACTAATGCTTATTAAAGAATGTACTTTTATTTATTATCATTTTTTATAACAGTCACAGTCTATAATGTGGCCCCTTAGGAAATGTATTTGCCGAATGCTAACATGC
Organism: Callionymus lyra; assembly: GCF_982586985.1. Lineage (NCBI taxonomy): Eukaryota > Metazoa > Chordata > Actinopteri > Syngnathiformes > Callionymidae > Callionymus > Callionymus lyra. Next base: position 17,680,558 of record NC_141834.1, read on the forward strand.
TAACAGCTCTACATGTAACTTCTTAAAGATCCTTGTTATTTTTATTGATTTTTTTTCCTCTCTGTTCTTTTTATTGGTGATGTTTTTCAGAAAATAATAAGCTTTTCCATCTCATTTTAAAATGGAATTTATATTAAATGAAATATAACTATATTCATGGCTTAATGTGTTTTTTATCCTTTTTTTAAAATTTACAAATATATAAAATCTACTTCTTAAATAAAATACATTTTAAAATTGAATAAAATACACTCATATTAACACTAATGCTTATTTAAGAATTTACTTTCATTTATTATTATTTTCACAGTATATAATGTGGCCCCTTAGGAAATGTATTTGCCGAATGCTAACATGCTAACAGCTCTACATGTAACTTCTTAAAGATCCTTGTTATTTTTATTGATTTTTTTTCCTCTCTGTTCTTTTTATTGGTGATGTTTTTCAGAAAAGAATAAGCTTTTCCATCTCATTTTAAAATGGAATTTATATTAAATGAAATATAACTATATTCATGGCTTAATGTGTTTTTATCCATTTTTTTTAAATTTACAAATATATCAAATCTACTTCTTAAATAAAATACATTTTAAAATTGAATATTAACACTAATGCTTATTTAAGAATTTACTTTAATTTATTATTATTTTCAGTCACAGTCTATAATGTGGCCCCTGAGGAACTGTATTTACCGACTGCTAACAAGCTAACAGCTAGCATACTTCAAATGTTATTCTCAGACTGTAGCTCAGTGACTTAGTCGTTTCAGGAACTTCAAAGTAAGCGAAGTCGGAACAACGTGTTCAGCAAAGTGAAGAAATGATCCAGGATCTCAGCGAACAGAACGGCGCCCCCGGGGATCCAAACAGGTTCCTCTGGACTCGCGCTCACAACAGCAGGACACAAATGACAGTAATAACCACCGAGAGCGAGGCGGGTTCACCGAGTTCAACCGGCGAGTTTTCACTCTGAACTCCAAGGTGACTTTCAGCAGACGGAGTTTACCTGCCGGTGCGACGCGGGGAATCGCCGATCGATACCTTTAACACACTGTGACAAAAGCGAACACACAAGAAGTAGTACACACCTCTTCCAGACGGTCCCATATGGACTCATTAAGGGGCCGGTCTATCGCCACCTGTGCCTGCGAGGGGCCCAGCGGACCGGCGTTGACACTGACGACGGACAGGACGTGCACGAGGGAATATTCTCGTGCACGTCCTCGCCGGTCAGGTGCAGGCCGTCATCCTCGGAACCACACAAGCATGGGACGTGTGTCTGGATCTTCTCGAGGGGCGTCATGGAGGCGGTCTGCAAAAAAAACAGCAACTCAAACTTTTATAGTTTAAGGGTTAAGAAGGAAATATAAACAAAGACACATAAAGTGTACAAGTAGAACATCGATACACTGATATATATCGCTGTGTATATATATTTAATCAAAATAAATTACACTTAAACATGCAACTATTTAGTGCGTTAGTTCATTTTTGTGTTGCAATTAATCTTCTGGCCGCTAGATGGCAGCAGTCATTACGTCCTCCACATAAAATCCTGCGAGATCCTGATCGATGACTGAGGACGAGAGGATACAGTCGACTCCAGCAGCTTTGGAAGCTGATGTTTTGGACCTATTTTGGTTCCAAAACAAATGAAAGTAGTTACGACTTCATCAAGAGTCATGTGGTCTGTAAATACTACAACACCAGAGACATGTACTCAACAATAATACACATATATCCTTGTTACTACAGTATCACATATGTATCGTATTGTTATACATATGGTGACGCAAGATTTTTGACAATACACACCCTTAGTGTTTAACCTAATAAACTATACAACAAAATATAGTTTATTGTATTGCTGCTGTGTATTGAAACATGTATCGTAACGCCAGATACTTGCCAATAGACACCCCTTATAGAAAGAAAGAAAAAAAACTGAAACTTAAACTAAACAAAAATGTAAAAGATGTCATAGAAAATATAGAATTACTAGAAATTATAAAATGTCACTTTTGTCATCAATATTACACAATACCAACACACTAACGTCTACGTTTTAGCTAAAGGAATAATTAAATCCTGCGAGATCCTTACAATGACTGAGGACGAGAGGATACAGTCGACTCAAGCACCTATTAAAGCTGATATTTAAAGCAGTTACGACTTTGTCAAGAGTCAAGTACCTCGGAAATACTGCAAATATTGTTCCTACAGTATCAGAATGTATCATATAGTGGCGTCTGTATCGTGATACCTATCGCCGGATTCTTGCTAATGGTATGTTGGATATATACACAAGTCAATCTATGAAAGCTTTTGTGTCCAGTCATGAGGTCATCAACATGTTAAAATATATAAAATGTATATGGAAGTAAAATAAAAAGTTTGGGTTTTACAAATGTTCTGCTCGTTTACAGGCTTTTTATTGAGTAAATGTAAAGTGTCTTGATGTGTCAAAAGGCTGACTGTTGAAAAACCTCATCTTTTTCTGAAACAACACACCTTCAAGACGTTATAGTTTATTGGTTATGAGGGAAATATACACAAAGACACACAAAGTGTACAAGTAGAACATGTGACAACATATCGATACACTGATATATATCGCTGTGTATATATAATTAATCAAAATAAATTACACTTAAACAGGCAAATATTTACTGCGTTACTTCATTTTTGTGTTGCAATTAATCTTCCGGCCACTAGATGGCAACAGTCGTTACGTCCTCCGCAGCCAAAGAATCAATAAGATCCTGATGAATTGGCTGAGGACGAGAGGATACAGTGGAATGCAGCAGCTTTTAAAGATGATGTTTTGGACATATTTTGTTTTGAAAACAAATGAAAGCAGTTACGACTTCGTTATGAGTCATGTGGTCTGTAAATACTACAACACCAGAGTCAAGTACTTGGAAATACTTTAAATATTGTTCCTACAGTATCACAATGTATCATATAGTGGCGTCTGTATCGTGATACATTTCGCCAGATTCTTGCCAAAAGGTTGTATAAATACAGAGTCACTCAATCAAAGCTTTTGTGTCCAGTCATGAGGTCATCAAAATGTTGAAATAAATCAAATGTATTTAAAAGTAAAATATAAAGTTTGGGTTGTACAAGTGTTACTTCGTTTACAGGCTTTTTATTGAGTAAACGTAAAGTGTCTTGATGTGTCAAGAATCACAAGCTGACATTGTTGAAAAACCTTGTATTTTTCTGAAATAAAACCCCTTCAAGACATTATATATTATTATTTGATATATTATTATATATTATATATATTATGCTATTGTGTTTAAACTACAAGAGAGGTTGACAAGTTTATTCTGATTTTGGTATGTATGGTCAATTTGTCAATCCTATTTCACTGCAAAAAGAAAAACCCAAAAGATTCTAATGCTTTGGATGTTTTTATATAGAGATTTTTATGAATCAAACAAATAGAAAAAAACACCAAAAATAGCATTTATTTCCAAACATTAAGTACTTCAAAAGTTCATTCAGATTTTTAAAAAGTTGAGTCAATATGTAAACCATATTTTACTGCAAGAACCAACAAAGAAACTGTTTTTTTGTTTAGATATAGGAGGGGGCTTCTTTGCAAAATGCGCCATTATAATGTAGGCATTAGTTTCACCGACTGAATATCACAATAATTAAATAGCATTATCAGCCACATTTTTAAATGTTCAATGTTATTTTATTTTATAGCAGTCCGTTTATGCAGAATGAGTGCACGAATGCTCCTACCCAGGTGCAAAACAAATAGACTCAGGGACTCATTCATCCCTCGGGCTATTAAATTGTACAATTCTGAGTTCGGGGGCAGGAGTGGAGTGAAAGTATCTGGATGTTCTGTTCTATGTTAGTCTTTGTATCCTTTGTCTTTATTGTTTTTCTTTGATCTATGTTCTTTATCTTTATCTTTAGACTTAGATTGTGTCATCTTGTTCTTCCTCTTATGTTCTTTTGTTATTTTATTTTTTATGTATTATTTTTTATTGTTTATGAAAAATTGCTGGCTATTGGTAAAAAAACAATTTCAATATATCATAATATTCAAATATTCAATAAAGTTTTACCTTACCTTACCTTAATGTAGGCATAAGTTTCATAAAAAGACTATAGCAATTTTTTTTATTATTATTTGGCTGTTTTTTTGTTGTTTTTTAGATGGAACAAGGGGCTTTTTGTGGGACCCACCAGTAAAATTTATTCAATTTCTTTCAGAAAATTCTTGTTTTTTAGTCGTGTTTTACAATATATAGTGAGGGTCTTCTTTTTTTGCAAAACAAACATAAGCATCAGTTCCACTCGACTATAGAAAACACAATAAAAAATCATAATAGGCCAAAAAAACACAGAATCAGCAACAAAAAGACGCAAACTTTGGTGAAAACCCCATTTAAAAGAAAAAGAAACACATTTTAAAGACATTAATAATCGATGAATCAGAAATCCTCTTAATTATATTTGTCTTTCCTTAAAGTCCAGCATCAAATGTCTCGCTGACCACTATAGTATCCTCGTGGTTCCTTGGGTTTACATCAGAGTCCAGGTTCCAAGATCTACGGCGAACCATCGGACGCCAACACAGCCGCGGCGCGTCAAACACAGAGGGTGTTTGGATGATGGATGATGAAATCAATCGGCGTAACAGTTTCAGCAGATTGTTTGCTTGTTGATACAAGGATCGTCTGGAGGAGCTAAACGTCTGTGACTGTGTACACGGCTATGCTAATAGCATCCCTCGCTTTAACGAAAGCCGGTGCCGTGGTGTCACGGTCGTGTTAAAATCTCCACAAATCTACCAAATGATTGTGTTTATTCCAATGCTAGCGGGCTAAGTGTACCCAGGCATTTTTAGCTAATGGTCCTGATAAGCAGCGCGGCGGGGGAAACTAGACCATCTGTTTCCAGGGAGGTCCAATTTATTCTCACTCTCACCACCCACCTTTATTCCCCAGACTTCTCTCGCGGCAAGCAGACCAAACGGCACCCTGGGAATTTCTTTTGACACTGGATAGCGTGCTCACGGGAGCGTTAACACACAAGCGCACACACAGTTGAAGGGTGTGTAGGTACTTGAGCGAGAAAAAGCACTTTTGCCGTATGCTTTACGACCCGAGGTAGACGTGAAGAGTATATAATAAAGAATAAATACAAGTTTGTGTTTTCTTGTTTCTGGGCTCTCAGAGCTCTAGCTACGACACAAGCCTTGTCAGTGGAGCTAACGATGAAAGCGTCGTCGTCATAGCAACCGCTTGTTTCTAAAGCATGTTCCAAGAACCAGTCGGAAATTAAATACATTTCAAGGAACTTTTTTTCTACTCCAAATGGCACAAAAAATACACGTTGCTGAAATGCTAAAGATAAATTGCTAATGTTTTGAACTGCTATTCTAAATCAACTAGTTCAAAACACAGTCAAACTGAGCCTGAGAAACCTGGGTGTTGTATTTGACAAAAACAAAAGTACAACACTGCAATAATGCAGTATGATAGTAGAAGCACATGAAGCAGGGGAGGATGATAGTAGAAGTACATGAAGCAGGGGAGGATGATAGTAGAAGTACTTGAAGCAGGGGGGGACGATAGTAGAAGTACTTGAGGCAGGGGAGGATGATAGTAGGAGTATTTGAATCAGGGGAGGATGATAGGAGAAGTATTTGAATTAGGGGAGGATGATAGTAGAAGTACTTGAAGCAGGGGGGGACGATAGTAGAAGTACTTGAAGCAGGGGAGGATGATAGTAGGAGTATTTGAATCAGGGGAGGATGATAGTAGAAGTATTTGAATCAGGGGAGGATGATAGTAGAAGTACTTGAAGCAGGGGAGGATGATAGTAGAAGTACTTGAAGCAGGGGAGGATGATAGTAGAAGTACTTGAAGCAGGGGAGGATGATAGCAGAAGTACTTGAAGCAGGGGAGGATGCTAGTAGAAATACTTGAAGCAAGGGAGGACGATAGTAGAAGTACTTGAAGCAGGGGAGGATGATAGTAGAAGTACTTGAAGCAGGGGAGGATGATAGTAGAAGTACTTGAAGCAGGGAGGATGATAGTAGAAGTACTTGAAGCAGGGGAGGATGATAGTAGAAGTACTTGAAGCAGGGGAGGATGATAGTAGAAGTACTTGAAGCAGGGGAGGACGATAGTAGAAGTACTTGAAACAGGGGAGGATGATAGTAGAAGTACTTGAAGCAGGGGAGGATGATAGTAGAAGTACTTGAAGCAGGGGAGGATGATAGTAGAAGTACTTGAAGCAGGGGAGGATGATAGTAGAAGCACTTGAAGCAGGGGAGGATGATAGTAGAAGTACTTGAAGCAGGGGAGGATGATAGTAGAAGTACTTGAAGCAGGGGAGGATGATAGTAGAAGTACTTGAAGCAGGGGAGGATGATAGTAGAAGTACTTGAAGCAGGGGAGGATGATAGTAGAAGTACTTGAAGCAGGGTAGTAGAAGTACTTGAAGCAGGGGAGGGTGATAGTAGAAGCACTGGAAGCAGGGGAGGATGATAGTAGAAGCACTTGAAGCAGGGGAGGATGATAGTAGAAGTACTTGAAGCAGGGGAGGATGATAGTAGAAGTACTTGAAGCAGGGGAGGATGATAGTAGAAGTACTTGAAGCAGGGGAAGATGATAGTGGAAGTACTTGAAGCAGGGGAGGATGCTAGTAGAAGCACTGGAAGCAGGGGAGGATGATAGTAGAAGTACTTGAAGCAGGGGAGGATGATAGTAGAAGCACTTGAAGCAGGGGAGGATGATAGTAGAAGTACTTGAAGCAGGGGAGGATGATAGTAGAAGCACTTGAAGCAGGGGAGGATGATAGTAGAAGTACTTGAAGCAGGGGAGGATGATAGTAGAAGCACTTGAAGCAGGGGAGGATGATAGTAGAAGTACTTGAAGCAGGGGAGGATGATAGTAGAAGCACTTAAAGCAGGGGAGGATGATAGTAGAAGTACTTGAAGCAGGGGAGGATGATAGTAGAAGTACTTGAAGCAGGGGAGGATGATAGTAGAAGTACTTGAAGCAGGGGAGGATGATAGTAGAAGCCCTTGAAGCAGGGGAGGATGATAGTAGAAGTACTTGAAGCTGGGGAGGATGATAGTAGAAGTACTTGAAGCAGGGGAGGATGATAGTAGAAGTACTTGAAGCAGGGGAGGATGATAGTAGAAGTACTTGAAGCAGGGGAAGATGATAGTGGAAGTACTTGAAGCAGGGGAGGATGCTAGTAGAAGCACTGGAAGCAGGGGAGGATGATAGTAGAAGTACTTGAAGCAGGGGAGGATGATAGTAGAAGCACTTGAAGCAGGGGAGGATGATAGTAGAAGTACTTGAAGCAGGGGAGGATGATGGTAGAAGTGCTTGAAGCAGGGGAGGATGATAGTAGAAGTACTTGAAGCAGGGGAGGATGATAGTAGAAGCACTGGAAGCAGGGGAGGATGATAGTAGAAGTACTTGAAGCAGGGGAGGATGATAGTAGAAGTACTTGAAGCAGGGGAGGATGATAGTAGAAGTACTTGAAGCAGGGGAGGACGATAGTAGAAGTACTTGAAGCAGGGGAGGATGATAGTAGAAGTACTTGAAGCAGGGGAGGATGATAGTAGAAGTACTTGAAGCAGGGGAGGATGATAGTAGAAGTACTTGAAGCAGGGGAGGATGATAGTAGAAGCACTTGAAGCAGGGGAGGATGATAGTAGAAGTACTTGAAGCAGGGGAGGATGATAGTAGAAGTACTTGAAGCAGGGGAGGATGATAGTAGAAGTACTTGAAGCAGGGGAGGATGATAGTAGAAGTACTTGAAGCAGGGTAGTAGAAGTACTTGAAGCAGGGGAGGGTGATAGTAGAAGCACTGGAAGCAGGGGAGGATGATACTAGAAGTACTTGAAGCAGGGGAGGATGATAGTAGAAGTACTTGAAGCAGGGGAGGATGATAGTAGAAGCACTTGAAGCAGGGGAGGATGATAGTAGAAGTACTTGAAGCAGGGGAAGATGATAGTGGAAGTACTTGAAGCAGGGGAGGATGATAGTAGAAGCACTTGAAGCAGGGGAGGATGATAGTAGAAGTACTTGAAGCAGGGGAGGATGATAGTAGAAGTACTTGAAGCAGGGGAGGATGATAGTAGAAGTACTTGAAGCAGGGGAGGATGATGGTAGAAGTACTTGAAGCAGGGGAGGATGATAGTAGAAGTACTTGAAGCAGGGGAGGATGCTAGTAGAAGCACTGGAAGCAGGGGAGGATGATAGTAGAAGTACTTGAAGCAGGGGAGGATGATAGTAGAAGCACTTGAAGCAGGGGAGGATGATAGTAGAAGTACTTGAAGCAGGGGAGGATGATAGTAGAAGTACTTGAAGCAGGGGAGGATGATAGTAGAAGTACTTGAAGCAGGGGAGGATGATAGTAGAAGCCCTTGAAGCAGGGGAGGATGATAGTAGAAGTACTTGAAGCAGGGGAGGATGATAGTAGAAGTACTTGAAGCAGGGGAGGATGATAGTAGAAGTACTTGAAGCAGGGGAGGATGATAGTATTCTAGGTAAAAGAAGCTGGAACATGTTGACCATGCATGTTTCCCTCCAGACTTCAGCAGGTTTTCACCTTAATTTGAAGGTGAAAAGTTAAAGCACACAGTGGATGCAAAAAGCTTCTACACACACCCGAGCAAACACACACACTCGTCCTAATAATAGCCTAACCTTTACGCCGGATCAGCAAGTAACGTCTTATATATTTCATCATCGTGAAGTGAGGTGAAAGATCCTCTCCTCTCGTTTCCAACTTTCTTTCTTTCCCCCCCATCCTTCGCTCCAGTTTCCTCCATGTTTGTCTTCTTCATTCCCCCTTCTTTCCTCCCGCGGTTGACCTTTATCGCCGACCTTGGCTTGACCCTCCGTTGCTAATCCGCCGCATCTCCCGGGACGCCGGCGTCAAAACACGGCGCCGGCGATGGACTCTCGGAGCTCAGGGCTACAGTAAAGGGAATAAGAGATGGCGGCTCTCGTGGCATGACTAATGCCGGGGCTTTCATCGCCGGAGTGAGTGGTCAGTCTCGTCCTCGCAGGTGCGCAATTAAAAATGATTCCAGCGAAGACGCCGCTCGTCTCTCGTCCATGCAACTTTTATCAGCTCATTAATGCATTTCATCTGCTTCGGCTTCTCAAGCGCGGGTCAAGAGGGCAGCAGCTGAAGTCAAGAGGCCCAGATTCTCCTAAAAAAAAAACATCTTCTGTGGATGAAGAAGCTTCAGCAAGGAGGCCATGGGGCCTCCTGGGGCCTACTGAGGTACGTGAGGGACATAATCTTTTTTTAGGGAATTAAATAAAAGTAAAAAAAATGGAAACTTTTATGTGCTAAGGAGAAAAATGTATATTGTGTATCAAGTCAAAGAAGAAGAACTACAAACCTACTACCAAAACGCCTTATACCAGGGGCCGGCAACTATATTTCTTCAGGGGCCTCGGTACATACTGCGAATGATGTAAGGGACCGTCAAGCCAAAAGAAAAAAAAGGAATAATTGACGCTATAATATGATGGGAAAACTCAAAATTTTGATTGAATATCATGTATTTTTTATTCATTTTACTTAAAGATCATTGAGAAAAAGAAAAGTTTTTTTTAGAGTTCATATGTTCAACAACAACAAAAATGTGGCAAAGGCAAAAAATGAAGTCTGTTTATGCCATGAAATCTTAAAATGAAGATTAAAAAGCAAAAGTTTTTATTTTGTCGTGCAATATTTCAATATAAAACAATATTTCATTTAGAAAAGTCTCATTAAAACACTTTATTAAGGACAAATGAACAGTAGAAAAAGTCCTGCAAACAAAGATATTATCCTCATTTAGTTAAATAACAAGATTGTTAGCCATTATTCAACCAGTTTTTACAGACATTCACATTTTTTTTCTCTTTAAAAAAAATCACTTTTTAAAGGGCAAATAATGCACTGGTGTAATAACTGCTTCAATCCTGCGTCAGCGAGCTGTTTTCACGTCCAGCTTTGTTTATACAACGAGTCCCTCTGAGGTGGAGACGTCCTGTATTGATGAAGCGCGGTGACAAACCTTGATGCTTGACCAATCACAGCAGAGTGGGTGTGTTTATGGTAAACAAGATTTCATCTCCAGAAGAACAAATGTTTTCAGTGGGCGGGGCTTACGATCAATTTCTAATGCCAATACTGCAATGAAAAGAGAGTTTTGTACAAACAGACACTGATGATACAATAGAGTCCAACATCTATTTAAGACACACTTACATCAACACATTTGTTGAACTTTAAATGTCTTATATTTATAAGTGAGCACCGCTATCAACTGTCAACTGTGTCAACTAGCTAAACTAGCAAATATATCAAAATGTAACGATTTCCCATGAAATCCGCATTACAGGGCGATAAGGTTAAAGTCAACAGTATTACAGTATTATAGTATTCACTTTTGAAAGACGTGATATATTATGAAAGGCATAATTTAAATAATAAAATGTATAGAACGCTGGTTAAAAAGATCCATATTCTTTTGTAAAATGACCAAAAATGTATAAAATTAAAGAGGTATTATGATACAGTTTCGATACTTTTAAATAGAATAAACGTACTCCTGCGTTGTTCTCAGTGTTATCTTGACCTTTAAAGTATATATATTTTAGTGAATATTGTTTTGATTGTTTAAGCGCTTTGTGACCCTGGTCTGGAAATATATATCTATATAAATACTAATTACTTACTTACTTACTTATGCATCATGAAAATAGACAAAGGGGTTCCATAAAAATCACCCACATAGATCAAAAACAGAATTTTGTCAAAGGTTCATCAACGGAGTAATTACACTTCCCATAATGCACTGCAACAGCCCAAGCTTTTTAAAAAGTAAAAACGGCAAAATGTTTCATTCAAATGTCTGCTTACTAAACTAATGTTGATCCTGTTTCAAAACGTGGCTGTAATCTCAGGTTTTTAGCTCCATCCACATCTTCTTCTTTTTTTATATCCTGAACTTTCCGACTCCGACTTCAAAATGGTTATTAGGTTGTCAGCGAGGAAAAAGGCGAGCGCCCCCCGAGCGGTGCAGTCGCGTAAATCTGTGCGAGCGATCGTGGATGAAGGAGTGAGAGGGAAAAGTTCCGCTGGCAACATACATCACTTTTTTGGGGCTCGGAGAAAAAAGAGACATACATCTCGACACGTCAACTAAGATGACCAATGCTGCCTCCTGGAGGTGGAAGAAACTTTCCCAGAAGCCTTCAGTCGTAACTGATGACCTGTCTAACCACGGAGGATGAAGTGAAGTGAGAAGAAACAAGCGTCTGTTGTTCTAGAGACAAAGAATATGGAAGCCAAGTGAGGATTTATTCCACATCCTTCATATCACATGTCAAATACACACACTTGTTAACTAGTAGGTTCTGAAAAAGTTAACTAGTTAAACCTAAATTAAGTCCACCAGTGAACTAGTCATGCAGTTTTATATCAAAGGTGAACTAGTGAAGTTAAAAAGCGTACTAAACTAGTGAAGGCCAACATCCACACTAGTGAACTAGTTAAAGTATTTTTGGCCTTGCAAGTCAACTAGCTGGCGCTAACATGTTAACTAGTGAAGTAGTAAGACAGAAACTAGTTTACTAGTCTAGCTAAAAATGGGCTTACGAGTAAACTAGTTAACTAATAATAGACAAACAGTCTACATGTTTACTAGTACTTAGTGTTTTGACTGTACTTGTTAACTGTACTGTAGTTAGTGAGCATTTTGGCGTTCACTAGTCCTCTTGTACGTTTAAACCTTCACTAGATCACTAGAAATGTAAAACTGCATGACTAGTTCACTAGTGGACTTAATTAAGGTTGAACTAGTTAACATGTCAGAGTTTTCGGAACTCACTGGTTAACTAGTTGGTGTTTCGGCTATCACTAGTCCACTTGTACATTTAAACCTTCACTAGTTCACTAGTATATAAAACTGCATGACTACTGTAGTTGAAGTAGCCATGTTGGCCTTCACTAGTTTACTAGTATGCTTTTTAACCTTCACTAGATCACTAGTAATCTAGAACTGCAAGACTACTGTAGTTCACTAGTAGGGAGGTTGACCTTCACTAGTTTACTATTGTGCTTTTTAACCTTCACTAGTTCACTAGTAATGTAGAACTGCATGACTTCTGTAGTTCACTAGTAGGGATGTTGGCCTTCACTAGTTTACTAGTACGCTTTTTAACCATCACTGGTTTACTAGTACTGTTAAACTGCATGACAAGTTCACTAGTGGAATTAATTAAGGTGTAACTAATTAAATTGTCACAGTTTTTGTAACCCACTGGTTAACTAGTGAGTGTTTTGGCCTTTACTAGTCCACTAGTATGTTTTTAAACCTTCACTAGTTCACTAGAAATGTAAAACTGCATGACTACTGTAGTTCACTAGGAGGGAAGTTGGCCTTCACTAGTTTACTAATGTGCGTTTTATCCTTCACTAGTTTACTAGTAATGTAGAACTGCATGACTACTGTAGTTCACTAGTAGGGATGTTAACCATCACTAGTTTACTAGTAATGTTAAACTGCATGACTAGTTCACTAGTGGAAATTAATTAAGGTTTAACTAGTTAACATGTCAGTTTTTGGAACCCACTGGTTACCTAGTGAGCGTTTTGGCCTTTACTAGTCCACTAGTACGTTTTTAAACCTTCACTAGTTCACTAGTAATGTAAAACTGCATAACTAGTTCACTGGTGGATTTAATTTAGGTTTAACTAGTTAACATGTCGGAGTTTTTGGAACCGACTAGTTAACTAGTGTGTGCTTTTGACATGTGATATGAAGGATATGGAATACATCCTCACTTGCTTCCATAAAGAAACGTGTATCACATAAAAAGAGGTAAAATCTGAGCCATAATAGTATCAATACTGTTGAACGATGGTATGCATGTGTAGGTGAACCACAGGTTCCTCTCAAGAATTGACGACGGTCCTGTCGAACTCAGACCCCGTGTTAAAGCACCGAAGCACTCGTATGAAAGCGACAACGAAAAAAAAACACAGTCAAAAGAAAGAACACGCAACAAAAACGAGGCTTTCATCAACAACCCGAGAGTTCAAGGACAGAGTCGCGTTGATGATATACAGGTTACAGCGGCAACAATGTGTAAAAAGCGTGAAAGTGCGATGGATCGAATCTTGAATGGCGTCGCTCGATATAAAGCGTTGAAAAGGAAGGATGGATTTGAAAAGGATCCTCGTACATATATACATATCTTCAAAAACATCTCAAGTGTTTTCTTTCGGTAAGTTTAAAAAGGTGAAGTTGTGTTTAATTATCTCGGAAAGTCTGTACAAGCGTGAAGTTATTTAACCAGGAATTCATTAAACATGTTTTTTAACTCTAGAAAAGGCTGTGAAAGTATTTCCAGGATTTGTCAGACATTATTTATCTTAAGAAGAAATGTGTTTCGTGGTATTCTGGATATATAAACTTAACTTGACGGTGTAAAGCAGGGGTCCCCAAACTTTTTCCTTGTCTGATAGGGGGTCAGTTTGTGACAGAAAAATGTACGTAAAAAGTCAGGAAACATAATTTTAGGCCTAAAAAATGTTGATATCTTTCATACCATTCCAAAAGGGTAGGTAGGTGTAGAACATAACAACAAAAAACATACAGTCTTGACTTCTTGGCAAAATTTTGCTTTTTGTCATGCACTGTATATGGAAAAAAAACACTAAAAAGCCTGTCTGGTATTGCTCAGATGTTTGGGGGTTTACCGGGATAAACAAAAAATGATACGGTGGGATCAGTCAATTGAATCCTGGTGGGTTTTTTTTAGCATTAAGCATTTAGCATTTAGCATTTAGCATGTAGCTAAACAGTCACAGTCAGGAATCATACAGGATAATTACTGACTATAAATCGCCTGCCGCTTGCCTTTAACCCTGTGTAGCCGGGATAAACTGAAATGGTTAAGATATATGTTTGTGCTAATTTTGTTGTTTTACTTGAACCATCAACGCAACTATATTTTGTCACTCCCCTTAAACCTAGCAAGGACATTAAGCAGTAAAATAATACTGCATTTAAAAAGCTTGTCTGGTATTGCTCAGTAGTTTGGGGGTTCACTGGGATAAAGAAAAGAATAGGTTGGGATCAGTAAATTTTAGCATTTAGCATGTAGCTTCAAGTTGTTGTGATAACAGCTACCCCATCATTAGCACCAAAGCTACACACACACACACACACACACTCCTTGAAATACGTCCTCGTCCAGACACACACACACCAGAGGATATTTCCCCAGACGCTCTCTCGATACCTCCTTAGAAAAACGTGCGCGCTACCGTTTTATTTGTCGTGCCCACACACACACACACACACACACACACACACACACACACACACACACACACACTCACACACAATCACACCCATTCCATTTCACACCCGTCAAGGGAGACTCCCAACCAGGCAGTCATATTAAACCGACTCATTATTTATGCAAGGGGAGAGATTGCTGGTCCACGATTCGCCTCATAAAATGTTAATATATTCATCGGGAAATTGTAGTCTTTTAATCTGCCCCACCAGAAAAACACTTATCAGCTCCTACAGCGGCGTGTTGTCCTCTCACCCTCCTTTCGTCGCTCGCCGTCCGAGAGGTAGATGTTCGAGATCGTGTATGACATTTCCGGGGCTAATTCCTTATTTGTTTTTGTCTTTTTTTTAAACGCTAAATAAACAATACATGTTTTAATCATGAGTTTAACCTTTATATTGTCCCAGAGGGTGACGTAAAATCTCTCTCTATATATATATAGATCACTAATTTCTCGCCCTTTAATATACTCTATTTTTTATCTTACTGAAGCTCTCAAATATATGCTTTCCATTGTTGTGTTATTAAAACACACACACTTCCTTCACCTCAAACGAAGCTCTATCAGCTAGCTGAAAATTACCCCTGGTTGCCCGGCAACGGCAGCATCCGTGCAAAGCCCTGTCATTCCCCCAGCCAAACTAATATCCCATAATAACATCAAATAAGCTGTGAGTGTGTGTGTGTGTGTGTGTGTGTGACAGTCTTCCTCTGTCATCACTGATGTCTGGAAGTCGGTTTAATGAAAGTGTTTGGAAGTGTCGAGGCTGGAACGTCGGTCAGTAGCTTTGAAAGGTGTTTTTTTTATTCCTTTTTTTCACATTGTTTTGTTTCCTCTCGGACACTCTGGTTTCCTCCCACAGTCGGGAATCATACGAGATAATTACTGACAATAGATCGCCTGGGATGGACTGTTCATATGTCTAGCGTGTCCCCTGCCTTTCACCTTGTGTAGCTGGGATGAGCTGAAATTGTTAAGATCTATGTTTGTGCAGTAGTTTTACTTGAACCTCCCCTTAAACCTGGCGAGGACATTAAGCAGTAAAATAAACAAGTGTACTTATCTACTCAAACATGTACTTGAATATCATTGCAAGTACTTAAAGTACCCTTTGAGTAGGTTTAAACACTTTAAGTGTATTTCAAATTTACTTGACAAATAGGTTTCTTCAAATACACTTCAAACATGTACCTAAAGTAAACAGTTGGAATGTCCACTCTTTTGCTCTTTTTTTTTTACCAGGAATTGTTAGCTTACAACTGCTGCACAAAACCCACTTGAATCCACACTTAAATCCATTGAAAGACTTTTTGAGTTTCGTAGAATGATCGAGAAACAATCTCAGAAAACTGAAGTAAAGTTTGATTTGTTCCTTACAGTCGTCTCTAGTCGTTTTGAGTGTGTTTGACAGCCACGTGTTTTTTGTTTTGTTTTTATAAAATACTATTACAGTAGTTTGAGTCGTCACTTAAAGTTACAAATTACTTATACTTTACCCATTTTCATTCTCAGTCATGTGTGTGACAGCCATGTTTGTTTTTAATAAAATAAAAGTAGTTTGAGTCCAATTCGTTATACTTTAAGTGGAATTTAAAGTATTTTAAAATGTATTAAACCCATACTTAACATGTTGTACATTTACTATGTTATTTTGAAGTAAACAGTTGGAATTTCCACTGTTTTTTTGTTTGTTTTTTACCAGGAATTGTTAGCTTGTAACTGCTAGAAACAATATTTTAGCTAAGCTAGCGAGTGCTACTTTGTAGAAGTAAGAAGTTGAATTGGATCAGCAGGTCTGGACAAAAGATTTCTACTTCCAAAAACCACTTGAATCCACACTTTTCGAGTTCCGTAGAAAGACTGAGAAACAATCTTAGAAAACTAAAGTGAAGTTTGAATTGTTCCTCACAGTCGTCGCTAGTTTTGAGTGTCTTTGACAGCTTGTGTGTTTCTAATCAAATACAATTAGTAGTTCGAGTCTTAAAATCAAATTAGTTTGTGGAATTTAAAGTCTTTTAAAATGTACACATATTTAAGATGTTGTTTAAGTATAGTTACTATGCTATTCGTGGACCTAATTGAGTTTTTGGAATGTTCACTCTTTTTTAACAAGGAATTGTTAGCCTAGCTAGCAACACTATCATATCAAAGGTAGCGAGTGCTAGTTTGTAAAAAAGAAGAAGTTGCAAGAAGTTGAATTGGATAAAGAAGGTCTGAACAAAAGATTTCTACTTCCAAACCCACTGAATCCACACTTTTTGAGTTCCGTAGAAAGACTGAGAAACAATCTCAGAAAAGTAAAGTTAAGTTTGATTTGTTCCTTACAGTCGTCGCTAGTTTTGAGTGTCTTTGACATCTAATAAAAAAAGCAATCAGTTTGACTCTTAAAATCAAGTCTAATAATTAAGTCTTTTAAAATGTATTTAACACATATTTAGGATGTTGTTTAAGTATATTTACTATGCTTAACGTAACCTAAAGTTGTTAGCTTAGCCTAGCTAGCAACACTATCATATCAAAGGTAGCAAGAGCTAGTTTGTAGAAAGAAGAAGTTGCAAGAAGTTGAATTGGATCAAGAAGGTCTGAACAAAAGATTTCTACTTCCAATCCACACTTTTGATCCATTTAAGTTGTCTTTGTTCCTCTCAGTGTAGTTTTGAGTGAGTTTGACAGCCACTTCTGTTTTTGAGCAGCGGCGATAAAACACAATTACAGTCGGTCGAAGTCGTCACTGGAAATCAAATAGCGTCGAGTCTCGTAAAAAAAAACGCCGCCGACGTGATTCGATCGGGAGCTCCAAACTTCCTAAACTTTTAAAGAAAAAGCGAGTCGGTCCTCGGCGGCATTTGACCTTGTGTACTTTTTTTTTTTTTTTTTCGACATCAAATGCAGTCACTTTTTCGACACCCATTCATTCGCTTTCACACGTCGATGTCACACGTTCTCTGGTACAATAGGCCAACATACAAACACACGCAGATGGCGGGCGCTGGGACGAATCCAGTGTGTCGGGGAGAGAGAGAGGCTGTGGCTGTAGGAGGTTGACGGGCAGTCTGTGTTCCTGTGATTCTATATGTTCGGTCCAATTCTGTCACGGGCTTAGAGGACGGAGGGGCTGCTGGGTTGTTGAAAGACCAGTGTAGAAATGCAAGGCGGAAACATCCACAGAAACATGCTTTACTCAGTTTTTTCCTGGCACGTTGATGAAGCTCTCGAAGCCATCAGAGTGAATAATATCCAACGCTAAGATTCTCCAGCCAGGCCTGCTTTGATAAGATTGTGTTACCCCCCCCCCCCCACAACACACACACCTCTCGCCCACTTCAAACACTTGCATATTGCCCTGAAAACTGTCGCAGGGGGCGACACATCAAGAAGATAAATTCATTTCTGATCAAACATCTCAGCCAGAATTTATTTATAGTCGGGCGGCCTGGGCGGGCGGGAGCGAAGGGAAGGTGGGAAGGACAGCTGGAGTCAAATAAGAATGGTGGGATGAAGAGTGAGATGTACGATAGCGACCGATAGCTCCACACTTTTTTTCTTTTCCAACGTACTCTCCGGTCACTCCACAGTCTCACACCCGCTTGGTTTTTTTTCTTTTTCTCGCAGATACTCGGTGAGAAACAACAGCACGTTTATGATCCGTTTACTCTTTTCTGTACAACTTTTGAAGAAAAAAAAACGTGTTTAAAGGGATTTAAAGCCAAATGCTCGTCGGACACGTTCGCCAAGAGCCAGTGAAGTCGGTGTAAAGAAGTTTGTTTAAACTATTGATTGGAAAAAATACACTGTTTTCAATTTTCACAAGATTTTTTCAACCAACAAATTATATAAAAGACATTTTCTATCATTTTTCTATCTTGTTATAAAGGTTTTTTCAAGTCTCATGATATGATTTAGTTTTTTTTGGGGAATATTTTTGATCATGAAAATAATATTAATATTTAAATTTAAAGTTTCTTGGAAAAAAAAGATTTGTACGAAGATTGTTTAGCAATTAACTTATTTAAAAATAAAGAGAGAAGAGGGCGATCTATTATTGGGTCTGATTAAAAAGATTTTAAAAATCATTTTATTCTTGTGAAATGATTTAAAATACAATTTTTCTCAAGTCACATCCTTTTGTCTCTGCTGTGAATATTTTTGATCATGTAAATAATTTGAAATCTTTTTTCCTTTAAATGATGAGCTTTAATATGGTATTTAAATTCAATTTCCTGCTTAAATTATATTTGGTTTACTTGTGGAAAATATATTCTATACTCAAACATATTTATATGATACTATTTAACCAACAAATGATCTAGATTTAAAAAAGGAAGAAAAAAGGTAAATGTATTTAGGGGTCAAATATCAGACATTTTTTATTATCTCATTTACTTTTCCTTTTTTAATACAGTTTTTTAAGTCCTAATTACATCCGTTTGTTTCTTTTAAGTGTATTTTTGATCATGTAAATCCTTTTTTTTCCTTCATACATTTTCATACAGAAGGTAGTTTTACAAAAGATTATCTTATACTATGTCTTTTTGTAAATATTTTAAATAATTTTCTTTAAATGAAGTTCTTCTTTATTATCTAAAAAAAAGGAAGAAAAAAAGGGATGTATTTATCCGGCCCTAAATGGGTCAGAAAATAAATAAATAAATAGATATACTAAGTGTATTAATCATTTAATTCTTGTACTATTATTTACAATATTGTAAAAAATGTAAATGAAATAAATTCAAACTCATTAAACATTATTCTACTTTTGTATGTCTTTTACATGACTATTTTTTTTAAATGGTAATAATTTGAAATTCATTTTCTTTTAAATTAAGTGATTTTATATGATATATAAATTCCATTTTTTATTATTATGTTCGTGCGCGTGATCGTCTCAGATCATATAATAAATCCTTAAAACTCACGTACAATGGATTTTTTTTCTTACTTACAGTATTTTCTTCCCGATTTAATTATTTTAGGGTTTTTTTCAGCTCGAGTCCAATTACAACACATTTAAAATTTGAAATGTGGCCCCTTTGTAAAATATATCGCCCACCATTTCCATGTGTCTTATAGTTTACAGTGAAATCAATTTCAAACTTATCCCAGGTCCGTTATAGCTGCTCATTCACCTGCGAAAGACAATAGTAGATGTTCTTAACAAAAGTATAATAAAGGGCTGAAGACGCTCTGACATCATCATCGTCTGAGACGATCACGCGACGACTGGAGAGCGCGAACATGCCAGGAGAGTGTAGCGCTGACAGCTACAATGACAGACGGTGACAGTAATGTCTGTGCATTACCACGGAAAACTCTCACTTCTCCTGTAACACCGACACTCTGACCTTTTCAACATCGGACGCTCTGAAGGCGGCGAGGGTGACGGCGGAGTCAGCTGACAACTGAACCAATAGAGGTCTAATGAAGGAGTTAATGAACGGTTTATTCGGGGAAACCTCGGCGTTGACAGGCGGTTGAAAAAAAGACATGCAGAGATGACGTTATGACGCCTTTTATACTTTTGACATCTGAGCTAGCGAGAAGTAGAGTAAACACTTTAAGGGCAAATACATACATTTCTGAATAAGATTTACTATTAAGAAATATAATTAGTCACTATGTCACCTTTGATGTTGTCTATGTTCATTTTCCAGCAAAGTGTCCTTTGATCTTTTGTGGTTCGACAAATTGTCCTGATATGTGTAGCTTGTTAGCTTGACACTGCCTTTCATCTCAAGCTTACTTGTGCAGTTTCCATGGGTACAAGCGAACAAATAATGGATCCAGAATATAACTTGTTGCAGATCTTTGGCCCTTTAACTGTTTTAACCCATCCTTCTTTGGCTCCTCACACCAGTCTTTGATCATAGCGTGGCCCCCTTTAGGAAATGATTTGCCCACCAATGTTCTAAATTAGCCATTTGTGGAGTCTGAGGTTTAGCTGTAGTACCCCAGGATAGACCTTTCCAGAGAAGGGTTCAGGTGTATACGTTACTTACGTAAGTTCCCGGTGAACCACGATCCCTGATCTCCCGGTCCAGTAGCACCTCTCAAGATGTCCACCCAATGTTTTGCCTTGAGATACTCTGGCTGGGGAATGGCCACTGAGGAACTTTTAAAACTAGCTCAGCCTTAACCCGCCTTAATATCCTCCCCTTAGAGGTCCTAAAAGTATCCAACTTGCAACCATGTCCCTGGTTGTGATCAACAGTTGGTAGTTTTGATCTGGCATTGCTGAGTCCTCCGGAGTCGTCCAATGCTCGCCGAAATCTCTTCAAGGCCAACCAAAAGTCCTTTTCTTGCGTAACGCCTAACTTATGTTTGGAGCTATTTTGTCAGTTTCCCCCCTTAAAATCGCAACTGACCTAGGCATATAATTCCCCATAGTTATGTAAGGATTCAGCCTCAACCCAAGCCAGGTTACCCTGGTCTGGGTGTACACAATGTCTACACAAAGAGGGCCAGAGAACCAGGACGCAGCAATTCAGGAGAGACTTGCGAGGACGTTAAACAGTTGAAATGAAGAGAAGATTGTATCTGTTTATTGTGTCTTCAGAAGACTTGAAAGAAACCACTTCAACGATGGACTCACAGACTCAAAAAGCCGAGCAAAAGCTGCAACTCGCGAGCCTCGATTCAGGATGTTAGATGTTAGCTAGTAGGCTAGCTAAGATAATACAGTGATCTGTTGACATATCGTGGTTCACCTTTTATGGTCTTTTTTGTTTGCAAGTACTGCAAAGTACTGCATATGTAAATTTATCGAATTCTACTTCTATATTCTATGTCTTAACCATTGTTTCATCTCCGGGTCAAGGTGACCTGGAGGGCCCAATAACAAATGTAACTGTTGTATCCCTTGTGTCGTCTCTGGGTCTGAGATAACAGAAGGGTTCAAATTATTGTATGAATCCATTTGTCTTGTATCGTTTTTGGGTCAAAGGTCCGTGTCTTGATCATCCTAGTGACTGTGAACTGGAGTCAGTCAAGTTACTTTCAAAGCTTGTGTTCTGGAACTGTAGTTTTAATATTGATTCTAGATTTTTCTTTTAAGGTAGCGTTACTTCAGGGTAATAATAAATTAGATTTAATTCAAGCTACGTCCACTTAACCCGAGCGCTGAAGTTGCTAACTGTAGCTCAAAAAGATGAACTGCTAAAGGAAGGTAAAAAGCAACTGTAGGGTGGCGACGAGGGTGGGGACACAGCGCGATCAGAGGAGCTGTAGTATGTGTTACCGGGTGATTATTCAGATTCTTGAGAGCGTATAAACTGTTCGAGAACGTAACCCTGGTGATAAACACGAGAGTCCATTACTGACAGCATTTATTCATCGACTAATACAGTTGTACATCTTCCCATTCCTTGTCTATGCATTAGCGTCTTGACAGTTTCCCCGCGATTATCGCTACTTCTAAGCTAATCCAGTCTAATAGTAGTTTGCATTCTTAGATTAAACTATTTAACCCCGACACGGACGTCATCTAACGCTGCCACTCAATACCCGTGATCCGCCCCCGAAATCGGCAATCACGACTTTTTTTGACACGGCAGTTATGTCACCCACGCCGCGAAAACCGAGGCGTCTGCCAGACAAACAACATGTCATCGGTTTGTCACGTTATCGTGTTCCTTCGCTCTAATGTCGCCGCGACACCAGGACCCGCGAGTGCAAAAACCTTCCACAGACGAGCGGGCCGATGAATATGTAAATATTGGAATAAAAGCGAGATGGACAGGGTGTAGTGTGACAGGGCGACGGGGGGGGTATGGAAGAGGTATAAAGGGGTGAGCGAGGGGCCCTCGGTGGTTGTTAATCAGTCAGTGTCAGCGGGAGGTTGGCGAGCAGGTAATGAGCACACATGAGAGGCCTGGCATTAGCGATCCTGGCGAGGCTGCGACGGAGACTGATGGGCGAAGACGCTTGATAAGTGTAACGTGCGTAACGAGACATGCCGGACCATTATTGAGCGGTAAAGGAAGCTGAGAAATGATAGGAAAGACGGATGAACCCAGATTTTTTTGGTCACCTGGTTCGCCACCGTGAACGAAGAGGTTTTGACAAAGTCGGAGGTCGTCATGTGACCTAGTCGTAGGTCGACTGCGCTGTACACATGTTTTCTCCGTCGGTTTGACATTTACTTCCGGGTCACAGATGCCGCCGATCAAATGAGGCAACAAGAAGTGAGACCTGATCATTGTTCTACGATCACGATATGCTGATGACTTCTTACTATATCATTGTAAAAAATACAACTTTTTAAACATCATAAGCGCTTTAGGCTACGTCGTTGATACTATCGTTTGGACTATTGTTTTCATGTCTAAACAAGAAGGATCTGTCTCGCCTGCGGTTAATACAGAACTCTGCAGCGAGAATTCTAACCCGCTCTGGTAGAAGAACTCACATTTCTCTGATCCTTAAAACTCTTCACTGGCTGCCAGTTTCTTTCAGGATAAATTTTAAATCCTGTTCTTACTTTCAGATCTATTCATGGTCAGGCTCCTCCTTCACATCTATTACAACTACTACTTACATAGTGTCCTTGATGGAGTCTACTGACTCCTTTAAGAAACATCTTAAGACGATTTGTTCAGGCTTTTCCTTGATTTTCTGGAACTTCTGTGTTGTTCTCAGTATTATCTTGATCTTTAAAGTATGTACTTTTTTGAGCATTGTTTTGGTTGTTGGGGCGCTTTGTGACCCTGGTCTGGAAAAGCGCTATATAAATAAATTCAATTCAATTCAATTCAATTCAATTTTATTTAAAGTGTCTTATCATAACAAAGTAATCTCAAGACACTATACAGTTGAAATAAGACTACAGTTGATTAAGGAAAAATAGATCCCAGCAATTCAACAAAGAGCAAGAAACAAAACACTGTACAGTGAGCTGTACAGTGAGCAATGGCGAAGAAAAACTTCCTTTTAGAAGGCAGAAACCTCGAGCGGAACCAGACTCATTGTTGACGGCCTGCCGCTTTGACCGGCTGGGAGGAAGGATGGGGGGGTAGACAGATGGATAAGGAGAGGAGTGAGAATAAATATTACTTACTTACTTACATGTTGTGTTGAACATGATATCGAAGCTTTTATCTTGTTCTAATGACTCAAATTACTCCCAATTTTTCCCATTTGCTTCATCAAAAGTGGCCCTGCTTGTGAAAAGTTTTGGATACGACTGGTCAAGAAGATTCATGATTGCTTTTGTTTTTTCAGAGTAAAACATTAATAAATAAGGGAAGAACTGATTTTTTTTTCAGCCCGGTTTGATTAATGACATGGCGCTAATGCTAGTTAGCAACAAAGCTAACACTCGCTCCGACGGTCCTGAGATGTGAATGTGATTTCCTGGGTAAGATTGTATGATATTCAACTGGTAATGTTAAATTCCCGCCCACATAATATCAATCCACTGCAGTTAATTAAAGGCAGTTAAGGTGTGAATGGAGGTGTAGTGAGTTTTGATGACCATTTGGACTGACAGCGTCTCACCTGCCGTCACTGCTAATGATCTCCAGTCGAGGATAGACACAGAAATGACACCTTGAGTTCGGTGAGAAGATGTTGCTGAAGTTTTTGAAGCAACTGAGATCAAATTACACACAACATGAAATAATTTATAATACTTTTTTATTCTTTAAATACTATATTGATATTATAGTGACAAGTTCATTTCAAATAATATATTGTTTTATCTTTTTTATTACCGTTTTTTTATTTTATTATTATTATATATTGCATATTGTTACTTACCTGAAGGTTCGTTTGGATTATTATAGAAATATAGTTTTATCTTTCTTTTTTTGAATAAAAAGTGTAAAATATTTGGTAAATTAATATAATTTTTATGTAACAATTTCTGTAATTTATTAAAACAATTATTATTATTCAAACAATAAATCCCCGGTTAATAATGTTTTTTTCCTAAAGGAATACTGAGATATTTATATATAAAATATATATTTCTACAAATAAATACTTACTTACTTACAAGGTTTTTAAAAAAAAAGTTTTTTTGTAAGAAAAAAAGAAGTTTAAACAGGTTGCAGCGTGAAAAAAATATTGTATAGTGTAATAAAAATGTATATATTTGTTATTATATACATTTAATAAAAAATATACATTTTACATTTACAATATTTCTGTTTTTTTTCTTACAAAATATATATATTTTGGCTGGAAGGAATGTTGTAGTGTGTGTGTGTAGAGAAAAAAAAAACAATTCACACTCACTTTTTTTGCTTAAAAATAAAAAGAATAACATATATACAAATGCAGTTTATATATTTTACAAAATTAATTAGAATACAAACTTCATATACTACACTTGTCCACAAGTGGTCCACTAGAATCTTAGGATTGATCGTTTGAATAATGACTATTAAAAAGAAAGTTTGTTGTATTTGTACATTTAAAATATCTTTATTGTTTGCAGATCTTGTGCCGTTCATTCCTCTGATGGTAGATTCCAATCAGCGTAACCGACTCCTGGCGACCGGGCGTCGGAACCTGTGACCCGGCGTCTCCGTCTCCACTCAACCAAAGTGACTGGAGTCTCTTCCAATAAGCGACAGAGTTGCACGGAGGGTATTAATTGCGCCGCTGGCAGGAAGTAACGGCCATGCATACATTCATGCCTTCCTTCCCTCTCGTCGCTCATTCTCCGAACGCGACTCCCCCTTTCTTTCATCTCCATCTGCTCTCCCTTCTGTCCTTCATTCCAGCCACTCTTCCGAGCCCCCCCGCCGCCGACCCACTGTTCTCTATTACTTCCTTCATCACTCCGCTCTCCCTCATTTAATCCTACATCTCCACCGTCATAAAAACGAGAAGATGGACTGCAGAACTTAGTAATAACCCGCTTTCCTTCTTTCTTTATTTCCACCGTCACCATCCCCTCTGCGTCTTTTTTTCCCTCGTTTTTTTCCTCCTACTTTTCATCCCACCACCTTCTCATTCAGGGGGGATTTGGATCTCGGGGATCACAGATCTGCTGGATATGATTCACAGTCTTTAATCATGCAGATGTTAAAAAGATTATCTTCAGAAAGCAGTGTCTCTCCTCATCTCGGCGTTATCTCACTCCAGCCCTCCTCGCGCGACGATAGCACACAAAGGGATTTGATTGATATTGGAGCCGACATCCGTAAACTGAAGAAACCTGACGACGGAACAAACGTTTGCGTGGAATCTTGGAGGTCACGTTGAAGGAACGAATGAGGAGGAAAAGTTCCATAAATATAAGAGAATAATATTTACACAATAGACTATGAGAGCAAAAAGCTTAAATAAATTCATGGTAATATAGGAATTTGTTATCAAAAGAATGTCCTTCAAAGTAAAGCTAAGAGGCTAATATAGCCAGAATGCTAAGACTGTTCAACAGCAAAAGCTAAAGATCTAGCGAATGTGTCTTTATCTAAAAGAAAATATCAGTACCCTGCAATAGGTTGTGTATTTTCTCGATACATTTAAATATTTTACGAACTCATACGGTTATTTCTTTATGTTTACAAGTCAAACTCACATCTATAACTATCAAAGACTACCATGAACAGAAAGTCTTAACAAAGATAAAATAATATAGCTCGGGTGTCTATGTACACAGAAATTCTTATATAAGATTAGATTTCATATTAATGTATTTAAGTATTTAACGAGTTCATGTTTTAATGGATAATATTTCTTGAAGCTAAAATGCTAATATCTCCAAAGACATTGCGTGCAAAAAGTAAATACAGCCAACATGCTAATATAGCAATTTAAAAAGCTAACATTGTTTCTGCTAATGGATCACAAAGTTCTTTTCTTTCATATTTCTTCTACCTTACCTTACCTTAATAGGTTGTGTATTTGCTCGATACATTTGAATATATTAGGAACTCACATGGTTATTTATTTATGTAAACAAGTCAAACTCACATCTATAACTATCAAAGACTACCATGAATGTGCTAAGAGTTGTTTGGATAAAGTCTTAACGAAGATAAAATAATATAGCTCGGGTGTCTATATACACAGAAATGCTTATTTAAGATTAGCATTCATACTAATGTTGAGTATTTAACGAGTTCATGTTTTAATGGCTAATCTTTCTTGAAGCTAAAATGCTAATATCTCCAAAGACATTGCGTGCAAAAAGTAAATACAGCCAACATGCTAATATAGCGATCTAAAAGCTAACATTGTTTTTGCTAATGGAACACAAAGTTCTTTTCTTTCATGTTTCTTCTATAAAAGACAGTTGAAGTACTTGTGACGTACACATGTTAACCCTTCAGATGACCTGATGTTTTTATGTCTAACCTTCCTTAAATAATAAATAAACAATCTGCAGAAGTCAAGAGCTACTGCAGCTAAATGCTAAAGTCTATAAAAATAATTTGTTTTCAAAAGTTAAATTGAAAAAATCTACCATTTATGTGAAGCTATCGAGGCAAATTGCTAATGCTGATGCTCACCTTTGACATATCATATTATTGCTGAATAAAAAAATATTATTTTCTTTTATGATTATTCCGTATCAGAGAGTAAAAGCTAAGATTGTTTTACTTTATTCTTCTATAAAATTCAGTTGAAGAACTTATGCCGTACTAATGCTACCTAACCAAGACGCCAATGTTTTATATAGCTACTGCAGCTAAATGCTAATATATCTAAAAATCATGGGGTTTTCAATGTCAATGCGACTTCAAAACTGTCATGAATATAGGACTATCATAGCATAGTGCTAATCCTGATGCTCACCAGGAAAAAGGAGAATCTTTTTTTTTACAAGATAGTTAAAGAACTTGTGACGTGATCTATCCGATAAATCAAACCCTAAAAGGTTGCTACTGACAAAAAAGTTTGAAGTCATTCACTCTTAAATTAAAGACATTAGAAAATACTAGTGATGTATTAATGTTAACCTATCAGAGGAGCTAATGTTTTTACGCCTATTCTACATAAATTAATTTTAAAAATCCGTAAAAGTCAAGAGCTAGTGTAGCGAAAACCTCCAAAAAAATAATATCCTATGTTGATTCATCGGTTCACATGTCAAGGAAGGTTTATTCACATCACAGGAAGTTATACAAATGACTCCAGAGCGATGCATTGTGGGTAGTGTATCTACAAAAACACATCTCCATAGATGTGGGCTTTAAACGTTCAATACAGTAGACATGCTAACGTAGCAATCTAAAATCTAACGTCAATGTATAAGTCCTTTTTTATGTGTTTAAATTTCAAACTTCTCAAAGCTAGCAGAAAGGCTAACTATAGCTTGTGTGCTAATGGTAGCAAAAGCTAAAGCTTTATTAAAGTACTAATCCATGGTTTTTCTGAAGAAAAAAAAACGTGTTCTTCTTTGAAGAACTGGCGCCTGTGACAACATGTACGATTAAAGAAGCCGAGTTAAAAGTCAGAGGCGACTGTTCCCGTAATAAGCCGTGCATTATGAATAAGAGCATCATTATGGCTGCTTAACAACACAGTGTCCATAAAAAGACTCGGGTCATTACGGCACGAGTGCTGACTCCCGTGAAAAAAAAAAAAAGAAGAAGTGGCATCGTTAATTACCTGAACGCGCATCTTACGACGTAACGTTCGCCGCCGGGGCCAAAACTTCGGAAGTTACTCTTGTTTGTTTGAGCAACACATGGATATCGTTCGAGAGAGAAAAACATGAAGGTAAAAATGACAAGTTTGCTTTAATCACCCCCTCACTCATCTACCACCCCCTCCTTCTGTCCTTTTTTTTTTTTTTTTTTTCCCCCGCACGCCATCAGCGACACTTTAGCCAGTATAATCCGCCGAGCGTTGCTTTAATCACATCTTCGTGGGTCTCCACTTTTTAATTAAGGTCCGTGTTTCAGCTCATTTCACTGCACATATTTAGTGAGCCAGTGGGACGTCGAGGCATTCATCAGACTGATAGTCTGACAGAACCGCATCAGGCCACTGCTGTGCTACCTTTTTCTTTTTTTTTTCTTCTCTTTTTTAAAAAGACACCGATTGAAGCAAGGGCACGTCAAGGCGTGCATACATAATGACAGAAAACTTTCAGCTCATTCCACGTGAAATTATTTTTCCTATTCACTCCGGGTTAATGCGTTTCATCTCCTGCCTACCGTGAAATACTGGCCTTGAACAGGAGAAATGTGTCCGAAAAAAAAAGATGTTTATTTGAATTTTAAAAAATGGATCAGAAAGGAAGGGCTTTGTGGGAATGACCGTACCAAAAGTGAAAGGTTTGTCAAGTGCTTTTTGAATATATCAATCAAAATCAGTCAATAGAAATACATGTATTAGACCTTTTTCGTTCATTATATTTCTTTTCAGCTCAAAAGGAAAACATGCAATTTGTGGTTAAATGTGAACGTTGTGTGTCACTAGATAATAACCTCTGAGGTCCAGGTATCATAGTATATTAGAAAATTCACAAAAGCTTTCTTATTTTCTGTTAAATGTATTATATCTGTGTTTTTCCATAGTACATGAAACACATTCTATTTTCAATGTTCCTTTTTCCTTTAATATCTTAATTACTTTTTATTGATTTGTTCATATTTTCACGTGAACAACAAAAGATGTTTCAAAAGAACGGTAAAAAAGTGTAAAAAATACATTGTAAAATAGATAAAACTAAAGTTTTAACTAAATATGATATAATTAATATTTTTTTCAATATATACTATGGCACAAATGTATATATAAATCTATATTTATCCATAACAAAATCATTTGATCACATTTTATGTATAAAATGAACATTCGATGGACCCAAAAAGAAAAAGAAATGCAGAAAAGTTCTGACATAAGTATGTATAAATACATTTACGTAAAAATAATGACTCAAAGTAAATCTTTGCCAGGGAAAGAACATTTAAATCTATTTTTCTTTTTGCTAATAAAGTAAAAAAACAACATGTTTTTTCTCTTGTGATTGAAAAGAAAGTACATATTTCAAATTTCCTTAACCATATATAATATTATAATTGTATTACAGCTGGCGTGAGACAGGTGTGTGAGGATTAGAGATGTGCCAGGTCTCTGACTTTGAGAATATGAACTCATTCCAGTTTGCTTTTGGTGGAAACCTTTGGAGTAACGATAATCAACGGCTTGCGAAATTGGGACGAAGATATACCAGCGAACTAACAGCTCTGTGCTTCAGAAAAGAATCAGAGAGACATGTAAACTCTGTGTTTATCTTCCTTGCAAATAAAAAAAAAATGTTTGACTTTAAACCAGATCTAATTTCTATTCTTTGTTTAAGGAAGTAAAAGCATTGGGTTAGATTCCTAACCTGACAGTGATTATACTATAAAAGATACTATTACCTATGTAAATCTATTAGATGATTCTATTTATATGCGTAGTTTTGCTAACAGGATAAAGTCCTTTTGTCCATTTTTACTATGATTTATATATACTGTGTATATATACTTTGATTTATATATATATAAAAAAAGGAAAAATGGACTCTGAAATATGTGTTAGGAAAAAAAAATGACCACAAAAACTGTGTTAAAATGTATATATTAAAAGCATACAAATACATTTGTGTTACTACTTTAGGCACAACTCAATTCAGGACAATGTGTCACTATAGTATATTTTTCCATAACCTGTTTATCAACCAGAGCACTTTTTATGACGAGGATGGATCAGCGTCTTCCGAGAACCATCCGTTAATCGGGATCAATGACCCAGATTTACATGATGTTTTTCGGGGGAAGGTGCCTCCAAAGACATCCAATCAAAAGTTGTGACTTGGAAGTTTTTTAAATGTCAAAGTCATTTCTCATTCAAGGTTTTATTTATTTTTTTTTTGAGCTAAGATTTTGTTTCTTAATCTTCGGACCCTCTAATCTGTCTGTGTCTCGCCGACACAAACACCGACACACACACACACACACACACACTTCTCCACCCATTGCTGCATCAGTGATCATCACACAGACTTCCATTAACTTCCCAGCAAGCGGTTTTCCATCTCCCTCAGATTGCTCTTGTTTGTCATCCTAAGCTCTGCCTTCCATCATGTTTGCCCACGCCTTTACAGCACATCGCCCATTTAATTGGATTGAGAACCCGGGTTTGAATATGTAAGAGCAGGAGCTGCATAATAATCAGGAATCTTCAAATGAGGCGAGGGTCTTAATTGACATTTCTGAGTGTGTTTGAAAATATGTTTTCCACGGACGGTTAAGCAAAACGACGTGTTTTATAAAAGCTGCATTTTATATTTACATTTCTGAATTATGAATAATATTTATTTAAATTATTATTTTTCAAGTATTCTGTGTTTTAAGATCATTGTTTTAATTTAATTTAAAGCTTTTTTCTTCGCCCATTAATTGATGAACATGGAAAAAAAAGAAGGTGCTAGCGCTCTCATGCTAGCTTGTTTAGCACATTTTGAAGCGGGAACCTTAAGACGTATTAAATGGATTTTAAAGTCAATAATTAATCATATATTATATAAAGCAACTTGTGATGCCATTAATAAGTCCTTTTTTAATCTGTTTAAATTTCAAACTTCTCAATGCTAGCAAAAAGGCTAGCTTAAGCTAATGCACTAACATTAGCAAAAGGGCTAATATGAGCCAATTAGAGCAGGTTATTAACTGTACTGAAACTTATAATAAATATCCTGTACATGTTAACTTACTTAACGAAATTTATATTGTAACTTAAATGGACGTAAATCTTTCTTTTTTCCTTTAGCAAACGTCCAAATGACATTAGCAATTTTAGTCAAGATACTGTCCTGTAAGTAGCAGCTAATAGACAAAACATATTTTATCAATTATATCCTGCTCAGATTTTGAAACATCCAGTCTCTTTTTTTATTTATTTATTAAGATCCTGTCTCTTATCAAGACATTTATTTTGTGTTTTTAAGGAATATGTAGCAGTCTTTATAGTGTTTGCAAACGTGAGCCAAGACATTAGCAAGATCTCTTCGCTCCGGTAGTTGATTGGTGGGCAATAAGAACAAATATTACCCTTTGATATTGGTTTACTTTTTATTAGTTGATAGTTTATGGTCATAAGTAGTTATAGACCGACATTTAAATACAACTTATTTTAAAAAAAAATCCTGGGGACTAATGAATGAAAGCTTCTGGAAAATAAACATTTTTGTGTTCAAAAATATTTTTTTAAATTCTAAAATTCAATGTGATTTGGAACTTCATTTAGATTCGGATTTTGCGGTTCTGAGTGAGTTTTAAGTTTGCGGACAACAGTCCTAAATGGATCATTACGTAATAAAGTTTGCTAACCCCTGGTCAAGATACTCTTTCATCAATATAGTTAAATACTATAATAAATACTAGTATTGAGAGTATTACGTTTATTATTATATTATATCTATTTATAATGACTTCAACTTTATTCCTCTCACTTTATAATTACTAATATTTCTCGTAAGTTCAACTAAGACACTTGGATCAGTATATATCTTGTATCACAATCCCAAACTAATAACAAACAGTAAATCCTTCTAAATAATTATAGAATTTTCAATGACATTTCAAACATTTTTATCCATATATAAATGTGTATTTTACCTAATAATTTCCTTCCAGTATTCTTTTACCAGTATTTATCTTTAATAGTTTTATCATTTGAAATAAGATTTAATGAAATAAAAGTGTTCAATAGGATGAAAGTCCGCCAATTAGTAACAGTTAAAATGAAACTTATCTTAATATTTTACACTAAAACTTGTGTCTTTCGCCTCCACGTACGTCGAAAACACATTTGCCTATTAACACCTCGAAGGCAGCATGTGGTGAGATCAGACACCGGCCATCACTGTCGAGCGATCCATATGTTGAGACGCAACAGCGAAACCAACCATACGAGTCACATGTCAAAACATTCAATTTTCGACTCCCGGACGAGCCGGAGCTGCACTTAAATAAAGAGCGCCGACCTGAGCGCCTCTGAAGTATCGAACGTCCGGCCAAGATTTAACATCCATTATTGAGCGACTCGGCGAAGGCCGGAGTATTGACAGCAGCCACATGTTAGCGTTGATTGGGTTAAGGTCAGGTCCGTGGAGTCGGGGGTTCGGTGACAGAATGAAGGAGAAGAAGAGACGATCAGAGTAATCACTGACGGAGAACCAACAGCAACTGACCTTAAACCCAAACAAGAGCGCTCGACTTGCTAACGCTAGACTAGGATTGACCGTTGTTGTTGTTTTTTTTATGCTAAAGAATCAATTAGTTGCAATATGTTCATCATCAGATATTAGTATCTTTGATCTCAAGTCAAGGTTTTGGTAATTTCAGTGTCTTTTGAAGGGTCAAGATCCCTTAAGTTTTACCCTTCAGGAACTTCGGTTTCCTCCCACAAGACAAGGAATGACCGTCGTCTTTTTTCTCCCAACTTAAAATGTCTGTAAAGTTTACTTTTAGAAATAACCTCATTGATAGAAACACTAAATTGATATTTAAAGTTACTTTTATTAATGGAATTGATCGCTAATGCTAATGCTACTCTCTTAGCATTGTAGCAAATTCATCTAACTAGCGAGATTAGCCATTTTTACCTTTCATCTCAAATCAAGGTTTTAGTCATATCTGTGTAATTTGGGTGTGAAGTTCCTTTAAATGTTTAATTTCAGGAACTTCGGTTTCCTCCCACAAGACAAGGATTGACCGTCATCTTTTTTCTCCCAATTTAAAATTACTGTTTAGTTTACTTTTGGAAATAACCTCATTGATAGAAACACTTAATTGATATTTAAAGTGACTTTTATTAAGATAATTGATTGCTAATGCTAATGCTAATCTCTTAGCATTGTAGCAAATTCATCTAACTAGCGATATTAGCCATTTTTACCTTTCATCTCAAATCAAGGTTTTGGTCATTTCTGTGTCATTTGAAGGGTGAAGTTATTTTAGTTTTTTTCCCTCCAGGAACTTCGGTTTCCTCCCGCAAGACAAGGATTGACCGTCGTCTTTTTTCTCCCAACTTAAAATGTCTGATAAATTTACTTTTGGAAATAACCTCATTGATAGAAAAAGTTAATTTATGTTTAAAGTGACTTTTATTGAGATAATTCATTGCTAGTGCTAATGCTAATCTCTTAGCATTGTAGCAAATTCATCTAACTAGCGAGATTAGCCCTTTTACCTTTAATTTTAGGTCATATCTGTGTCATATCAGCGGCAAATTTCCTTAAATGAGGTTCCTTCAGTTTCCTACCACAAGACAATCATACGGACTAGGATTGACCGTTGTTTTTGTTTTTTTCCTCCCAACATAAAATGTCTGTTTAGTTTACTTTTGGGAATTACTTGATGGATATAAACTCTTAAATTATATTTAAATAGACTCTTATTGAGAGAATTGCTAATGCCGATGCTAATCTCTTAGCATTGTAGCATTACTAGCTAGATTAGACATTTTTACCTTTCATTTTAAGTCAAGGATTTGGTCATATCTGTGTCATTTTATTGGGGATGTGAGAAATCAGGCACTTACTTTCCTCCCATAATCCAAAAAACCCTCAGACTAGGATTGACCGTCATTCTTTTTTTTAAGTATCTGTTTGTTAAAAACACATTTTCTCAGCTCCAAGTGTCCACTATAGACCGCCCATCAGTGTCCACTGCCTATCACCCTATGTAGCTGGGATGTGCTGCGGAAAACATAAATAAATACACACATAAAAATGAGAAAAAAAAGGAATCGGGGACAAAATTTGATTGAATGTCGTACATAAAAGAACAACGGGCAAAACATCCCCGCCAAATGAGTGAAATTGCCAAAAATTGGACATGTTTGTTTTAAGTTTCGAATATTTTCTCAGAGCTGAAAGTTAAAAATAAATAAATATGAAAAGAAAAAAAAGCCTAATGAGAAGTTGAGGGACAAAACTCCGGCGTGATTGAACCCTTGCTCGGTGGCACATCCGCCCGTCAAAGCCAGAAGCTGCTGTGCCTGGATCAGTCCCACGCGTCTGGAGATCAAACATCTCGACGGTGATTAGAGCTTCAGGTTGTAACAAGACCACATGCGTAGACCTTCCTGTGAGAACGCGTGTTCCTCTATTGCGGCAATCAAAGAAGATTAAATGCACCTCTTGCTCGAGATTCTTGTTGCGGGGAATACATGGAGAGCGGAGACGGGAAACGCAGACGGCGGTGACTTATAAGAAAGTGACAGAGTTCAAAGCCGGGCCGAGTCCTCTTGTCTGCTTTTGTCATGAACGCGCTCACGCTGACAGACGGAGGAGGGGGTCGGGGAAAAAAAATGGTGATTCCATTTCTCGCCGCTGACATAAAGATCAGCGTCTCGTCGCCCGGGCGGCCTACGGATCGTGCTCACTGTCAACTCCGATACTTCCCCCGACGGTGGGGCCGCCTCGGGGACTTTCGGCGAGCACAAAAGTGGGGGAAATGACAAAAGATCTTCGATCCGGAATGACGGGCGCGCACCTGAGAGTGAGCCTCGGCGTGTACGGACGCCGGCCCTTCCCCGACTCCTCGCCAAATGCCAGCAAAGACCAACGTTGTCAGCATTTTGCGGTGAAAATGCCAGTCGTCACGCCGACGCCAATTACCGGTTTGAGAAGTGGTCGTGGCCTCGATTCAAAGGGACCTAAAGAGTCCGTCGTCACCAGGTTCAACACTTGATCAACTCAGGGTCTCTTTAGAAAGAGTTCTTCTATCATAAGTGTACCCCCCCCCCCCACCCGACCCCCCGACCCCCCGGCGCCAAACAAAAGTACCCTTTAAGTGTCCCCGAGTGACCTTAACCTGCAGTATCAACCACGGAAGCAGCTAATCTGGACTGAAATAAAGAGGCTGGGTTAATTTATTCACAGACAGACAGTATGGGTGGGACCCCGGGCGTGGAGGGTCGGGTTTGGGGGGGCGGACTGAGAGTGGGCGCACATGACTGGCAGCTGCTGGAGATCAGCCCTTTTTGTGACGCACTGATGGTTCAAGCTTAACAGATGTGTTTTGGGGGATGTAATTTAAAGATTGAAAAACTAAAATTATGTTAAAAGTCGAGTTGTTAAGAGAATTGCTATGCTAATGCTAATCTCTTAGCATTGTAGCAAGTTCAACTAGCTAGATTAGCTATTTTTTCCTCCAAAAATACAAGGACTAGGTTTGACCACCGTTCTTTTTTTCACCTATTTATATATTTGGGAATTACTTCACTAATAGTATATTTAAAGTGATTAATGTTTATAGAATTGCTAATACTTAGCATTATAGCCAGTAAACACTTGTTATTTTCTCCCATAATAAAATACTTGTTTATAGTTTTAGGAATCGCTTAACTGATTCAAACACTAAAATAACATTTAAAGTGACTCATATTGAGAGAATTGCTATTCTAATGCTAATCTCTTAGCATTGTAGCAAGTTCAACCAGCTAGATTAGCTATTTTTGCCTCCAAAAATACAAGGACTAGGTTTGACCGCCGTTCTTTTTTTCACCTATTTATAGATTTGGGAATTACTTCACTAATAGTATATTTAAAGTGATTCATGTTGATATAATTGCTAATACTTAGCATTATAGCCAGTAAACACTTGTTATTTTCTTCCATAATAAAATACTTGTTTATAGTTTTAGGAATCGCTTAACTGATTCAAACACTAAAATAACATTTAAAGTGACTCATATTGAGAGAATTGCTATTCTAATGCTAATCTCTTAGCATTGTAGCAAGTTCAACTAGCTAGATTAGCTATTTTTGCCTCCAAAAATACAAGGACTAGGTTTGACCGCTGTTCTTTTTTTCACCTATTTATAGATTTGGGAATTACTTCACTAATAGTATATTTAAAGTGATTCATGTTCATAGAATTGCTAATACTTAGCATTATAGCCAGTTAACATTTGTTATTTTCTCCCATAATAAAATACTTGTTTATAGTTTTAGGAATCGCTTAACTGATTCAAACACTAAAATAACATTTAAAGTGACTCATATTGAGAGAATTGCTATTCTAATGCTAATCTCTTAGCATTGTAGCAAGTTCAACTAGCTAGATTAGCTATTTTTGCCTCCAAAAATACAAGGACTAGGTTTGACCGCCGTCTTTTTTTCACCTATTTATAGATTTGGGAATTACTTCACTAATAGTATATTTAAAGTGATTCATGTTGATAGAATTGCTAATACTTAGCATTATAGCCAGTTAACACTTGTTATTTTCTCCCATAATAAAATACTTGTTTATAGTTTTAGGAATCACTTAACTGATTCAAACACTAAAATAACATTTAAAGTGACTCATATTGAGAGAATTGCTATTCTAATGCTAATCTCTTAGCATTGTAGCAAGTTCATCCAACTAGCTAGATTTGCCATTTTTGCCTCCAACAATCTCAAAATACTGTACTCTAGACTAGGATTGACCGCCGTTCTTTTTTTCTCCCTAAATAAAATACCTGTTTATAGATTTTGTAATTACTTGACAAATAGAATATTTTAAGTGACTCATATTGAGATAATTGCTATGCTAATACTAATCTCTTAGCATTACAGCAAGTTAGCCCTTGTTATTTTCTCCCAAAATATAAAAAATAATACATTATTGATTCAAACACTACTAGTATATTTTAAGTGGCTCATGTTGAGAGAATTGCTATGCTAATTTTAATCTCTTAGCATTGTAGCAAATTCGTCTAACTAGCTAGATTAGCATTTAGCATTGATGTTTTTTTTCTCCCAAAGTTTTTGTTTATTAAAAAACAAATTTTCTGAGATCCAAGTCTCTGCAATTTACTGGCGATCAGTGTCTGTTGCCGTTAACCCTATGTAGCTGCAAAAAATAAGGCTGTATTGGTAGTTGAGTTAATACACATATATATACAAAAAATATCTTCAAGATCAGTTTTATATTAGTTTTAAAAGAAAATGTTGTGTTTCTAACATGAGTAAGAGCAGGAAAAGAAAATCGATTTGAGTTTGACAGCAAAGATGTCACGATCAATACAAGAGGTCTTTAGGGTCAAGTTACGCAAATGGTCAAGAAAAATGATAGCATAGCAGATGTCTTAGACTTTTAAAAAAGATTTGATTGCTGACCTCAGATTCAACTCCTTTTTTTTTGGCTTCCTGACCAAATCTAAGCTTTTAGAGCAGATTTCAACATAAACCAATGCAGGCTCCACAATAACACAGTTGCCTGGTAACACAGTGTTGGACAAGCATGGAGACAAAAATGTCTGATTAACTTTGTAATAGCAGACTGATGACATCACAAAACATAAATCGTATTGCAGAGCCGCATGATTTTGAAATTAACATTTATTGTCATAAAGTATTGGACAAGAAAAAGCCTTTAAAAAATAAACCAATAAACGTTACGTTACACGATTGATCATAGGTTTGAAACCTACAACAAATAAATTAGCATTAGCAATTATCTTGATGGATGGATGGATGGATGGATGGATGGATGGATGGATGGATGGATGGATGGATGGATGGATGGATGGATGGATGGATGGATGGATGGATGGATGGATGGATGGATGGATGGATGGATGGATGGATGGATGGATGGATGGATGGATGGATGGATGGATAGATAGATAGATACAACTTTAAGTGGAAGGAAGGATTCAGAGAACACAGTGGGTCGTTTTGTTTAAATAATTCTGCATATTTTCAAAAATACACATATTAAAACACAATTTAACGTTTTATAAAGTAGCAAAGAGTAAAATAAACAACTAAAAAAGTGTTTAAACAAGGAAACAGGGACGCACCAGGAGAGCGTCGTGCTAACAATTAGCATCAACGTTCTAAAACCTACAAAAGGCCCTTTTTTTTGGGGTTTTAAAAATTGAATTTTTTATTCATTTTTTTCCAAGTCGATGAAACAGTGGGTTCCACGTATCAACCGACATCGGGGTCACAAGTATAATGAGCACACTCGGCATGTGCACGCCACGCTATTGGTAAACGACCAGACTGGAGCGCACGCACACACACACACAAACACTCACACACACACTCACACACACACACACACACACTAACACACGGGGGTCCCCCTGGAGCTGAGTACATATAGGCGACATGTTGGCACTGATTAGGGCGGACAGCTCGCCCCCCGCAAATAGACGGGCCAGACAGGATGGCTTGGTGCCAGCAGCGGCTATGAGGTCCGAACGTGTGTGTGTGTGTGTGTGTGGTGTGTGTGTGTGTGTGTCGTGTGTGTGTGTGTGTGTGTGGTGGTTGCCTCAAGTGTCCCGCTGGGAGAAAGGCTGCATGTGATAAACAAACAGAAACAAAATAAACAAAAATACAGACGACCAGATAAAAAAAAGGCTTTTTTTGATCTTATTTTTGGGTGCGAAAACTTTCTCAGAAGTTCTAAAAATGTTCGGTTCAAAGGTCACGAGTCAAGCGCCGTCTTTCAACCGTACGAGAAAAAAAAAAGGGGTTTTGTGTCTATAAAAGTGTGCGTCGATTCGACAGCAGCCGCCAGACTTTTAAGTAAGACTGAGAGCAGGACGAGGAAAAAAAAGAAAAGCTAATGTCTCTCTCTCTCTCTCTCTTTTAAAAAAAAGAAAAAGAAGAAGCTCCCGTCTCCGTCACGTGCACACCTCAAACTTAACACACACACCTACGTGATGGCAGACGCACGGACCCCCCGCTGTTAGCCGCTCTAGCTAGTTATGCTAATACGTCTTCTCGCTAAGATTGTCAAGGCGTGGAATGGGATTAGCATAAAGTTGATTTCAAAGTGGGCACACACACGTGCACACACACACACACACACACATGCACGCACACACACACACAAACACAAGGAGAAATCAGAGCGGTTTGAAATAATCAGACTCGAAGTAATCAAGCAGTGGATTCAGATATTAGCAGAACGGTGTGTCAAAGCCGAGTATTAGGAGTTTAATCTGTACGAGAGCGAAGCAGAAGTTGTTGTTGCTCCAGAGAATGACTCAGAACCACAGCATTTAAAGTGTGTCTTTAAGAAAATATTGACTTTTCTTTTTCTTTTTTTTTTGGATGCTCATTTTCAATATTTTTTTCTTTATTTAAAGGAGGGGTAGGTGATCTTGGGCAACATTTAAAAATGCAGACCCTCTTTCTTTAGACTCCAGCCCCCCTTAACCAACCAATACTTGTTTTTTAAATGTTGTTTAATATGATCCAACACAGTTTTTACTTCAATGTTTGTTTCGTATTTGACGACAATTTTATTTGGTTTTATTACATTTGATTTATTGGTTCAGAGATGCAGCAGATTTAAAATAATCTAGTAAAAAAAAGAGGTTTTTTTAGAAGAAAAACGTTCTCCAACTATAATCCTTTATTATTATTATTATTATTATTAATATTATTATTATTATTATCAAATCTAAAAAAGAGAAAATATACATAAACATTAGAAAAAAGATGAGTTAATACAGTAAATTAAACTTTTTTTTTATTGTTTACTCGACAAATAGATTAACTAGTAGATTATTAGTGTATGTTAAACTTTTCTTAAAAAAAAGTTGTTTTTTAATGTCCATGTTATTTATATTTGTTTTTATTAATTTAATTTCAGTGTCAGGGTTTGTGTTTTTATGATAATACTTTTATTTGTAATGACAAATTAAATATAATGTTAATAAAAATAGCATAATTCTAATAGTTAAAAAAAAATTGAAAACCTTTTTCAATAGTAGTTTAAATGTTAAATAAAAATAAAAACGTTATTTCCTCAGAGGAAAACTTTTTTTGGATAAAAAATATTATAAAAAAAATTACAATAATAGATAGATTAAAAATAATATTAATATTATAGTATCTAAATAAATTTAATATAATAAGAATAATGGTATATATTCTCCAAATAACTATGCTAACAATATCTAAAAAAAATTAAAATGAAAAATATAAATACATTTTTTTAAGTACAACGTTAACCATAACTTTAGATCAAATCATCAACTCATAAATAAATAAATGTCGCCGCAGCGACTCATCCATACCGAGAAAAACAAGCCGTTTGTAAACCATAGCGTGCCATGAAAAATAGATTCACATCCATAATAGTCACAAACTCACTCCTCAGATGTTTAGAAGACTCTGTGTTTCCAGCGTCTCTGGGAAGCGACAGATGGATGATGATGAGGGTGTGGGGGGGCGGCGAGGATTCCGGGGGGTGTTTTCTTCATTCATATCTTTTTATCTTATTCTAAACTGAATCTAAATTCCGCGCTGCCATATGCTCACCTGCAGGGGAATTTAACATACGCTCAGAAATGCAGAGTACGACCGCGGGCGAGCGTTGAAGGAGATTTAAGTGGAAACTGAAAGTAAAGAAAGAGAAAAAAAAGAGGAGAAGAAACTCTCGACCGGTGGTGCAGAGAATTCAAATATCAACCAGGAAGTGTACTTGTCGCCAGTGTCCCGAACCCTTGCTAACTGGGACCTCAAATGAATCCTTTAAGTAAAAATCGCTTGTAGTTATAGTTAAGCTGTGAAATTCCGTGAATTAAAGTTTTCCAGAGTTTCTATTTGATCGCAAAAAGTCGAGAGTCTTCCTTTTAAAAAAAAATATTTTGATCGTAATTGTTTTAATTGCGAGTTTGTTTTCGCTCCGCGGACTATTTTGTTTTTGCAGCCGGCGCGTCAGCTTCACACGGCTGATGGTTTGAAACGTTTCGATGGTGTTTTTAAGTACTTGTGTACGGCCGGCGCTGCTTTTTAGCTGCTAAATCTTTCATGTTTTTTTTTTTTTTTCCTGCCATGAATACTTGATCGTCTGAGATCAGTTCACTCCGGAACCTTTATCTTCCTCGTCCTCTGATCCGTGTCCGTCTTTGATGTCGGACTTGTTTCTCCGTCAAATACTGATTTTTGAGCGACGAGGACGGAGCGTCAGTGGACTTAAGCTTCTGTGAAGACGTCCCTTGAGCGACAGGAAGTCGATGAAAAAGGTTCACCTTGCGTCATACCATTGAATGGGCGCATGTCCTCATATTATGATCCCATTCATATGGGCCAGTAGGGCCCTATTCTACCTACTATATTTTGTCTCGAGCAGGTTTCAATCCCGCGTCCCTGGGGGCAAAAAAAAAACATGGCCGATGCGCTATCCACTGCGTCCAAGAAAGATAAAGTTATCTGTCTTTAAACGGAATAAATAAAATGTTAGGGTTAGGTTTAGGGTTAGGGTTAGGGTTAGGGTTAGGGTTAGGGTTAGGGTTAAAGACCCTAGGGTTAGAGTTAGTGTTAGGGTTAGGGTTTAGCTCAGTGGATAGCGCATCGGCCATGGTATTTTTTTTGCCCATCGGCCATTCATTTTTTTTAGTAGGTAGAATAGGGCCCTACTGGCCCATATGAATGGATGATAATATGAGGACATGCGCCCATTCAATGGTATGACACAAGGCGAATCGGGTGCACCGTTCCACTGCTGTTACGACATGTATACGACATAAAAACCTTTGATCAAATTTCTAAATAAGTATAGTACATATATTTGAACCAGTCTTTGCCACTATATCAAATAAAATGGCTGGTCAGGGTTTGGGCCCCAGGGCCTCAAGCGTCTTTTGGAATCTTTAATAATTTCCGCAATCACATGTTTAGTGCACTTTAAATAAGTATTAAATGTATATACGAACCTGTTTTTGTTGCGGCTACATCAAATAAATTGGCAAGTCTTGTTTGGTCCCTGTGCCTTCTAGTTTGACATAAACTTTACTTATGTACAAAACTTTTTTGTGGAATTTTGAATCCTTTGATCCTTCATCAACTTGTTAACTTTTTATCAAACTCTAAATAATTATTAAATGTACAGTCAAACCGGCTGTTACAGCCATATCTAATGAATTAGCATGTTTTTTTTGGAATCTTTTATCCTTTGATCCTAACACAATCATTTTTTGAAGTGAACTGAAATTAGTATTGAATGTATATTTATTCCCGGTTTTTGAGGCCATATTAAATGAATTAGTAGATCAGGTTTGGCCCCCGGGCCTGGTGTTTGACAGAAAATATTTAGTGGAATCTTTCATCCTTTGATCTTTCAACATATAATACAAATGATTATTATATGTATATTTAAACCAGCATTAGTGGCTCCAGTTTGGCCTCAAGAAGTTTGACACAAAATGTTTTTTTTGGAATCTTTCATCCTTTGATCCTTTGACAACCAATTTTTTTGCACACTTCAAATAAGTATTGAATGTATATAAATTTGTCTTATATCCAAGTTTTTGCCGGGTCAAGTTTGGGCTCCAGGGTCTCAAGTTTGTTGTGTAATTTTTTGTCCTTTTATCTTTCCCTGATAACTTTTTTTGTTTTGTGTGGAATCTTTTATCCGTTGATCCTAGCAAAATATATATTTTTTGTGAACTGAAATTAGTATTATATGTATATTTAAACCAACATTTGTTGCCCCTTCAAATGAATTATGAAAGTGACGCACAAATGAATCAAGTTTGACACAAAATGTTTTTTTGGGAATCTTTCATCCTTTGATCTTTCCGCAATCAAATTTTTAACACACTTCAAATGAGTATTAAATCTACATACAACTCAGCATTTGTCGCCCACATAAAACTTTATGCCGGGTCAAGTTTGGGCCCAGGGTCTTGAGTTAGACACAACATGTGTTGTGTAACCTTTTGTCCTTTGATTTTTCCGCAATCACATTTTTCGGCACAATTTAAATGAGTATTTAATGTATATTCAAACCAGCTTTTACACAGATCAAATAAACTGGTGTGTGAGGTTGGGCTACAGGGTCTCAAGTTTTTGACACAACAATTGTTGTGTACATTTTTGTCCTTTGATCTTTCCCTAAAAACATTTTGTGTTACACTTTAAACAAGTATAGAACCAGCTTTTGCGGCCGTATCAATGTCAGGTTTGGACCCAACACTTCAAAGTCAGGCATGTTGTGCGTTTTATCGTGTTCGTTTGAGTGTGCGCTTATGTGTGTGAGTCTTCTTTGCCTTTCTCTGATTTCCTCCCACAAACACAACTTGATTAATGTGGTTAAATTCAGAGAAGACACTTCAGGAAAAAAACATATGTATGGAAAAAAAAGTGAACAAAGGATTTTTTTTCTTTTTTTTTAAGTCAAACTTATACATTTTATTTTCGCCTCCAACAGAAACGGTTAAAAAAAACGTCTCCGTATGACTTTTATTGAGAAGTTGCTTCCCTTCGGTCAAATGAACTCGTTTCAAAGCTGGACCATGAAATACAAGAAAAAATGTTATTTGACGTTTTTTTTTCTTTTTTTTTCTCCAAATCAACGAGAGCGAGTGTCGGGGATCCCCTCAAGGCCTCGCCTTGATCCCGAGTGGAGGTATATGCACAGAGTCGACATATTTGATCCCCTCACACACACTAACACACACACACACACACACACACACACACTCACACACACAACGACAGAGAGTGATATGGGGGTTCTCTGCACAGATGTGGAAGGGGATCATTTGTGAGCATGTGGTGGAAGAAGCCCGTGTCACACACACATGCACACACACATGTACACACACACACACACATGCACACACACACCCCGCCTGTCTGCCACGGGTGTCAGTACATGTAAAAGGTCTCAACATAAATGGGATTAATGCCGTCTCTCTCCCATCGGCGATCATTAAGCATTCTGTTTAAAGCGCAAACACACTGAAAATAAACGCACTTCCACTCTCCCCTGCTGCAGTAAATTATTCAAAGAGGGAAAATTAAAGGGGAAGAGAAAAGAAGCGAGATAGTGAGGATGGGAGGTTGAGGGGGGAGAAAAGGAAGATAGAAGTGGAAGGAGGAGGACATGAAAGAATTGTTTTGAAGAAGAACATCACGAAAAAAAATGCCGCTCTGTCATTCAGGAAAGATGTTGTTTTTGAGTCGACTTCAGAATCAGAATCAGAATCAGAAACCTTTATTTGTCCCGCGAGGGGAAATTCGGTTTAACAACAGCAAGCAAAAAAAATAAAACACCCAGAAATAAAATAATAAAAAGAAAAAGAAAATCTAAATAGAATAGAAAATAAATCTGCACTATATTATATATACACAATCATATTTACAAAAATA
Source organism: Callionymus lyra (assembly GCF_982586985.1). Classification (NCBI taxonomy): domain Eukaryota; kingdom Metazoa; phylum Chordata; class Actinopteri; order Syngnathiformes; family Callionymidae; genus Callionymus; species Callionymus lyra. The sequence goes on from NC_141834.1 coordinate 17,724,991, forward strand.
ACAAGAAAGGTGCAGTTAAATAATTATCTTGGTGTGTTCTTGTTATGGAGTCTGATGGCAGCAGGGAGGAAGGACCTGCGGTACCTCTCCCTCACACACCTGGGATGGAGCATCCTATCACTGATGGAGCTCCTCAATGCCCTCAGTGTGCTGGAGAGGGTGAGACAAGTTCTTTCTCATGGAGGCCAGCTTGCTCCGCATCCTCCTCCCAGACACTTTCATTCTCTCCTGACGTTTGTACTTTGTTCTTTCGAACGTATGGATTAAAACTGTGTAATTCACTTTCTCTTGATACTTTCCATTTATGATTATAGTTTTGTAACCAAGAAAGAACAAATCCCGGGACAAAATTAGTGGTGAAAGGAAAACCTTTTGTTCTTTTAAACGGATTTGTGGTCGGTTAACATTAAATATTTAAGTGTCAAACGCAGAGTTTTTTTAAATTATTTTTTCTCAAAGGGTTTTGAACACTTTTGGATACTAGTTTAGTGTTTGTCATGAACAGAACGTGTTTTTTTTTTAATTTTAATTAACAATTTTAGCTATAAATACAGAAAATGCAGATCGGCGGGAATTTCTGGAATTTTGTTCTTTTTTGTTACATTTTTTGTTACTTTACTTCTATTTTTAAACATCTGAATGTTATATTTTTGCGTTTCTTTTGAAGGCTAATGTTGCCATTTACTTTTACTAAATTTTTGGTTTGTATTTGATAGCCTTTTTTTTGGATTTCGTGAGAATTTTTGCCATAAACTTTTCCTCAATAATGTTCTTTAAAACTAAATCAAATTTCATTAAAAACAAAACAAAACAAGAACATATTCACTTCAAATGAGAGAAATTGTTTTTCATCGCATAACAAAAGAACACATTTTTCAAACTTAACTCCTTGTTTTGAACCTCGGAAAGTTTTTTTTTTTTGTTGCTTTTCTTGAGGCTAATTCATCAAATAACATTTACTCAAATAAAAAATCTATTCTGACTTATAACTTAATAATAAAATTCATATTCACATTAACTTCCTGTGAGGAAATAGTTTTTTTCAATTTTAGTGTAAATTCTACTAAACAACTGATTTTTACTAATAAAAACATAAATAAGTTAAGTTAAGTTAAATAAATAATAAAATATGCACTTTGTTTATTATTCTTTGTACTTTCTCTACAATATTTGAAAAAAGCACAAAAGTAAAAAAATTGAGAGTAAAATTTCTTGAAACAAAATAAAATGTTCCTGATACAAATTTCAGATTTTTTGAAACAAAATAACAAATTCCAGAAAAAAATCCTGAAACAAATTTTCAATTTTCTGATTCCTGAACATCCAAAATTGTGACTAAAATACATTTTCCTGAAACAATGTTCTGGAACAAAATTACAAAGTTGCACAGAAAACATACTTAAACAAATTAACAAAAATAAAATGACATTAAAAAAAATAAAAATAATAATAATAATTTCCCGGAAACAAAAACACAACTTTATTATTTAAAAAAAATGTTTAAAATTCCTGAAACAAATTTGGAATTTCCTAAAAAAGATAACAAAATTAAAATATCGTGGAAAATATGACACAAAAATCTCACAATTTTCCGAAAACAAATGTACAATCTCCGACTGAAATGACATTTTCCTGAAACAAAATTACAAAGTTGAACAGAGAACATACTTAAACAAATTAACAAAAATAAAATGACATTAAAAAAAATAAAAATAATAATAATAATTTCCCGGAAACAAAAACACAACTTTATTATTTAAAAAAAATGTTTAAAATTCCTGAAACAAATTTAGAATTTCCTAAAAAAGATAACAAAATTAAAATGTCGTGGAAAATATGACACAAAAATCTCACAATTTTCCGAAAACAAATGTACAATCTCCGACTGAAATGACATTTTCCTGAAACAAAATTATAAGTTGCACAGAAAACATACTTAAACAAATTAACAAAAATAAAATGACATTAAAAAAAAGAATAATAATAATTTCCCGGAAACAAAAACACAACTTTATTATTAAAAAAAATCTTTAAAATTCCTGAAACAAATTTAGAAATTCCTAAAAAAGATAACAAAATTAAAATGTCGTGGAAAATATGACACAAAAATCTCACAATTTTCCGACTGAAATGACATTTTCCTGAAACAACATCACATCAAGCTATAAAATATAAATAATAAATAAAATAAAACACATGTTCGACACACAATTCATGTCAAATTACGTTTGATCTTCTTTTGATGATCACATTGTAGAATCTATTATTTTTCTGTCTCTTACGCAATTGGGTGAAACTCGGGTGAACCTTCGTGACACGTTTGCGTCTTGGATCAAAATCACGGTCATTCCGATCAAATCCTTGCACAGTTTTTTACTTGGATACCATTAACACCAATCAGATCATCTTTTTCTTTCTGCGACTGGATTCAAAGCCGAGTTAAAAAGGTCAGTGGGCGGTCACGCTTCGCTCTGAAACAAATCCCCTGCTGACATCAGACGCTCGGAATCCAGCGCATCCTTCCAGTCGCGCTTTAAAACAATTTTTCCATTCCTGGCACGAACGCCCGGAGAAAATATTCTTTAACTTTTCTTTTAGCTCCATGTGTCGTACGAACACGACGACACGTGGAAACAAAACCAGATCAATTATGAACCCGAGGGGGTTTCCTTTACAAACGTCTTCAAACCGTAGACGTACGACCTAAAGGAACCCCGCCGAGGTCGGTCACTTCGCCACATGTCACCCCCGATGTACCGTTTATTTAAAAGTGACTTTGAAAGTTGTAAATAGATCTTTTGCCGACAAATTTGTCTCGGAAAAAACACGTTTTAGTAAAAGATACAGAATCTTGGTAATAAATCTATATAAGAAATAATACAAATGTGTTTGTAATACCGTCATGTAGCATTAGCATTTTCAAATAGTACGATTAGCATCTGGTTAGCATCTGCATTTTTGTCTTTTCTACTTGGATTCAAAATAAAAGTGCAAAAATTTCAATTTCTTGTGGCAACATTACAATTTATTCAAACAAAATTTTATTTTCTTGATGCAAATTTTAAATTTCTTGAATCAAAATGACAATTCCCCGAAAACAAATGACCAAGCTCTGAAAACAAATGTAAAAAACTAAAAAATCCTTTTTTTTACCTTTTTATACTTCCTGTAAAAGATCTTCGACACAAAATAACAAGTTCCTGAAACAAATTTTAGATTTTTGTAGCAAAATGAGAATTTCCTGGAGCAAAGTTACAAATTCCTAAAACAATTTTTTTATTTCCCTTAAACCAAATTGCAAAGTCAGGACACAAATTTACAAATTCTGAAAACGAATTAAAAAAAAAGTTCCTGAAACAAATTTACAAATTCCTGTAGCAAAATTAAAATTTCCTGAAAACTCTAAAAACATTTTTTTTAAATACTGAAAGAGATTTTCAATTTTGTGAAAAAGATCACAAACTTGGAAACAAAATTACAAATTCCTGAAACAAATGTTTTTCCTTCCTGAAACAAAACTACAATGTTTGGAAATAAATCTCCAAACTGAAAAAAACAACCAAAAATTCCTGAAAAAAATCACATAGTCAATTAATTAATCATATCAAATGGAAGTTTTCTGAGTCGACTCACTTCTATTTATAAGGTTGTCTTAAACATACAGTAGGTCAATTAGTGTGAATGTGTAACTGGGCACACATGGCTGCGGGGATTGTAGTAAGATATAAACAATTAAAACATTCAAAGTTGGCACCAAAAATCTTTTTCTCTAAGTGGTCCCAAACCCCAAGTCTGGGGACTGATATTGGTACACAAGGTAAATTTTAAAAAAGTATCAAACATTTATGTAATTTTTGTTCTGTTGATTAGTACCGTCTGTAATTTGTTTTGTTTTGAAAAAATGTGGTATATATCAGTCTGTGACACGTCAAGACGCTCGTTTCAGTCAAGTTTACTCAAAAAACACAAACTCTTCATGGTTTATTTTTACCGTTTTTGTATAATGACGACATTAAATCTGTCCTCGGTGAAAATTCAATCCAAACTTTTAGGTGAATCAACCTTTTAACAAGGTTTATCAGCTTCATAATCTCTGAATAAATAAAGTTTTCTGTGTTTCATCCGTCGACTTTTATGTCTTTTTTTTAATGAAAAACATGTTGTTACTGTATGTGGCACTTTATTAATACAACTTGCTTTTGTTTTTTTTTCTGCTTATCCATTGTTTTCCTGCTCAACTCATCTATTATGTAACGTTCTTTTGTCCTTTATTATAGAGCTTAATTAGCAGCTCCACATTTAAAATTCACACCCAAACAAACAGGACCTTCGGGGGGTTTGTTGGCTCATAAATCAAGTTGTTCGTTGCTGACTCTGCAGCAAACCTGCAGCTCAGAGCTCACTTTTTTTAAGGCGTTAAGAAGTTGTTGTTGTTGGGGATATTTTTACCAAATGTCACGTATTATTGATGGATCGTCGAGAACAATGAGAACAGCATATATTAGCAGGTGAGAAACTGTTTTCTTCTCCAGGAGCACAAACAAAAGTCTGAGCTATAATGAGCCGTAATATCCTTTAGCGAAATTACTAGTTCCTGAAACAGTTTCTCAATTTGCTGAAAAAGATCAAAAACTTGGACACAAAATTACAAATTGCTGAAACAAATTAGCAATTTCCTGTATAAAAATAACAATTTCTTAAAATTACAATGTCTGGAAACGGATTTCCAAATCCCGAAACACATTTTTAATTTCCTGTAAAATTACAAATTCCTGAAACGAAATTTAATTTTCCTTACACAAATTTTCAGTTTACCTGAAACAAAATGAAGTCCACGAAAACAAATTACCTGAAGCTCTGAAATCAAATGTAAAAAAAAAAAATCCTGAAACAAATTTTCTCCTTCCTGTAAAAGATAAAAAACTTCGAAATAAAATGACAAATTCCTGAAACAAATTTTCAACTTCAGTTTGGAATATTCAATTTTCCTGGAGCAAAGTTACAAATTATTGGAAAACATTTTTTAATTTCCTGAAAAACAATTACAAAGTGCGGAAACAAATTTCAAAACTCTGAAACTGAATTTTAAAAAAAAGTGAAAGAAATCATTCAATTTCCTGAAAAAGGTCACAAACTTGGACACAAAAATACAGATTTTCTGTAATGTTCGGAAATAAATCTCCAAACTCTAATAAAACCTTTTTTTTTAATCCTGAATCAAATTTTTTATTACCTAAAAAAATGTTCACAATCTCGGACGCAAATGACAATGTCTTAAACAAAAAGAATAGAAAACATAGAAATGACAAATTATGAATAAATTCCTGTAGCAAAACTACTATTTCCTAAAACAAAAATACAACGTAAGTAAGTGAGTAAGTAATATTTGTAAAGTCCTTTTCCAGACCAGGGTCACAAAGCGCTTAAACAATCAAAACAATATTCAATAAAATGTATACTTTAAAGATCAAGATAACACAGAAAATAACAAAGAAATTCCAGAAAATCAAGAAAAAGCCTGCACGACTAAAAGTGTCTTAAGATCCGCAAATAAATCTCCAAACTTTGAACGAAAAACTATAATAAATTTTGAATTTCCTGAAAAAGATCACAAAATCAAACAACTTGCCGAAAAACAAACCCACAAACTGACACTAAATGACATTTTCCTGAAACAACATCACATCAAGCTATTTTTCTCCGTGGTCGTCTGGTGTAATGTTGGTTTAAACATCATCTCTCTCTTCTTCCTCCACACGTTCCTCCGCTCTCTCCATCCTCGCGGCTGCTTTCATCAAAGTGAATTAACAAGCAGAAGCTCTGATTTCACTCACATATAATATGCAGCCACACTGACATGAAACACATAACATCCATAGATTTCTTTTTTTTTCCAATTAGCTATGACTTTGCGCTGGTTAATTGCGTTTCTCTGGGTTCAAAAGGCAGATAGGAGCACATTTCCAACGTACGATATAAATTCCACTTATCTTCTCAGTGATATATGGAGCTTCCAGATGAAACGGCAAAATTCCGAAGCGATTTTCTGCTAATACCGAACTTTATTCATATCGTAATTGAACAATTAAGTTATCAAGCCAAGGATTGGTCGAGTAAGTTCATTTTTCTATACCTTCCCTTTTCTTTTTTTTTCCTGAACTTCCATCCGTGGATCCGTCAGAAAAGTAACTTTCGCTGGAGGTGCGGCGCGAGATCGAGGGGGTCTTCCCTCGAGCTCTACGACAACCTCCAGCCGCGAGCTTTGATGAGATGTAGTTCAAGGCTATAACATCCATACCTTCTTCTCATCTCCATCCTCCCTCCTTCTCTTTGGCCTTCTTTTCATTCATAAGTAATGGTAACACAGCCAGACTCATCAATAACCCACGGCGCTGGTGTGAGTAAAGCAACGCGGCCGTAAATGTTATCATTACCGCGGACGTGAGGCGCGAGCCGCTATCATGCATCAGCCTTATCTCTGTGGCGAACGAACGCCGGACGGATGGCGTTGGAGGAAACAAAAGGAAGGAGGCGGACGAGGCTTTGGTTTGTATGTTCTTGAGTGTTTGAAGTGAGTTTATGTCTTTGATGGTTTGCTGTGAAGATGTTGGAAGGGCCTGAGGCGTCCTGAAGTCTCCAGCCTGACGTGTGGAGACTTCAGGCCTGAACTCGCTTCTCGTCCTCGACCACCTCAGATCGTCCACGAATCCATCGGGATTGGTCAATTACAAATTGACTAACTCTGAAACTTACATTTCCTGAAACACATTTTCAATTTCCTGATATTTACAATTTACATAAATCAAAATGTGTTATTTTTGTTTCACAATTTGTCAATTTCAGAAAATTTTAATTTTGTTTCCCAAGATTAAACATTGGTTTTAGAGTTTTTAAATTTGTTTTGCACTACTGGGCCAACATAAGGTTTCTTTGTCAGGAAAAGTCCATTTTCAGTTCTATGTCATCCTCATTCTCCAGGTTTTTTTTATTTATTTTTTTGCCAAACTTTTCAATACGGAAACATCTCTCAAGGTATTTATCACTTGATTCTTTTAGGTATTATCGCCCAAGCCTATGGAACCAAGTTATTGGTTGTGGATTTAAATACCTCTTTACCATGGCACATTTACAAAAGGGTATGGACTAGTTTTGGAGATAAAACAGAACAAAACTGTGTTTAGCATAGCCATAAAAACATGGCAAAGATATGTCCTTTAAAATATATAATTGTCCTTCAACACACCATTAGATCACATTTTGTTGTTAGTATGTCTAAAAATAAATTTTTGTTTTAGTTAAAAATCCTTTTTTTACTGCTATTTTTACAGGCGTGGGGCAGGGGGCAAAACAAGAAAGTTTGGCAGTCACTAGTTTACACTTTGGTATTGTGCTAGTAGGGCTATGCTAATTGTGCGCTAGCCTCAGGTTAGGGTTGTTTTTTTGGGGGGGGGGTTTCTACGATTTTTATCTTTATTTCACTTCCTCCATGCGCCCTGTAACGTCTGCCACTGATTTACACATCATTTGCCACTTATCAAGGTTTAATATTTAGCTCCAAATGATAAAAAAAAAGATAAGAGATTTACATTCGTCCGCTTATTTACGACCATATTACAGCCTGAGAAGTGCCTGACGATCATTACGTGCTGATGTGTCCTTGAGCAATGCGACGCTTCCACCTCTCGGGGGCGAGCGGCTCCATTAACTTGATTAAATTTCCATCCGACACGTGCGCTCGTCCCACAAAACCTTCTTCTAATTACAAAGCCATTTAATAAAGCGAGCGTCTTCTATTAATTCCGATAAAAAAAAAGGAAGAAATAATATTATTTCCCTCTCGTTGTTCCTTGTTGTGAACATTACGGCGAAGGAGGTTCACGGGGTTCAAGTCCGCCGGGGTCGCTGGGGTCGCGACGGGACCGAGTACTTTGAACGCGTTAATTAATAAGCCCTGTGCTGAGTTATTAGCGCCATGTGGTATTTCGGTCGCCTAATAGATGGGTAGCACCAGAGGGCATCATGGGAAAGGGATAAAGGAAGATGACACACACACACACACACGGCTTCATAAATTTGAAAGCATACGTTTCATATTCAACGCGGGCCTCGTGGTCAAACATTTTCTTATACCCTAATGGACGTTTGGCCGCGGCGCCGGCTTTTAGCTCGGGCGAGGCGAGAGTGATGAACGAGCCGTTTAATCTGTGTCATTTGACCGGATCCAAAGTTAGCTGAAATATTTATCATCTATTATAGCGTCCGTTCAACAGCTGCTGTTTTAATTGAAACCTCAAAGTCCGGAGACGTGGCGCCGAACACGTCGCCGGTTGAGACGACGTCCGCGGACGCTAACTCGCGAGGGGCGGGAAAAAAAAATTACACCTTGAAGCCACGGCGGACGGCAATTTAATTTCCATACACTTATGCTAATTACGCAGAAATAATCAAGCTAATTTAGAAAGATGCAAATGCGTTTCAGGTTAGCTTCATTAGGGAAGAAAGGCCAGCGGATGTTAGCGAGCGTGACGCAACCGCGAGCGTGGGAAGCGACTTATCTTTATAGTGGAATTGTATGTATTTTATTATTTACGCCGTTTTCTACGTCTCTAAACGACTTAATTCGTAATCATAAAACAAACTGAACATGATTTTAACTTTTTTAAAGGCAAATTTTGTTGAACAAAACCCCAAAGTACTTCGACGTTTTAAAGAATTTTAAAACATTTTTTGAAACAAAAATAAAATTTCCTGAAACACATTTTCTATTTTCTGAAACAAAATGACAATTTTCTGAAACAAAACTATTATTATTTTTATAGGCTGAGCTCAGCCAAATTGTTGATTAAAAAAAAAGTATTATTGATGCTGATTTCTGCATCTCTAAACGACTTCAAACTAAAGTCATTATCACGAAACAAGTGCAAACTGAACACGATTTTAATTCAAACTTTTTAAAAAGCAAATTTTGCTGAACAAAACCCAAATTGACGTCCATGCTTAAAGAATTTAAAAACATATTTTGGGGAAACTAAGCGTATTTAGAGCTTAAAGGAAAGAGGAAATTACTTTTCAGATCAGATTTTGTCCCTGTGGCTCAGCTTTAAAGTTCCGCTCCACCCTGTCTGCACTCTCTTCATCGAATTTTTTAATTTAGTTCTATGAATTCAATTATTTAAAAGAGTCAATCCTTACTTGTTATTTTATATATAAAGGTTGTTAAAAAAAAAAATTTAGACAAATCTTTCATATTTCCTGATTTAAAATTAAATACATTTTAAATAAAAAAAATATAAAAAATTATCCTTCTTAGTTACTATATCTCAGTCTGTTATTTGGTCACACCTTAATTTAATGATTAATTATAAAAATGAATTGTTTGATTGTCTTGTTTTTTCTACTTTACCATAAAGAATTCCTGGGTTTTTTTTCTCATTTTTTAACCAAATTTCTTTTTTGTTCTGTTTTTGATTTTGAATTAAATCAGAGACGACTCAGAGTATCGTGAAAATAATTCCACAGTGTAAACAGCAAAAACAAAAATGACAAAAATATATACATGTCACAGGACAGATTGGAATCCAGTAGGATCTGGAATCCTACTAGTACAGATTGGAATTCCATTTTGTACTAGTAGGTACTAGTAGTACTCCTTCAAGAAACATCTTAATACATTTTTATTAGTGCAGGCTTTTCCTTGATTTTCTGAAACTTCTGTGTCGTTCTCAGTGTTATCTTGATCTTTTAAGTATATATTTTATTGAGTATTGTTTTGATTGTTTAAGCGCTTTGTGACCCTGGTCTGGAAAAGCGCTCTATAAATGTAACTTACTTACTTACTTACAGATTGGAATTCCAATCTCTTGGAATCCTACTACTGAAAAAGGATCTGAATATTGGAATTCCAATCTGTACTATGAGGATTCCAGATTCTATTAGTGAATTCCAATCTCCACTAGTACAGATTGGAATTCTACTACCGTATTGGGATCTGAATATTGGAATTCCAATCTCCACTAGTACAGATTGGAATTCTACTACTGTATTGGGATCTGAATATTGGAATTCCAATCTGTTTTAGGACAAATGGGACTTCCAGGACAATCTCAAATTCTAATAGGAGAAATTTCGGATTACATCAAAATATTTTTGTAAAATAGACTGAATCATGGAATTCCAATATGTAATAGAAGGATTCCAGATCCTACTGGATTCCAATCATTAATCTAACATATATATTAAAGACATTTTTTAATTTAGTAAGTAACCAAGTAATGACAACAACGGTTGAAATAAGTGGTGAAGGTGACCCGTGTTGTTGTCGAATCCTACACGTGTAAAGTGAACCCGCTCTTGTATGTTTATCTGCGTCACTCAGGCTGCCACGGTGGTTGATTAATCATTAACATAAATTAAATTCCAGATTACAAGTTCAAGCTTAAAGCAGAACGACACGAAACAGCATGAAGTAAGACGTAGGTGCTAATTAAACACCGCCGCGTCGCCATACCTTGTATCTCTTAAGAGCTTCACACGTTTGTACCTCTTCGGCAATTATGCTGATTGCGACGGCGCTACACACACTTCACACACACACACACACATTCACACACACACAACTGTGCGTTACCTGGTCCCTAAAGGCCGAGCTTCAGTGCCACTGAAGGTTGTAGCAATTAAAAACATCATCCTCCACTTGTCACAAACATGATGAATTTGTACCAGCAGAGCAGTAAGGCATGACTCGTACCACTCACAATATGTCACTTTTCTCTCTCCCTTTCCATATTCTACACCTTTATTTATCAGTCGTTCTCTCATCAAAACACCAGGGATTTGTTTGAAAGTTTAAATCCATCTGGGTTGCCACGGCAACTCAGACCCAACCTTCTTCTTCTTTTTTTTTAAACTAATATTCCACATCCTCACTAGTCACACCTCTTCATCAGTTGTCTTCTTCTTCTTCTTCTTCTCACTTTTCTTTCCTGGTGTCTTCAACACCTTCTCTGGATTTTCTTCTCCAAATGAGCCGTCCTGCTGATTCTTTCGCCTTCCATCGAGGCTGTGATTGCGGTCCAAGCGAAACCCCTCCGAGAGAATATCGAGGTATTCCCGGGGAGACAAAGTCTGAAAGAAATTCCTGGGTTTGTTCTCCCCAAGGAGGCCTCATGAAACCAGGAAACTTAACTGTTTTTTCCCCAGATTTGAAGAGGCAAAGAGTCTACCATCTTGCTCTTTCGTTGACTACCCTTCTTTGATGTATCAAGGAATGTAATTCCAATGCTTTAAAGTGGGTCACCAGGTCCCAGGCTTGCATCCAGGACTGGGATAGAGGTTCTCAGGTAGTTCTCAAGTGTTCCTGTCCGGAACAGCCTGAACAAACGTTGTGGATCTGCTGCCCCTGTGGGTTTACCACCTGGGACAGGAAAGGTTGTAGCATTGGAGATTCCCTGTCAGACAGAGGCTTGTGGTTGGATCCCTGGATTCCTAGACCAGCACTTAGGACCTTGGTTATGTAAAAGACTAGTTTAATGTGAAACTCCAACTCTCCTGACTCACTCACATGTTTCAAATGTTGAATCTTCCTCTCCGAGATGCAGTAAGTCCCACATCATGATCATGTTTTGAACTTATTACTCTAGAAAGTTGCTCCGAAATCTGGGCGAACGAGAGGTTACGAGAGCGCAGTCCGTTATGAAAATGACTTCAATCCTCCTCCAGCCAGCTGTAATCATCTGGGATTGATGACAAACCTTGATGCTTGACCAATCATAGCAGAGTGGGTGTGGTTATGGTAAACAAGATTTAATCTAAAAAAAAGTGGGCGGGGCTTAAGATAATTTTCTAATGTCAATACTTCAATAAGTTTTGTACAAACAGACACTGATGATACAATAAAGTCCAACATCTATTTAAGACACACTTAAATCAACACATTCGTTGAAAAATGTAATCATTTTTATAACACTTCCATTAAGAACATTAAGAAAAGATAAGATATTGACAAAGATCTTGAGTGTCTGTCTGAGAAAGCAAAAGCATAATTTGTCAAAAGATTTTACTTTTTGAGAAAACTTTTGGAAAGATAAGCCCAAGTATTGACACTAATACCTCTGACCCCGACATTGACGCCCATGAGTATCAGTAAATCGAGCGGAAAAAAGAGAAGAAAAGTGTATTTTTTGGGGCCATTTGGTAAACTATAGCAATCTATAGTTGAAAATTGTCGAGCAATCATTGGTGCGATGCAAGCCGTGGTTAAACAATCAGAGCTTGTTAGCGGCTCTGTTTGTTAATCAAGCACTTGCTTGTTAAGTGGGAGATGAGATAATAGACCTCGACTGAGTGGCTCTAATTTTGGGGGCTGTCGATCAGCCTGATTGTTTATCGCTTTTAAATTTCAGGCTCCGCGGCGAAAGAGCTCGGCTAATTTGTTTGCGTTGCCTCGGAGCGCGGCGAGCGTGGGAGTTTGGTCGTAAACTCTTGTTTGCTTATGACGAGCGTGAGAGTCGACGTGATGCGAAGGGAAGTTGGTGGACAGGTGTAGGACTCGGGGCCCCCGGGGCTGAATCTATAGGGTCGCAAGTCACCGCACGGCAGCCCACAGAAGAACAGAGTGCATGATGGGAACGTTTGGTGAAACAGGGAGAGGATTAAAACAAATATTGGTTCCTGTTCCTGTTTGTGCAAATTTACATTGTGTTCAGGCCACAAATTTGACTAATACGACTTTGGCCCCTGGTGTGATTGCGTCGACATAGAGGGTGATTTGAAGGAGTTGCAATTTTAAAGTGATAGTTCACCCAAAATTTCGAACTTTACTCATTTTATACTCACCCTTATGTCCACTAGCAGTTGGGGTTATTTTCAGGATAATCTGTACTTTTTAGAGTTATAGACAACAAAAGTTTGTTCATTTTAATGTAGCGACTGCGGCTCAGTTGTCTTCGTCTTCATCTTCGTCCAAAAAGACAAACCTAAAAACATCTAAATACCTCCATACTGCTCGTCTGTAACGTCCCTCTTGTGTTGAAGCTTCAACAAAACTGTTCCGGGAAAAATTCTCAGTTTTCCTTCTTTCACGGAAGATCCAACTTTTAAAAAAAAGTAGAAGAGCTCTAGTAGAAGAACTCACATTTCTCTGATCCTTAAAACTCTTCACTGGCTGCCAGTTTCTTTCAGGATCATTTTAAAATTCTGGTTCTTACTTTCAGATCTATTCATGGTCAGACCTTCCATCACTGATCTGATCCAGACTTACACCCCAGCTCGGGCTCTGAGGTCTGTGGATCAGAATCTACTGATGGTTCCTGAACACGCTTCCGGACCAGAGGAGAGAAATCCTTCAAGACTGTTGCTCTGAAGCTTTGGAAAAATTCACTGGAACTGTTTGCCAACTATTAAAGCTTCCCAATCCTCACCTACAGAACACACTTTAGACACCAAAAAAAAATCTACATTATCAGTTTTATTGTTTACTTTTACCTCAAGGGGGCCACACAAAAAAAGTCCCCTGACCCTCATTTGGTCAAGACCGATCTACACTCCTTCTGTCACCTTCTGTACTGAAGAATTGTGGTTGCGGTAATCGTACATTTCCTTTCCTTAAAATAGCCTAAACCTCTTTAGCTTGAAGGATCATTAAAGCGTGTGATAGATTAACAACCTCCACTTCCTTGTCTGGAAGCGTCGTCTCTAAATCCTTAAAACAAGAGCAGCTTTACCAAGAGAAAGATTTTCCCTTTTTTTTTTTCTTTTTTTTTTAAGAGAAAGAACCGTCGACACAATCCTCAATGTCAAACCTGAACGGTCTTGGTTTGATTTGCATTATCTAATGTGCCATTAAACACTAGCGGGAGAAAGAAAGAAGCGCTGAAAAGGGAACGCGGCTCTTAAAATCGTTTCAGCGCGAGCCAGAGGACGAGTGTGCCGCCCGTGTTAAGATGCTTTGAAAGAAGGCTGGTTACATAGAGACGTTTTGATGTTGCAGCAGGTAATTCATCAGGCTAAAGCCGGCCACAGAGCCAATGCCAGATGATGAACAACACGGATTTACTCCATGATGTCTTGTCAGTAAAAGCCACTCGGGATTGTGTTTTTTTCTTAGAGGCTCTTTAAAAGGGAATGTTTTCAAGTCAAAGGCGTCGCTTTTATCTGTTTGTTTTTTTTTTCTTCCACGGGTTGCTTCGAGTTATTTACAGTGCCAGCGATGGGTTCGCGTCCCAGCGCGCCGCCGCCGGTGGGTGAGAAGCAGAACGGGTGATGCAAGAAGAAGGTAGGAACTTGACATCGGCAGCCAAACTCAGCCGTGGCCTACTTATCTTCGATCACGAAGGCTATCGATTCTCGGCCAAATGTTGACATACAGTGAGTCAAACGTGTCCGTGACCTTTCTGAGTACGGCGGCGCTACAAAGGGCTGGCAGAGTATGTGCAGGAAAATTATTCCTCTTTTGACATTTGAAGGAACTCCACGCTTTTTAGCATTCCGGACCAGCCACCAAACAGAAAATGTCACCTTTTTTTATTTACTTGGGGAATTCACCAATTAAATATGACTGCGAGGACGAGGCATGATTGCTCTTCCCCGACTCGCACACACCCACGATCTCACATATGTAATGGGTGACATTTGGAATAATGCTGATGGTTGACCCTTGTTAGGGCGACCTTTGCACGTCCTTAAGCTAACTATGGCGACCTGTGGAACCGCGTTACACCCACGTACGCTTAAGCTAAACCCTCCAAGACTTTCTGGTCAGAGGTTGACGTCGACCTTTTCCCGTCAACTTCAGTAAACTTCTTTAAAATTAATGGTTGAAAATGGAAGTTTCTGCCCAATGATTCCCAACAGTGTTGTTTCTGTGTACAAAACCAACAAGTACACAATAGAAGAAATAAATAATTCTATCAGGCAACAATACATTGGTAAGACTTAACTTTAGCTCTAGTCCATAAAATACAGTCTTTAGTTAACATATTTGACAAGAAAAAGGTTCACAAAAACATAATTCTAGATAAAAGTAAGTGAAATGAAGATGTAAAGTAGGCATCAGACAGGTTAAATTCACAATTATAGCTATTATTTTCGGACGTACAATGTATTTGCTCCTACCCAGGTGCAAAACAAATAGACTCAGGGACTCATTCATTCCTCGGGCTATTAAATTGTACAATTCTGAGTTCGGGGGCAGGAGTGGAGTGAAAGTATCTGGACGTTCTGTTCCATGTTAGTCTTTGTATCCTTTGTCTTTGTTGTTTTTCTTTGACCTATCTTCTTTGTTTTTATCTTTAGACTTAGATTGTGTTATCTTGTTCTTTGTCTTTATGTTCTTCTCCTTATTTTATTTTTATTTATTACTTTGTATTGTTTATGAAAATTGCTGGCAATTGGAAAAAACAAATCAATAAAGTTTTACCTCACGTTACCTTACCTTATTTTGAAGAAATTTTTATGAGTTTATTAGAAAACATATGTTTGCACAAACTTGGGAACGCAAAGTTGTACGTTCATAAAAAATCTAAAAAATCTATTTAAAAAATATAAATTACTGGAGAAATATGTACAGAGACCCTAATGTATACTGGGCAAAGGGCGGTCCAGTTTCCTGTATTTTTTGTTTTTTTCAGTTTCAGTTTAACTCCTAACTCTTACTCCTAACCCTAACCCTAACCCTTACCCTAGCCCTAACCCTACAGATACTGGGCAAAGGGCGGTCCTGTTCCTTTATTTTTTCTCTTTTTTTTGGCCTGTGTGAAGTAAGTGTAAAACTCTTAAAAATATTATTCAGGAACGCTTCTGACACAAAATAAAATTGGAGTTGGAAAGAACATTTAACATTTTAGTTAATTCTTTTTGTATATTTTTTTCTCAAACTGAAAATCAAAAATACAAAAATTATCTTTAACTACGGTCCTTAAATGACACAATTCTGTATGTATTGTAATTAAAATACCTGAATTAATTTACTTTAACGCCTTCAAAACACTTTAAATTTGAACATTAATGAGGCACCACAGGGATCTTCTCTCGGATCATCGCTGTTCACAGAAACATGAATTCCACTAAGTACGAACATGATATTTTGTGTGTTTACTTCCTGCTCAGGCTCGACAACAACCTGCTGTTTAACGTCCCGCTGTTTTAAATCACACCAGAAGTCTTAAAAGTTGTCTGTTCTCAATTAACTGAGCCGTGTTTCTATTTTAGGAACCCCTCGTTGGATTAAACACTTTTACAAAACATTTTCTCCGGTTTCTACACAGTTAATGTTCATTAAACACAAGCTCTTCCTCGTGCGTGGGTTCATTTACAAGAAGCGTTTCATCAGTAACCGAACTACGTTTGTTAATAATTAACTGAGGTCAGTTCTAGTCATAATTGAGCAAAGGCGTTCGAGTTAAGTAGTAATAAAGGAAATGAGATGAAAGTGTAAACAATTATCATGAGAGCGGATACATTTTTACCGAGGTCAGCCACTCTTGAGGATGAGATGTTCACAATAAAAGTAAAAACAAATAATTACTAATTATTTGTTTTTCTAAATGTTCCATTAAGAACCAAAAGATGGAATACCTGCCTTTAAAGCAGCAAAAGAAAAACGTATTTGAATACTGAAAAAAAACTTCAAGAAGTTGTGAATATCTTGTTTTACGTAACGCAAACTTTCAATGAAAACAAAATTACAAACTTATAAGCATAACTCTTTATTCTGGGCAAAAAACTTTGTATAACACACATAAACGTGTTTAGCATTCATGACAGCTTAGCCCCTAAGTCCGAACTCTAACCCTAACCATAATCGTAACCACAACCACAAACACAAGAATAACCATAACTATATCATAACTGTAACCATAACCATAACAGTAACTGTACCCTTAACCGTTACAGTAACAGTAACAGTAACAGTAACCGTAACCGTAACCGTTACAGTAACAGTAACAGTAACCGTTACAGTAACCGTTACAGTAACAGTAACCGTAACCGTTACAGTAACAGTAACAGTAACTGTTACAGTAACCGTTACAGTAACAGTAACAGTAACCGTTACAGTAACAGTAACAGTAACAGTAACAGTAACCGTTACAGTAACAGTAACAGTAACAGTAACCGTTACAGTAACCGTTACAGTAACAGTAACCGTAACCGTTAAAGTAACAGTAACAGTAACCGTTACAGTAACAGTAACAGTAACCGTAACCGTAACCGTTACAGTAACAGTAACAGTAACAGTAACCGTTACAGTAACAGTAACAGTAACAGTAACCGTAACTGTTACAGTAACAGTAACAGTAACAGTAACAGTAACAGTAACAGTAACCGTTACAGTAACAGTAACCGTTACAGTAACAGTAACAGTAACAGTAACAGTAACAGTAACAGTAACCGTTACAGTAACAGTAACAGTAACAGTAACAGTAACCCCAAAACATAACCATAACCATAACCATAAACATATCCATTACCCCAAACTTAACCTCTAACCTCTTACATTAGCCCTATACCCTGAAGACTAAACCTTAACCCTAAACACAAACACCAACCCTAACCCTAACCCTTAACAAAACCCTCAACCTAAACTCTAACCCCTAACCTTAACCCTAAACTAATCCTCAAAGAAAACTAAGTCAGAAAAGTCAATCAATCACAGCAAAGAAAAAAAAATGACATGGCTGTTGTATCGTCTCATTTCTTATTTATTTTCTTGTTATTTTGAGACATTAACTTACAAATCATTTCATTTGCCAAATTAATTTTTTTCCAGCGGAACCATTTCAGACGTTCTCTCCGAGCGTCCATTAATTACCGCCGCAAATCAGTTATTAATAACAATTAAGACACTCGATGGTCATTATCCGGGGCGACAATGCAACATCCCACTCCGTCCCCCCTCGACGCCAAGTCACGTGATCTGGACCGCGTTCAGTCGGGATTGAAAAAAAAAAAGTAGGTTCTTTATGCAAGAAATAGCAGATCAAAACTAACTGATGCAACATATTAAATTGGACAGGAAACGTCTCTGGAGCACAAGAGATCTTCTTCTCTTTCTCCCCCCTCTTCTGCTCCTCCTCATCCCTCTGTAATTAGTGCTTTTTTCTTTTTTTTTTCCCGGCGTGTTTTCATCAGTTGAAGCGCCTCCATCCCAGGCTGAGGGAGACCGAGGTCCTCGGTGTCTGGTAATAGTTCTCATCTCTCCCCTGGACTCTGCTTTAATTGCTCTGCTCTGCCTGCAGGGTCATTACGACTCTGATCAAGTGCGGATCTGTTTTTCTCGCCTTTTCATGAATATCATTTTGCCAAACAACGGCTTTGAGGTTCCTGAGACGTGGAGATGGTGGCGGCGGTGAGGAGGGTGCGGGGGGGGTGGGGGGGTTTTGATCACCTCAACGTGAGGGCGGCGAGCGAGACGACACAATATGACGCTTTTAAGTATTTGACAAATTTGACATCAGAAAACACTTTGAAGATTCTTTTTTTTTTTTTTTTTGGTTAAGTGCTTTCATCAAGGCTTTTCCAAGCTTCCTGACGTTCGCTGGTCCGAGAGTCAAAATACTGGAAGATCCAATTAGTCGAGTTTCTCTCTTGAAACGCTCTTTAATATTTGTGATCTCCGACGGTGACACTTAGAGGAGAGTGTGTTTATCCGTCGCTTCATTTTACGATTCTTTTATTTTAACCTGAACGCATCAGAAGTCAGGGTTTTGTTTGTCCCAGAACTAAAGACTGTGGGCCACACCTGGTTCCGACCCAATTACACAAAGTCCATGATGTTTCCTGTGTAGATTCCTTTGTTAGGAGTTTTAAACTCATTTTTAAAAAACAAACTGTTTTGTTTGACAGAAGGAACTGGACAAGCCAGCTGTGATGAGATTGCCCTTTGATGTCAGAAGAATCACACAAACTGTTTGAATTAAAGGTCCCATAATGCACTGCAATGTTTCTAATAACAGAAGAAAAAAATGTTCTTATCACATCAGTCATATTCGAAATAATCGCTAAAAAATTTGGTTGAAGCAGATCCCATTATATTTAGAAACATTTCTGACAAAATGTCTAATTTAAAGAGAACCTTGAAACAAAAGTTCAACCTAAACTAGATGTTTTTGTTTTCATACCTGAAGATATCGGCCATTTTGTCCTCTTTAATCAGGATATAGCCTAAAACTAAAGAGTTCGGAAGTTTAACCTTCAATTTAAAATCCGACAAAATTACATTTTGAATAACATCTACCCTTCCTTTAAAGACTGAGCTAAATAATGCAGCAAAAAGAGAAGGTTCTTTCGATAGAACTAGCATTAAAATCACCACCGTTTGTGACCCTAAGCCCCTAACCATTAACCTTAACCCAGAACTCTAACCCCTAAACCTTAAACTCTTTTTGTAACCCTTGCCCTACCCCTAAACCCTAAACCATTACCCTAAACACATCCAAGCCCTAAACACGATCTCTAACCCTAACCCAAAACCTGAACCCCTAATATTAACACTGAACATCAACCCAGAGTCTAACCCTAGAACAATGTCGGAAATTTTCATTTCCTCAGGGGCCACGTTCTGTACTTTGACTGTTGTAAGGGGCCGTCAAACCAAAAGAAAGACAAAAAGGAAAATATACCAATCAAATATATTCATTTAAAAATTAAATTAAATATAAATTAATTCGAGGGGCAACTCCTAACCCTGACCCCTAAGAACACCGGATCAATACATTTAACCTGGCTAACCTAACCCTGGCTAGCTAACCCTGATCCAGGTGTTCAATTCCAGGGGGCGACGTACAGCGCAGGAAGTGATGTCATCTCTACAAATGACTCATAGTCATTTCCTTTTTTCTCCTGATTTCATAACGCACGTGGATTCCGTCACTCCGAGAGCAAATTCATTTGCGAAATTTCAATGAGTAAAAACATTTTTTTTAAAGATGAATGGTAACCATGACAACCGTGCAAATGAAGATGATATGAGAGGCTGAGGAATAAATGCCGACAAACATCTATTGACAGTTTCCCAGGTGAGTCATTACCGGTGACATTTAACAACCTAAAGGCTGCGTTATGGATCCACAGCGGGGGGCGGGGGCTATTTGAGGTCTGGTGAAAGTGTCAGGAAATGAAAAGCTTGAAATTATTCATTTCTACGAGAGTTTATTTGTGTTTTTTTTAGCGGCGCGTCTGCAAAACGTTCCTTCGAAAAACTCACAATGCAGAAGCCAGTTGGTCGTTAATCACCAAAAACTGGGCAGCGTGCAGCAGAGCGAGCCGTCGAATAAACAAGTGGATAAGTGGATCCTCAAATATGAAGAGCTTATCGCTCGCCGCCATTCCCTAGATGTTATTCCTCGTTCAAACGGTCCTCGCTCTCCGGCGCCGCCGCTGAGCAAACACTCTTATTAACTTCAGACTCCAGACCTCCAGACGTCTGCTTCGGGTCGGACCCACGACCGAAGCCCGCTTTCGTCGCTCAGAACTCATGTATGTGATGATGAAGATGATGATGATGGAGATGAAGATGAAGATGAAGATGATGATGAAGATGATGATGATGAAGTTGAAGATGAAGATGAAGATGATGATGATGGAGATGGAAATGGAGATGGAGATGGAGATGAAGATGATGAAGATGAAGATGATGATGATGATGATGATGAAGAAGAAGATGAAGATGATGATGGAGATGATGAAGATGAAGATGATGATGGAGATGAAGATGAAGATGATGATGATGATGAAGATGATGATGATGAAGATGAAGATGAAGATGATGATGAAGATGAAGATGAAGATGATGATGATGATGAAGAAGATGATGAAGATGATGATGATGATGATGGAGATGATGAAGATGAAGATGATGATGGAGATGAAGATGAAGATGATGATGAAGATGATGATGATGAAGATGATGATGAAGATGAAGATGAAGATGAAGATGAAGATGATGATGATGATGAAGAAGATGATGAAGATGATGATGATGATGGAGATGATGAAGATGATGATGAAGATGAAGATGATGATGAAGATGATGATGATGATGATGATGATCAAGATGAAGATGATCAAGATGAAGATGAAGATGATGAAGATGATGATGATGAAGATGATGATGATGGAGATGAGATGGAGATGAAGATGAAGATGATGAAGATGAAGATGAAGATGAAGATGAAGATGATGATGATGATGAAGATGAAGACGAAGATGATGATGATGATGATGATGATGAAGATGAAGAAGATTAAGATTTCAGATGAAGATGATGATGAAGATGAAGATGAAGATGAAGACGATGAAGATGAAGATGAAGATGAAGATGAAGATGATGATGATGATGATGAGATGGAGATGAGATGAAGATGAAGATGAAGATGAAGATGAAGATGATGATGATGAAGATGATGATGAAGATGAAGATGAAGATGAAGATGAAGATGATGATGAAGATGAAGATGATGATGATGATGAAGATGTCGCTCAGAACTCCTAAAACCGCGGTGAATAATGGAGTCAATAAAAGATTTGTTGTCTCCATCAAGGCCGAGGTGTGAGCGTCTGCCAGCGATGCAACAATGGATCTGTTCCTCCGCCAGCTGCTGCAAATGATTGTCAAAACCCACCAAAATTGCGGCGCAATTATCGCCCCGGCCAGGTAACAAACCTCGTGGAAATATTGTTTGGGAATCAGCGGCACGAGCATGATTCGGCTCAGACGTGCACTTAGAGGAAGCGTTTCTACATCAACATTGGCTGGACTGTGTTTTGAGGACGAAGAGGATCCAGTAATGGATGCTTTTATGTCTCTTAACCGCCGAGCAAGCATCGCCTCACGAGCGCTAATAAAATGTTGTGGGTTTTTTGAATAGATAAGTTTCTCTCACAGGTCTTTACAGCGTGATGGTGACGATGATGAAGGAAAAGAAAGGATGGATTTAGAAGATTATAGAGGGAAAGAAAGAAGAAAATGTAGAAACGACATTTAAGACAAAACTATTTATAAACATTGAAATAAAGAAGACGGAATAGAAGAACAAGATGATGAAGATGATGATGATGATGATGATGATGATGAAGATGCAGATGAAGATGAAGATGAAGATGAAGATGAAGATGATGAAGATGGAGATGGAGATGATGATGATGATGATGAAGAAGATGAAGATGATGATGAGGATGATGATGAAGCTAAAGATGATGATGAAGATGATGGAGATGGAGATGATGATGATGATGATGATGATGAAGATGAGGGAGATGGAGATGGAGATGGAGATGGAGATGATGATGATGATGATGATGAAGAAGATGAAGATGATGATGAGGATGATGATGAAGCTAAAGATGATGATGAAGATGAAGATGAAGATGATGATGATGATGAAGATGATGATGATGAAGCTAAAGATGAAGATGAAGATGATGAAGAAGATGAAGATGAAGATGAGGATGACGGAGATGAAGATGAAGATGAAGATGAAGATGAAGATGATGATGATGATGATGAAGATGATGATGATGAAGATGATGATGATGATGATGAAGCTAAAGATGATGATGAAGATGAAGATAAAGATGAAGATGATGATGATGATGAAGAAGATGAAGATGAAGATGAAGATGAAGATGAAGATAAAGATAAAGATGAAGATGATGATGATGATGATGAAGAAGATGAAGATGAAGATGAAGATGAAGATGATGATGATGATGATGATGATGATGAAGATGAAGATGATGACGAGGAAGCTGATGATGATGATGATGATGATGATGAACATGATGATGAAGCTGATGATGATGATGATGATGATGATGATGATGAAGATGAAGATGATGACGAGGAAGCTGATGATGATGATGAAGATGATGATGATGAAGCTGATGATGATGATGATGATGATGAAGATGATGATGATGAAGCTGATGATGATGAAGATGAAGATGAAGATGAAGATGAAGACGATGAGAAGGAAGGGGCTGAGGAAGATAAGAATGAGGATGAGGAGAATGTGGAGGAGGATGGAGATAAGGATAAGGAGGAGGTAGAGGAGAAGAAGAATGAGGATGAGGAAAATTAGGAAGAGAAGTATGAGGATGAGGAGAATGATGATGACAAAATTAACAAAATTAAGTAAAGAAAATATAGTGACGCACAAGATGAGATTATTTGATCTATAAAGTGTTTGAAAATACATTGTTTCTAAAATATACTTTCATTGATCGTTAAATGAGCAAAAACACCTTGAAAAAAACACGCTGACCTCAGCTTGATAATCCTTATCCTTATAGTCATTATGTCAGAACCCGAAGAATCTCACAGTGAGAACGAACACATGCAGCTTTTTATCGAGTCGCTCGTCATTAACTGATCACGACTCACGAGGATCACTTCGGACCCCAAACAATTAAAACTCTCCAGCTTCCTGTTCGGACTAATTAACCCAACGACGGGTGTTTGCACAGCGGAGGTCATTGAACATTTTTTTTTTTTTGAAAAGCTTCATCAGCAAATTTTCCCAAATACTTTTAGATTTGAATCATTATATTTTTCCTTTTTCTGGTTCGTCATTCAGGGATTATTCCTACTTGCTCTCTTGACGAGTCTGGGTTTCGTCTGTTTCGTAACAGAGCTTGAGTTCCGAGAAAATTCCCGAACTGTTGCTTTAACAAAAAACAAAAACACCCGGACAAATGTTTTGCCTCATTTTTTTTGGCCAAAAATTCAGACACAAGTTCTACTAATCCCACCTCGCTTGAGAAATCACCTTCGTATTCCTTCAATCATAGTTCATGCCTGACTAAGGCCGAATTCCGATTCTCAGTTTGAGCCCTACCACTCAGCCCTAACCCTTCGTTTGGAGCCGAGGCCCAATTCTACTTTTCGTGAAGTGGGAGAGTTTAAACGAAGAGCAAGGTAGCCCTTCTAAACCAGTGAGGTCAGAGGCTAAGCTCCACCTCTAGTCTAGTGCTGTGTCTCAAATCTCATACTTATCTAGTGGTTAGTATGCATCAGGATAGTGTACATACTAACTAGTACCCAAATTCTCCACAGACAGTATGTCTCAAATCAAAAACTGCTGCTACACACTATCAGGAAATTACAAGACAGCTTCTTCTTCTACTACTATTTAACGATGATTTCAACCAGCTGTAGGAACACTATCGCCACCTGCTGGCTGCAAGTATTGTTTGGATCAAGAAATATGAGAAACGAAAAATATGACATGAAAAACTTCAGTATAAAGATGAAATATTAACAAGACGGTGTTGCTCTTAACGTTTTTTCTTTCTCCATTTGAGTTTGGGTAATGACGTAACTTCAGTTTACAACGTAACTAAGATGGCGGCTGTTTAGGGTAGAAAGTGTCCATTGATCCATACTCAATTTCGTGGGCGTTTTGGTGACAATTTAGTGTGTATGGAGCACTACATTTCACATACTAAGAATTGAGACACAATTATGCACTAAAAATACTTTAAGTACGCAAGTATGAAACTGAACTGAACTGGGAAACTGATTCCAAGATGGCCGCCCCCGCAGATCTGCTTAAAAACTATGGTTTGTCAAAGTCAAAGATACTTAATCAATGTATTGTGCTCAATATAAATAAACTTTATTACTTTGCCATCGTACAATAATACATTTAAAAAACACTTATATCTATAGAAGTTCCAACTCCGTCGCTACTTCACTGTCAGATAATCGTCCGAGCGCTCGAGCGACTCCGGACGACACTTGATCGATGGCTTGAAAATTGCCGATCCGATCACTCCCCCCCCGACAGCCAATCAAGATGTCATATCGGCCTCGCGGAGGTCAGAGGTCAGTCACAGAAATCCTTCCGACGTATCGCTCCGTTCTCGGATCGGAAGAGTTTTTCCGTGCGGAACCTGGACCCGCTCGTACCCACATCCCGGTGCCGAGCGAGGGAGTCGGACCATCGATCGGCGGCTCCGGAGACGTGGAAAGATCCATAAGAGCAGACGCTGAGTCAGATAAAGGTCCCGCGGTTCACGCGCCAGCCTTCGTTCTATCAAAATAAAGACATCGATTCTGGTCCCGTTCGAGGAAAATCGCAAGCACAGCAGAACCAGAAAAAAAATGTTGGTTCTGTCGCGACTGGAAAGTGACGAGGAGTGAATCAGCAGCAGATGTTGTGACGTTCTGGCACCAGAGACAAATACCTGGAGAGCGTCGCGGGCCTCGTGCCTGGAAGTCTCTCCTGAGAGTTTGTGTGTTCGGACTCACAACTGTAGATTCAAGGCTGAGGATTGTTACAAAACTCTCAGATGAAATGAAAAACATATGTAGCGTTCAATGTCTTACACAGAAGTTCTGGCAGCATTTATTTATTTGATGTTTTTTCAGTCCGTGTTTTCTATCTCCGTGGTTCCTGAACACATCGCAGCCTGAGTCTCGTTTTTCTTTCATCTTTATTTCGCTTTCTCCGGCTGAACAAGGACAACCACTGGTGAGGAAAGAATGGCAAAATTCTGAAGGATATAAAGGTATTTGTATCAGAAATAAAAGGGTTGAGTTTTTTATTTAATATTCTTTTTGGATTATGTGTATTAGTATTTAAATACTGTTGCACCTGAACACATCGTCAGTGATGTAACCTGAGCCCAGGCGACCGAGGAGCAGCTTATCCAGGGCATATTAAATACATTTTTTATATAATATATATATATATATATATATATATATATATATATATATATATATAAATATATATATATATATATATATATATATATGTATATATAAATATATATATATATATATATATATATATATATATATATAAATATATATATATATATTCTTTATTCAAGACCTTCATTCTCAGCCAATCTTGACACACTGAACGTTCTCCTGGTGAAAAAACAAGGTCTAAAGTCTGAACCATAAAATTAAAAGTGAATCTTTAAAAAGAATATGGGATGTATATATATATATATATATAAATATATATATATATATATATAAATAAATACACAGTGGGTACGGAAAATAATCAGACCTCTTTCTGTATTTTAGTTGCAAAAATAGTCCCATAATTATGAGCAATTGGATTTATTTTTTAAATTCAAAGAGTTAATATAGTAAAGACAGTATCAGAAACGTTTAATATTAAACTCATGTTTATGGTTAGGAAAATTCAAGGTAAATCATTTAACAGCTACTGATATCAGTTGTTTAGTGGGTTTTTTTCATTGTGTTTTCGGCCTATTTTTGCCCGTTTACAGCAAGTATTACAAATGAAAACCCCTTTTCTGCCTTATTTTATTTCATTATTGTTCATGTATTTAATCAAACTTCTACTGTTTGACATGAAACACATCGTTAATAGTTCTCCAAGATAAAATATAATCAATTTACCAGAAAATGTTTGAAGATTTCATGTCAAGTGACATGTTTGTACCAATATATATATATATATATATACAGTATATATACTGTATATACTTCAACTTTCGGACTTGACTTTGTCAGCGAAGATTCCTGGTTCCGACTCTCACACGAGCATCTCTCCATCTTTCATCCGAGTCCAAACAAAGAAGGAAAAAGTTCACTTCTTGTTCGTCTTCGGAGCCGAAACACTGCAGCAACACCATGACCCGGCAGTCGCACCTTCAGCCACTCGCTTGTTTTGTCTGCCAAATACTTCTGGCTGCAACAATCCACACTTGCGCGAGGTGTGTGCAGAATGTCTCTCCTTCCAGTATTTAGAAAATAAAGAGACAAAACACGAAGATGCCGCGAGAATCACTTAAACCTGTCGAGGAGAATCTAAACCAAGGTTATCTGAGGAATGAAGATGGAATACTTGAGAAATCGCTTCACTATCTATTGTGGAACGAAGCGACCGAGGTGAGACTTTAATCGATTTTTAATCTGAAGTTCAAATCCAAACTTTTGTTTATTAAACACTTTTCATTTAAGTTTGTTTTTAAGCTTCAAAGTCTTTTCATGTATTAAAGTTTAAAGTTCTTAAGTATGTACTTTTTTGAGTATTGTTTTGATTGTTTAAGCGCTTTGTGACCCTGGTCTCGAAAAGCGCTATATAAATAAATATTACTTACTTACTTACTTACTTACTTTACTGGTGTCTGCTTGAGACGTGAGTAAAGTTCATTCATTTTTTATTTTACTTTTAAGTTATTGTAGCTCAGTTTTGCACTCAGAAAAGCTTTTGGCAGATCTTTTTGAGACTCGGACTAGAGTAAGTAAGTAATTAAAGTAAAGGTTATTTGTAAAGATCTTTCTAGGGGTCACAAAGTCACAAAAACAATACACAGTTAAAATATATACTTTAAAAGATCAAGACAACATGAGACAAACACAGGAGTCTCAGAAAATCAGGGAAAAGCACAAATAAAAGTGTCTTCAGATGTTTCTTGAAGGAGTCAGTAGATCAAACACAGAGATGGTTCCAAAGCTGAGGAGCAACTGTCTGGAAGGATTTCTCTCCTCTGGTCCTGAAGCGTGTTCAGGAACCATCAGTAGATTCTGATCCACAGACCTCAGAGCCCGAGCTGGGGTGTAAGTCTGGATCAGATCAGTGATGGAAGGTCTGACCATGAATAGATCTGAAAGTAAGAACCAGAATTTTAAAGTTGATCCTGAAAGAAACTGGCAGCCAGTGATGAGTTTTAAGGATCGGAGAAATGTGAGTTCTTCTACTAGAGCGGCTCAGAATTCACGCTGCAGAGTTTTGTATGAACTGCAGGCGAGACAGATCCTTCTTGTTAGGACACCAAAATAAACTGAATGAATTTATACCAACCCGGTCACTGAGCTTTCTTTGAAAATATTCAAAATTAGTGTTTTGAATTTTGAATAAATGTTTTTTAAAAAGCTAAGAAAGAAAATAAAGATCAAAACATTTCACTTTGTCACTCGTCCCTGGATTAGTCAATTCAAATTAAATTAAATATTATTTTTTTATACCTCTTTGAATGCTGCTCTTATCTCTCATCTCCTTCTGTCATTGACTAAAAAGTAGAGTTTTACTTCTCAAGACTGGTCTTTTTTAATTACTCATCATTTTTCTTTCTACAAAAATGATGAGTAAAAAAAGGCTTTTCCTTGATTTTCTGGAACCTTCTGTTGTGTTCTCAGTTTTATCTTGATCTTTAAAGTATATATTTTATTGAATATTGTTTTGATTGTTTAAGCGCTTTGTGACCCTGGTCTGGAAAAGCGCTATATAAATAAAAATGACTTGCTTACTTACTTACATTTTGTTTAGCGCCAAACTTTTGTGTGTGTCGGTACTTAATACAATTATTTTTAATAATGCACTTTTTTCATTGTTAAATTATTTGTGTACTTTATATATGTAATTATTTTAAAAACTAATTTAGAAGAAAAAAATGAAACCAAATTCCAAAAGTTTGTAACTTTTATCACAAGTGTATCTTTAATGGCATCTGGATCCTTCTTATTTAATATAACTTTTATTTCTAACTAGATAATCAATAATGCAGTGCATTATGGGAATCTTTGGTGTCCTTTAGTAAGCCTAAGGATACGAAGTTAAATTAAGTAAGTAAGTAAGTAAGTAAGTAATATTTATTTATATAGCGCTTTTCGAGACCAGGGTCACAAAGCGCTTAGACAATCAAAACAATACTCAAAAAAGTACATACTTTAAAGATCAAGATAATACTGAGAACAACACAGGAGTTCGAGAAATTCAAGGAAAAGCCTGAACAAATAGAAACGCCATATTTTGGAACGAATGAGGCCAACTCTGGACCACAGGTCGTCAGTTTGAAGCTCCTGAATCATGTGTTAAATCTACAGATTATTACAAGATTTTCTTCTTCTACAATTGTAACTGATTTCCCATTATTTTGTGCCTTGAATGAGAATATTCTTGATAATTGATTCTGAAGTGCTGACAGGATCAAACCCATTCATCTTCTGCGTCGACGTTTAAAGATCAAAAATTGTTGCAAAGTTTTTTGTTTTGGTGTCGAGACGCGAGCGAAGAATCGTCGTCCTTGATCGTCGGGAGGAACTCGAGTCTCATTGTGGGAGTCGAGAGGCAGAGCCGAGTGTCTGACAACACAAAGACGCCGGCGGAGGCGAGGACGTTAAAATCAGCCAAAGACAGTGAATGAAAACAAAGAGGAATAACATTGAAAAGAAAATATTACGTGTTTAAAAACCCATGGATTGTAGCTTTATTGTGTATCGTTCCTGATGGAATCCAAACAGGTTTGAAGTGCAAACACACAAAAAAAGCAATTTGAAGTAGAAACGTTTAGTAGACAAGAAAAACATACATAGAAATACGTTTTAATGGAGGTAAATACACTCATTTATGTGACTAAAGAGATAGAAATACACACAAATTGTGTTTTAATAAAAGTAATCAAATATTTCCAATATGTTTTCTGTTTTCCAACAACTCTTTTTCCCATCACCCATGTCGGTTTCCTCCTCCTGTCATTTACAAGTCGTGGGGATTTGAAAGTTATTAAGCTCCGGGAGCTTCTCTTAAATGCGGAAAATGAATAAAAATCGTCCGTACTTTCAACACATTTTTGTGTGTATCA
Source organism: Callionymus lyra (assembly GCF_982586985.1). Taxonomy (NCBI): domain Eukaryota; kingdom Metazoa; phylum Chordata; class Actinopteri; order Syngnathiformes; family Callionymidae; genus Callionymus; species Callionymus lyra. Next base: position 17,754,559 of record NC_141834.1, read on the forward strand.
ATTACCACAGTCCACTTAAACTTCTTACGATACACATTTGTTACTTTTTTCCATGTCTATATCTTTATTTCCGATTGTTAACTACCTAATTATGGCATTCTTTGAATTCAATATTCAACTTTCAACTCTGCAGCTACTGTCGATTAGTGGTGATGCCTTCAGGCTCTTTCCGAACTGTAGGAAATGGCAAAGCTGAGCTTTTCTTTTAGATTTAGCTTATTTTTTTTGTCGCCCAGAAAGTCGGGGAATAGAGGGTCTTTGGAGTGTGGAGTGATAGTGTGAGCACTCCGGTTTCCTTCCACATTCCAAAGACCCATTATTCCCCTAACTAGCTGGGACTCCAAAAGTAACAATTCTGAAAGAGCCTGAAGGCATCACTTCTGATTGACAGATGCTAAATTGTTGAAAGTTTAATACGGAATTCCATGAGTGCCATAATTAGGAAATACATTTTTAAAAGCAAATATATATATATAGATAGATATATATACAGTATATGTAAAATTGAAAAGCGGTTGGAAATAGAGACGTTAAAAAAAAAAAAACGTAACAAATTATGTTTGTTTAAAAATGCACTCATTTATATTGCTAAGCATAAATAAATAAATACACCATGTTCCGGGAGGAAACCAACCCTAGCAATCAGAGAAAAGTTTTGTAAACATGTTTTATCTATAAATCTTAAATTGAAGGTGCTTTTTTAAAACAATGCCCCCACAGTCCACTCGTGGTATTGCAGTTAGTTTCAAAAAAAAAGAAGAAAAAAACATGTTTTTGTCATTTTTCTCAGGAGATGAAACACATGACGTATAATGGATGCAATAACTGCGTCGCCATTTAAGTAGATTATAAAATTCCATTTCAGAAAAACGGATCTGTTTGATCCCAGCGAGTGTGTTTTGTGTGTTTTGGTCCAGTTGGATGTGTTGAGCCTCCGTCTGTTTGCGGCTGACGCAAGAGCGAGAAACTGCTGAGCGGGGGTCGGGGGCGCCCCAGATTCAAACCCCCCCCCCAGTAATAGGCGTGTTTTTTCGGGGTGCGTTCACGTCTCGGGGACGATGAATGAGTTCAATAAAGTCATTGTCCGAGGGGTCCGGGCGACGCTCGCGGGGTCTGGAGGCCATTAATGCTGAGTAAGACAAACACACACACATGACGCTTCACACACACCGAGAAGAAGAGGCGACAGACGGGACACGGTCGGTGCATCTGCTCTTTAATTAAAATGATAGGGGGCGCCGACGAGGTCTGAATAAGTTTAGAGCTCGCGCACACACACACACACACACCCCCACACACACACACACACACACACACGGTAAACGATGAGTGACATTAGAGAGCGAAGCTAATCACGCGGCAACAATGAAATTGAAACAGGATGTTTCCTTGTTGTCGTTTCCTCTCGTATAAATGGCTTCAACCCAGAGTCCAGATCTGTGACCCCACAGACGCCAGAGGTCAACCACGTGAGGGGTCAGTGCGGAAGGCGTGCTTTAAAAAAAACCAAAAAGTCCTTGAGAAGTTGACTTCGTTCAGAGGAAATCTTTGAAAAAAGACTTTGTTGTTGAAGTTGTTCCAGAACTTGAAAGTTGAGGAACCAGATTATGGGCTGTGGATTCCTTCGGGACCTCTCTTGGTATCCCAGAATGCCTTGCAGATTTTACGTGAAATAATGGCGGCGAACACTAGAAAACGATCGAGCTACAAATGTACGTATTTTCTTTGAAATAGAGATTTAAGTAGTACGAAAACAACTTGTGTCTTAGTTTAAAGTCATTTAACGGATTCCAAAATACACGTTGTACTCGTCGATTAACTTCGTAGACAAAGTAGTTTCTACAGACTTTTTTAAAACATAAAAGTCCAGACGAGATTTAATCTTAAATAGACCAGGAACGTTGGGATTAACAATCTAAAGCTGCAGTAATCTACACCTAACTACACTTAACTAAACTAGACTAAACCAACATGTTTGACCTATAAAGTCTAAAATCCTGAGAACTTACTCAATGAAAAGGATTTGAATCGACCTGGAAGACCTGGAGAGCTGCTGTAGGTTTGTTCAAACCAGGAAGTGTTTAGTTTGAAAGTCCATAGTCGGGTAAACATTTCTGAAGTTAACTCGAAAGTGTGTTTCCAATTCAACAACAATGAAGTTTATGATCATGAATCTGAAATAAAAACGTCTTAGAATATCAGGAGAATACACTAAACCATGAAGTGCTGGATTAACAAGGTGGACCAAGGAGTCGGTACTGACTTTAAATTGTCCAAAGGATATTTTTGGTAGGAAACATCCTGGAAGATCAGAAGTCGGTTACAACAAGTCGGTCTAGTGTCCCCCCCCCCCCCTCCCCATCGCCACGTGGAATCGACAAACCCGATTGGTCGAGTGCTAGCTTTAACTAGCGAATCAATTTGGTAACGATGAACCGGAAGCGACGATAGCGACCGCTAGACGAGCGGCGATGGCGCCGACGATGGCACCACACTCTCACGGAACTAGGATCACTTGGACCACTTTGATAACCCGGGTAACACCTGGATCACGACCCGTGTGGACGGAGACGGTCACAGCAGGAGCTTGAAAATATAGAACGTTTACAACAGCCTCCACCAGAGAGAAATCGACTTCCCTTCCTAATGATCTGCTAATCTCTGGGAATAAGGCAGCGATCTTAATATCTCAGCGGGGTTCGGCGAAGACCTGGGCTCGTTCAGATTCTCTTCTCGTCCTGGTTTCCTTTAATGCGATTGAATGCATGTGGAGAAACAGCAGCAGCATCTGTGATGCACTTACAGGACAACAATCACGAGGAAAAGGTTGGAGAAAAGTCGGCGGGTGACGTTTTAAAAGGGATGTAATTGTGTAAATGTTTCATTTCATGCGCGGCGGCCGAGACGTAATATCAGGAAATACACTGTAATGTTCTGTATAATGTGTTTTACATGGAGCCACAAGTTTCATAACATCCTTACTTCAAACTTACTTTTCATCTGTGTGGGGTTTTTTTTGGGGGGGGTGTGCGTATGCAGAAGTGTGTGCATATGTGGGATCCATAGGGTCTCCCGGGGGGGGAGTGGGGGGACGTGGCTCTGGAAGGGAGTCAAGCAGGACCTCGTATATCTACCGCGACTAACAGGATTAGACCTGACTGGGTGGAAGAGCCGGGGAGCGAGGGGTGAGTGGGAGAAAATCAACTTCTCTGGTTTCACACTGATGAGAGAAACAGACTCGAGTTAGCTGAAAGAAAAAAAAGGAGGATGTTTGCGAGAGTCCAGTCGCTGGGTTCGCCCCGCCAGCCGAAGCTTCCACCTAAACGCCTTCCCCCGGAGCAATTTAAGAGCAATTTAGCAACAGTTTAACGCCCAGTCCTCTCGCGGAGACAGAAAGTCCAGGTCAGCAAGATCCACTTTATTCAATTAATATTTAACCGTCTTGCCTAAGTATGAGCAGAGGATGCTGGGAAAAAAAATATGTTTGCCATACGCCGGGGTTTTCCTGCTGGGGTTTCATCGTATTAACGCCGGAGAAAAGACTCATTAAGCGTCAACGTCCCGCTGAAGGAAAGCGTTTCTCACAGTTAGCTCGGAAATTAGCGGCGAGGTTTTAACGGGTCGGGAACGAGACGATCCGGGTTTACGGTCCGTTGACGAGAGGAATCTGGGATCAATTCACCAGTTTCTCAATTTCAAAGTTCAGTCGCGTTGTTTTCTTCAGCTGCCGTTAAAGTTAATCATCTTATAAAACGAATATAAAACTAATCGTTGTTTCGTTTGTGCTTCAGTTTCTCCATTTGTTTGACGCCCGACTGTCCACTTGTCCTTCTGTCCATCCGTCCTTCTTCCTTTTATCTTTCTGTCCAGAGTTTTCGTTCATTTGTTTTTCTTTCCACTTCTGTCTCTGTCCTTCTGTCCGACTCTTTGTCCAGCTTTCCATTTGTCTTTCTTTCTATCTGTCCTTCAAAATACATTTCTGTCCTTTTGTCTTACTGTCTGAATCCCTTTACGTCTATTCGTCCATCTTTCCATCCTCTTTCCAAACTTTCTGTCCTTCTTTCCACTTTTGTTTCATCCTTATGCTCGACTCTTTGTCCGTCATTCCATTTGTCTCTGTGTCTATTTGTCCTCCTGTCTTAATCTCCATCCTTCTGTCTTTTCGTTTCTCTGTCCATTTGTCTTTCTTTCTATTCTTTCTATCTGTCCTCCTGTCCTCCTTACTATCCTTCTTTCCCCTTAAATTAAAATACATTTATGACCTTTTGTTTTTTGTCTGACTCCCTTCACGTCTATTCGTCCATCTTTCGTATTCTTTCCGACTTTCTGTCCTTCTTTCCACTTTTGTTTCGTCCTTATGCTAAACTCTTTTTCCGTCTTTCCATTTGTCTTTCTTTCCATTTGTCTTTCTGTCTATTTGTCCTTCTGTCCAAATTGCCTTTCATTTGTCTTTCTGTCTGACTTTCTTTCCTTTCCACTTCTGTTTGGTCCTTCTGCCCGAGTCTTTGACTGTTTTTTGAATTTCTCCTTTGGTCCATTTGTCTTTCTGTCAAAATCGCCATCCTTCTGTCTGACTTACTATCCTGTCTTTCTGTCTGACTCCCTTCGCATCTATTTGTCCGTCTCTCCAACTACTTTCCAACTTTCTGTCCTTCCTTCCACTTCTGTTTCGTCTTTATGCTCAACTCTTTGTCCGTCTTTCCATTTGTCTTTCTTTCCATTTGTCTATTTGTCCTTCCGTCTAAATGTTCTTTCCTTTCCACTTTTGTTTTGTCTTTCTGCCCGAGTCTTTGTCTGTTTTTTTTTTATTTCTCCTTTGGTCCATTTGTCTTTCTGTCTGAGTCTCTGTCCATTTATCTTTATGTCTATTTGTCCTTCTGTCTTAATCTCCATCCTTCTGTCTATTTGTTTTTTTGTCCATCTGTCTTTCTGTCCGTCTTCACACTTATGTGTCTGTCCTTCTTCCCAACTCTTTGTCCTTCTGTCCATTCGGCCGTGTCTATTTTTCCTTGTGTCCATTTAATTGTCTGTCCATTTGTCTCCCAGTCCGTCCATCAGTTCCACAAATTCTACTTCTTTTCCTGAGTCTTTGTCCTTCTGTCCATTCATGCTTCTGTGTATCTGTCCAATTGTCCTTCAGTTCATCTATTTGTCAATCCATCAGTCCATTTCCTTGTTCGTCCATCTATCTAAATTTGTCCTCAATTGACATTTTGTCTCTTTCAGTTTTCCTTCTGTCCAATCATTGATTATCTTTCTTTATGTGTTTCTCTCCATCTATTTTTCCAACTCTTTGTCCTTCCTCCATCTTCAGTCTTATTCTGTCCATCCATACGTCCATTTGTAGTTGCACACGTTTGTCCATCCGTCCATCCGAAGAAGACCTTTTTAACATTTCATTATCTCACACTTTAGCTTTAGCTACGACGTCTCTCTGGTTAATTGTTTCACGCTCCACGAATCCAAAGTCTTATCAAACGTCCCGACGCCTATAGATTCTCCGTAATTAGCTCATTTACACATAAATCACTGCGGTCGCTAATTCGACGTCTAGACGCCACTGACAGTTGAGGAGAAGGTTCACAAGGTTCAGGAGGAGAGTCGAGTTTGAGGGTCACGACCGTGAATCTGTCGGTTTGACATGAAGAAGAACTTTATTCAGGAGGGAAACGAAGGAAAACCATCAACAAACAACAGAAAATAAACAACAGACCTGATGAATAAAGGATAATAGAAATAAATGAAGTTTGTTAAACAGTCGTAACACAAACAAACGGATTATATTTTATTTTTTTATTATATATATTAGAAGTTGTTTGCATGTCTGAGGAATTAAGGGATAGATTTTCTTTTTTTCTCAAGTCATGGACGATGACTGTCTGAAGCAGGAAGTGAAGGTTTCGTGAAAGATTTCTCAAATTTTTACTGATATTTTGTTTTTAGAAACAAAAAACAATATGTTTCAAATAAAAGAAAAAAAGGATGATAAAAATATGTTTAAAAAAACTGTAAGAGAAAGTTAAAATGAGAAAAATACAGGTGAAAAAAGGGAAATAAAAAGTAAATGGCGACAAAAAGAAAATTTAAAAAAATGTGTAGAAAAATGCAAAACGTTCAACTGGATTTTTTGGGGTTTTTAAGTAACTTTTGTGTTTTGTTTTGTTAACAATTCTGTTGTGTTTGCCATTTATATTATAACAATTATAAGTTATTTAGTTTTATTCATAAAACATGTTTTGTAACATTTTACACTTTTTTATAGTACTTAAGTACCTTTATTTCATCAATTCTTGTATGTTATTTTTCTTAAATTATTATTTGAATTAAAGTTTCTTCAAACTATTATTTATTACATTTTATTATTATTTTATTTATTTGTTCGAGACTATCAATCTAAAATCCATGTAGGAAAAATACCTTGTTGAAGACTTTTGTTATCATTTCATCGTATGATTTAATATATATATATAAAAAAAAGTTCAAATCCTTTGCTGATCTAAACGTCAACAGTCCAAGCACGCATCCCTGTGGCACCTCACCTGACTAATATCTGCTCCTGCACAGAGCAGCAGTTCAGTTGTTGGAATAAATCTAATCCGGAACAACAAGAATCCAACGTGACACGAGAGCAATTTCCTCTCCTTCCTCGCAGCGACTCGGTAATCTCTCGGCTCCAGGATTCCATCTCGCGACCTCATTCTTCTCCTGCGCTGCTCGGAGGAGAGAAAGTGTTGCTGGTTTGAAAACAGGTTTTCTCTCCTGTAATCAGACGTGAGTTTCTGCGCCACAGTCGCTGCTGTCGGTTCGACTCTCTGCTCTTGAAAAACACAGTCGAGGCAGAAAGATTCAGAGACGCCATGATGTTCAGAGACAGAAGCGAGAAAAGATTTGTTGTCGCTTATGTTTGGTTATGTTTTACTCGCCTGAGGTTTGAATATTTACAATCAAAGTAAAACAAAAAGCTGATGAAGGAACTTTTTACTTGAGTACCTTTAATTAAAAAAAAATGGATTCAAGTACTTTATACCCAAGTATTTTCACTCAATTACTTATATTACATGATTATACATTTAAAATATTAACAACTGCTTTTCTCACTTGATTACTATTGTAATCAACTACTTTTTTTACTCGAGTACCTTTACTTAAATACTTTTGGATCCTGATTACTTTTGTATTCAAGTACATTTTACCCAAGTATTTTCACTCAATTACTTATATTACATGATTATATATTTAAAAAATATATATACAACTGCTTTTCTAACTTAATTACTATTGTAATAAAGTACTTTTTTACTCAAGTATTTATACTTGAGTACTTTTACTTAAACACTTTTGTATTCAAGTACTTTTTACCCAAGTATTTTCACCCAATTACTTATATAACACGATTATACATTTAAAAATATAAACAACTGCTTTTCTAACTTGATAACTATTGTAATGAAGTACTTTTTTACTCAAATACTTTTACTCATTTACTTTTGAACTTAATTACTATTGCACTCAAGTACTTTTGTTACTTGAGTACCTTTTAGTTTTAGTTTCTACTCAATTATATTACATGATTATACATTTAAAGAAATAAACAACTGCTTTTTCCAAAATGGATTAATATTGTAATTAAGTACTTTTTTTACTCGAGTACTTTTCCTTAAATACTTTTGAATCGGATTACTTTTGTTTTCAAGTACATTTTACCCAAGTATGTTCACTCAATTACTTAAATTACATGATTATACATTTAAAAAATGGAAACAATTGTTTTTCTAATTTGATTACTATTGTAATGAAGTACTTTTTACTTGTGTACTTTTACTTGTGTACTTTTGTATTCAAGTTATTTTTACCCAAGTATTTTCACTCAATTACTGACAGTACATGATTATAAATTTAAAAATAGAAACAACTGCTTTTCTAACTTGATTACTATTGTGATTAAGTACTTTTTTACTCAAGTACTTTTACTCATTTACATTCGAACTTAATTACTATTGGAGTCAAGTACTTTTTACCCAAGTATTTTCACTCAATTACTTATATTACATGAAGATACATGTACAATATATCAACTGCTTTTCTAACTTGATTACAATTGTAATAAAGTACGTTTTACTTCAGTACTTTTACTTAAATACTTTTGTATTCATGTACATTTTACCCAAGTTAAATGACTTATATTACATGATTCGTTATTTAAATAATTAAACAACTGCTTTTCTACCTTGATTACTATTGTAATAAAATACTTTTTTACTCAAGTACTTTTACTCAATCACTAATATTACATGCTTATACATGTAAAATATAAAAGACTGCTATTCTAACTTGATTAGTATTTTACTCAAGTACTTTTACTCATTTACATTTGAACTTAATTACTATTGGAGTCAAATACTTTTTTACTCAATTACTTTTAACCATTTACATTTATCGTAATTACTATTGGAGTCAAGTACTTTCTTACTCAAGTACTTTTACTCAATCACTAATATTACATGCTTATACATGTAAAATATAAAAGACTGCTATTCTAACTTGATTAGTATTTTACTCAAGTACTTTTACTTATTTACATTTGAACTTAATTACTATTGGAGTCAAATACTTTTTTACTCAATTACTTTTAACCATTTACATTTATCGTAATTACTATTGGAGTCAAGTACTTTCTTACTCAAGTACTTTTACTCAATCACTTACATTACATGACAATTCATTTAAAATATTAACAACTGCTTTTCTAACTTGATTACTATTTGAATAAATACTTTGTTTGCTGGAGTACTTTTACTGACCGGAGCCAGAAATTAACCCTGTAAAGACTTTCTAGTTTCAAACAGACTCAAGTAAAAAAAAAACTCTAGTCAAACTAGAAAGTCAGCGATCGACTCTGAAAAGCCATAAAAAGAAGTATTTTTTGCAGCGTCGACACTTCCCTGGATGACGAGCGCAGACGAGCGTGTGCTGTGCAGGCGAGCAAATCACAAAGAGAATAAATCAAACCCAGGACCAGAGAAAGTTCCAGATCTTCACACCGGAGAAAAGAAAGGCGGCTGGAGACGAGCGGCGACAGCGAGGATTAGAGGTGCTCGTCTCATCACAAACAAATAAGCCGATCGTCAAGAAGGCAATTAATATTCAAGGAATTATATTCTTTCTTAAAAAAAGGCGGAGGATGATGGAGGGGATTTAGATTCTTTCTGCTGCCGAGGATCCATTTTGTGAGCTTAGGCTATAAACAGCTTGAAATCACTTTGACAGTCGCTCTATCTCACCCACGACACACACACACACACACACTCACACACACACACGCCACCGGGGATTTTAATTTCAATCTGTGAAATTGTAATTGCCTCTCCTGTACGAGGCAAAGGATTGTGGGAAGTTGTTGTTTTTTTTCTCTTTATCGTTGTTTATCTTTTTGTATTTTTACTTTTTGGTGCGACTGAGTCTCTAGATGTTTGAGTCCAGGTGAGTCTGAGGGGTGAGAGGTCGTGGGGGAGAGAGAGGGGGAGACAGAGGGTGAGAGAGAATAAACAAACTCCTCGGTGATGAAAAAGTCTTAAGGGCTTTGAGATGGAATTATTTTTCTCCTCTTCTTTTGTTCCCTCCATACTTGTGACTGCAGGTCTTAACTCCTTGTGAGAGAAAAGTGTCTCTGACATCAGTCCAAACTTTATTGACACAAGCGTCGCTGACAAACGTGAGATTGTAAAGTTTTACAAAAACATTTCAAATAAATTTCAATCCTTTTTTTTCAGTTGCTGAAGTCATTTTGCTCAATATTTTTTTCTAACTTAATTACTATTGTATCCAAGTATTTTTTTTACTCATTTACTTTTAAACTTAATTAATATTGTACTCAAGTACTTTTTTACTCAAGTTCTTTTGCTCATTTACATTTTAACATAATTACTATTGTATCCAAGTCCTTTTTTACTCATTTACTTTTTAACGTAATTACTATTAAACTCAAGTACTTTTACCCATTTATATTTTAACTTAATATAATTATTGGAGTCAAGTACTTGTTTACTCAAGTTATTTTACTTATGTACTTTTAAACTTTTACTTTTGTATTAGAGTACTGTTTTTGTATTTTCACTCAATTACTTATATTACATGATAATAAATCCAAAAATATACAACTACTTTTCAAATTTGATTACAATTGTAAAAATGCACTTTTTACTCGTTCTTTTACCTAAATATCGGTTAAAAAAAACTTTTGTGCATTAAGTTTGATTTCAGAGGTTTTACTTCCTTTCATTTTCGACAATCTATGAAATTGAAAAAAAAAAAAGGTTTGAGGATTTTTGAATCTGCGTTACATTTTTTTTTCAATTAAAAAATACTTTTTGAAGTTAAAGTACACCATCAAAATGTTACTCTTCCTTACTTCTTCCCCTTTTTATTATGTATTAATATAATTATTTTACTGTTTCTGTTATTTTCATTTTTCTTTCTAGTTTCTCCAAATTATTATTTATTATATTTTATTACTATTTTAGTTATTCGTTCTAAAGTAAAAAAAGCATGTTTAAAAATACCTTGTTGAAGAATTTCGTCATCATTTCAACGTTTGATTAAATATATAATAATAATATAATATATTTTTAAAAAAAAGTTCAAATCCTTGCTTTTCTAAACTTCAACAGTCCAAGCACGCATCCCTGTGGAACCTCACCAGACTAACATCTGCTCCTGCACAGAAAAGCAGTTCAGTTGCTGGAATAAATCTAATCCGGAACAACAAGAATCCAACTTAATAAATGATGTTACCACAGATAATTTCACGTTAAACTTTTTTTTTTTTTTTTAACAGTTTTGTGAGTCACAGGAATATTTGTATGTTTTCCAATTTAACTTCCTTTTACTAACTTTTCAGATATTTGTGTCTCTAAAAAGTAACTAAAGTAAATTAAAACATCTAACTTTTTTGTTTTCTTTTTCATGTTAATTTCCCTCTATTATTATTTATTAGTATAATGGGTTTACTCCGGGCACTCCGGTTTCCTCCCACAGTCCAAAAACATACAGAGGTTGATTGAGAACTTTGGGAAATTGTCCGTAGGTTTTATTTGTTCTTTTTTAAAAAATGTATTCATGTCATAATATTCCCGCATCAACATCACGACCGTCGTCACGGAGACGTTTGCTGAACGACAGAAAAACCTGCTTCTTCTCCGGGTTTGTTCCAAACAAACACTGCTGTGTTCAGTTAGCTCCTCGGGGCTCAACAGCAGAGGAGGTTCCTCACGGATGTTCTTCTCAAGCTCCTGATATTTGTCAAATATTTGGAGTGGAGCGAGATAATTACTTCATCTTGTCCTCGTGATGTTTCCTGCTCCGCCTTTGTTTGCACGAGGTTTGGAATCCATTCCTGCCGAGGTCGGCGGATCATTCAACTCCTGGTTTTAATTCTTTCTCTGGTTTGAAAACTTCATCACATGTCACTTCCTTGTGCGACATTTAAACACGTGGGGGACGTATTTTACTGTCGTACAAGGAAGTGACATGTGATGAAGTTGACTTAAGTGTTGCTCTCAGACCTCAGAGCCCGAGCTGGGGTGTAAGTCTGGATCAGATCACTGATGGAAGGTCTGACCATGAATAGATCTGAAAGTAAGAACCAGAATTTTAAAGTTGATTCTGAAAGAAACTGGAAGCCAGTGAAGAGTTTTAAGGATCAGAGAAATGTGAGTTCTTCTACTAGAGCGAATCAGAATTCTGGCTGCAGAGTTTTGTATGAACTGCAGGTGAGACAGATCCTTCTTGTTAAGACATGGAAATAAACTGTTACAATATTCTAAACGAGACACAAAAGCATTTTCAACATCTCATGCAGTTATAATCAATCATAAAAATTGAAAAGAAATTGAAAAAGAAAATCGCTGTTAAGAGAAAACCGATTGTCCTCCTTCTGAGCCTGAAATACTGCCTCCTGATTGGTCCAATTTGTGATGAGGATTGGTTGAGGGTATGGGATAAAAAAAAGTTATCAAATTGTGCATATCATACGTAAACATTTTAATAACTTTTAAATAATTTTACTTCGTTGAACCATGTTTAGAAATCAAAGTTTGATTAACAACATATTGGTTTGTTTGTAATTTCCAAAAAAAACCCATTTGTCAATGAAAAAATGTTAATTCTTCATCCAGAATTGAGATTATTTTGTAATTTAGTTATTTATTTTGTCGTTCCTTCAGACTCTCCAGTGGAATCTTGTTGTGTATTTTTATCCTCTGGTCACACGAGTGTCTGCGATAACTCGGAATTTTTGCGACGCGATTTGTCGCGCGGTTCAGATTTTGAGAGGCAGCTGAGAATTTGCTTAGAATCCAAGTAGTTTGAAAGTGGGTTCAAAGGTCAAACGAAGAAGAGCCCACAACTGTCAACAACAACATGTGTCGACTCTGAACGTCACAAATCAACGTCACCGTCGACGGTTTCTATTTCAAACAAAAGCAACTTTTCTAGAATCAATAAGAAAACCATGAATCCGCCCGAGGCGTCGACTGTCAAAACTGCTGCCAGTTGTGAAAAAAAAAACCTCACAGGTTTTCAAGGAAGTGCGTCACTCGTGCCGTTATGTAAATGAGCATTGTTTTAGGTGTTGTCGTGGCAACCGAGCGGCCCCTCCTCCGGGAGCGTCTATCTCCATGGCAACGTGATTCAAAGACTCGTGTCTGGCATCAAATATTAGCGACAGGAACTTGCGGTGAAAACCACGAGCGAACATTTTTTCGGGCCGTTTGATTAAAAAACATCCACTCGGAACAAAACAGATGCTTCATCATTAGACTCCGAGTCCAATCGCGAGAAAAGTTTCCGTGTCTCGTCTTCACGCCTGACGAGCGCCGCCGGGATTGAACCGACACACTTCCAGGAATGTTCCATTAAAAACCAGGAACTAAATCCACGTGGAAAAGTATTTGATGAAATAAAGTTGTTATGATCGGGTTAACTACGATGTGTTTCTTTAAGGTCAACATTTCAACGTGTTTCTTATAGGCTTTTATATCAGTGAGTTAAACCTGGTCAATAGACAGAGCGACTCGTCGCAGCAGCTCACCGAGATGTTTTGCTACTTTTGACCTTTTTATCAAGGTCAACATTTCACTGTGACTCGTTCATACAGTATATCAAGAGGAAAATGTTTCTTTAACAGTAAGTATGTAGTAATTATGTCAATTAAACATGGTCAATTGACTGAGCGACTCATCGCAGCAGCTCATTAAGATCTTCCAGTTTTGCTACGTTTGACATATTTCTTAAGGTACAAATTTTACTGTTACTCGTTCATACAGTATATCAAGAGGAAAATGTTTCTTTTAGAGTCAGTATGTAGTAATTATCTCAATTAAACCTGGTCAAAAGACTGAGCGACTCATCGCAGCAGCTCACCGAGTGTTGTTGCTTTTGACCTTTTTATCAAGGTCAACATTTCACTGACACATTCATAAAGTATATCAAGAGGAAAAGACTTCTTTTACAGTATTTATATAGTACTTACGTCAGCAAATTAAACCTGGTCAAAAGACTGAGCGACTTATTGCAGCAGCAGCTCACCGAGATGTTTTGCTACTTTTTACCTTTTTATCAAGGTCAACATTTCATTATGACCTGTTAATACAGTATATCAAGAGGAAAAGGCTTCTTTTACAGTATTTATATAGTACTTACGTCAGCAAATTAAACCTGGTCAAAAAACTGAGCGACTCATCGTACCAACTCACAGAGATCTTCTAGTTTTGCTACGTTTTACATATTTTTTATGGTAAGATTTTCACTGTGACTTGGTCATACAGTGTATTAAGTGGTAAATATGTATTTTTTAAAGCATAGAATAATTACACCAGAAAATTAAACCTGGTTAAAAGACCGAGCGACTCGTTGTAGACGCTAACTGAGATGTTTTGCTACTTTTGTTCTTTTTATCAAGGTCAACATTTCACTGTGAAACGTTGATGAAGGAAGACTCTTTCCAAAAAAACTAGGTGAAATTTAAATGAACACACATGTATATATACTGTGTATATATATATATATATATATATATATACATGTATTCATTAAATTATTTTAAAGAGAAAACCTGGATATGGAAACAAAAATAATAAAACCAATAATACAAGTTTGGGGAGCTTTGAATTACCATCTGGATCCACAAATCTTTTAAAGGATTTGTCTCTGTGTGAGTGTGTGTGTGTTTAGGTGTGTGTGTGTGTAGGTTTGTGTGTGCCACCTGCTTCTCAAATTATCAGCATTTCAAATGCTAAAAAAGCTCAATAAATATTAAGAAAAAATATGTCAAAATCCCATCATGCATTGCAGACGTTGAAGCTCAAACCTACTATATCTCTTATATTAATGATATGATTGTATATTACATATATCGATTGATAGTAATTCAGTACAACACGTTTGAAAAGTACATTATTATTATATATAAGAACCAAGTATTTAAACATTAAACATTATATGGAATCGTTTCAGCTCTGATTTGTGTAGAAAAACACATCTGAGTCAGTGGCTCGATGTTCATTCAAGCACCGACTAATCAGCGATATCTGTTCACTGCGTGGTCTTTGAGAACAAGTGTTTAAGTTGATGACGACGTATCGACTCGCCTGCACAACACACTGACGCTCACAATATATCGTCTGCTTATTAAAAGAGCTTTTCAGGAACAAACGCCGGGATATTGACCGTCAATACAAACACCCTTTAAACCACTCAAAGTCAGAGACGCAGAAGTTGCAGGAAAGAAAAAAAACGCACACAAACAGACGCACAAAAGCAAGAACTGGCAGCGAACCAACAACACACACACACGCACACGCACACACACACACACACACACACACACACACACACACACACACACACACACACACACACACACACACACACACACACGGACAATCTCGCTTTTGCACAGCAGGCTGTAAAACCCCAACTCTTTGTGTGTTTAAGACACAGCAATAAGTGAATGGAAGTCCACCAAACTACACACTTGGATGAGTGTGTGTGTGTGTGTGAGTGTGTGTGTGTGTGTGTGTGTGTACATGTGTGTGATTAGGAATGGATATGCTTGCCAAGTAATTTCCCCTCTGTTCCAGAAGGCACTGAAGTGCTCAGCGCAGACCTCAGCCTATAGAATAAAATAAAGATGTGTGTGTGTGTCGGTGTGTGTGTGTGTGTGTGTGTGTGTGTGTGAGGGAGGGAGGTGAGGAGGAGGAGGGGGGACGCAACAAAGCATGTTGGCCCCCAAAATTGCAAGAATTAATTGGTCACACTCGTGTGGGTTTGCTGGAGTTTACATCTGGCAATTTCATTTTCCCTTCCTTTTTTTTGTGAGTCGGGGAATCAGAGAAGTGTGTGTTTTTTTTTTAACTACACTTTTTTCAGGGAGGAATGAGTTGAGAGTTAATATCTTTATTTATGACGGTGACGCCTGCAGACGTTCGGCGGTTTCTCCTGTTTTTGAAGAAAGATTTTAAAAGGCAGACGTCGGCGATCGAGATATCGATACACACGTCATCGAACATGTCGACAAATACACACATCTTTGTGTGAACACTTTATAGTGTTTCATCCATGAACTCATCTGGATAAACTTTCTATTCACTTGACTGTAGTCGTTTGGTTTTTGTTTGTCAGCAAAAACAGCTCAAAACCGTCTTTAAGGAAATCTTTGTAATGGAACCAGAAACCGTTAAATTTTTCCATCTGGTTCCGGAATGTTTTTGAAGGATTTTTCAAAGCGCGATCTTCCCCAACTTTCTTGCTCCACGTGTTGTAAGTGGTCAGAATGCTACTGAAGTTCACTTTGAAAAACCTTTAAAATGCTCAAAAAAGATTTTGAATTGTTTATATAAAAAGAAAAAATATAATAAAATAATTCCACACCAGAAAAATCTAGAAAACATAAGAGATTTATTTGTTTTAGATTTTAATTGATGTTTATTTTGGTCTTCAGAGACTGTTTGACCCTTTGGAACCAGATTTTTCAAAGAAATTATATCAAAATAAGCTTGTACTAGCAGGGAAACTGTTATATATCCCTTGTGTTATCTCAGGGTCAAGTTGAAAACAAATGTGTTTTTGGTATCCCTTGTATTGTCTCTGGGTCAAGGTCAATGACTTCCTACGCCTCACTTTGACCCTGAGATAACACAAGGGATACCACAATCACTTTTTTCCCCCCAGGCCTCCGGGTCAACCTGACCCTGAGACAACACAAGGGTAAAAAGTAAACAAAATAAAAATAAATATAAATTAGCTATGCTATTATAAGTATAGTTCAGATAGTTGCTAGCATCTTAGCTTACCTTAAATGTACCATCCTATCGGATGGATGGTTAAATGCTAAAGGATTGATAGCATGCTAGCTCGACTCTAGATGGACAAAACTGAAATGTTTAAAGGGAAATCAAGTTAGAAAATGATTTAATTATTATTATATAAATGACATTTGTTATTTAAAAAATAAAAAATCAATATTTTTTCATTTTGGTCCACAAAAGGACAGCGGGCCTGATGTTGACACATCAACACACTCACATGCTAATGAATATGTGTGTTTAGTTTTCTATGTTTACAAATGTCCTCAGACTCAAGCAGGTCCAGGCTGATAATTAGACGACTGGCACACACACATAAACACACACACACAGACAGACACACACACACACAGACACACACTGACACACACACACTGGTAATGAACAGACATTGTTTCAGGCCTGAGTTGTGAGGAAGTGTCAGTCACTGCTGCAGCTGTGTTTCTGCCCCGAGGCGTAACACACCAACTTATGGACACACACACATACAGTAACACACACTAGTACGGTAACACACACACACACACATACACTAATACAGTAACACACACACACACACACTAGTACAGTAACACACAAAAAGTAAGACACACACATACATACATACATACAGTAACACACACACGAATACAGTAACACACACACACATACAGTAACACACACAAATACAGTACTATACACACACACGAATACAGTAACACACACACCCAAACACACAGTAATACAGTAACACACACATAAACACTAATACAGTAACACACACACACACTAGTACAGTAACACACACACATACATACAGTAACACACACACGAATACAGTAACACACATACACATACAGTAACACACACGAATACAGTACTATACACACACAAATACAGTAACACACACACACATACAGTAACACACACGAATACAGTACTATACACACACACGAATACAGTAACACACACACACACATACAGTAACACACACGAATACAGTACTATACACACACGAATACAGTAACACACACACACATACAGTAACACACACGAATACAGCACTATACACACACACGAATACAGTAACACACACACACATACAGTAACACACACGAATACAGTACTATACACAAACACAAATACAGTAACACACACACACATACAGTAACACACACGAATACAGTACTATACACACACACAAATACAGTAATACAGTAACACACACACACACACACTAGTACAGTAACACACAAAAAGTAAGACACACACATACATACATACATACAGTAACACAAACATACAGTAACACACACAAATACAGTACTATACACACACACACGAATACAGTAACACACACACCCAAACACACTAATACAGTAACACACACACCCTTATACAGTAACACACACATAAAGACTTATAAAGTAACACACACACCAATACAGTAACACGCATGCACGCACACACGCACACCAATACAGTAACACATACACTAATACAGTAACACACACATAAAGACTTATAAAGTAACACACACACCAATACAGTAACACGCATGCACGCACACACGCACACCAATACAGTAACACATACACTAATACAGTAACACACACATAAAGACTTATAAAGTAACACACACACCAATACAGTAACACATACACTAATACAGTAACACACACACACAGTCAAATATATAGATACAAATATTTCAAATTTTAATTCCCATCATGCATTGTAAAGGTTGAAGCTTAGACCAGTGAAAAGAATAATTCAGTGAAACATGGTCAAAAAAGTATTTTCGTACAAACATGTTTCCTCTTATAAACCAAAGCACATCAACACCTCCAGTAAGTCGTGTCATGAACCAGATCCACGTCCGCAGACGTCCTGCTCAAGAACCCGAGAGGAGCTGCTGGAGCAGAAGAACTGAAAAGGTCACGACGTCTAATGAGGAGAAGCTCGTTAATGTCACACACTTCATCCCAACACTTTTTTTTAGGCGTCGCCAGGGATTTCAACGCTTGATTCTCCAAACTGGGAAATCTTTATTTAGCTCAAATGACACCTTTAAACACTTTGATGAGTAAACAGATCTTACACCATTGGTTGGAGTCCCAGGAATCGATCCTGGGCGGAGGATCTTCACGACTGAAGGCCACTGGTGAGCGAGGGCGGCGAAGGCGTTGAGTGCGGCGAGGGCGGCGTCCTGCTGACGCGGCGGATCCCGCTGAGACGCCGCGGAGGGAAAGACTCGGTGATAGAAAAGCTCAAATATCACACACGGATTTTTAACAATCTGACCTTCTGTTCAGCAATATGTCAGGATCGCTGCTCAGACGTCTTATTGACGCGCCGTGACTGTAACCGTTTAAATGTCAGAGACATGTTTTCTTGCTTTTTAACTCCTCGACTGTGACTATTGAATACGATACTTTAGCTACAGATGCTAATGCAGTCTTAGCCGAGATGGCTTATCGCAACATTAGCTGTTAACATCGTAGCAAAACAAAAAAATTTAGGTTTTACTGGATCATATTTCAGTTGTAACGGAAGCCAATTGCTAGCAGTTTTGCTGCAATTAGCATTTCGCTGCATTAGCTTAGCATGTCTTATAGTAAATCTCTAGCTTAGCAAAATCTGAGCAAGTCAGAATATTCTCAGCGCTATAACAATTTAAAAAGGGCGAAACCGTCAACGCTACGCTAACATCTATGATGCTATCCTGTACAACATCTATGCTAGCTCGAGTTAGCTCTGAAGCGGAAATGCAAGTGTTAGCAACTTCTTTTAGCTATAAGTTAACACACAAAGAAATACATAGAAATGCACTCCACACGTTGAACTAGCCAAATGTTTCCAATTAGCTTTCATTTTTAGCAGCATGAAGCAGCGTTGTTATCTTTAACACTCCAAACACATCGCTGTCATGTACAACATTTGTGTTAGCATTAATTAGCTAAAAAGATCTTCATTTTGACAAGTTATCTTAACATTATATAATTAATCTCTTCATCTTGATAAGCTATGCTAACATTACAGACATTCGCTCTTAATTTTGACGATCTATGCTAACATTACAGACTTAAGCTTTTCTTTTTGACAAGCTATGTTAACATTACAGACTTTAGCTCTTCATTTTGAAAAGCTATGCTAACATTACAGACTTTAGCTCTTCATTTTGACAAGCTATGCTATTGTTACAGACTTTAGCTCTTCATTTTGACAAGCAATGCTAATATTACAGACTTAAACTCTTATTTTTGACAAGCTATACTAATGTTACAAACTTTAGCTCTTCATTTTTTAAAGCTATGCTAACATAACAGACTATGGCTATTCTTTTTGACGAGCTATGCTAACATTACAGAATTTAGCTCTTCATTTTGACAAGCTATACTAACATTACAAACTTTAGCTCTTCATTTTGAGAAGCTATGCTAACATTACAGACTTTAGCTTTTCTTTTTGACAAGCTATGTTAACATTACAGACTTTAGCTTTTCTTTTTGACAAGCTATGTTAACATTACAGACTTTAGCTCTTCATTTTGACAAGCTAGGCTAACATAACAGTCTTTAGCACTTTATTTTGACAAGCTATGCTAACATTACAGACTTTAGCTCTTCATTTTGACAAGCTAGGCTAACATAACAGTCTTTAGCACTTTATTTTGACAAGCTATGCTAACATTACAGACTTTAGCTCTTCATTTTGACAAGCTAGGCTAACATAACAGTCTTTAGCACTTTATTTTGACAAGCTAGGCTACCATTACAGACTTTAGCTCTTCATTTTGACAAGCTATGCTAACATTAAAGACTTTAGCTCTTCATTTTGACAAGCTATGCTATTGTTACATACTTTAGCTCTTCATTTTGACAACCTATAGTAATAAAGTTTATTCAATACGCTCCTTAGCTGCTACTAAAATGTTTTTATTGCCGTGTTACGAGCGGCGACTTCTGTATCCCGAGCGCCTAAAAAACAGCTGCACACAAATCACGACTCCTTGAAAGTCGGCAGACTTTAGAAAAAAACCCGGGCGACAGCTTCTGCCGCGGCGCGAGACAAAAGCTCTTGGAATGTCCAGCGTTTAAATCATCCCAGTGAACTTCGCGTCTTGGCCGAGGCGACGACGCGACCCAGACACATTAACGTTCCACCTCGCGTCTCCCATGAAAAAAAACAACAACACAACTCGCCGATGACAAATCGCCGACAGCTGCGCAAGGATTCTCTCCGACCAGAAGGGGCTTTTATTTTGAGAAACTCCAGTTTCCCGATTGTCTGGTGGTACGCGGCGAGAACACGAAGCCGATAGATCCATATTTTATTGCGGAACAATGCAGTGTAACTGACAAACTGTGTGAGGAAATGTGCTTCCAAAGCATCAAAAGAAAGTGTCACAGTATGGATGGCTGCAGAATAATGTGCGGCGCTGCTGGATGGATGTAACAAGCTTCACAGCTACACACGTCATTTGATCATACAACACAAAAAGCTACTGTGTAGCGTCTGTGTGTAACGACACGCATCATTTGATCGGGTAATATAAAAGCCTTTTTTTTTGTTTTTTGTGTGTGTACAAGTTTTCTTGACACGTATTATTTGATTCTAGAAAACTTTGGGTTTAAAAAAAAACATAAAGTGTGTAGGAAGCGAAAGTCGTAATAACGATGACATCCGTCGCAAACATCGGAATTAAGGAACCTGTAGACACACTTGACACGGAAACAAACGCACAAACAAGACACTTGTGACGACGGATTGAAAAAAAAAAAGAGACAGTGACACATGTGTCGGTATAAATTGGGGCGTACATTATTAACCGTCTGGGGTTCCAGAGGTTCTCGAAACAAGAGATTAAAAGACTCACGACAACAACCGAAGGGGGGAAGAAAAAAAAAGCGACACTTGCGCAAAGAAATTCCAAAGTTATCCAGTAAATAATTCATAAATAAACGAGAATATATTCTATTCTTGGTTAATGCAGCTAAAGTTGCTAACGACACGACAGCATCACGAGTCATGTGATCATGTGATCGCTCTGATGAATAATAAAACAAGAGAAAACGGGATCTTTAGGGGAGAATATTCACATCAATGAGGCGCGTAGACGCCGATTTCAAGTCGTTAAAAGTCTCAAAACATCTTTATTTCTCTCGTTTTCTGCTCTTTTAACGTTAACTTATTTGCTGCTTTTGCATCTCGCTTGACAAGGTTGACAAAAAAAAGTTGTTTTTTTCAACTACAAATGTTCTAAACATGAAGGAATATATAGGAAATCAGTCTAAAAATATCTTGTTCATATGAAGCAGATGCAAAATTGTTTGCTAGCATGCTAACTAGCATGATAGTACAAAACTCTAATAATTAAATCTTCTGAAACATAATATAAATGAATATATATATTAGTTTAATGTCAAATGATTAACATTTAATCGTTTTAGTTTTGTCTGTGAAGACGCTAGCGAGGATGCTAGTCGAGATTTATAAAAAATAGGCTAAGCTAATGATAATGCTTAGTGTTAATGCTAATTGTTCTGCATTAGCAAAACTGTTAGAATCTAGCTTCAGCAGCGTAACAACTCAATGTTGGAGGATATAACCCTTTACTTTAACTTAGTTGTGCTAGCAGTGCACGTTTTTGTGCTACTGCTGCGGTTAGCTAGAAAACAGAGACTGTTTTAGCGTCTGAAGCAAAAGTGAAAATTTGAATTTTAAGAAATGTCATTTATAAAATAATAATTAAATAGTTTTCTGACTTGATTTCCCTTTAAACATTTCAGTTTTGTCCATCTAGAGTCGAGCTAGCATGCTATCAATCCTTTAGCATTTAACCATCCATCCGATAGGATGGTACATTTAAGGTAAGCTAAAATGCTAGCAGCTATCTGAACTATACTTATAATAGCATAGCTAGGTCTAGTGATGTACAAATTTTCACATTAGCTTAACCCAGACATGTTAGCCATTAGCCATGAGAACATTTAAAAAAATGTCTCCAGAAAACCTTTCTGGCTTTAACGAAAAGTGGATTTATTATAGTTTGACAAAGCAACAGAAAATCAAAACCTTAAAAACTATACTAGCATTAAAGCTATCGTGTACAACATCAGCTCAAGTTAGCTCTTAAGTTGAAATGCATGTTACTATCGAGAACAGAACTACTTTTATTCAACAATGGTGAAGCTAGCTAGCTAGATGTTCAGTTTAGCAACATAATGTTAAAAATCGCAAAAGCCGGGGCCGAAACCTTCAGAGCGACGATGCTAAAAGAAGTGGAGCTAAGACAGATGCCCATCGTAAGCTCCACTTCTTTTAACACTTAAGCTAGCACAGATTGTATTTGCCTATATTTAGGTTGTATTGATACGCAAGCTAGGTTACCAGATTAGTTTTACATAAATTTGCAACGGATCGTTTAACAAAAAGTGTGGGACAAATTGCTAGCAGCTAACTAAATTAAACTAATAAAAACCATAATAGTAGTAACGTTTCAGAATATAGCACAGTTAGCTCCAGCAAACTAGCTTAACCTAGCCATGTTAGCCATTAGCCAAAAACTAAAGGAGATTTGTGATATTTTTCAATAGCAACATAGAAATAAGAAAAGAATGCTAACATTTTGCCGCAAACTTCTTTAGCCTTCAAAGTAGCATTTAAGATTATAGCTAAAATATAATATATATAACTATAAACTCTGTTTGCTCAATAAACAGTTAAAACACGTCCAGATCATATGAAACGATGAGAGAATTAATCAAATGTCAACAACTATTAAATATAAATCTATTATCAAACATTCCTGCACATGAATCAGTTTCTGCTGCTTCTGCTCGACGGGAAAACTTGATTTTTATTTTTACTGAATGAAAAGCGAATCAATCAAAAACGAAGGTTGCGTCAATAAAGAGTCTGGCGGTGACTTTAATTTCTAATTTATTCAACAGTTGAAAAACAACTTAAAATGGAGGCGTCCGTTCTTCCTTCATCGTTTAGTGTGTGATGACATCATGGACTCGATCCGGTGAAGCTAAAGAAGATAAAACGATCCAAATAAAAACTTACTCGCGTGACCTTTAGCCGGCGTTTTACATTCGGCTACTTTTCTTTCCTTCAGACGAGTCCAGACGAAGCAGATCCTCCATTCAATCTGCCAAAATCTAATTAGCCAAGTGTCCGCGGCGCCGCGATGCTCATTATCTCGCTCGCGGAGACGCTGGAGACACACATGGGAAGCTCCGGCGCCGTCGGGCGACCAGTTCGGCGCCTTCCTTCTGCCGCTCCGAGGACGTCCAAGACCATATTTGCTCAGAAATTAAAAAAAAAAAACGGATAAAAAGGAGATACATTTCCGGTCGTTCCATTGGCCGAGATAGACGAACGACAGATGATTCAGTCCCGGGTTTGAAATTCTTCAAAACAAGAAAAAACTGAAAATAAAGATTTATATTCGAGATCAGGGTTCGACTCATTCGACAACTTAACTTTGTCCAAGATGCGTTTCCTACCTTTTAAATCTCTGTCTCGCGTGGAGCTAACGCTAACAGAGCTTCTCTATAACCAAAGCCAAAATGGCCGCTGCCAGAGCGACCGCGATCCCGAGCTTCTTCAAGGCTTCAACGTCCAGACCCAGAGACTTCACTAGTCCGGACGACGACGTGGAGGGATGAGATGTGACACCGTTGGCTGTATGTTCCTGTAAGAGACAAAAAAAAGAAACATTTTTTTTAAACTTTTTAAACAATATTTCCTCAAAGTTTGGGTATTAATTCATGCTAGCATGTTAGCATGCTAACTAGCTACGACAAGATTCTGTTTTCTCCAGAAGATTTATTGGCAACAAGTTGTGGTTATACTTCAACTAGCAGGACTCATTATTGAAGAATTAACTATTTATTGACAATATTTTGTATACATTTATTTACTATATGGTATCACAGCTAATGTACAGTAATATAAAATATTTCCTGAGTGGATTCTCTGAGATTTCTTCAGTCACGGGTTTATAAAAAACAAAATAACCATTTAGGTCAATTAAAAACAAACAAACCAAAAAAAAACGAATGTCATTTTGTCATGCAAAATAAATGAAAAAAAAAAAAAAAAAAAGAATTAAAGAAATAAAACACCAAAATATTGATTTTATTTAAAATCTGACTACAAATTTTGTAAACTTTATTTGATGATACGTCTGCCTTGAAACACCAACTTTTGTGTATTTGTGTATTCTAGTGTGTAATTAAAATAAGTGGGTATTCATGTGTGTATATAAATTAGTCATTAATTACATTATTTTACCTTTTTTTCCTTTCATTCATTTTGATCTTACATGTCGTTTTAATTTATTTTAAAAGTTTCTCAAGTAATACTTTTTAATCAATTATCCCTTTTCCAACAGATAATAATTAACTTAATTAACTTTTACTCAATCTTTTATCTGGATATGAAAAATTAAATTGAAAAAAATGCAGCGTATTTATTAGTATTTTAAGATGATTATTTAAAATACATGTAATCGATTCAGCACTTTTTTTTAATGTCAAGACATTGTCAAAGTTTTGGAATATCCTTAATGTCAGTATTTAATATACATTTTACTTGCGATTTCCCCGAATCATTCAACAAACTCTTCTTTTATTTTCAGACCCGCCATGATATTCAATGACCAGAGACTCCAACAGGTCGCTGACATGTTTCCGTCACGTCCTGTTACTTCAAAGTAAAACACTAAAAAGACAAAAACACAGAAGATAAAAAGCTGCTCACGAAACAGACGTTATCAACCTTTTCTCGCTCGTTTGAGAATCCGCCAATTAATATCGATCGCTATCTACCGATCCGGCGCCGAGAGCGACTCGCCGAAATAATATTTTCAGTCATCAAGGCGTGGATGCAGTAGATAAGTCTGCATAATTAACGATCGCGCTCGGCTTCTTCGCCGCCCTCACCTCGCTCATCGATCCCGCCGTGTTTGATTACATTTATTTACTTTTATCTGCAGGGATTGATTGGGAAATAAATAAAGAAATCAGCTCCAGATGAGAAGCTGTTTTTTGTGGTTTTTCTGTTTTAATTGGACATGAAGCCGCCGGATGAGAGAGCGGACATCTGTGGCGGCGGCGGCGGGAATTGATCCGGCGACCTTGTGCGAGTGGCTGCATGACAGTTAGTAAAATGCCTCAT
Organism: Callionymus lyra; assembly: GCF_982586985.1. Taxonomy (NCBI): domain Eukaryota; kingdom Metazoa; phylum Chordata; class Actinopteri; order Syngnathiformes; family Callionymidae; genus Callionymus; species Callionymus lyra. The sequence goes on from NC_141834.1 coordinate 17,780,091, forward strand.
CACCATAAAGGTAGATTATGCAGGCGCGATATCGAGCCATCGATCCACGGCTTTCTCGAATAACCTTTCATTAAGTTCACTGGGGACGACACACAAGGTTTCATCTCCTCACCCCGTCTTTTTTTCCAAACCGCCATCTTTAATTTATGTTTATTCATCAAACAAACATTTGATTCATGATATTAACGCGAGTCATTGATTTCAGATTCAACCTGAGGACAACAGGAGCGAAGATAGATCGGACGTGGGAAAGAAAAAAAGTAAGACAAACACAGTTTTAAACTTTTAAGATCCATTGGTTTGAAGTACAGGAGATTTGGGCAGTATTTGACAACAAGTATTTCTTAAATGGTAATGTGAGGATCTTGGCAATTATTGTACCTCTTAAAAAAAAAGACTTGATTGTTCAGTTCCAAGAGTCAATCTTTAAATCACACAAGATGGTTTTCTCGGAACTAGGTTTTCATGTCAAACAAAAGAGTTCCCGGGTGTCGTTCTTCATGTACATATTTACATTCACCACCTTGTAACTACATACATGTTCTGGCTTCTACAAACACAATTGTTGGAAGTAACTGGAGAAGATCTACGAACATGAAGATCCCCGCGACGAAGAACCTACTCCGGATTCATGAAGCCGGCGGAACACATGGATCTCATAGTGAAAATTTGATCACTCGTAAAGTAAGAGCAGATTTTGGTATTTATTCTTTAGCATGATGATTAGACAATGATGACCATATAAGGAGGTGTTGATTAACCTTTTTTTTTATATTTTACTTGGTCTCTTTACCAATCAAAAACAATACACTGTTAAAATATATATATATATATAATATATATATATATATATATATATATATATACTTTAAAAGATCAAGACACAAAAGACAAACACAAGAGTGTTTTAAGGATCGTAGAAATGTAAGTTCTTCTACTAGAGCGGCTCAGAATTCTCGCTGCAGGGTTTTGTATCAACTGTGGGCGAGACTTAAATATGATCCTAACAGATGAATCCTGTAGCTAAAGAGAATTTCAGAAGTTTTGACCAGCCCTGCCCTGGAGAAAATATTCAATATCAAACTAACTTCACCGCGGCCTGTCTATCCCGTCTTTGTAGAAGATACCAAAAGTGAAATGTAACGGATTTGACAAGAAACTGGGGGCAAATGAAAACACAAAAGAAACCCTTCGATCGAAGAGACCCAACGTTTCATCACTCAATTATTTTGTGTGGCCAATCAGTTCCCACACATTTGATACAATGTATAGTTTTCTTTTTAAAAAACTTGTTACATTAGTAGGAAAACTTTATTTTCTTTATTATTTTCTTGATTGAATGGTAAACTTGCTAGTTGAGCTAGTTTGTTTGGCTAGCTGGTCAATCAAAGTTGAAATGGACCACCATGTTTCATATGTTGAAGATTAGAATCTAAATAAAAACCTTTTGGTTTGTTGGTCGGGAATAGTTTGATTCCACATTAAATTGTTTTGATCACAGTTGATATATTTGTTGGATTATTTTAAATTAGACCTGAAAATTGTTTGATTACAGTAGAAAATTCTCTAAATGTACAACTTGGACGTATACCACAGAGAAAAATAAATAAAATTTAAATATAAAATTTTAACAGTTAAAACTAAAAGCGACTAAAAGGACAAAAAGTGAAAAAAAAAAAAAAAAAAAACACAATATCAAATTTAGGACATATTAGGGAAACATTACTTTTTTTTTAAAATAGATTAACATCTCAAAAAGGAGTGGATTTTGTTGGTTATGTGATAGTAACGATTAATTTGTCTGTTTTAAACCTTGAAATGGGAAAACAATTCTACCATGATTTAATATATATATGATTTTATAGAAAATTGAAAGTGTTTTTTTGTTGCGTAAGGTCAGTAAGTACTTAATTTATATGTATATAGCGCTTTTCCAGACCAGGGTCACAAAGCGCTTAAACAATCAAAACAATATTCAATAAAATATTTACTTAAAAGATCAAGATAACACTGAGACAAACACAGGAGTCTCAGAAATATCAAGGAAAAGCGATCCATCCTAAACAAATATTCCCACGAAGCAACATTCGTCGGCGGACGAAATTGAAAACTATCCTTGTTTCGGTAAAAACTTTATTTAAAGCCTCGGGATCCGCGGACGCTCACAGAAGGGATTGTGTTCCACCGGCGGGAGAGAAACTTGAAGAAGAACTGGTACACCAGTGCAACCGCCCACACGTGTTGCCTGCACATGGACGAGCATCGCAGCAGATGCTCTACCTGACGACTCCCGGTCCTCTCAGAGGTAACCGACGCTAGAGCCGCCCACTGCTCGCCTCGTCTTATGAATCCTTTCCTCTGTTGTCGAGCACAATGGAGGACGGATAGAGTAACCGACTACGCCTACATGACACATCCACGAGTCCCTTCTAGAAGCAGGCAGACAATACCTGGAGGCAGAAACACTATCAGAGGCCTGGATGACACGTTTGCTTCAGTTTGGCGATCATCACAGTCCCTGATGGGGAAACCAATACGCTTGTTAGGAATCCCTGGAAAAACTTTCTTTTTTTTTTCCGTCGGGGAACATAGTGCGTCTGCGCGGCGATACTGTTACGAGGAGGGGGTTTTATTTCAAAGACGGATCATATCGAGTCAAGGTTGATGGACTGGATGTATATAGATAATGTTAGACGTTTACATTGGTGGCTATGATTCCAAAAGTTGAATGTTTTGACACTAAACCACCAGGAAAGGCGCACTTAGAAGCCTTCACTTTTCTCAAAAAACGACAGTGCGCCCTTATAATCTGGAGCGCTTTATATATGAACATTACCTGGCGGGCGACTTGTTTACAAACATGACTGTGAGCCGACACGCAAGATTAGGTCATTGTGCCATCACGGCGTGGGATTTACGATGCACGTCATATCATGGCGGACGGCTATGGAGTGAGATTACTGCCACCGGTTTGAGCGAGTGTGTCTTGGTTTTTGTACACTCAAAACATTTTTTTTGCGCAAGAACACTCTCACTCTCGCTCACAAAACTTGCACGTCCGACTTAATTGCAAGTTAGATGTCTGCCTTTTGAACATCATTTGAACATCGTTACCATGGGCGTGAATGAAGTTGTCAGAACGCTTAATAAAGTTTGACTTTATCTGACTGTTATGTTGACATTCGCTTTAGCACAGCTTTATCTAGTGGATGCATAACATAACCCCTGTCAAACGTTTGACTGTATCTTTTACTCTATGCGCCTTATAATCCCATTTATGAAAACAGTTCTAAAATAGGCCATTCATTGAAGGTGCGCCTTATAATCCAGTGCGCCTAATAGTAAGTAAGTAATATTTATTTATATAGCGCTTTTCGAGACCAGGGTCACAAAGCGCTTAAACAATCAAAACAATACTCAAAAAAGTACATACTTTAAAGATCAAGATAATACTCAATAGTGTGGAAAATACGGTATATCATTAGCCCTCAAGTGTAAAACACAAAACATAAAACAGCAGCTGAACCCTAACCCTTCAAGGCCCTGTCTGGACTTTACTTTCTCACTGCCCTAACCGGTCACGGCAGAAGGACTTTGACCTTGAGTCGGGTTCTGCTTAAGGTTTCTGCCAATAAAAAGTTAATTTTTCCTCAACTCTGTCATATTAGAATTCTCTAGAACCTGTTTTTTCTTCTCTTATAAAGTGTGGTTTAAACTTTAAAGTACATTAAGACATAAATACTTTATTATTGTGACACTTATTTTGCCTCGAAACATAAGAAGGAGGATAGAATAGAATAGAAAGGCTTTATTCATCCCCAGAGGGGAAACACACTTTCACAACAGCGCAGTTGGAAGAAAATAAAGTGCAAGGAGAAAGATAGTTCATGTAATTTAATAAAAACAAATTTTACATTTAAATCCATTAAATGACTCCAGTGGTCCAAGAATTGTGTTCATTCGGTTAAAAAAACAAAAACTAAGGTTATCAAAAAGTCTTAACCACTAGACCACCAGGTAGGATTAGCAGTACTTACAAGTTCATAAAGCACCAACATTGTACTGAAAGTCAATTATTGTATGAATGTTTTATCTTCTCAGTTACATTATTTGAGTTATTGGTTCATAAAGTTTTAAACTAGGTCTGAACTAGCTTACGATAGTTACGGTAGTAACACAGTCGCTTAAACCAGTCGTCGAGGCAGAGATTTTAGTGTTCTGGATTGGATTCGATGTGGTAGTTTTATTAAGGACTAAAGCAAGCAGTTCCTCTATGTATCAACTTTAACTTCTGTTCAACAAGATACAGATTTTAAGGAGGTTACTTTTTTACGTGCTCTGTACTTCGCAGAGTTCCAGAGAACGATCGTAGAGAACCTGAGATGAAGATTATAGGGAAGGCTACACTTTCAGAACGTATTTAGAGGAGCGTCCTTCATTGATAGATCCTGTATCCTGGACCGTTGCAGCTACAAAACGAGGAGGAGATTTAGGAAACAAAAAAGTCAGGCTTAAGGTGATTCTTCTGACTCTGATTTGAACTTTCTCACAAAAAAATCGGTAAACTTGTTCGCTGAAATACACCATCATCGTTCAAAGCGACAACTCAAATCGCTTCGACTTTGAAAGAAAACGGCGATGAGTTTTTTGACCAGTGACGACTGGTACTGGTCCATACCCTGGAAGTTGAAAGCTCAAAATAAAACCTCCTTTAAACTCAAGACATTCAAGACCCTAAGAAATGGCGACCGATGGAAATGCCTGGCATAGATCGGAACCAATGCTAAATATCGTAGCATCTTTAGCATGAAATCCAAGGGTCTGATCATGACCCAGAGGACAAGTCAACGACCATTGTTTGTTCCTTTGCTTCCGGCGTCAAAACAAAAAGAGTCCAGAGACGAGAACACTGATGAAAACAAAGGAAGTAGTTGAGTGGCGTGCTGTCAGGCCAGAGAGAGAGAAAAAAAACTCCACCTTCCTCCATATCCATCTATTTATCTTTCCCGGCAGGTGTCCACGAGCAACGGGGTTCCCGCAGAAGCTGAATAGAACAGTCTAAAAAATCTATTACTAGTTGGAGGATAAGTGAAAATCCGAGCCAGAAGGTGCGTGTCGGCACAGCGGGGGGGCGCGAGGAGAACAAGGGAGCGATGTTCAAACCCTCGGGAAAATGAGGGGAGGAAGGACAGGAAGTGAAGGGGGCTCCAACGATGGCCACCTGCGACTGGGCGTTCATGGTTCGCACACGTGTGCGACATCTTTTTCTTTTTTTTTTGTGTCAGAACATGTCAGGCTGGCAGAAGAAAAATAATCCTCTTGAAAATCATCTAACACATCACCGGGGGGGGGAAGATCGGACCCCGAGGAGACTCCCTTCAAGGTCCAAGACTGTCAAATGTCCCTCTGGCTCTTAAAAACACACTCGCGCTCCAATTACATCCAGGCCTCGGGGAAGAAGAAGAAAAAAAAATCAGTCCAGGTCGCTGACACCGGCCTCGTAAAACACACTGTCGGACTCACACTGTGGCACGAAACGTCACAAGACGCACACACAATGTACACACTGGTCACATTTCTCACATGATCCTCACCAGCTGTCAATGTCACTCTAGACCCGGTGTGTGTGTGAGTGTGTGTGTGTGTGGACACAGATATAGTTACAGGCTCCTTAGTCACGGCTGATTTGACAAAAGCCACATTGACAGTCACAACGAGCCGCGGTCGCACTTACAATCGGGGGCTAAAAGTGAGGAATTAAAAGAAGTCACCGCGAGTCGTTATTCTGGTTAAACCAATCCGACGGAATCTGGAGGCTCCGCCTCCGTCGAGGACGGTTCCCGCCGTGTCTAAAACAACAACATGTAAACGATGGTTGGTGGGTGGGGGGGGGGGGGGGGGGGGGTCCGAGTGGAACCGGAGCTCCCACGCCTCACTCTCAACCGTCGTCTGAAATCCACCCTCGAGTAGAAGGAACACGATGAACAAAAAAAAGCCGAGTCAGACCCGGTGCCGGCGTGCGACACGCAAGCTTTGACTAATCAAACACAACGCCGAGTAACACAACGTCCTCCTGGTTTACATATATTTATTTTGGCCGCCGGCCATCGTCGGGTCCTTTTTCAAAATACACAACTTTACACGAAAACATTCAAACGAGTCGCAGGTGTCGAGGTCAGAGGTGAATGAAAATATTAATACGCTTCAATATCGCAATATTTCTTTTCAGAATACAATTCGTACCAACTTTAAAGGTTAATGCTGGGTATTTAAGTTGATTTTGAACATTTTGTGTGGCATTAAAGACTTTTAGTTTCGATACCTATTCAGATCAAAACTTGATCATCTCTCAGAAGAAAAAAGTGAAAAAAGTGAAGAAAAACAGATTAATTTTTACTTGTTAGCAAGAGTTCTTTGGCACTGGAATACATTTGTTGTTTATTTTTTAACAACTTGTGGAACAAGGTGCATGTCATTGTCTTTCTGTTAGAATTGACCTTATGAAATAGTTATTGACAAAAGTATCGTTAGGGGAACGGTATTGACGAAACTGTCGAAATATTTTGATTGATACCCTCTTAATGGTTAATATTTCAACAAAGTGTTGCAAATTTTTTAACATGAAAATACAAATCTTGTTGTTCATTTTCATGCTTCAAGTAAAATTCCGGCCACTAGATGGCAGCTCAAAGAAAAATTAAATCCCATTGATGACTGAGGACGAGAGGATACAGTGACTCCAGCAGCTTCTAAAGCTGATGTTTGGACATGTTTTGGTTCGAAAACAAATGAAAACAGTTACGACTTCGTCAAGAGTCATGTGGTCTGTAAATACTACAACACCAGAGTCAAGTACTCGACAATACTACAAATATATCCTACACTATCAATATATCCTATCTGTATATATTCTTTTCATAAAGATCAGTTGTTTCTTAAATAAAAATATTATTTTATTAGTTATCAAAAAACTGGAAATGACACCAATTTATGGAAAGTCCATTTAAAAAAAATGACCTTTTCTAGTTCTTAAATCTTTTACTACCTTTTCTAATTCGGGTGATGACTGAGGACGAGAGGATACAATGACTCCAGCAGCTTTCAAAGCTGATGTTTGTATATTTTGGTTCGAAAACAAATGAAAGCAGTTACGACTTCGTCAAGAGTCATGTGGTCTGTAAATACTACAACACCAGAGTCAAGTACTCGACAATACTACAAATATATCCTTGTTACTACACTATCAATATATCGTATCTGTATATATTCTTTTCATAAAGATCAGTTGTTTCTTAAATAAAAATATTATTTTATTAGTTATCAAAAAACTGGAAATGACACCAATTTATGGAAAGTTCATTTAAAAAAAATGACCTTTTCTAGTTCTTAAATCTTTTACTACCTTTTCTAATTCGGGTGTAGACTGAGGACGAGAGGATACAGTGACTCCAGCAGCTTTAAAAGCTGATGTTTGTATATTCTGGTTTGAAAACAAATGAAAACACTTACGACTTTGTCAAGAGTCATGTGGTCTGTAAATTATACAACAGGGAGTCAAGTACTTGACTATACTACACATATACCCCAACAGTATCTCATTATATAGTAAGTAAGTAAGTAAGTAAGTAATATATATTTATATAGCGCTTTTCGAGACCAGGGTCACAAAGCGCTTTAACAATCAAAACAATACTCAAAACAGTACATACTTCAAAGATCAAGACAACACCGAGAACAACACAGGAGTTCGAGAAATTCAAGGAAAAGCCTGCACAAATAGAAACGTCTTAAGATGTTTCTTAAAGGAGTCAGTAGACTCCATCAAGCGCAAAGAGAGAGGAAGATTGTTCCAAAGCTTAGGAGCAACAGCCTGAAAAGATTTCTCTCCTCTGGTCCTGAGCCGTGTGCGTGGAACCATAAGTAGATTCTGATCCACAGACCTCAGAGCCCGAGCTGGGGTGTAAGGCTGGATCAGATCAGTGATGTAAGGAGGAGCCTGACCATGAATAGCTCTGAAAGTAAGAACCAGAATTTTAAAGTTGATCCTGAAAGAAACTGGAAGCCAGTGAAGAGTTTTAAGGACCGGAGAAATGTGAGTTCTTCTACTAGAGCAGGTCAGAATTCTCGCTGCAGAGTTCTGAATCAACTGCAGGCGAGACAGATCCTTCTTGTTAAGACATGAAAACAAACTGTTACAATAGTCCAGACGAGAAGAAACAAACGCATGGATTACAAGCTCCAGATCATGTTGTGACAGCATTTTCCTAAGTTTAGAGATTTTTCTCAGTTGAAGGAAACAGTTTCTGGTCAGTTTTCTACAGTGTTGAACAAGAGACATGTCTTTATCAAATACAACACCCAGGTTTCTCAGGCTCAGTTTGACAGACTGACCTAAGTCACCCAAGTACTGACTCAACCCTGGAATCGTATCATCAGGAGCAATCACCAGAGTTTCAGTTTTGTCCACATTAAGCTGTAAAGTGTTTTCACTCAGCCATTGTTTGATTTCTAGCAAACAATTGACTAAGCTGTTCAGACTTTGGGGCTCAGTTGGGTCAAAAGAGCAGTAGAGCTGGATGTCATCAGCAAAAATGTGATAAGAAACATCTGGAAATCTCTGAATGATTTTACCAAGGGGAATCAAGTACAGCAAAAACAATAAAGGACCCAGAACAGAACCTTGAGGGACTCCACACAACAGATCTGCCGATTCAGACCTCATTTGATTGGCAGATACACTAAAACTGCGCCCAGAAAGGTAAGATGAGAACCATTCTAACACAGACCCAGACAGTCCCACTTCATCCCTTAGTCTTCTCAGCAGGATCTGGTGATCAACTGTGTCAAAGGCTGACGACAGATCCAAGAGAACCAGAACAGTGAATTTACCAGAGTCAGCCGACATCATGATGTCACTGGACACTTTCAGTAAAGCTGTCTCCGTAGAGTGATGTTTACGGAAGCCAGACTGAAACTTCTCATGGATGTCGCTCTGATCCAAGAACAAAGACAGCTGCTCGGACACCACCTTCTCCAAGATCTTGGACAAGAAAGGGAGCTTAGAAATAGGCCTGAAATTACTGAGGTCAGTTGGGTCTAAGCCTGGTTTTTTGAGCAGAGGCTCCACAATGGCATGTTTAAATGCATTGGGAAAAACCCCTGTGGAAAGGGAGAGGTTCACCATATTGGTAACCCAGGGGCCAATTACATCAAATACTTTGATAAAAAGCCTACAAGGAAGGACGTCATCTGAGCAAGAGGAGGGTTTCATCTTGTTCACTAGTGCTGAAATATCACCCAAAGATACAGCAGAGAAGGATGACCAAGAGGAGGAGATGGGCTCAGAGACAGTAGGGGTTCCCAACAAAGGGGGAGAGATTTTCTCTTTGATCAATTTAATTTTGTCAATGAAAAATCTCAACAAAGCATTGCTGTCAGCTTCACAGAAGACCGGCGTGATTTGAGGAGCAGGAGACACGAGAGAATTAATCGTGTCAAACAAAACTTTGGGGTTTTTCCTATTTGCTGCTACCAGTTTTCTGATGTAATCAGATCTAGCAGTTTCTACCATCTCATTGTAAGAAGTCAACAGATCCCTGAGGTGAAGTCTGTGCACCTCAAGTTTAGTAGACTTCCAGAGACGCTCAGTCTTTCGACAAAGTCTCCTCAGACTCAGGAGATCTTCATTTGTCCAAGGGCACCGTTTTTTCTGAATTTTCAAGTTCGATTTAACAGGTGCCACTTGATCTAGTATTTCAACACAATGATCAGTAAAACAGTGAATCAAACTGTCCACATCTGGACAGTCATCAAAGGAAAGACGGTCAAACATAGCAGAAAAACTGTCTGCAGTATCGGCTGAGATGACACGCCTCTGAGACCTAACTTTCAAAGGCTTAGGTTCAGGGATGAAGTCCAGGTTGAACAAGACAAGAGAATGATCACTCAGATGGACATCATGTACAGATACATTAGAAATGTTCAGGCCAAGAGTAAAAACTAAGTCTAAAATGTGGCCTTTTTGATGAGTGGGTTCAGAAACATGTTGCTCAAAATTAAAGGCTTCAGTTAAAGTTAAAAGTTCTTTAGCAGAACAAGATGTGACGTCATCAACATGAAGATTAAAGTCTCCAAGAATAAGAACAGATTCCATCTGAATAATGGAAGATAAGAAGTCACTAAAGTCTTTCAAGAACATCGCCGCAGGACCAGGCGGACGGTAGATTGACACACAATAGAAAGGTCTTGTAGAACCAACCAAGATCATCTGAGACTCAAAAGAAGTGAATTCCTGTGTCTGAATCACTTTGCAAGAACAACTCTCCCTAAAAACAGTAGCAAGACCTCCTCCACGACCAGAGAGGCGAGGCTTCCCCAGGACAGCGCTCCCTACTGGACAGAGTTCGTTCAGATGAATAAACTCTTCCTCTCTCTGCCAAGTCTCAGAAAGACATAATAAATCCAAATTAACTCTTGTGAAAAGATCATTAAGAATAAAGGATTTATTAGTAATGGAGCGAACATTAAGAAGTCCCACATTCAGCACCGATGACGTCACTGACGACGCCGCGTCACTGACAGGCGCGCAGAGCGGGATCTTTTGAAGCGAACAGCGGTCACGTGGGTACCAGCTGTCACTGAAGTTCAACTCGGTTGTAAAAGTCGAATTAAAGAGAGGAAATGAAAAAATCTTACCACCTTTCGTTGAGGTCTGGACAGACGGCAGCGCTGATGTGTCGTCACACACAGTGAGAGGGATGTCGATCAAACACCGATGACGTTCGATGACGTCAGAGTTGTTCCGAGCGATCGCAACTGCACGTCTCATCCTGACCTGAACTCCAGCCCGACTCGATCCCTTGTGGAAATCGCCCGGTACTCGAGAGATCAAACGATATTCCACAGAGTCCGAGTCGATGAGAAGCGGAGCCGGAAACACGTTCACCGGACGTTGGTAACGGTCGCGAGTGAAGTCCTCCATCGACTCTCTGATGTTGAGAAGAGCATCACGATCATAGATCCGAGATGCTTGAGACATATCTTAAGTGATATGAGCATAATATCCGGACAAGTAGTCGTTAAAACGACTGTTTTTGGCAATTATTGCAGGAGCTCACGTTTCAAGCAGCCGATCAAAGGCTCACCGGAAGCGGATCTGATATATATAGTATCATTTCCCCTGTATCGTGATACTCATCGCCATATTCCTGCCAATACACTCTCTAGTCTTGCTAGCTTGTAGCACCTAAGACTATGGCTTTCCCCACTCGGTGATTTGAACCCGTAAACTCCTCTTTAACTCTTGTTTTTATTTCAGTGCCTTCACTCGTTTTCTAAAGAATAAAAAGAGCTTTTAACAAATCTTTCCCATCCAAGAGTTGTGACGCATCCGTGACTTCTGGCTTCAACGTGCGCACATCACGGTGCATTGAGGTGCGTTTTCTTTTCATTAATGTGTTTACAGCTGCAGCCAAACTAAAGCATATTTCAGCGTGCATGTGTCAAACCCCTGACAGATGCTTTCAGGCGCCGCAGAGAGGTACAATTACTCTCCTCCGACCTCCCGTGTGCAGATAGCATGCACATACTCCGGCGGACAGAGAGAAAGAGACAAGGACGTTGACATGTTGAATGGAGGCGGCATAAAAGCCTCGCTCCGCGCACACGTACTGTCAGGTTACAAGCACATGTGGCACAGCGGACGACCATTTACTCCTCGCCGGGAGAAAAACATCTCCTGTTACCTCGGCATTGTTGCATCTCCGGTCAGAGGTGCCGCGTCCGGCGCGCTGCACAAGTCGCACGACCTAAAAGCCTTGAGAATGTGTCTTTATAAATGTGAAAAATAAGTGCGACACGTGCGATATAGCGCCACCATTACACTAATTTGGTTAGCGACTCCAGCTACATGGTCCTACTGATCTGTGCAACACCAAGCACATCCATTTGTTAGCAAACTTTAGTCAGAATAGCTCCATCGAACATGTGCGATACAGCAAAATCAAAACAACAGTGTGCTCAAGTTACATTATGGAGGTTGGTAAAGGATCATCAGCGAGAAAATTACTATTTAACCATTTAAGAGTGTTCAGTAGGACATGTGCGATTCAGCAATACCTTGGCACCAAACTCCTTAGCAGCTGAGGTAACATGGTCTCACTAATCTGTGCTATTGGGCTACACCCACAGATTAAATCAATTTGAAACCAAACTTTAGTCACAATAGCTCCATCGAACATGTGTGATACAGCAATATCAAAACAACAGTGTGCTCAAAAACTCAAGTTACATGAGTGCACGTTTGTAAAAAGACTAATGAGATCCATCTGTCAGAAAATCCTGGTCAAAGGCGTTCAGTCAGACGTGTGCGATTCAGCAATAACCCAACACCAAACTCCTTAGCAACTGAGGTAACTTGGTCTCACTAATCTGTGCCATTTGGCTACACCCACAAATGAAATCCATTTGTTACCAATCCTTTGTCAGAATAGCTACATCGAACATGTGCGATACAGCAATATCTCAACAACAGACTGCTAAAAAACTCAAGTAACATGGGTGCAAGTTTTTAAAAGGAGAAATTAGATCCATCCGTCGGAAAATCCCAGTCCAGAAGGTTCAGTCAGACGTGTGCGATTCAGCAAAAACCCAGCACCATCCTGTTTAGCAAATTAAGTGGTTTTGCTAATCTGTGTGATTTGGTTACACCCAGAAATAAATCAACTTGTTTGCAAAGTTTAGTCAGACAAGCTCCATCGAACATGTGCGATACAGGCACTTTCAAAACAAACTGCTCAAAAACTCAAGTTATACGAGTGCAATTTGGTAAGAATAGAAATAAGATTTGTCATAAAATGTGTGTGTGATTCAGCAACACCCGCCTGCTTTGCAACTCAAGTCACATGGTGTAACTTAAGTGTGCAATTTAGCAACACCAAAAAAATAAATCAAATCCTTTTTTCTAGTAAACTTTAGTCGAAATCGCTCCATTGAACATGTGCGACACAGACAATATTAAAACATGAGTGTGCCAGACAACTCAAATGCAAATCACATGTGCACAATATGACAACAGCACATCACCCTCTAGCTTAGCAATCAGTCCAACAACACAACCTCACTTTAGTGTGCGATTCAGCAACACCACAAATGAATCTATTCATCAGCGAACTTGAACCATAATGGCTTATTCCAGACTAACTTCCAGACTATAAATAGCAGTAAATTGAGCGGTTGTGTAGTAGATGTAGACTTAGTTAGACGTGTGTGATTCAGGGATAACTTTAGAAACTCACTACTATCAAGTTCATCGTATTTTTACCGCGTGATGTTGAATGTTCCTGGAAAACTAAACTGATTTAACTGCACAGAGCCTTTTATGTGTATTTATGTGTTAGCTAGTTTTAGTGCTAATGCTAATACAGGAGTTTAATGCTAAAAAAGTGCATGTTTACTACAAATAAACAAATATAAACAGTGTGACAGTGAAGGAAACTGTTATTTACAGCTCGAGCTCTAAGTCGACGCGCAGCTGTGTAATTGTGCGAGACATCTGAGGTTACATTCCTTCAAATAAAAATAAAAATTTCGATGGCTTAGCGTTCCTGCGTCGCAGCGACGGATGCTCCTCGACCGCGAGTCCATGTAACACAATCTGACAAGCTAAATGAAAAGCTTGAAATAGCTCGGCGGCGTGTTCTGAAGTCGGAATCAATGATTTGCCTTCGCGAGTAAACAAAGCCAGACAGAGGCCGACCCGAACCTTTTGACTTGTTGCCGACGAGGAACTAAAAATAAACGAAGTGCGGGAGAAAAAGCGAAAGAAAACGTGTCGCACAACAATGCAGATGACAACTCGGAATGCATAACGCAACATCAAAGCAACACGGCCCCCTAACAGTCAACAAGGAGATTTACTCGGGCTTCTATTGTCGTGTTCAGTTGTTGTGTAATTGTGCGTGTTTCGCTCCGTAAGTGTGTGCTCGAGCGAGCCGGTGTGTTACATCGCCTCCGGCTAAATGTGTGTGTCTGCCAGGCGCGCCAGGGGGTTGTGTGGGTCTCTGCATATATGTATGTATGTTGTGCTTCAGAACCTGCGCAACATATGCGTGTGTTTTGTAGTCGTGCTGCTGATGCAAAATAAAATATGTTGTTCTACACTTGAGAGACCAAGTATTTGTATATATATTTGTTAATATATACTGTACATATATATATATATATATATTCCATAAATCATAGACTAACGTGATGCACAAAATCGCACACGAGTCCCAGAGGCTGCTTGATAAAAAAGTTAACCTTTTTTTTTTATATCCTAAAAATCAAAATCCCTGAATCGCACACTTCTATGAGAGACCCAATACATGCGTAAAGTTGAACTAACACAACCACTGAACCGCACACATCTCAGAGAGTCCCTCTTATGGCAATTGTTTTACCTTAAGCATCGCTGAATTGCACATCACGAAGCTGGGTAACAAGAACATGGATGAACTGTAACTTACGGCACCACTGAATCGCACACGTCTGTGGGGCCCCGCTTATGACAATGGATAAATAAATAATTACCTTAAGCATCACTAAGTTTCACAAATCAATGCAAGTCACTGATAACAAGACACAAATTTAGTCTAGCTAGAAGTATGACTGAATCTCACACATCTGAGAGTGTTCATCTTACTCGAGGCGACAATTAAGTCTAATTTAAAGTATTACTAAATTGTACCCATGTTTGGCTTCATAATACACCGCAAATCTAATGATTTACAGTATTACTGAATTGCACACTTTTTATAAAGTCCCTTTCACTTCAATCACAAGACAAGAATTAAGTCTAACGGACAATATGACTGATTCACACATATCTACGAGAATTGCTGTGACTGGATAACAAGAAAACAAATAAGTCTAAATAAATATATTCTGAATCACACACATTTAGAGCCTCCCAAAAACATAACAACAACAAAGGAAATAATTCATTCTTACTTAAAATATCGCTGTATCGCACACATCTTCGAGAATTCCTGTTGCTTGAAAACAAGTGATTTATTTTAACTTTAAATATCACTAACCCACACACATTTTAGAGAGTCTTTAACTTAAATAAGACAGACATTAAGTCTAACTAACAATATCACTGAATCGCACACATCTGCGATAATTCTGGTAGCTTGAATTACATAAAACAAATCAATTTTAACTTAAAATATTACTTAATCACACACATTTTAGATCGGAATTAAGTCTTACTAATGGAACCACTAAATGGCACCAATCTACAAAAAAAACAGTAGTTTTATAACAAGATAGAAATCAAGACTAACATAAAATACCACTGAATCACACGCATTGTAGATCTTTTCTTTCATTAAAAAAAAAAGATGACAGAAATTCAGTCTTACGAACGACACCCCTGAATCGCACACGTCTAGAAGAACCCCTGAAGCTGGATAACAAAATAGAAATCAAGACCAACTTAAAATACCACTGAATCACACACATTTTAGATTCTCCCTATCATTAGAAAAAAAACCCAAGAGGACAGGAATTGAGTCTTACAAATGAAACCACTGAATCGCACACTTCTACAAGAACCCCTGAAGCTTGATAACAAGATAGAAATCAAGACCAACTTAAAATACCACTGAATCACACACATTTTAGATTCTCCCTATCATTAAAAAAAACAGGAGGACAGGAATTCAGTCTTACTAATGACACCACTGAATCACACACTTCTACAAGAACCCCTGAAGCTTGATAACAAGATAGAAATCAAGACTTACTTAAAATACCACTGAATCACACACATTTTAGATCGTCCATTTCATTAAAATAAAAACCCAAGAGGACAGGAATTCAGTCTTACTAATGTCACCACTGAATCGCACACATCTACAAGAACCCCTGAAGCTTGATAACAAGATAGAAATCAAGAGCAACTTAAAATACCACTTAATCACACACATTTTAGATCGTCCCTTTCATTAGAAAAAAACCCCCAAGAGGACAGGAATTCAGTCTTACAAATGACACCACTGAATCGCACACATCTACAAGAACCCCTGAAGCTTGATAACAAGATAGAAATCAAGAGCAACTTAAAATACCACTTAATCACACACATTTTAGATCGTCCCTTTCATTAGAAAAAAACCCCCAAGAGGACAGGAATTCAGTCTTACAAATGACACCACTGAATCGCACACATCTACAAGAACCCCTGAAGCTTGATAACAAGATAGAAATCAAACCCACTTAAAAGTCCCTTTCATAATAATAATAATAATAATAACAATAACAAGAAGACAAGAATTAAGTCTTAGTAAAGGAGTGGCTAAATCGCACACATCTACAAGAACCCCTGAAGCTGGATAACAAAATAGAAATCAAGACCAACTTAAAATACCACTGAATCACACACAATTCAGATTCTCCCTATCATTAAAAAAAACAGGAGGACAGGAATTCAGTCTTACTAATGACACCACTGAATCGCACACATCTACAAGAACCCCTGAAGCTTGATAACAAGATAGAAATCAAACCCACTTAAAAGTCCCTTTCATAATAATAATAATAATAATAACAAGAAGACAAGAATTAAGTCTTAGTAAAGGAGTGACTAAATCGCACACATCTACAAGAACCCCTGAAGCTGGTTAACAAAATAGAAATCAAGACCAACTTAAAATACCACTGAATCACACACAGTTCAGATTCTCCCTATCATTAAAAAAAACAGGAGGACAGGAATTCAGTCTTACTAATGACACCACTGAATCGCACACATCTACAAGAACCGCTGAAGCTTGATAAAAAGATAGAAATCAAACCCACTTAAAATACCACTGAATCACACACATTGTTGATCGTCTCTTTCATTAAAAAACAAAAAAAAAGAGATGACAGGAATTCAGTTTTACTAATGACACCACTGAATCGCACACGTCTAGAAGAACCCCTTAAGCTTGATAACAAGATAGAAATCAAGACCAACTTAAAATACCCTTTCATAATAAAAACAACAACAACAAGACAGGAATTAAGTCTTAGTAAAGGAGTGACTAAATCGCACACATACAAGACAGTGGGGTACGTGACATTACTTTAAGTCTCCGGATCTTAAATATTTTTGAACGAATGTGTGTGATAAAAAGTTTTCAAGAATCTACGGCCACAGCTGTTATAACGCAGCTGGACACTGGCATAAAAAAGGCTTTTGTGATGAAAGAAGAAAAACAACCACAATGAAAGAAATGAAGACATAAAGAGAATAAACGAATCGCACAGGAGGACCGGAGGGGATGAAAGACGTCCAAATGTAATATTCATTCATTCACCATCTTTCTTGCATTTTCTGTCACTCTGTGGTCACGGAGCGGCGTTTGCTCAAAGCCCCCTTCGCTCTACATTTCTCTGCCTCCTCCATTCTCTCGCACGAATGTCAATTTGCCGTCTTGTGGAAAGGACCGCGGCATTTTCCTCCTCGTCGCCATTCTCTCGCTCTCCTTGAGAAAGTATGCCGTGAAAGGAGCTGATTATTGGATGGCACTCAAGCTGCTTTTCTGTCTCCTGATCTCTCCGGCTACCTTGCTCCCTCCTTCACTCATCCTTGTTGTTTTCTCCCTCTTTTTTTCTTCGCCGGGGCTGTCTTTTCTATCATTTAATTTCATCTGAGGATGAGGACTGGTGAAGATACTTTCTCATTTTCTTTCCTTTACCGAGCTGTTGAGTGCTTTCTCTGCCTTTGTGTCCCACTAAAAGACTCATTACTGCCCCTTCCCTTCCACTGAAGGCCTGTTGCACTGAATGAAGGCTTGACGGATGGGAGGAGACGGAGGGAGAGAGAGAAAAAGAGAGAGGGAGGATGAGAAAGAAAAACCAAAGAAGCGTGTTCCGTCCGTGTCAATAAAAGCAAATTTTTTTTTCCAGGCGCCGTCGACCTCGAGAAAAAAAAAACTTTATCCAGTGTGAAATTAACAAAGAGACGGCAAAGTCTTTTTGTGAATACATTCAATGGTAAGACAAAAAAAAAAGGGAAGAAGAGAAAGAAGAAGAAGAAAAAGGTGTGTTTTGCACAGTTTAATCGTCTCCCTGATGAAAAAAATATTGATGTGCACACAGACAGAAAAAAAAGCGTATAATTGGATACGATTGTGAGACGTTTCTGCTTCTTAGAGGGAAAAAGTAGAGCTAGAGTAGATAAAAGAAGTGATGAAAGATGTATAGACAGATAGAAGTATAGTGTTGAGTAACTGTAGGGGAAGTTTTAAAAATAAATATATCACAAGATTATCTCGAAAGATTTAAGTTGTTGACTTAAATATTGAACTTCTTCTTAATTATTAACAAACATAAGTAAAGTCGCCCATTAATTAAAAGAAGGAAAAGTAGAAGAAAAACAAAAACAAGATTATTTTTAATTACGAAACGAAAAAAAAAATTACTTTTGTTTTTCTGTTGACGCTAAAATTCTCCAAATTCTACTTAAAAATATATATATATATATTTCTCTATTTGAAAAGGTTTTTAACCATATATACAGTAGTACTGCTTATTTGAGATACAAAAAAATATCAGGTAGAGTCAAAATGACTAGATATGACTTTTTTATTCAGCTTTTTAAATGTTAGTTTAGTTACCAGTCTCGAAAAAGAAAAAAAATATATATAAACATAAAAGTTGAGTTAGAAGAAAAAGTGAAGTCAAATTCAATAATCACAAATATATTGTAAAAAAAACAAAACAACAAAAACCCCTGTTTTTTGATGTTTAAACATTTTTTTAGTTACTTGAGAAAATGCTAAGTAAATAAATAACATTAAAAAAAACACTTTAAGGTCCCGGCGAGATATTATCATTTTATAAAAAATGAATTGGTTCCCAAGTTCCCCCCAAAAAAACCTTTTGTTTCTGAAAACACACATTTTGAAAATGGTATTAATTTAAACGATTAAAAAGAGATTCATCTGTGTTTGTTTATTTCAATCCTAGTATTAATAGAGACATTCTGAAGAAAAACTTGATTTTGGTGGTAATTTTTCAAAAGGTTTTTTTTGAATCTGAAGTATTTTTTTTGGCAATTTTACTTTTTTTTAAAAATATTTCCACATTAGGTACAAGTGAGGCAACATGACTTTATTGTTGTTGTTAAAATTCCAAATTCTCAACATTTCCCTTGAACGCCTCACGACTGAAGACCATCTCTGTTCATCATCTACACTTCTCTAGATCTGTTCATCATCTACACTTCTCTAGATCTGTTCATCATCTACACTTCTCTAGATCTGTTCATCATCTACACTTCTCTAGATCTGTTCATCATCTACACTTCTCTAGATCTGTTCATCATCTACACTTCTCTAGATCTGTTCATCATCTACACTTCTCTAGATCTGTTCATCATCTACACTTCTCTAGATCTGTTCATCATCTACACTTCTCTAGATCTGTTCATCATCTACACTTCTCTAGATCTGTTCATCATCTACACTTCTCTAGATCACAGCTTCACCTCCATCCATCCATCATTTCTCCGTCCACTTTAAGGTTCCTCCATTCAGAACGTCAGCTTCGACACGTCACTCATCCGTAGATAAACGCATCCATCCATCCATCCATCCATCCATCATTTCTCCTTCCACTTTAAGGTTCCTCCATTCAGAACGTCAGCTTCCACACGTCACTCATCCGTAGATAAACGCATCCATCCATCCATCCATCCATCCATCCATCCATCCATCCATCCATCCATCCACATGACCATCGTCGCTGCCCTGCAATTATCCCTCCTTTCCAACTCCACGATCCCCTCTTCCTTTCATCAATGAAACCCTATTACGCCCCGTCCTTATTTCTATTTTCTCCTGGCGGATCATACATCTGCATCAGAACCTGGGAGACAATCCTTCCATTAAGAAGAGTCGCATCAAACAATCTCTCCCTCCATCCGTTTCCCTTTTCATTCTGTTTTTCTCCGGCTCTGCCGAAAAGCCTGTAATTACAGACGTCGAGGCGAGAGTCTCGATCCCTCGTTCACTTCACACACAGACTCGGTGTGCGGTGGACTCACGCAGAGACTGATGGATAATGGATGGTCTTCAAATATGTATGGCCCGTGTGAAGGTGGCGCTTCATATATAGATATATATAATAAATATATATATTTATTTATTTATTTACAGCCAAGAAAAAGTTGACAAACTGCGACTTTTCATTTCGACGTCACAAATAACGACGTCGGTAATAAACGCCGCCGCGATTTCATTATGACCTGAAGCTATGAGCTTCACTGACGGAGCCGTGTTGACATCAATAATTCATGTTCACGGAAAAATAACCAGAGGGAATCATGGGTAATAAGTGTTGGATTTATTTACTTTTAAATTGATGATCGATGCTATACAACTATTGATTTGTGTTGTTCGTCTTGTATTAGTCGTTTCTTAATTTAACCCTCGTGTCAATCTTCGGGGTCAAGGTGTACTGAGGGCCCTCGAAAACAAATGTGTTTGTGGTATCCCTTGTGCTGTCTCTGGGTCAAGGTTAACGACCTCCACCACTGCATATGTATTTTTATGGAAGCCAGGGAGGTCGTTCACTCATACATTCTCATACATTTGATCTATGCGCTTTATATTTGCACTTTGTTCTTTTTATTTCAACTTTTTTTTTTTATTTGTTATTTTTATTTGCCATTTGTTGTTTTTAACAAAATTATATATTTTTTTCTTGTGATGATGAATAACTTTTGTCAGCAGTAGCTGAACAAACTTTCACTTTGTCCTTGATTGACCACCTTGTGTTATTTCAGGGTCAATGTGACCCAAAGGCCCTGAAAACAAATGACCCCGAGGGGGATACCACAAACACATTTGTTTTTCCTGCCTTTGGCTCACCTTGACCCTGAGATACCATTATTTAACCGCTAATTTTAATGTTTCGAATAAGTTAAGCTGACCTTGTCTAGTCCTTAAATCTTTCTCTACCTTTTCTAATTCGGGCGATGACTGAGGACGAGAGGATACAGTGACTCCAGCAGCTTTTAATGAGGATGTGTTGGACATATTTTGGTTAATAAAAAGTATTCACGTGCAATTTAACTTCTGGTCGCTGGATGGAAGCAGTCATTACATCCTCAGCAGCTAAAATAACCTTGAAATCCCGCTGGATACCGGTGACTGAGGACGAGAGGATACAGTGATTCGAGCAGCTTTTAAAGCTGATGTTTGGACATATCTTGGTTGGAAAACAACTGAAAGCAGTTACGAGTCATCTGGTCTGTAAATTCTGCAACCCCAGAGTCAAGTACTCGTTATGTATTTATTTTAAAAAGTGTGTTTTTTACGTCATTACGTTACGAATGTCCACACTCCAGTTCATTTAATTCCCAGATGTTCCATGTGTTCATATTTTAGCGACGAAGCCTTTTCCTAAGCAAGACGTCCAGAGTGGCGACGTGTCCATGCAGGCACCGAGGCGTAAAAAAGTAAGAATCAATGGTGAGAATGTCTTTGAAAAGACACATTTAGATGCAGGTGCTCAGGAACGACTTTATGAGGCTTCAAGTTTTACAAGGTCTGCTCTTTGGCTGCTGAACTTTCCATCGGAGAACGACATGTCGCATGGCTTCCCGTGAATCCTCCTCCTTTTTATCTCCCCCCCTTCCTCCCTCCACACCCCTTCTTCTTCTTTCTGCCTTTTCTTGCCTCTTTTCTCTGCTCTGTCTGGCAGTAAAGGCTGATGGAGTGTGAAATTAGAAAGTGTATCATATTCTGCTCTGTGACTCAATGTCCTGCACTATGAGCTCCAGCTAGTCAGAGTGAAAAATAACATGCAGTGAAACAGATACATTAACATGGTTGTTACGTGTGACTGCACGTGTGTGTGTGTGTGTGTGTGTGTGTGTGAGTGTGTGTGTGTGTGCCTCTGCTTATCTTCAATCACTTATCTGAATTCGGAGAATTTTTTAATAACACGCTGAACAAACACATTTTTTATTCCCTCTCCCAGTCCAAAAAAAAACCAGGAATAAGCGAGGCCCGAGGGCCACATGTGGCCCATCGACTTTATTCATGTGGCAGTCATGAGGTCAAAGGTCATGTAAAAAACAACCATTTATTTTACTATTATTCATTAAAAATTAATCTCTAAATATGCCTTTTGGATTTTTGTTTAAGGACCTTTGACTTTTGTTATTGCTTTAAGACTTAATAAATAGATATGGAGGAAAAACAATGGTTTAAATAAGTTAAAGTAAAAAGTTAGTTTAGTTTATTTAACTTTTATTTGTATTATTATATTATTTAACATCATTTCTGATTTAGTATTTTTTTTAATTAGAACAATTGTTTTTGTTTATTTTGTTCTTGTTCATTAAAAATGTTAAATATTACTATAGGATTGTTTTATCTTTATTGCCGCGCAAAAAAATAAGCGGATAATAAAGAAAGTATGGAAAGAAACTTTGGCAAAAAGGCTGTATATCAGATAATAAGTGACGTTAAATACAAAACTGATTTGATTTTTATAATACTGATTTAAAATCACATTTTATTTGATCGTTTTTTATTAGAATAAGTTTTCGTTTCTTTTTTATTATTCATTAACGTTTCTAAAAATGACGATATAGGATTTTTTTTATTGCTACACAAAAAAATTCAAACAAATTATAAAGAAAAATATGGAAAAAATGCTGAATATCAGATAAAAAAGGGACATTAAATACAATAGAAACATAGCATATTAATTTGATATTATATCTGATTTGATTTTAATTTTTAAAATCCATCTGGATCTACGGAGATTTTTAAGAATCTGTTTTGACTTGTATGGCCTCTAACCGCTGCTGCTAACCAGATTAAAAAAAAAAAATGAAACAAATAAAATAAATAATCTTTCATGCGAAATTCATTTGGAAATTTCTTGTTTGTCTTTAACATCTGGTGACGCAAATACATCAAATTCTTACTTTCAAGACTTATAAGCTAAAAAAACAACACTGTATATCAGATAGAAAAGAAAGTAGGTAAGTAATTATATTTGTAGATTGTTTTGACATTAAATACAATAGAAAAATAGCATATTTTATCTTTATTTTATTTCATTTGATACTGTATTATTTGATATAATATTTAATTTGATAGATGTTTTAATTTGTATTTTTATTTTCCCCAATATTTATTAACTTTTTGCTCTTTATTTTTGCCAGACGGCCCCTCAAAAAAACGTGGCCCCTGAGGAAATGGAATCACCAACCACTGATGTATAAGAGTCTTTAGACAATGTTTGACTCGAGGGTCGACTTCACGATCGAGCTAAAGACGAGAGCGAGAGAGCGATGGAGTGAGAGAGAGAGAGAGAGAGCGAGCGAAAGAGAGAAAGAGAGTGATTACCTGCGACAGCCCTGACACCTGTCCTTGCTCCAGAGGTGCAGCGATGGAGGGCGTGAAAGGCGTGCTGTCCTCCACCGGCCGGCCCTTCAGAAAGTGTTTTCCTGCCTCACGTATGTCCACTTCAATCATCTTCCCTTTGAACTCTGACCTCTTGGGCACCAGCACCTGCGGAGCAGAAGAGAAGATCCTCGCTGAGACAAAGATGGACGCCGAGGACAAGAGAGGACGACTTTTACTGCTGCTGCACACATCGATTTTTAATCACACGACTTAACACTTTTTACACAATTCTCACAAGAGCGGCAAGAATACGAGCGATCGCATCAATGAAACTCAAGGTCAAATATTACGATGATTGTATTGGTAATAATCTGGTGATACGACATATCGTGATAGTGTAGTAACAAGTATATATGTGTAGTATTGTCCAGTACTTGACTCTGGTGTTGTAGTATTTACAGACCACATGACTGTTGATGAAGTCGTAACTGCTTTCATTTGTTTTCAAACCAAAATATGTCCAAAGATCTGCTTTAAAAAGCTGCTGGAGTCACTGTATCCTCTCGTCCTCAGTCATTTCCTGGATTTCATTGTTGATTGCAGCTTTTAAAGCTGATTTTTGGACATATTTTGGTTTGATAACAAATGAAAACAGTTAAGACTTCGTCAAGAGTCATGTGGTCTGTAAATTCTACAACACCAGAGTCAAGTACTCGACAATACTACACATATATACTTGTTACTACACTATCAATCTATCGTATCTGTATATATTATTTATATAAAGATATTTTTTTTCTTAAATATAAATATTCTTTTATTAGTTATCAAAAAACTGGAAATGAAACCAATTTATGGGAAGTCCATTTAAAAAAAATGACCTTTTCTAGAAAATCTTTTTCTACCTTTTCTTATTAGGGTGATGACTGAGGACGAGAGGATACAGTGACTCCAGAAGCTTTCAAAGCTAATGTTTGGACATATTTTGGTTTGAAAACAAATGAAAGCAGTTACGACTTCGTCAAGAGTCATGTGGTCTGTAAATTCTGCAATACCAGAGTCAAGTACTCGACAATACTACACATATATACTTGTTACTACACTATCAATCTATCAAACCTGTATATATTATTTTGATAAAGATAATTTGTTTCTTAAATAAAAATATTATTTTATTAGTTATCAAAAAACTGGGAATGACACCAATTTATGGAATGTCCATTTAAAAAAAAAAGACCTTTTCTAGTTCTTAAATCTTTTACTACCTCTACCTAATTCGGGCGATGACTGAGGACGAGAGGATACAGTGACTCCAGCAGCTTTTGAAGCTGATGTTTGGACATATTTTGGTTTTTAAAACAAATTTAAGTAGTTACGACTTTGTCAAGAGTCATGCGAAAACACCAGAGTCAAGTACTTGACAATACTACACATATATATTGTTACTACAGTATCAATATATGGTATCCGTATATATTATTTTTATTACTTGATTTTCTGTCATTACTTATCAAAAAACTGGAAATTACACCAATTTATGGAAAGTCCATTTAAAAAAAACAACCTTTTCTAGTTCTTAAATCTTTTACTACCTCTACCTAATTAAGGCGATGACTGAGGACAAGAGGATACAGTGACTCCAGAAGCTTTGATATTGAATACTTGATATTCTGTCATTACTTATCAAAAAAGTGGAAATGACAGCAATTTATGGAAAGTCCATTTAAAAGAAAAATCTTTTTTTTAATTCTTAAAGAAAAAGTTTAAAAAAGAAAATGGTAAAAAATGGCCATTTTTTCTACTCAACACAAACACACGTTATCAACACGATGTCACGAGGCGAGCGAGAGAACTGGACGAACAACAACAAACTAATGAAAAGCATGATAACATGAACACGCCGAGGGTTTTTAATGTCGCTCCGAGAGTTATCGCGCTGACTCAGACCCTCTGGTGGTCCGGCTCACCATTACCCAGCTCGGCGGTTCCTGACGGTGCAGGAGAGAGAGAGAGGAAGAGAGAGAGCGAGAGGAAGAGGAGGAGAGGAGGAAGTGTGGAGGCTTGTCGGGAGGAGAGCATCGCTCGCCGCTAATCTGTCAGTCTTTATCCAGCCGGTGGAGGATGATAGGAGCGAGACGAGAGGCCACACTGTCACACAGCCAGAGACACACCTGTCCAATCAACACGCCTGCTGCCGCACGCCCCTGACCACTGCGAGGTTCAGTGTGTGTGTGTGTGTGTGTGTGTGTGAGGTAAAGAAGAAGAGGAGGAGGAGGCAAGGCATGCGTAGGTGAGGGTCATTGGAGCCCCATTACAGGGTGATTAAATGATGAAAGAGCTTGTCCCATTTCATCGGAAACCTTCCACACTTCCTCACCCACACAACGACACACACACACTGACACACACACACTGACACACACACACTGACACACACACACACACACTGACACACACACACAGGTGGCTTTGCTTCACATTACAGTCGTCAGGAAAGATATGCATCTGTTTGACGGAGTCGACGTAAGACAAGGCTCTGATTGGACGATACGTGATCATCGGACAAATTCACGTTCCAGAAATATTGTGACGAGAAGAAGCGGTTTTAGTTAAACTTGTGTAATTAGACGAGTGTCCGTCCGACCGATGACAAAGTATGAACACTTTTATTTTATTTTTTATAAAGCAAGAAACAATAACGGTGGGATGAAGGACAAACGATTTGATTTTGATCGATCCATCTGGATGTAGGGAGGTTTTGAAGGATGTGTCTTCACTTGTGTGACCTCTGACCTCCACTGCTAACCAGCTGACAATAAAGTTGTTTTTTTTAAACTACAACATTTGTATGACTAAGAGGGAAGTGAAGAGGAGGGGATGAGGAGGGGATGATGAAGAGGAGGGGATGAGAAAGAAAAGGGGATGAGGAAGAGGAGAGGATGAGGAGGGGATGATGAAGAGGATGAAGAGGAGGGGATGAGGAAGATGAGAGGATGAGGAGGGGATGATGAAGAGGATGAAGAGGAGGGGATGAGGTAGAGGAGGGGATGAGAAAGAGAAGGGAATGAGGAGGAAGAGGAGTGGATAATGAAGAGGGCGGGATGATGATGAAGAGGAGGAGATGATGAAGAGGATGATGAAGAGGAGGGGATGATGAAGAGGATGATGAAGAGGAAGAGGAGGGGATGATAATGAGGATGATGAAGAGGAGGGGATGAAGAAGAAGAGGGGATGAGGAAGAGGATGATGAAGAGGAGGGGATGATGAAGAGGAGGGGATAGTGAAGAGGAAGAGGATGATGAAGAGGAGGGGATGATGAAGAGGATGATGAAGGGGATGATGAAGAGGAGGGGATGATGAAGAGGAGGGGATGAGAAAGAGAAGGGGTTGAGGAAGAGGAGGGGGTGAGGAAGAGGGGATGATGAAGAGGAAGAGGATGATGAAGAGGAGGGGATGAGGAAGAGGAGGGGATGATGAAGATGAGGGAGATGATGAAGAGGATGGGATGATGAAGAGGAAGAGGATGAAGGAGGGGATGATGAAGAGAAGGGGATGAGAAAGAGAAGGGGCTGAGGAAGAGAAGGGGATGATGAAGAGGATGGTGAAGGTGATGAAGATGAGGGGATGAAGGGGTGATGAAGAGGAGGGGATGATGAAGAGGAGGGGTGATGAAGAGGGTATGATGAAGAGGATGGTATGAAGAGGGGATGAGGAGGAAGAGAAGAAAAAAGCATGTCCTCCCTCCTAATAAAAGCTGTAACTTCAAACATGCTCTGATGACGAGCAAAGCAGAAGGAAATTGATTTATTTGAAGATGTTTTAAAGTGAATTTTCACAGGTTGAGAGAAGGTCTTTGAAGCAGCTGTGTGTGTGTGTGTGTGTGTGTGTGTGTGTGTGTGTGTGTGTGTGTGTGTGTGTGTGTGTGTGCGTGCGTGTGTGTGTGCGTGTAGGACGGAATGTTCATGTCTTTAGGGCTGACCTTAATGTTAGTTTATTTTTGAAAAAAAGAGCAGAAAGTGGTGTCGCTATCAGCCGTCAAACGCTCCTGAGCGCCGCAGGGCGAGTGTTTGAGGAAGTGTGATATTACAGGTAACCTACTTTCTCTGCCCGACAGCAGCTTAAGCAGCGACACCTGCTGTGACACGAGGGCGACTGATCTGAGTCACTGCGAGAGGAGACGCTCCGAGTATAGAGACCAGAGAGTTAATCACTTCCTCTTCGTCTCCGCTGCGACCTTTGATAGTTCAGCGCCTGTTGCTGTATCGTCACAATAGTAAGAGAAGGAACAATAAGATGATTTGTGAGATTAAAATATGTGTCGCAGTAAATAGTTGATAAATGATTAAAGTAGTTGGAACCAGAGCAACTTTCTAGACTTGTATATATATTTTAATCATATTTTATATACTGTATATTTTTTAAAAGTCGTTTTTTATTATTCATAAAAAACGACGAATTTAAATAAGACTATAGGATTTGTGTTCAAGGACTAAAAACATTTTAATTTATTTAATTTAAATTCTATGGAAAAATATGATAATAAAGTGACATTAAATACAACTACACTTTTTTACATACATTTTTTTGCTTTATTTGATTTGTATATTTGATACTGTTCTATTTAATATAATATTTGATTTGATAGAAATATATTTTTTTTAAATAAAGAAAGCTATACACGATAACAGCGAGACGAGGGACAAACAATTACATTTTTTTTTCGGATCCATCTGGATCTAGGGAGATTTTGAAGAATGTGTCTTCAGTTGTATGGCCTCTAACCGCTGCTGCTAACCAGATACGCTTTTCTAAGAACCAGCGAGATTTAAAAATAAATTAATAATAATAATAATAATCCTTTGTGCTAAATTCATGTAGAAATTTCATGTTTAAGGTATTTTTTTTCAACTAGCACATGCTACACAGTTAGCTACAGTAGCAAATACATCTTACTTTCCAGACGTATAATCCGAATATCAAGGTTATTTTTCTTACCTGTTCGTAGAATTTGTTGTGAGCCACGAAGTGTTGGGCGTCGAAGGATTCTTCCGTCACCAGCACGTGTTGCCTCTCGCCCACCTGTCGAAGAACAGCAACGTTTAAATAAGATCAACGTTAAAATAACATCAACGTTTAAATAAGATCAACGATAAAATAACATCAACGTTTAAATAAGATCAACGATAAAATAACATCAACGTTAAAATAACATCAACGTTAAAATAACATCAACGTTAAAATAACATCTCGAACTTTTCTCAGCAATTGTACAATGGAAATAAGCTTATTCTAAAATAATATTGACTATTACATTTAAATATACTGTGTGTATATATAAGATATATATATATATTAAAAAAAAAATCTGGAAAATATTTTAAAGGAAGAAGACACATTTTCTGGATCAGGGTCACAAAGAGAATTCTGAACCGCTCTGGTAGAAGAACTCACATTTATCCGATGCTTACATCTCTTCACTGATTTTAAGTTTACATTGTTTTAATGTCTCATATTTAATTTTTGATTTGTGGCATTTTATTTAATTAATCTTATATTTAAATATTAATGTATATTCTCTTTCAACGCGATAATGATAGCATTATAACAAATAATAACAAAGAATAATCATGTGTTTACAACACTGGCAATAAAAATTGTTTCTGATTATATTCTATGTAATGTTTTCCCAAATATATTAATATTAATATTATTATATATTAATATAATTTTTATTTAAAATATTTTCCTTATAATACAAAAAAAAAAGTGAAAAAAGTGTGATTAGTTAAAAAACGTGGACATAAAAATGTAGATTCAACGTGAGAATTATAGCCTTATAACAAATAATAACTTTAAATACATTTCAAATAAAGAAAAAAAAGTCTTTAAATTAATGATATAATAAGAGTAAAAAAACAACGATGGTCAGAGAAGAGAAATAAATAAAAAAACGTTGGATCCACACAAAACAGTATTCGTTGTCTTTCTTTATAAGATAAACTGATTCATAATTTCCCCCTTTATTCACAATACTGTGCACAATATTGGAAATATGTGCAATATTTGATATTGGTGTCATAAAATGCACTGAAAAGACGCGTCGCTATAGCAACCTGGCCTAGCAAGCTACGCCACACAGTTCACAGACGGACGGAGACGTAAACAACAACGAGACATAGAAGTACAAACTGACAACTTTACAGAACATGACACTGATTGGTCGAAGTGCGTATTTATGAAATGCTTGGTTTATACAATAAAAAACTATGAATTATCGTACGTTTTTTCGATGCATATGGCATGACCCAATATCGCTGATATCGGTATTTTTAAGATATATCTTGCAGCCTTAATTCACAAGATATTTAAAGTCAACGAAGCAGGACGAATGTGTCTCAAGATAGAACTAATAATCCAGTGAATCACCATCGTTCAGATGATTTCTCTTCGACAAGATGCTGATCCACGGAAGAAAACAGGAGCCGGTCGCTTCTTGTTTTTTCTCTCATGTTTGCAGCGATTTTAATTATGATCTCAAGGTTCCCGAGTCGCTCCTGCGCTGGAGTGTAAGCACCATTCAGCGGCGCCACAATATGACGAGGGAGTGAAAGGGAAAATGCAAGGCTGCGATGAATGGACGAGGAACACTTGAAGGAGACGTCTCCATTCACGGCTGGAAATCAAAAACTACGAGCCGACCTTCCAGGTAAGAAGAACCAGAACAAACGCAGGCGACCGTTAAAACATTTCCACTTTTCAAGGAGCTCTGATGGAAACTCTTCACCGCGACTCCAGAGAACTTCAATCTCCAAACAAACCAACTCTCTTTAGTTAGGAATTGATTTCTGATCCCATTTTTGATGAAAAGATGCACCAAAGTTTGGTTCCATTACAATACCAACAATTTAAAAAAATAATATCAATCAACGAGAGAAACATCAGTTGATGATGATGTTTGCAAATTATATAGTGATTCGTAGTAAAAGTCTGAAAAAAAAATTATATTTTTTTCTTAAGGAGCAATTATTCGCAAAGTTATAAGGCATGAGAAAAGATTTACGATATTTGTTTTCCTACGTTAGTTAATAATTCCCTTAATAATTATTATTTTATTTTTTTTAATAGTTAAAACAATTTCTTATGAGATCCAAAAACAGGACAAGCTTTTATTTTTGGTTCATCTGTGGAGAAATTTTGTTGAAGCTACAGTATATCTATTTGTCTGCGGATGATACAGCGATTGATATTTTTAAAAAAAGCAAGAAGAATAAATGCTGAAATAGAGTTAATTTTGTTTAATTAATGTTTAATGAATGTTTAAAAAATGAAAAGAATTCAATATATGATTCAATGGAAAGATGCGACTTTGCAAAAACCCTTTGAGTTTCAGAATGAACACATTTTTATTTATTTTTTTATCTTTTGTACCTAAATCTTAACTGTTATACTTTATATGATATTGAAAATATTACATTGAAAAAAAATATTTGGGAGATTTATAGTTATTTTTTAGTGAGAACAAGGAAGTAAATGTTAATTATTCAGAATTCTGGGGGGAAAAAAGAGAACAAAAGCAGATTTAAATAGAGAAGTATAGAAGCTAAGCTACATGCTAAAGAGACAAGATGGATATCAATAATAATTCAAATATATATATAGTGGGCACGGAAAGTAATCAGACCCCTATTGATTATTCACTCTTTTGTTTCATCATTTCAAGTTCTTTTTTTTCCTCCATGAACACTCAGGAAAAAAACACTCACTTCTTGACAGAAAAAATATCAGAAATTTTTAGCAAATTTATTAGAAAAGGAAATCTGAACTATCATATGGTCATACGTTTTCAGACCCCTTGCTCAGTATTGAGTAAAAGCACCTTTTTGAACCAGATCCTCAGGCATCCTTTCTCTCCAGTTCCTATAGGACGGTGGACGTTAAAAAAATCGAAAGGGTTATGATTACTTTCCGTAACCCACTGTATACAAAATATTTGTTAATCCTATTCAATTGAAAGATGGCACTTCGTAAATACCAGGATGGAACTTTTAAAAAAAATATCTATCTTCATATATCAAGTCCTCTTGTTTCAAAACGATTCTCTTTGCAGATGATACAGTGATTTATAGTCAGAAAAAGGAAGGCAAACTCTCATCAAGCGTTCCCGAACTCGCTCGCACAACACACACATGACCCTGCTAGAAAAAAAAGGAAAGGTTTGAGGTTTGACTACATGCTGTAAAAATAATGTAAAAAAAACAAGTTTCATTACTTTAAAATGAAATACGACACACTGAAGCATATTTTTTTGGAAATACAAACACGTAAAAAGATGATGTTTGCGGATTATATAGTGATTTGTGTTTAGAAGAAGACAGCGGTTGAACACACACATGAGAACCCTGCTGGAAAAACTAAATAAACAAAAGAGTGTAAGAGGAAATGAGAAGAAATGGAAGCAAAAAGAATGTCTAAAAATTAAATAAATAATATGGAAAACATGTTACTTTCCAAAAACTATTTTCAGTTTTTTCTTCATGTTCAAGGAAGTTTCACCGGGAATAACACCATACATTTCTGTAAGAAATTGCTCAAATAAAGCTTGTGCACAGCTTGTGTAAGAGTGACATCCTGTTCTTCACTCATCCGTGATGGCAACAGAGCATCATGGGAAGCTTAATGTCCAGCATTTGCATTTTATTACAGTTGGCAGCGAGTCGCGCTCAGTAAAACTCTGCTGACTGATGATTTCTCCGGCAATATGTCACCGTCTCAGAAGTCTTTCCTGCTGACATACGGCCTCAGGTGTTCGTCCTCCTTTCTACTCTTGATCTTTAAGCATTTTCTCCTCCTTCACATCTTCCTTTTATTTTATGTTTCCACGCTTTGACTCCTGCACCTGCGCCGGCTCGCCCACTGCAAATAAATCACGACGTTCTGCAAACGAGAGCAATTTTCCCCCGAAAGTCGACGAGTCTTTTTTTTCTAAATGTCTTTGAACGCGACGGTCTGGACGGCAAACATTGGACGCTGAATTGAAGACAGATGGTCTCGGCGTGCGCGAGATAAATGAGACGAACTCTCACACGATTCTCTCAGTTTTGACTCGAACCGACCGCGACCTGGACGACCGGGTACCAGAGACACCATTGATAACAAGACGTTGTTTTAAGGAAGTAAGCTAGCTGCTATAGCGCTAGACGACTCACGGTTGAAAGTCTTTTTTTCGGAAAATATTGACAATTTCAAAACGGTTACGACATCGAGGTACACGTGAATACTTTCTATAGATACATAAAAAGATAATCTGCTGCATTTATTTTAGCATTTTAGCACAAAAACTAACAACCAGCCACCAGGTTGACCAGTACGCATGGTGGCGTAGTGGTAAGGTTGTTGGGGTTTACTCCGGGTACTCCGGTTTCCTCCCACAGCCAAAGAAATCCAACAAAAATTGAGGGAAAAATTCTTGCTGTTTCTCAAATCGCACACTACTCTAAGCACAAATTTGGACATGTAGTACTGTCTCAAATCAAAAACTACTGCTACACACTTACAGGAAGTGACTCGACAGCTTCTTCTTCTACTACTATTTAACGCCGATTGCAACCAGTCGTTGAAACTCTATCACCGACACTTGACAGAACTTTCCGCCAATTGAAACGAGTTATTAAGTTGTGTTTCATCGTGTTATTACTGCTATTTTGTGGTAAAACTTGTGTTTTCACAAGACATTTACGTTGAAATCTGCTCCGAAGACGCGTCGTCAGTGACGTAGCTTCCCTTTAGCGCCATCTACGTCACTGAGATGGTGGACGTCGAGGGTGGAAAGTGTCCATCGATCTACACTAAAAGTAATAATGTCTGTGGCTTCAAGTGGAACATTTTGAAGGAACAGTTTCATCTCTAATACAATTTTCCTAATCCGTCCGTCAACATGTGTCAAACTCAGCAGATGGTCGACTCAAAATCAGGGGAGATCAATGTTTGAACCTCTGAAGATGCCAGTGATTGAGATAAGATAAGAAACATATGTAGCAAAACTGATTGATGAAGGACAACACACAGGTCATGTAGGATACTTTGAGCATCAAGGAATGAAAAGACGATTTTGCAATCACACGCATATTTTCAGGCTCATACATTTGGTTTTTATCGACTGCTTTAAGATTTCGGCCTCTTGTCTCATTGAATTCGACATAATAAAAGAAATAAAGTTTTTTTTAATAGTTTAAAACAGTTCAATAAAGTGTGTTTTATATACATTTTTTAATTTTTTTTATTAACAATTTACAAGATTATATTCACTATTTGTTAATTTTTGTGATGTAAATAAACTTCCGGCCTTTATCTGGCAGCGAGATCCTGGCGATGACTGAGGACAGGAGGATACAGTATTTTTTATCATAGTGCTTTGTATCAAATAAAACAATTTGATTTAACATTCAAATATTCACGGTGTTTGTTAATTCTTATGTTGCAATTAATCAACGGCCACTAGATGGCAGAAGACATTAGGTCCAATCGCAGCTAAAGAAACAATAAAATCCTGCAAGATCCTGGAGACGACTGAGGACAAGAGGATACAATGACTCTCGTGATTTATGGGCCTTTTTCTTTCAGGTGTCAAGTCGTAATTAAGAGTGTGAGAAAATGTGAATACATCACGATAAAAACATTATTTATTTAAAAATTAAAATAAAAAACGATTAAAAAGTATTTTTTTCCAATAATAAAGTGTAAAATAAAATGATTTATTTATTGTATGTATGATAAACAAATATTCGCAGCGTTTGTTCATTTTTTCTGCTGCAATCAACAATGAAATCCAGGTGATTACTGAGGACAAGAGGATACAGTGACTCCAGCAGCTTTCAAAGCTGATGTTTGGACATATTTTGGTATCAAAACAAATTAAAGTAGTGACGACTTCGTCAAGAGTCATGTGGTCTGTAAATACTACAACACCAGAGTCAAGTACTGGACAATACTACACATATATACTTGGAATACGCATGGAATTGCCAGATTTTTGCAAATACACTTTCCTAATTTCTCAAACACTTTGAATAAATATACGGTAAGAAGTCATACTTCAAGTCCAATAATGCACTGCAACAGTTCCCAAAAAGGGTAAAAGAGTAAAAATGTCCACATTTTGCTAAATCTGCTGAGTTTTACTTTATTATATATATGTCTAAAGGTGTTTTTACCAGTATTTGCATAGTTAAAACAAAAGTTTAAAACATTTCAAGTGAAAATAAAAAAAATGCTGATGGCGTAGCATCTTAGCATCTTAGCATCCAGGCGCTGAAGTTCCCTCCACGACTACATTTGTATTCCCTTCGAACGCCTCGATCCCGAACTCCAGGCGACATGTGTTGCGCAGTTTTAATTTACAGCGGCATCCAGAGACTAACATCTCATCAAACACGACAGATCCGCGGCAGATTTGCGGGATCACCGGTTTAATTGATAGTTAATCCACATGATGACGCCGATGATTAGAGCGCCGCGTCTTTTTAATTTTCTAATCAATGTTTTTAATCTGCATCGCAAACAAATAAGGATCCGATTCCTCGAGACATTTCCTCAAAACCCCGGCAGCGCCATGTGCGGCTCGGTCTGGGCGTCTGGTTCGACTCAAGCTAAAATTTGTTCTCATTTCATTTCCCAGCCAGGAGGTGGTGTGTGAGGCGAATTAAGTTGTGTTAGAATCCAGAACCGTCTTCTCATCGTCAACTTTCAATAAAAGACAAAAAAAAAAGTCAGATTTTTTCGATACTGCCGACCTCAGCGCCTCTTGAAACCATTATAACACATACGTCAGATTAAACACCATTATTATGTTGAGAGGGCGACACACAGGCCAGATGAACAACACAACACGAGCCACACACAGACACACAACTGTGTGTGTGGTTTTATCTCTCGGGGCAAGTTGATCAACAATTACACTGGAATTCGTCCTCGACTACACACTTGGCCGAGGATTTCGAGGCAATACTTCTTGGTTCAAAACTTTGAGGTTACACAAAACTTGAGGTAACACAAAACTTTGAGGTTACACAAGCTTGAGGTTACACACCTGAATCAACTTCCCTTCCAAACTGCGACTTCCATAGATTTATAATCATTTTATGAACTCGTTGCATCTGAATTTGCTTCAAACAAGGATTCAAAAGGTGAAGATTGAAAACATATTGAGAAGAATTTTTGGTCAAAATAAAATCAAACTCAAATTCTATAGGTTTCTGATTTTTTTTTTTACCTCCATGTATTTGAAGAATCGACTACACATAATTGTGAAAAGTAACAAGAGACATTTACAAGTCCAGCTTTTTAATGTCAAAACAAAAACAACTCTATGAGTTGTTGCCAAAGAAAAAGATTACTAAAAAGTATTTGGGGGAATTTTCAATTTTCAGAAGAAAAATTTGCAACGCAAACATGAATATTTTCTTATTTACATCTTTTTGTCATATTATCTAAATATGACACGAGGCAGTACTAAGGGCTACAATTTATTAATTCCAATAGTGCAAATATACATTTCATTTTTAATATACTACTACTAATTTTAATCTAAGCAAGTGGTTATGTTTTATATAAAGTAAAGATATCGACAACTGTAGTTGTGTAGCGGATTTCTTTCATCTGGATTCATTGACAAGTACAGTTGAGTGTCATCAGCATAACAGTGAAAGTTTATAGAACGTCTTCTGAACAAGTTCCCTTGTGGAAGCATATAGTTCGTGAATAGGATCGGACCAAGAGCAGACCCTTGTGGGACACCATAGCTGACCTTAGTGTGTGTCGATGAGAGGTGGTTGAAAAGATTTAGACCAGTTTAGAGCAGTTCCACTTATGCTCTTTTGGATTTAATGTTTAGTCCAGAAAAGAGTCTTATTTTAAAATACGAAAAGACAAAAATGACTCTCGAATTATTTGGAAGTACTGTAGTTTTAGACAATTATGCCAAAGGGGTAAGAAAGTTTTCCT
Source organism: Callionymus lyra (assembly GCF_982586985.1). NCBI lineage: Eukaryota > Metazoa > Chordata > Actinopteri > Syngnathiformes > Callionymidae > Callionymus > Callionymus lyra. The sequence continues at coordinate 17,816,492 of NC_141834.1, forward strand.
CGTAAAGTTTAAAAAAACAAGAAATTAAAATGCAAATCAGGTGTCATTTTTGTCTTTTTAACATCTTAAAGCAACACATGTTTCCAAGTGTATGTAGGTGATACAAAATAATACTGTAATCCGACAAAAAAGTCCAAAAAACTTCGATTAAGGTTTTTGTATTGTAATAAACATGAAAAAATGGGTCGACAACACAAGTGTAGATTCACGTCAACAATATCACTTGAGTTAATACTTTTGATCCACGTGACACATCTTACCGGAGCTGATGAAAAGTTCATCTCCGTAACGACATTGTGTATCTGTTCTTTATTGTCGTTTTACGCTCGACAACAACAGCGTAACACACTTCTTCACAGCAGGTTGGTACACCTCCGCACTCACACTCGATTGCCTCATCAATTTCATGGCGGGAGAGACGTCTCAAGTCGTCCACCAGTGACAGATCTGGTTTGTCAGCGAAAGACAGATGCGCGTCCGAGTCGCCAACACACATGTGGACGCGCACGGACTCACACAGACTCACACCGACTCACACGCCGCTGTCGGAGTCGCCTGGAGGCTGTTTGGTGTCATGGATGCTACAGTGAATCACATCAAACCAGAGACGACACGTCGGTGAAGCCGAGCGTGTCGTCTGAGACGAGGTGAAACCAACCAAAAAAAAATCCAGATTATAGCATTTAAAATACTTATACTTCCAGTTATAGTTAGTACTGATACTACCTGATAATACTGCATGTATTGGACAGTTACTTTGAGTGTGTAGCTCAAGGGTACGTCAATAAAATAGGTCATTATAAGTAGTTGAGCTGCTAAAAAACGTTATAGGTCGGGATCAAATCCTCTTTTTATTATCTTTCACATATTCCCTCGGTAAAGTTAAGCCTATCCCAGCTACCTAGGGCACAGGTAAGCGAACAAACCTGGACAGAAAAGACAACCAAACACACACTATAAAAGTAAACTAGAAAATTAGCATTTCCAGAAGAAAATGCAGTGTGAAAATCTGTTAGTGTTCAAGTATTCAAAGTAAACATGTGTGAAAACCGTTGAAAAGATGGCATAAAAGAGAAAAACTGATGTTGAAACAAAGTGAAAAAAGTTGAGATGAAGAAAAAACAAGAAAAGGAAGAAGAAGTAGAAGTAGTGGGAGTAAAATAAGTAGAAGTAGTAGTTCAGGAAGTAGAAGTAGTAGAAGAATTAGTAGTAGAAGTAGTGTTAGTAGATGAAGTAGTATAATTAGTAGTAGAAGTAGTAGTTGAGGAAGTAGAATAGGAAGTAGAAGAATTAGTAGAAGAAGTAGTGGGAGAAGAAGAAGTAGTAGAAGTAGTATAAGAATTAATAGTAGATGTAGAAAAAGTTGTAGAATTAGAAGTAGAATCAGCAGTAGAGGTCATTAAGGTACGTATAAGCTTAAAAATCAATACATTCTGAAGCAGTTGCAAGACAAGAGAATACTTGAAATTACATTTACAGTGATTTAATACTGGGCTGGAGCCAAAAATGATATTTAAAATCGTACGTGTTGCTGCTTTAAGAAGGTTATGTTGAATCTCCGTGGAATGAAGCGTACGTATAAAAGTGTCATCAGAATGTTGAATGGTTGAGTTAAATGTGAATTTCAATGTTGAAACTAAACATTGATTTAAATAAGATATATTATGTAATAGTTTCTATATTAAAGGGTGAGTTTCTATTCATTTAATTATTCAATTCAATAATTTGTTTATTAAATGGTTGAATTTTTCTCATAATTTAATGGATTTTTTCAAACATTTTTACACATAGAAGTCAAATAATTAAAAAACAAATTGTGTAATTTCAACATTTTTTCATTCGTAGCCTCTATTTTATTCAATATAAAAAATGTGATATAATAGTGCTGAGCTACAGCGTAAAATATATATATATATTTAATTAAATACAATTATTCAATATTCTTAAAAACAAAATAGAATAAACAACTTATATATTAAAGATGAATATTATCTATTTCCTGCTTATGTTAAATAATGTTTCCTTTTGGCAATAATATTTGTTATCTTCCTAACATGTACATGTGGGGGGGGTCATGTGGGGGTTAAACCCCGGGCATCACGAACATACAAGTATGAAAATACTGCATCAATCTGAGCCGTGATTGTCCATTATTGTCCTGGTTCGCCTCGGAGGCTGGTGTGTGTAAATCACCGGCGTGTTTGTGGGGTGTGTGTTTATGTCGGGGGGGGGGGGTGAGGTTTGGGGGGGCGACGAGTGTAAAGAACACATCCATACATTCCCATTAATCTATAATTGCAGCTGAAAATAAAGCTTCGACTGTGATTGTGACCGAGGGCTGCACCTGAGGACTCGCACATATCTGTGAACACGTGTGATTCAAGGCCCCCCCACCCGCCGCCCCCCCGCCCTGAGAGGTTCATGTATGTTGCTTTGATAAGACGAGCTACAAGGCCGGCGCCGAGACTTTTGCGGGTCATGTTTTTATAATTTCCTGATTGGCTTTTTTTTAATCACGAGAAGATGAGGAGGAAAAAGGTAAGAAAACATGGAAGCTCCGACTTCCTTCTGAAAAACATCCACGAGGGTCACAGAGAGAATACTGTGGGGCTGAGGTCAACCTATGACCTCTACAGCGGCGCCCGGGTCAGCCTGGAGGGCGTCCTTCAAGGGGGCATTTCCCAGGACGCCCCACCAGGGAAACATCCGGGTCGATCCTCTATAAATATATTCATGATTATTACACGTGAAAACAACTCACCGCGCGCTGAGCCAAACAATCTGATTCCACTTTTAAAACTGTAAACAAAATTCACAATCAGAAGAGAAAACTAGTTAAACTGATCAATAGAAAGATGATGCGATTAATCGCGATTAATTAATTACACTGATAATTCGCATTACAATTTTTTTTAAATCATTTAATTTTACAGTTTTGTGAGTAAGTCGCCTTTTTTTTATCATTGTTGCAGCAGAAGCTGATCGGTCTGGTGACCAAAAGTATCCTTAAAATGTGATTAATTGCGATAATTAATTACTCATAATTAACTTTTTTTGAATCATATGAATGTTTTTGTTTTTTTTAGCGTTCACTTAACTGTTTTGGGGAATAAATGTCCTTTTTGCAAAACATTTTTTGAGCTGGACATTGATTTGTCTGGTGACCAAAATCATCCAAGTATGCGATTAATTGTGATTAATTAATTACTCACAATTAACTATTTTTAGTAACATTCATTTTAAGAAATAACCCCTTTACTGTTTAGGGAGTAAATTGCCTTCTTGTAAATTTGTTTTTTAAAGAGTTAATTGATTGGTCTGGTGATCAAAAGTATTAAAGTATGAGATTAATTGCGATTAATTAATTTCATTCATTAATCATGATTTTTAATATCATTTGAATATTATTTAATCATTCAGGTTACTGCTTTTGCAAGAAAGGTGTCTTTTTGTAAAAACAAAAATGTTTATGCAGAAATCAATTTATCTAGTGACCAAGCAATAAAAGCAGTAAAAGCATCCAAGTATGTGATTAATTGTGATTAATTAATTACTCATTAACTATTTTTAATAACTTGAATCTATTTTTTTTTTCAAGTTTGCTTTACTGTTTTGTGAGGAAATTGCCTTTTTACAAGTTCGTTTTTGAAGTGGACATTTAATTGGTTTAGAAACCAAAAGTATCCTAAAAATGTGATTAATTGCAATAATTAATTACTCACAATTAACTATATCTTATAACATCAATTTAAGAATTCAAGTTTGCTTTATTCTTTTAGTGAGTAAATTTCCTTTTTGTAAATAGTTACTTTCTTGTAAAATTATTTTTGAACATGAAATTGATTTGTCTGTAGAATCTTCTAATACTTGGAGGGTTTGTATATTTTAAGCACTTTACACAGACTTGATGTTTTATTTGATTTATATTTTCCAAGTATTTAGAAAAATCTTTACTGGGGAAATGTAAGATTCCAGGCAAACAAAAACAACACAAAAATTTTACCTGCAAAAATAATGAATCGGAATGATTTTAATTTTTTTTTTTAATTTTTTAAAGTGAGATAAAAAATAAATAATTAATTAATTAAAAAAAACTACTTCATATCTTAAAAGACATTTTTTGTCCGATTTAATCTCAATTTAGGTACATTTTTCTAGGTTAATAAATCTACAAAGTTGATGTTTTATGTTCATGTAAATGGGATTTAAAAATATATATACATTTGTTATAGTTTGTATTTTCCACTCTAGTATTCAGACGGTGTGTGTGCGGTTTTTTGTTTTGTCGAAAAACTGTACGACCTTGAGCTCTTTATGCTAATGTGATTTTTGTCTTCTTTGCAGAGGGTTCTTCACACACACTTGATGGAGAAAAAGCTCACTTTGACAAACAGCTTTTTAAACAATCACTTTAGGAAAAACAGAGGAGCTCAAGGAAAGTAAAACGCACTTCCTCTCACTATACACACAATAACAAACGCACACCTTCACTCCATCTCTCCCTCCTTCACCTCCCTCTCTACCTCCCTCCCTCCCTCTCTCTCTCTCCAGCTTCAAGTGTTTGTTATTGGGCTCTTAACATTTAGATCCTCTTCACGGTCTAATGATTGCGTCGACTCGCTCGTATCCCGTTCTCCGGTCGCACCGACGGGACCTTCTCCGGCGCCGACGGTTGTTCAGGAATTCAACTTGTAAATAAAGGAGTTGCACGACGTGGCCTGGAAACAGGAAGTGGTTGACAGGTGCTCAGGAAGTGGTCGACAGGTGCTCAGGAAGTGGTCGACAGGTGCTCCGGAGATCAAGGGACACGTCACTCGTCGACGGTGGAAATAAAAGTTCCAGACACTGGGGGCCCGAGGCGGCTGTAAAGCGCTGACTCCGGATCATATGCGTACATGTAAAGGTCGTCCTATGAGGAGCTCACGGCACTCACTCCACCCAGAGTCACTTTAGGTCCGTTTCGCCGACTTCAGCAGGAAAAAGTATTTGCGTTAAAGTGAAAAAAAGTATAAAAGCATAAAAAGCTCAACCTTTAGCGTGAAAACACCTCGGGACCAACTTTATTGACAAAAACGAGAATTGCATGCTGGCATTTTTCGAATCGAATCTTAGATTTGAGTTCATGCTACAAATGCTAATGCTGCCACCATTTTGCTACTATCCCAATTTTTAGCTATAACATCACGTGTTTGCTAACTGCTAATATTGATGCTACTTCTGCTATTGCTGATGTCAATGTTTCTACTTTCTTGCCATTCCTTTTAATAGTATTGCTAGTACTACTATAAATCACGCTAACACTGCTAGTGTCAAAGTTGCTCTTTGTTGCTACTTCCGCTAGTAATAGTAATACTACTAGTGCTTTGAGCATGCTAATATTGTTGCTAGTTCTGCTATATTTCAGACTACCATCGCTAACGTCAATGTTGCTACTTTGTTGCAACTTCTGCTAATAGTTCTGCTACTTTTGCTATAGATCACGCTACCCTTGCTAACGTCAATGTTGCTACTTCTTGTAAAAGCAATGCTGCTACTGCTACAATGTACATTACTAGTTAATGTTGCTACTTTGTTGCTAAAACAGCTTAAACCACTTGGAAAATCGCTGCTACTACTATTACTGATCAGGCTACTAATGCTAATGTTGCTTGTTAGTTGCTACAGAAGATACAACCACGTGGTTCTTGCACTACGACTAATAATGGTAATGCCAATACTTCTACTGACCAGCTTCCACTACCAATGCTAATGTTGCTATTGCGGAAAAAAACAGATTGTGTTCATGCTACTACTGCTACTCACCATAATACAACTGCTAATGTTCATGATGCTTCTCTGTTCCTTTACCGCTACGACCGCAGGAGTTTTATCCTAGTTCTGCTAACAGTAATGCTACCGATCACACTGGTGGTTCACTCCTATCGCTACATTCATTGTTGGTTCTGATACTGTTGATGCTAAATCTATAACTACAAGAACTGCTACCAATCCTTATTACAAGTCTTTATACCGCAACTTTTGACAACGCAAATTCACATGAATGTGCCTCTTTCTGGTGTTGCGGAAATGGTCGCCCAACTCTTCATGCTACGAACGCTAATGGTCATGTTGACGTGGTTACAATTTACACATCTTATGACGATCGCTACCCTTAGCTAGACCTGGTGCTGCTGCTAATGCTTTGACTGCTATCGATTCTTTACGATTCCCATCACCTGACACTGATGCTAATGCTGCGGCTAGCTCTTTTATTTGAAGCTTTATATCGGCGCTGGTGTGTTCAGAGTTGTGTTGTGCAGAAATGTAGGTAGTATTCAAAAATGTACACGCCGTTTGCATAAACAGCAGGTCATTGTATATGTATGACAACGACTGGATGCAGGAAATGCTTATTAGTCGCGTACGGACGATGTGCAAATCCTGCCTGATTTGAATGCTCAAGTAAACTTCTGGTGAATGTACCGAAAACAGGCTCTGAATGCATGTACATATCCGATGTGCCACGAGGAAAATTGGAAACCTGGTGGTGCCGGGTCCGGATTGGACCGATTATGTAATTCAATGAACCCCCTTCGCTCACGTCCTGGCGCGACAGGAAGTCTAATGAGTTATGGCTGTTGCGTCGCCAGAGGCGCGATGAGATCTGACACAAACCCGCTCTGATGTACGCACGGGAAAAAAAAAAAACCCGGCGTCGGTGCTGACGATGTGACGGACCGGGCCGGAGCGTTAATGTGTCCTGGAGACGCAGAATAGATGTGGACAGGTGCAGGGAATACATTAACGCTTTATATCTGGAACACGATGGACGGCGAGGACGATACGATGATCGGGAAGAAGAGCTGACGCCAACACTTCCACGTTCTAACTTCATTAACTTTCTCTGGTTTTTGTTAATGGGTTTTATCTTAAATGTCAACGTCGTCGGATCATGTTAACGACACGTGTGTTAGCAGGAGGATTTACACGTTACACGTCTGATGTAACTGTGAACAAAATATCAGAGAATGAAGAACAAACTACACTGAGAAACACATGTTGTTTTTTTTTAAACACGTGACTCGTTGTGTTTGAGAATTTTATCACAATATTTATGACGCAGTTTTTATTACATTACTTTTTCCTTTAATTTGATCCTTACATTTGGACCTTAAAAAAAATACAAAAAACACATTCATTAACCTGATTATATACATTTTTTATTTGTTAATAACATATCAATTACTTGAAATAAACAAATGTTGTTTTGATCCAATTTTTTTTAATAGATATATATTTAACATAGAATTAATTACATAATATGTTTTTTTTTAACACATTTGTTAATACATTTGTAAAAATATTAAGCCTATAAAAATGCTTGAATTATTTATTAATATTGGAGAAAAGAAAACAATAAAAAACAAAAGACAACAATAATGTTGACTTTTTTTTTCAATACTGAATAGTAAAAAAAAATGTATAGTAAACGAAAACATACTGTAGATAATTGAAATACATTTAAATAAAAAGGAGATTTTGTAATAATAATAACATCTGAATTATTTGTTTTGTTTACATTACATTATTAAATAAAATAAATTCAGAATTGAACATATATAATTGTTTTAGTTTTGTTCAAGAGTTATCAAAGAGTTACGTCATCAGTTTTATCATTTTTCTTATTAAAAAATAAATTGTTGGAAAAAAAAACAGCCTATTATTCCATAAAAACAAATAATTGTTAATAAAAAATTAAAACAAAAATGATAAATAGATAATTTAAATAAAAATGTGTTTAATTTAATTCAATTTAATTCAGGTTAAAGACAATAAATTGAATTACATAAAGAAGAAATCAAATAAAAATAAATTAAAAATATATATATTTTGCGTCGTATATACAGTATACGTGTGTTTAAAGTCGACATCAAAACGTCGTCATCCGTCAAAATCACAGTGTCTGACAAGATGAAACTGGAGGAAGCAAAATGGCTCACAAAGGAGGTGATATTAGCACTTGAATGGTGCTGATTGATTTACGGCGGCGGAGACAAGGCTGGACTGACTCACACACACACACACACACACACACACACGCACACACACACATTAATCAAAGCGAGCAGGTAGTAATCAGACGTGGCTGTACGAAGCGAGTGCACAGCTGTGTCTCTCGACCAACAACCATTGAAGGCTGACAAAAGCAGGATTCTCGACCAATCACGCTCCACCGGCAGCAAACACACGCCGCCGAGACGCCGCGTTCTATCGATAAAAAAACACTTTGCAAGAAATACTTTGATTGATTTTCATTGTCTTTTTTTGGAAGTCGTTTTTTTTTTTAAGGACATGTAATGGTTTGATGGAATTATGACCACAGGGGGGGGGGGGGGGTATGACATCATCGATCCCCTCCTGTATCGAAGATGCTTCTGTGGATATCAGGGACGAAAATGAGACGAGCATTAAAAAAAACTGCATTTACCTGTTAGCTGTTTAATATGTGGCTCTGCTGCTGAAATACTTTCTTACTTGGAAACACTGATTTGATTGAAAGCATCATCTTTTTCAACCTTGTGTTTGGTTCTTACGAGGTTTCTGCTCAATTAAACCCCACTTTTTTTTTTCAACCAAATAACCATCGAGGTAGATTTTTCTTTAAGGTTTTTTAAGCTGGTTCATCTATTTCTATTCAAGTCAGAAGAAGTAAAACATATTTTTACATAAAGAGAGAAGCAAAAAACATGAAAAAAAAAGGTTTTTTGTTTTGAAAACATCACAAATTAAAAATTATTTATTCAAGGAAAAAAAAGGTAAAAAACTGGTCAGTAGTAGATTTTTTTTTTCAATGTTGGATTCGTTTTTATATATACAGTATATATTTATATAGTATATCTTTTTTGTTTGTTTTTTTTTAAAGGAAAAAGTCAAATTTGTCAGCGAAAAAAAACAACCTCTAAGTCTAAAGCAACAGACAGATAATTTAGTTTCAAACTGATCTAATTAGAAATTGATGAAATGTTTTTTGGGGGTTATTTTTATGACAACATTTTCACATAATATTCCAAAAAATAATAATAAAAAAACCAAAACATTGACCATTTACTACAGGATGTAATAGAACAATTGTTAAACCTTAATAACTAAAGTTAAATGTTGTGTATATATATATATATATATATATATATATATACAGTATATATATATACAATCCTAATGTCTTATTATAATAGTATAATAATATTATAGTACTTATACTAAGTCTAAGTACTTAAAGTAGGTATTATAAAAACTGTCAAACTAAATATGTCGTATCTTTTCTCGTTTTTTAAACTAGTTTATCTATTTCTACACAATCTATCTTCAAGAAACATATTTTTAATTAATTTTAGTTGCTAAAATAATAACTATTCATAGCGTGAGATTTTTCAAAGCCACAAATTACTTATTTAAACCCCTGATTGAGACAAATGGATATTTCACGTCCATCTCAATGGCTGATAAAAAATAATTTGCGCGGATAAATCAATCCATTGTCGTGGATAGTTTTTCAAAAGCAGTAAAAACACACGAGCATTAGAAAGGATTGCGAGGCCAAGGTCGGAATTATAAAAGCTCCCGTTTCCCACGGCGACTGAACACAAGTTGTATTCAAAGTGACGGAAAAATGTGAATATATATTTTTTTAACGTGACGTTCATTTAAAAAGGCTTTGAATGTCATGTTTGTAAGAGTGATTTAAAGCCATTGAGATCGCCGGCGTGTGAAAGGCTGTTTGTGATATCAATAAAGTTCTATCCATGTCATTCATATACAGTAGCAGTTGAATTCATTTAACTCAAGGTGCTCAGCCTTTTATACGCTTCTGTCGGCGCCGCTAAGAAGAAGAAATCAAAGGAAGGAAGAAAGAATGTCAGAAACATTAGGGTTCAGATAATGACGGCGTGTCCTCGCGCAGGAAACTCTCAAGACAAACCAACTTTTCACTTTAAAATCAACTTTGAATTAAACAACAAGTGAAATGGAACTAATGGTCGATAGTGACGCATTTAAAACATTCTTCTTTCCATTCAAACACACCATCAGAGAGTGGTGGGAGTAGGCCGCGACGCAGCTCACCTTCAAGTCTTGCTCATGGTTTTAAAATATGTAAAAAGTAAAAAGAAAGAGAGAAAATATCTTAACATGTTAAAAAAAAAAGCTAATTTACAAATAAATCAAAACCTTATCCGGATTTTTTTTCTTATGCAACAAGCAAACCAGTCTTATCGAGTGACGGAAAATAAAAATACATTTTTTTGATGTAAAAAATAAAAGATAATATTCAAACACTAAAAAATAGCTTGAGAAATAATTATTTAATGTGAAGATAAACAGAATTTCACATAAAGAGAAATGTGGAATACATGACAGATTTGAAAAAACAAACACATTTCTTATAATAATTATATATAAAATATAATAATATATTTTTTTCTTTTTATTTTAATCATAATTTAAAAGGGGGATAAAAAGGCAAATGATTGCCCGAAAAGCTGGTCATTAGCAGATATTCATTATTCAATCATGTTGTATTTTTATGTATATATATATATATATATATATTACAGGAAAAGTCCAATTTTTCAGCAAACGAAACAACAACCTCCTAAGCACCAGGTTAATAATTTAGTTTCATACTAATCCAATAATGAAATTAATGACGAAAAATATAATTTATTATTATTTTTATATTTTTAATATAATATTTATACAACATATCATATACCAAAAGAACAATCCAAATGAAAACCAACTTTTACAATTAATTGGTTGAAATGGAACAATTGTTACACCATAAATACTCAAATAAAATGTTATAAATATATATAAATATATATATATACTGTATATATTTACAATCCTAATGTCTGATTATAATAGTAAAGATACTTATTATTCAAAATAAATCCCTTGTTTGTCAAACTGAATGTGTCGTATGTCTTCTCGCTAACGTAGCATAAATAGTATTGTCTCGCATGTTGTACTAAACTTGATAAAGTCTGTGTCCGATAAATGCCTTCGGCACTTTTTTCCCCAACTCCTTCCAAGGGCGCGCTAATGGCTACGGCGTAATGTCAACGAGCATTTCTACATAAAGAGGTCAAAGCCAGTGGAGCTTGTGCGACGCCGGATCCATACTTGGCAGCTGAGTTTATCAACTAGTGTTTCTACATTAGATCCGTAAACACGTGTCGCTCCGAGCTCTTCCTGCACGACACCCAGGCGTGTTAATGTTTTTTGTTTTGTTTTTATATCTGTGCAGCTGTGCATTATGGGTAGATTTCAAGACGGTTGTTGGTCCAATAAGTAAATATAAAGTTAATAAAAGGCCACTTTAAAAAAGCCACACTTTGCCAAGATCTATTGTCTGAGGCACTATGGTAGCCTGAGGCCCTTTCCAGGGTGTCCCTCACCTCCCTCTGGATAGGCTTCAACCGTCCTCTCAACCACACCCAGCATCACGAGGTAATAAAATAAATAAAAACGAGAAAAGCATGGTGCATACCTCTGCCAAGGAGCTCATTTTTTTAACATATATTTTTTCCGTGAAGATTGTTTTTATTTCATTTTGATTTGGGTTTTTTTTTGTAGTGACATTTTGAAAAGTCACAAGTTTTCTTTAATATGATCATTTTCCTTTCTTTGCCTGGTCACCCACATTTGATTACTTAATAGTAGTCAGAGACGATGCTTGCATTCATTTCCATAACGGCTAAAAGTACAATAAATTGTCTAAAAAAACCCAACTGAAACAAGATCCTTCCCCCCAATTTTGTGGACAACTATAGCAGGATAAAAACTCTACACTAGGGGGAGCCAGAAAAAAAAGAATGAAATCTTACGTAATGCCGCTTTAAAAGGGAAACTAATGTGTTAATTTAAGTGTGTCTTAAATAGATCTTGGACCTTTATTGTCCTCATCAGTATCTGTCTGTTTGTACAAAACTCACTTTTCAATTACATTAGAAAATGTTAAGCCCCGCCCACTGAAAAAAACCGCTTGTGTTTCTGGAGATTAAATCTTGTTTACCCAAACAACACCCTTTTTAAGTGAACAATGAAAACTTTCTTAAAGCCTCATAAAATCCAAACTTTTCAAGTTAAGCCGATGACGAACGTTAATCTCCTTGGCAGAGGTAACTACGCTCAAAGTGTCACCCTCATGTATGATGCAACATGAGGCGGCAGATGTCGTATCACCCACATTTGATTACTTAATGGTAGTCAGAGACGATGCTTGCATTCATTTCCACAACGGCTAAAAGTACGATAAATTGACAAAAAAAAGTGATGGAAACAAGATCCTTCACCCCAGTTTTGTGGACAACTATAGCAGGATAAAAACTCTACACTAGGGGGAGCCAGAAAAAAAAAATTAAATCTTACGTAATGTCGCTTTAAAAGGACAACTAACTTGTAGATCTTGGACCTCTATTGTCCTCATAAGTATGAAAAACTGACATTTTATTTACATTATAAAATGATCCACTGAAAACACTTTTGTTTTTCTGGAGATTAAATCTTGTTTTCCCAAACAACACCATTTTTAATTGAACAATGGACATTTTAAAACTTTCTCAAAGCCTCATAAAATCCAAACACAACTTTTCAAGTTAAGCCGATGACCAAGGTTTATCTCCTTGGCAGAGGTAACTACGCTCAAAGTGTCACCCTCATGTATGATGCAACACGAGGCGGCAGATGTCGTGTGCGGTCGAGTCTCGCACCATAACGGACGCACAGATTGTGCCCGATAATAAATAAAAAAAAAGCCCGGCGGCTCAGTTATCACTTACGTACGTATAGAACTTTTGCTAATTCATCACATCCACCCGCGACCCTGACCATCCACCCGGGGCCTCGTGGATCACCAGCCCGTGTCCTTAATGTCCTCAAACATGTGCATCCGCCGCCACGTAAACACACATCAGAGGACGTATATATAGACGAACTATAGTCTCCGCCCCCCCGACGGGGGAATTCAAACCCACGGCTTGTGTCTTAGTTCGTCTTTAGCTGCAGGACTTCTTGTCACAACACGTGTTGCTCTAATCAAGCGACAACCTCGCCGGCCTCCGGGGAGTTTTTCCAGTCGCGTGGACGCCGGAGTCCTTCTTCCTCCGATACGAACAAATACATTTAAGAGATGAAGCGACGGAGCTTCGGAAGCGCCGGCGCTCTGGGAGCGAAACCGGAGGCTCCGGGCGTCGAGACGACAACCTTTCTTTAGCGTGACTTAAACGTCTGGTGTTTTCTTGACAAATCATTAAGTCTCAGAGGAGAGAGAGACCGGCAAACCACCCCCCCAACCGACATGTCTGCGCTATCATGGTCGTGATGGCTTAATACGCCGATACGCCGGCGTGGGAACGAACCCGGAGTCTGGTCAATAACGAGTCATCGGATACGGCGTTTTCCCGCTGCGACGCCGTATGAAAAATGATGCCATTTTGGGAATTAACGGAATCAATCCCGGTCGATGACTACGGAACCACGACTGATTGCTTGCGTTGGACGATTCCATCAGGAGATGAACAGATTTCCCAGTCAATCGTTTTTAAGCCTTTTTTAAAAACACGTGTCGCCGTCAAACCGATCGAAAAATAAGAACATAAATATGATGGAAGAACATGTTGATCAGATCACTGATGGAAGGTCTGACCATGAATAGATCTGAAAGTAAGAACCAGAATTTTAAACTGGAAGCCAGTGAAGAGTTTTAAGGATCAGGAGAAATGTGAGTTCTTCTACTAGAGCGGCTCAGAATTATTTGTATCAACTGCAGGCGAGACAGATCCTTCTTGTTTGGACACAAAACTGTTAAAATAGTCGAAACAAAAAGACACAAACGCATGGATGTCAAGCTCCAGATCATGTTGTGACACTGTTTTCCTGAGTTTAGAGATTTTCCTCAGTTGAAGGAAACAGTTTTTGGAAGGTAAGCCGACAACAAAACTAATCTCCTTGGCAGAGGTACCTTCCGATCAAGTATGGTTTGATCCTGATGTTAAAAATACAGGGTTTAGTTGTGATTTCATGGTTTAAAATGTCATTGTAATCACACTTTAATTAAAGATCATAAAAATACATTGTAAAGTAGGTGAATATGATGAACTGATATTCAGAAATATTTTCAATTTGCTTTCCATTTGTACTGGAGATCAAGAAATATAATCCAAAAAAGATAAATATAAACAAATGTGATAAGAAACTAAATGATAAGTTCTTCTTTGAAGCTCATGAGGGCCGCATACATACAGTAAAAGGGCCACATGTGGCCCACATGCCATATTTATTGATTATTATTATTTTACGCCAACGCTCGCTATGGTCGCTTCAACACTTCAACAGTCACAGAGGTTGGATTATTCCTGTGGATCCTTACAATTAATAGCTTTTAATATCACTTCCAGCCATCCTACTTCTAACACCACTCGTCACGTTGACTATACATAAAAAACACATAAAAAACTGACTACTTAGGATGTTTTACTGGAATCAATGTCACCAAAACAATGCAAACAACAGATAAAAACAATTCAATTTACAAAAGGTTATAAATATCTTAAGATATTTGTGACAGACTTTAAACTGTATTATTAAATGTTTTATTAGAATTTAATAGTAAATAATGAGCCTTATTTATAAAAAAACAACCCTTGATTTCTAATTATTGATTAAAATTGTAACAGATATTGTATAAAATTAACTAAAGCCTGATCGTAATCATCACAATGAAATGCAAATATATATTTTATGACAAAGACAAACGACACCATCGACACGTGTCGTTCTGTTAAATTAAATTAAACGACTGAATTCAATTTGAACTTGTTTGAGCGACGCTTCTTGTCAGTCGACGTCCGTGAAACACAAACACAACTGACGTCGAGCGTCGAGACAATCAGAGACACACGGGCAAATATAAGTCGGTCGTTTTAATTTGAAAGGGAATCGTCGCCCGGCGTCGCTTCTGGTCCTTGTTATGCAAATTATGCAAATGTGTGTTAAATGACTATGCTAATTAGGTAAAAGGAAGTGACCCGAGGGAAGGAAACGTAAGGAACGTGTTCGAGAAATAAACGATGACAGGATTTTTTCCTCAGACTGAGACGCAGTAGCTTTGGAAAGTTGATACTTTTTAAAAACTTTTTACGTAGATGGAGAATTTAAAAATACAAATAATCCAAATATTTTTGGTAATTATTGATAGGTAGGTAAACACGTTTAGTTTTCTCATTGAGTATTATGGATACAATGTTTTTGCTACAGAAAGTAACTAGCATGAAGCTAAAATGGAGCCAACAGTACTTCCTGTTTGTGCTGTATATATTTCAGTATAAGATACATTTAGTAGTTGCCCTAAAATGAACGTAGCAAAATAACTTTTCACAGAAAACTTTGAAAAAAGTTTTTAAATAAGCTTAAAAACTCTTAATGACCAATATTTGTAAAAGCACATATTTCCCCGTTGCTTATTTAATCAATTTACGTTAATAAATTAGTTTTCCCGTTAATATTAATTGTCAACAAAATCACGGTAAACATTCCTACGTTATTAAGTCTATAACACTTTGCTTCCTCAATGTCATGAATAATTAACATGAATTATTTAAGCAAAATCTTCAAACTACATTTTTGTCATGTTTTTATTTGCCTTTTATTTGCCATTTTTAGTAGTATCGCAAAAATTAGAACTCAGATGTATCGGTAACACTATGGTTAAACCTGGTCAAAAGTCTGAGCGACTCATGTCCACAATACTAAAGCTAAAGGTTTAATTCCACACACAGAGTTTCAGTCAGGACTTCCTGTCGAAATTCCACTAGTTAAAACCACTTCCTGTTTAGTCATTATAATTGTTAAGCTTGTCATTGTCGGTGAGGTTAATAAATAAAGTTTTTCTTTGGCTCCAGATTTGATCTTTTTCTCACGTTTAACAACTTTTTTTGGCTAGTTTGTATTTTTCTAGTAAGATATATCGTAACATATAGAAGTAACTCGATGTATCGGGAGCTAAATGTTACTTCAAAGAAAATATTTATTAAAAAAAAAGGCAGACAAAGCTGAAATCAAAACTTAAAACAACTCTACATCGGATTAATCCAAACACGAAAAGGGACATCAAGTCGTCCGACAAGAAGTCGGTCCCACTTTCTTCTCCTCGTCACCTGAACTCATTCACCTGCCGCTGCTTTGAAGGGATAAATCCCAGAGAAAGACGAACAAACAAAGCGCCGGCGAGTCCAAAGAGTCGAAGCTCACGGGGCTTTTATTTTGTTGTTTGAGGAGATTTACGTCCACTTTTACCTCTGGCAGCAAATCAAACGACCCCAGACTCGCTCGGACACGTCGCGTCTCTTGTGTTTCAACACCGGCGAGAGATGTGAGGATCATTTGAAAAGACGAAAGCGAAGGATAAGAAAGACGGTACAGTCTGGAAGCCGATGAAACACTGAAGGAATGTTTTTAGACAATGTTTACACACGAGCTTCAATGAGCCAAAATAAAATGTGGTGGAAAAAGATCAAAAAGTAGCTTTTCAATGGTTATTTAAAGATATTAGAAACTAAATAATCAATAAAATGGTTCATTTTTAAGATTAAAAATGTATAAAACTGACTTAAATAACTCATTATGATAGTAAAATGACTTTCTTTTTACATTTATATTGTAATTTATTAAATATTTACAACAATTTTATATTTGAATCTAACATAAATTGTCTATTTCTTTCCTATCAGAAGCAGAAAACTGACATTTCCCCTGATATCATTTCAGAGCTTCTCTATTTGCCCCTGGGTATCGGATTACAAAAATTATAAACCCACACACACACACTCGCGTATACACACACACACACACACACACACACTCGCGTATACACACACACACACCTCAGCAGACGTGTGCGAGTCAAAGGCTTTATTCCCATTATGAGTTACCAGAACTGGGGCACAGCAGGTGGGGAAAGTGAAAGATTACGAGTGAGGAATGTTTGTGAGCACAAAGTCTTTCATATAAAAAATAGTGATAAATAAAAAGGTTGTGTTTTGCTGTGAATTCAAGAGCGCCTGATGGATAATTACCTCCTCCAAGGAGCTTGTGTTTTTGTTCGTTATTCCAATTTTAAGCTTAATAAATGAAAAATAATAAGCATTTATAGATGGATTTTTCCCCCATGAAATGAATTGGATGATTAAGTTAAGGAGGTGTTTTGGAGTTCCATCTGGATCCAGTAAGATTTTGAAGGAGTAGTTGTTCACGTTAATGGCTTATAAACGAGTTAAATACATTTATATTGTTACATCGTTTTAGGGTTACTACAGTAGTTCACATTTCGTCATTATTTAGGGGTCGGGGGTTACGGGAAACAACATGGTTAAACCTGGTCAACAGTCTGAGCGACTCCTGTAGTTTAGTGTCTGCATACAACTTGCAAGGACCTATTCAGACATGTTTTTTTTTTCCTGTGGTAATTCCTTTATTAAAAAACACTTCCTGTTTCCTCATTTGTAGAATCGTTAAGCTAGTCATTGTTGTTGTGAAGTAGATACATTTTTTTTCTGGATCTTCAACTTTTTTCTCTCGTTAAAACCTTTTCTTTTTGCTAGTTTGTATTTCTTGACTTCTGTGCCAGAGAGAAGTCGATCGATGCGTCAAGAGCCGAATGTTACGTCAGACAATTTTTTCTTTTTCAAAGTGAAAACACCCTTCGGTCATAATCAATGCACCAAGAAAGGTTTAATAAAGTTAATTAAAATTAATCAAAGAAACGAAAATAGATTTGTTTTTTCATTAGCATGCAAATATTGACAGCGTTTTTTTAATTTTTGTGTCAGATGCGAGATGAAGCAACTGAGATCCCACGAGATTCCTGCTATAACTGAGCACGAGAGGATACAGTCGACTCTTAAAGCTGATGTTTTGACATATTTTGTTTTGAAAACAAACGAAAGCAGTTAAGACTTCGTCAAGAGTCATGTGGTCTGTAAATACTACAACACCAGAGTCAAGTACTCGACAATACTACACATATATCCTTGTTACTACACTATCACAACACCAGAGTCAAGTACTCGACAATACTACAAATACATCCTTGTTACTACACTATCACAACACCAGAGTCAAGTACTCGACAATACTACAAATACATCCTTGTTACTACACTATCACAACACCAGAGTCAAGTACTCGACAATACTACAAATACATCCTTGTTACTACACTATCACAACACCAGAGTCAAGTACTCGACAATACTACACATATTGTAATCGTATTGTTACTACAGTATCACAATGTATTGTAATACACCGTATCGTTGTCCCTGTATCGTGATACATATGGTATCAGGTAAAGGAATAATGAAATCCTGCGATGACTGAGGACAAGAGGATACAGTAAGTCCAGCAGCTTTTAAAGCTGATGTTTGGACATATTTTGGTTTGAAAACAAATGAAAGCAGTTACAACTTCGTCAAGAGTCATGTGGTCTGTAAATACTACAACACCAGAGTCAAGTACTCGACAATACTACAAATACATCCTTGTTACTACACTATCACAACACCAGAGTCAAGTACTTGACAATACTACACATATTGTTATCGTATTGTTACTACAGTATCACAATGTATTGTAATACACCGTATTGTTGTCCCTGTATCGTGATACATATGGTATCAGCTAAAGGAATAATGAAATCCTGCGATGACTGAGGACAAGAGGATACAGTGAGTCCAGCAGCTTTTAAAGCTGATGTTTGGACATATTTTGGTTTGAAAACAAATGAAAGCAGTTACGACTTTGTCAAGAGTCATGTGGTCTGTAAATACTACAACATTAGAGTCAAGTACTCGACAATACTACACATATATCCTTGTTACTACAGTATCACAATGTATTGTAATACACCGTATCGTTGTCCCTGTATCGTGATACATATAGTATCAGCTAAAGGAACAATGAAATCCTGCGAGGACCTGGCGATGACTGAGGACCAGAGGATACAGTGACTCCAGTCATGTGGTCTGTAAATACTACAACATTAGAGTCAAGTACTCGACAATACTACACATATATCCGTGTTACGACGGTATTCGTCATATATCCCAATATATATCATACACACGATCGTGTTGCCAATACACACCCATACTTATTTAGATATTTAGTGTATATTTTTTGATTCTAAACAAGACTAAATTCATATTTAAAGTTATACTTTTATGTTTGAAAACAGACAAAGTCAATCTTCCTCATGTTTAGCCTTTATTTTGTTTATTTTATGTCAGTTTCAAATCCTTCTTCCTGTCGTTAACACTCATTTTGACAGGTTTTTTTTAAACACAAATGAACACGACTCTGACCTTCTTTCATTTAAAGGTGATCAACACCTTTTTCCTCTCAACCGCCCGGAGAACAAGAGTCTGTTCATCCCAAACGGAGAGAGAGCGACTAATATTAAACAGCTTCAATCCTAATAAAGAACTCATAAAGCGTAACAAAGAGCTTTTATCCTCCGCGACACCTACTCACATCTCGGCCTCTTTTCATGCCGGCGAGCGCGACTCATCTCTCAGCTGCTGTTTACAGATTAGCGAGCGTTGAAGGCTCTTAATTGGCTGTTTGGACCTAATAAATAGCTGTAATTAACAGGAGTCGTTCTCGGATGCCAGGCATCGCCGGTGAACAGGGAGACAACACGGGACACCTTGGTTTCTGTGGCGCTACAATAGTTTCTCACAGCGCTTTGAATTCAACGCAAAGTGTGTGTGTGTGTGTGTGTGTGTGTGTGTGTGTTTTGCTGCAATTAAACGCCAGATAGAGCGTCTGAGGGGACAATGAAATCTCGCGAGATTACAGTTATGACTAGGTACAAGAGGATACAGTGACTCCGGCAGCTTTTCAGAGTTTCTCACAGCACTTTGAATTCAACGTAAAGTGTGTGTGTGTGTTTGTTTTTTTTGCTGCAATTAAACGCCAGATACAGCGTCTGAAGGGAAAATGAAATCTCGCGAGATTACGGTTATGACTGGGGACAAGAGGATACAGTGACTCCGGCAGCTTTTCAGAGTTTCTCACAGTGCTTTGAATTCAACGTAAAGTGTGTGTGTGTGTGTGTAGATGGACATAGTTATTCTATGGTTTTATATTTTCACTAAAGTTTATAAAAATAAATAAATAAGTAATAAAAAAAACTTTATTTTTTAATGCAAATATTCAGTGTTTGTTCATTTTTGTGCTGCAATTAAACGCCAGATAGAGCGTCTGAGGGGACAATGAAATCTCGCGAGATTACAGTTATGACTAGGTACAAGAGGATACAGTGACTCCGGCAGCTTTTCAGAGTTTCTCACAGCACTTTGAATTCAACGTAAAGTGTGTGTGTGTGTTTGTTTTTTTTGCTGCAATTAAACGCCAGATACAGCGTCTGAAGGGAAAATGAAATCTCGCGAGATTACGGTTATGACTGGGGACAAGAGGATACAGTGACTCCGGCAGCTTTTCAGAGTTTCTCACAGTGCTTTGAATTCAACGTAAAGTGTGTGTGTGTGTGTGTGTGTGTAGATGGACATAGTTATTCTATGGTTTTATATTTTCACTAAAGTTTATAAAAATAAATAAATAAGTAATAAAAAAAACTTTATTTTTTAATGCAAATATTCAGTGTTTGTTCATTTTTGTGCTGCAATTAAACGCCAGATAGAGCGGCTGAAAGGGACAATGAAATCTCGCGAGATTACGGTTATGACTGGGGACAAGAGGATACAGTGACTCCAGCAGCTTTTCAGAGTTTCTCACAGTGCTTTGAATTCAACGTAAGTGTGTGTGTGTGTGTGTGTGTGTGTGTGTGTGTGTGTGTGTAGATGGACATAGTTATTCTATGGTTTTATATTTTCACTAAAGTTTATAAAAATAAATAAATAAGTAATAAAAAAATCTTTATTTTTTAATGCAAATATTCAGTGTTTGTTCATTTTTGTGCTGCAATTAAACGCCGGATAGAGCGTCTGAAGGGACAATGAAATCTTGCGAGATTACGGTTATGACTGGGGACAAGAGGATACAGTGTCTCCAGCAGCTTTTCATAGTTTCTCACAGTGCTTTGAATTCAACGTAAGTGTGTGTGTGTGTGTGTGTGTGTGTGTGTGTGTGTGTGTGTGCGCGTGTGCGTGTTTGTGTGTGTGTGTGCGTGTGCGTGTGCGTGTGTGTGTAGACGGGCAGGTGCGCGGCGTTTAGATTGCTGACTTAACCGATAAAACGCGAGTGTAGCCCGAGGTGACGCGGATAAACAAAGACGTTTGATAAACGCCGTCAACAAAACAATCAGAATACTTTTTATTTTTTAACATAGTTATTCTATGGTTTTATATTTAATAAAGTGTATAAAATAAATAAATAAGTAATAAAAAAAATAAAAAATTTAATCAACATGTAAATATTCACAGTGTTTGTTCATTTTTGTGCTGCAATTAAACGCCAGATAGAGCGTCTGAAGGGTCAATGAAATCTCGCGAGATTACGGTTATGACTGGGGACAAGAGGATACAGTGACTCCAGCAGCTTTTCATAGTTTCTCACAGCGCTTTGAATTCAAAGCGTGCGTGTGTGTGTGTGTGTGTGTGTGTGTGTGTGTGTGTGTGTGTAGGTGTGTGTGTGCGTGTGTGTGTGTGTGCGTATGTGTGTGTGTAGACGGGCAGGTGCGCGGCGTTTAGATTGCTGACTTAACCGATAAAAGGCGAGTGTAGCCCGAGGTGACGCGGATAAACAAAGACGTTTGATAAACGCCGTCAACAAAACAACCAGAATACGCTGTGAAAAAAGAAGAAAAGAAAAGCTGATGCAATCATTGTAACCGAAGCAACAAAAAAAAAAGTCAAGACAAACTCAAGTTTCTTTTTTTTTTTTTTTTGTCCGAGACCCGAATCAATAAAGTTACACGAGTGTAAACATGTTCTTCACGAGCCCAGATAAGCTGTAAATGGAAATGTTAAGTGGCAAACAAAGGAGCCGGAGTCGTTTTCATCCATCAACGGCGCCTGGATTAATCTCACAGATATTGGCTTAAGTTACTTCAGCGAAGGGTTGTGCGACGGAAGATACCGCGTGAAGTGTAATTCACCAGATAACTAGTCGTTCACGCGGGTCAGAGAATTAACCCCCGGAACCGATGATTCAAAGAAGAAAAGTTTATCAACACAGACAAGAAAAGTTGATCATCTGCTCCAATTATTTTCTATTTCTAATGAAACGCACACTCTGATCACGTGACGACGACAAAAACACAGCAGCAGGTTTGTCGGGTCAAAAGACAAAAGCAGAAATTAAAGTACCTGCTAATAAACGTATCAACAACAAGTGATTAAGATCATTATCAGAAGATAATTAAGTCTCTTTTTGACAGATGACATTATGAGTGTCATTAAAAAGTGAAATTATATTGATACACACACACATATTAATATTCTTTCTCCACGATACTGTTAGATATTTAATTCTCATAGAATCTTTGATCGTTTACATTTCGTAAAGTTTGTTTTCTTTACACAGTAAATTAACTCTCTACTGCAGTAATCCTGCTTCAGAACTGCTACGAGGTAAACATGTTTCTCTTCCATGTTTAAGAAAAAATATTGATATAAAATATTGAGATATTATTTTTCATGATACCATTACGATATTCAACTGCACTGTATTGATTTAAAATAAATGAATATTTATCTATATTTTTTGGCTTTGAAATCACTTTTTATTTTTTAAACATAGTTATTCTATGGTTTTATATTTTCAATCAAGTTTATAAAAACAAACAAATAATGAATACAACATTTTTTATTTTTTAATTAACATGCAAATAATCCCAGTGTTTGTTCATTTTTGTGTCGCAATTAAATGCCAGATAGAGCGGTTGAAGGGACAATGAAATCTCGCCAGATTACGGTTATGACTGGGGATGAGAGGATACAGTGACTCCAGCAGCTTTTAAAGCTGATGTTTGGACATATTTTTGTTTGAAAACAAATGAAAGCAGTTACGACTTCGTCAAGAGTCATGTGGTCTGTAAATACTACAACACCAGAGTCAAGTACTGGACAATACTACAAATATATCCTTGTTATTACAGTATCACATCACCAGAGTCAAGTACTGGACAATACTACAAATATATCCATGTAACTACAGTATCACAATGTATTGTTATACATCGTAATACACCGTATCGTTGTCCCTGTATTGTGATATATATGGTATCAGCAAAAGGAATAATGAAATCCTGCGAGGACCTGACGATGACTGAGGACAAGAGGATACAGTGACTCCAGCAGCTTTTAAAGCTGATGTTTGGACATATTTTGAAAACAAATGAAAGCAGTTACGACTTCGTCAAGAGTCATGTGGTCTGTAAATACTACAACACCAGAGTCAAGTACTGGACAATACTACACATATATCCTTGTTACTACAGTATCACATCACCAGAGTCAAGTACTGGACAATACTACAAATATATCCATCTAACTACAGTATCACAATGTATTGTTATACATCGTAATACACCGTATCGTTGTCCCTGTATTGTGATATATATGGTATCAGCTAAAGGAATAATGAAATCCTGCGAGGACCTGACGATGACTGAGGACAAGAGGATACAGTGACTCCAGCAGCTTTTAAAGCTGATGTTTGGACATATTTTGAAAACAAATGAAAGCAGTTACGACTTTGTCAAGAGTCATGTGGTCTGTAAATACTACAACACCAGAGTCAAGTACTGGACAATACTACATCCTTGTTACTACAGTATCAGTATATATTGTATCGTGTTACGTGTCAAATTCTAAGATCGTTGCCAATACACACCTCTTAATATTTACAAATTTAAGTAGAAGTTAGTTGGCTCTATACAGGAATACTGTATATTGAGATTTAAAGTTGTACTTTTATGTTAGAAAACGGATAAAAGGGATTGAATCTTCAACGTATCCACATGTTTACCGATTATTTTGTTAATTTTATGTCGGTTTCAAGTCACTCTTCAAAGTCAAACTCGCGTCAGATGCAATAATATCATCGACTCGAAACCCTCAAGAGACGCAGCTTGTTGGTAAAATAAACAAACATGTCATAATTAAGGAACTAGAGAAGTGAAATGTAAACTCAAACAGATGGCACTTTAAACAGGAAGAAACCAGGCCATCAGCTGTCAATCAAAAAGCAAACACACGCCACACCGACGGGAGACAGAAGCAGCTACGATCTCCTTAAATATATTTTTATCAGCGAGCAAAGAAAAAAAAATACATCGCCTTGTTTTCTTTTCTCTTTAGACGAAGACAAATGTTTGGAGTCGTAGTTCTTGGCAGGAAACCGTTGCCCTTTTTTTTTTGTCTCGGCATCAATTCCTCGGCGTCACATACGTCGAGAAAAACCTTAAATAAACAGGGAATATTTAAAAAGGCAAATGTTTGCTTGGCAGCGAATCCCGGAGTCTCTTTGGTGGTTGCTTTTGTGGGCCGGAGCGCGAGCGCGAGCGTCCCTCTTGTGTAACCCTGACAGATTGAGAACATGTATACATGTGCTCTCGTCTGATAATCAGGTCTTTGGCAGGCGGCGATGAAGATGTGGGAGGCGGCGGCGGCGTGCGGCGCAACATACATGTCGACACACAAGGGCTCTTGTTTCATGTCGGTTTGTTAGGTTTTTTTGCGAGTCTTGCTTTAAAGTTGAAACGTACAAATCACCGTCGACCTCCCGGAGCCAAGTAGGACGAGCGCATGACGTCTGCTCTGATTGGTCGGAGCGGCGGAGATGGACCGGTGCCAGAGATTACATGAAAAAACAACGTCGACGTACAATAAGATATAATAACGAAGATAAGACTTTAAAATGAACTTTTACTCCTCATAGCGAGAAGTTAAGATGTGGATTGTATTTAAATTAAAAAAAATAAAGAATAGTTTAAATGTCAAGTCATATTGAAATACTGTAAAATTGAGTTGAGTTTTTGGACATTTTTATCTCTTTGTTTTTACTTTTGTCTTCGTCCGTCCAAGAGGAACAGTTTCCAGATTGTTTAACTTCTCCCGTTTGTACCATAAACTTTCACTGTACTGCAGGAACTGTAGGAATAATTACAATTTTAATTAATATTGAAAGACCGTCGTATTTCAATTTTTTTTTTGTTATAATTTGGGGATTTTTATCAATTTTTCCTCTATACTTTTTACTTAACTTGTAGTCAAGAGGAACAGTTAACAGATTGTTTAACTTCTCCAGTTTGTACCAGACATATACTTGCAATGTTCTGCACGAACTGTAAGAATAATACAATTTTTAATTAATATTGAAAGTGTCATATTTAAAAATAAAAATGTGTTATAATTTGGGGATTTTTATACATTTTTCTCTATTTCTTTTTACTTAACTTGTAGTTTTCTGCCAACCCAAGACAAACGCATGACTGTCTTACTTCCCGCTGGTACTGAACAAACTGTATAGTAAAACAACTGTGAGAATAGAAGTTGACATTTTAATTCATACTGAAAGACTGTTAAATTTTAGAGTTTTTACTATTAAAATTTGGGGGTTTTGAGATATTTTTCTATTTTTCTTTTACAGTTGCCAGATTATTTTACTTCCCCCCTGGTACTGAACATACTGTATACTTGTACTGCACTGCAAAAACTGTAGGAATAGTTCAAATATTAATTCATATTGAGAGATCGTCATATTTTCAAGTTTTTACCATTTTAATTCGGGGATTATAAGATATTTTTACTTACAGTTTTTCGCTTGATCCTGAAACCAAGAAACACTGTAGACTGTAGATTGACCACCATTGAGTGTTTCCTGTCTGTGTAGCATATTAGCATTTTAGCTTCTGCTACAAACAAACTTAAAATATTTATTTTCTGGAACAATTCCTCAAGTTGAGGCTTCAATACAACGAAGACAACTGAGCTCCAGTCGCTACATCAAAATGAACAAACATGTTTGTCTATGGCTCTAAAAGGAACTGTTTCCTCTGAAAATAAATGCGGAAATAAACCTATTGGAGCTTGTCAAGTCAAAACAATAACATAATTTGTCGGACAATAGTCTTTCGTCTCATTACTAGAAAAATATTCAAAAGCTGCAGACCTCTGCCAAGCAGCTCATATAAAAAAAAAAAAAAAAAAATGGCAAAAATAAATTAACAAAAAGAACGACCATTATTGAAGTTTTGCTGTCATTGTACTCAAGTCTTTTGTTGGCGAAAAAAGAACCCAGAATCATGTTAGCATATTAGCATAGCCAAGTTTTGAGCTAAATAAAAGGCAAAGAAATGAGCTAAGAAAGTCGACATTCAAAGACTTACGTTCGTAAGACAAAATTAAATGAATGTTGGATGAAAAGATGGAGGAAACCAATGAAGTAACGGGTACATTTATGGGTAAATATCAGGTTTTTCGCAAGTTTCCAAAAAGATCAAAGACTCCCGACTTGATCAGGAATCAGAACCAAAGGCCAAAGCGAACGTTAGCATCCGTCCGAGACATTTTTGTCTCAAAACTCAACAACAAAAACCAACACTGTACCCCCAACACCCCCCCCCCCACACACACACAGTCAGTTAATTAACAGAAACGTAGGAGTAAAGAATGTCACGAGGAAATGTCAAGATCGACACTGACGGAGGTTTTCGGAAATTTGCAACGATTCAAAAACGGCAGCTTATAAAAAAACACAAAACATTAGACTAATTAAATGTAATTAAAAAGCCAGGAGGGAGAAGCGCAAACACTAATTGTTCCGTTAAGCAATGTGTGGAAAACATTCAAAGTGATCTATTGCGAAGGGGGTTGAATTGTTGGACTAATTAACTTTCTTTTCCTTTTGCAAAGAAAGAAATAATAAATAATCACGTCAACCTTTGGGAGGCAAAGTGGGATTTGGAAAATCACCGAAAGGGGGGGCGGGGGGTGGGGTGGGGGGGGGGGGGGGTTTACTCGCTATAATTAAGTCGGTTTGTTTTGGATAAAAGGTGGAAATTCTCCCGCCAGTCTTTCATTATCAGCCGTTCATTTCTCCACCTCCACCTCTATTTGCATGGGTTGGGGTCCCCCCTCGTGGTGGTGTGGGGGTCCCTGGAGGGTCCCGGGCAGGTGCAGCGAGCCATGTTGACAGCTTGTCCCGGTTTCTCTTGCTGCAGGGGAAACTGTCACCGATGTCACTCTGGCCTCGGAACGCAGCCGGGGAATGGATGCCTCTGTGTGTGTGTGTAGGTGTGTGTGTGTGTGTGTGTGTGTGTGTGTGTGTTCTCAGGAGACTATGACAGCGTCGGGTCGAGAGGGGCTTTGTTAGCTCCAGCAGAAAAAAAAGTGCGGACACACCTAGTTCCAGAACTTTCACCTTGTAAGTCTTGAGGGGGTTTAGAACTATAAAAAAAACAACAAAAACAAAAATGAAAAGGTGGGACCAGGTGACACCGCCATGATACCACCTTCGGGGACTTGGATACATAATGTATGACTTATTTTTTCCACTTCACATCCGAGCACGTTGACGGTGGAAGTGTCACTTTTTTTGACAGCGTTGAAGCTGCTGAGTCGACCGGATCGTCCGTGGAAGTGACTTCACTTCGCGACGTTAACGATGGATATCGTGAAATAACAAAGATGTGAATCCAGTTAAGATGTATTTGATGTTTTTAAATGAGAAATAAATCTTAATTAATGAACTTTAAATCATGTTGAAAGTTTTATTTTGTCGATTTGGAGCCAGTTTTTCTGTGTTTCTTTACTTGCAGCGGTTGCCAGATCGTCTCACTTCCCTCAAGGGTACTGCATATATAGTGTAAATAACCTTTACTTACTTACTTGTACTTTACTGCAAAGACTTTACTGTCTTAACAAATGGTTAAGTCTTGCTTTAGGTAGAAATGGAGTGTTTAGACCCAAGCTGTGTCTCAAATCACATACTTCTCTTAGTGCACTGGAGGTTAGTATGCATCAGGATAGTGTACGTACTAACTAGTAACTAATTCTCCACTGATAGTATGTCTCAAATCAAACTCTGCTGCTACACACTAACAGAAAATGACGCGACAGCTTCTTCTTCTACTACTATTTAACGATGATTTCAACCAGCTGTTGGAACACTATCGCCACCTGCTGGCAGCACGTTTGGTTTGGATCAAGAAATATGAGAAACTAAATATTCGAGAGATATTTACGCCGTCACTAAGATGGCGGCCTTTTATTGTAGAAAGTGTCCAACGATCCATACTCAGTTTTTCGGGCGTTTTAGTGACAATTAAGTGTGCATGGAGCACAACATATACTAAGAATTGAGACGCACTTATACACTAAAAATACTAAGTATGCAAGTATGCGATTTGAGACACAGCTCTATTCTCACCCAACTAGTTCAAAGAATTTGTCCAAAAAAATGCCAAGAGGTTAAAGAAAACGTGCTTTTTTTAGTTTCTTGCTTTAAGACATTATTAAGGATTTTGAGAAACATTATAAAAACTATTTGTCTCGCCCCATTGGCTGAATAAAAAAAAGGTGTATAAACAATTATGTGTCACTTTTGTCTATAAATAACCCTGGATTTGTCTGGTAAATGTAGCTCGTCATTAATTCAAATTAGACAGTTTTATCTAAAATAAGACAAAAACACTGGATTCATTTTTTTTATCCTGAATATATATAACATTTTAAAATTAATTTCGACCTTTTTTGTCTTTCGAGACAGTTTGTTTGCTTTAAATTATGTATAGTCTTCCAAATGTAAACACTATATATATACACATAGATGTACATACACACTCTCCAGACCAGGGGTGACCACAATTTCTCGATTTGTGAGCTACTTTTAAAATGATCAAGTCCAAAAGATCTACCTTCATCAAATTTGCTCAACATAAGTTCATTACATACATAAGTACTTTACTCAGATGACTTGAATAGACCATAATATTATCAAGAACACTGTATTTATTGAAGGTGACCAGTGGCTTCTTTAAAACATCTTCACATGAAGTCCAACCAGAATTGAAGGTTTCATCACAAACTACTGAACACTTCGTCTGAACATCTCTGAGCGTTAGTGGAACTTGTGGCTCACCTGCACAACACACACACGTTTTATTATTATTATTATTATAGCCATAGGATCGGCTGCTCTGCATGTCAATCAAATCGTCAACCAATCGGCGCAATAACCATTTGATTGATTGATTGCCGATCTGACGCTCTCTTCTTTATTCTTTTTATATCATATTTTATTATGTCACGCCATGTACTCGCAACAGCTTTTAACAGAGGGTTCTGTTAAAATTCAATCCCATCACAGCAAACCCCTTCTAGTATTTAGACCAAAATAAGACCAAACACATTTTCTCTCATAGACTCAAATAGGCACTAAATTATAGTCAAAATAACAGATAAATCACACACACACACACACACACACACACACACACACACACACACACACACACACACACACACACACACACACACACACACACACACACACACACACACACACACACACACACACACACACACACACACACACACACACACGTTTGTTTTTCAGACTATTACTCACACTTAAACCCGTTATGTAGTAATGCTGTATAAATTCTGGTTGCACTAAATAATCTCAAACTGATTTTATGTGGTGCATGGCGCTCAAAAATCTGATTGAAGTAAACTGAAATTCATAATTATAAAATAAAAAATACATTTATATACATTTGTATTTTTTTTACCACGTACATTTCCAACAAAATTGGTTAATTAAAACTGTACAACTACATTATCCTCCATCAAAACAGAAAACCTAGAAGCATGAAACGTTACATCACACACTAATAAAAACCCACACAAATGTATCCAAGTGTTCAAAGCAGCCTGAAGAGGTTACACAGTACAAACTGAAGCAGAGCGCACACACACACACACACACACACACACACGCGTGTTTGCTTTGTGTGTGTGTAGTGCGAGCGTGTCTGGCGCAGGGCACTGGCCCTAGACAAAGTGCTCTGCCAGCTTTCTGCCCACTGGTCTTTTCATCGCTGATGGATGAGTCTTGTTCAGCACCATCTGGCTCCGAGAAACTTCGCATTAATCATCACAAACACACACGACTGCCTGTTAAGCAGGCGACCAGCAGGCAAATACAATTTCCCGTCTCTGGACCCACACGGACGCACAACCGACTCCCGAGATCGGAGGCCGGAGTAAAAGAGGGAGATGATGGGATGCGAGCGAACGCTGACCTTTTTTTGTCGAGCGATCGGTTGTTTTGACGCGACGAAAAGGAGACGTTTGTTACTTTGTATTTTGTTTTTAAGATCAGGCGAGTGATTGGTCGGTTCAACGGATACTCGTTTCATGAAGGACGGACATCGTTTCTTCTGATATTAGCTTTAAAACTTATCTTAAGTATTCATTCATTCATTTTCTACCGCTTTATCCCTTATGGGAGTCGCAGGGAGTCTATCCCAGTATCATAGGGCGAGAGGCAGGGGACACCCTGGACAGGACGCCAGTCTGTTGCAGGACACACAAAGACAGACAACCATTCACACACACACTGAGGACAAGAGGATACCGTCGACTCCAGCAGCTTTTTAAAGCTGCCGTTTTGGAAGTATTTTTTTTATACAATCACAAGTTATCAAAAAAAAAATCAGTGTTACACGAAAATCATACAAGCGAGTCTAAATATGAATATATCGTTCTTCTTTAAAGTTTTTTTTTGGTCATTTTAAGAATATATATTTCCCGTCTGTAGATTCAAGTAAATACTTTACAAATATTTGAAGAAAGAAGAAAACGTTTTTATTTAAATTTGGGAAATTGTCCATAGGTATTATGGACAATTTCCCAAATTTAAATAAAAACGTTTTCTTCTTTCTTTCTAGATATTTTATCGACTTGGGACTTGAAACAGCACCTTCTGAGTCCATGGTTCTCAGTCGAGGTGAGGTAGGGTTGACCTCCCGGGGGGGAGGGGGGGGGGGTCGAGATCCTGCCTCATGTGAAAGGAGTATTTTGAGGGTTTTTGTTCACGAGTGAGGAGAGAATGAAGCAGGAGATCAACAGGTTTTGGGGCAAAATCAACGCTTACGCTGACGATGAAGCGATATATCGTGGTGATACGCCAGTGGTTCTGAGGTTCCTACCTTTACAGAAACTTAAGTTTTATCCTCAGGGTAACTGGATTTGCGTCTGGTCAGGATGCCTCGGTTGGTATGTTCCAACGGTAGGAGACCACTAGGGAGCCCCAGGACTCACTAGAGAGACCGTGTCCCTTTAGCTAGCCCGGGGCCACCTTTGGGGGGGTCCACTGGGAAGAGTCGGACAATGACATGAAAGTCCTAGGGGGCAAATTTTGAGCC
Organism: Callionymus lyra; assembly: GCF_982586985.1. Classification (NCBI taxonomy): domain Eukaryota; kingdom Metazoa; phylum Chordata; class Actinopteri; order Syngnathiformes; family Callionymidae; genus Callionymus; species Callionymus lyra. The sequence goes on from NC_141834.1 coordinate 17,847,926, forward strand.
TCCAAATTATTTTTTTTAAGCCCCCATAAGAGCTTTGGATGAAAATCTGAGGTTAAAAACTTAATAAGCACCTTCATACAGCTTATATCGTGACCCTGAACGCAGATCATTAACAGATGGAAACACATCTGGTTATAACATAGTACTTTATATAACCAACTAATACTTTATTTATTTAAAGTAGTTTTCAAATATTTGTAAAGTATTTACTTGAATCTACAGACGGGAAATATATATTCTTAAAATGACCAAAAAAACAAAAAAAAACTTTAAAGAAGAACGATATATTCATATTTAGACTCGCTTGTATGATTTTCGTGTAACACTGATTTTTTTTGATATCTTGTGATTGTATAAAAAAAATACGTCCAAAACGGCAGCTTTAAAAAGCTGCTGGAGTCGACGGTATCCTCTTGTCCTCAGTCAACGCTGGGCTCTCACTGAGATTTCATTGTTTCTTTAAGTTGCAGAGAACGCAACGACCGCTGCCATCTAGTGGTCGGACGTTTTAATTGCAACACAAAAATGAACAAAACCCCTGAATATTTGCATTTTAACACACATTTTTGATATAAAAAAAAGATCATTATTATTATTTTTATTCCAAATTCTTATTTTTCTTTCGGAATTACTTTTTGATTAAATTAAATCATTTCTTGCGGCGTCAGGATTTATTTCCTCGCTGAAGAAATAATGGACAGTGTTGACATGTTAAGTCAAAACCTGGAGAAAAGACACGAGTTGACCATTAAATCTCTTTTTTTGGTAAATAAAGTTACACAAAAGTTTAAAAAACAAAACAAAAGAACAACGTTTCTAACTTTCCTCACAGCCATGAACACGTCATGAACCGACTCTCGACTTCTACGGTTGGGTTTTTTTCTGTCTCTGGTTCGACAAACTTTTGTTTCCACAACAATCTCCCCCGAGGGTGCGACGGGAACTCGGCGAGAACTCGCTCAAATTGGCGTCTGATTAATTGACTTCGCCACAGCTTCGGCGGGATCCGGACCCGAGCAGAACTCCTCCGGGGACGGAGCCGCATGATCACAAATACCCAGAATCTCATTTGGAAGAAAAAAGGCATTAATGGCTTAAAAGACACGACAGGGATCAACGAGTGAAGTCGGATCGTGAGAGACTCGCAGCTTCTTCTTCTCCTTCTTCTTCTTCTTCTTCTAGACGTGATCTCCTCCGTTCTTCACTAATTAGTGTCGCACACGTCTGAGGTCGCACATTTGAACTACACACTACACTACACAGAAACATGTGTTTGGATGTGGGATCAATATCGGAGACTTAAACTGTGAACCAATAAAACACTGGTTTTAAATGTTTAGATAACAATAAAAAAACACTGAGTTATCTTCTGTCAGTATGATTTGGGCTCAAACTTAGTTTATTTTGAATAAGTTCTGCTAGTATGAATCTGGGGCTAAATTGTGTCAGTTTCGATAAGCCAAGTAACCTTATGTCAGTATTATTTTGAGTCAATTTTATCAGACTTGAGTTAAACTATTTTTGGGCAAATTTCTGTCAGCTTCACCAGACTGAGTTACGTTCTGTCAGTATTATTCAGGGGCCCAATCTTTTGTCGGTCAGTATGAATTTTGTTTCATCAGACTGAGTCAGGTTCCCTCAGAAGGACTTTGGGGCTTAATTTTGTCAGACTCATATCTCTTATTTCAGTATTTTTTTGGGGGCAAAATTGTTGTTAGTTTTATCAGATTGATTTAAGCTCATTATTATTTCAGGGCAGAATTTTGTCATTTTATTGTTTGTTATATGAAACTAAATTGTGTTTTGCCAGCATGATCTTCCAATTTATTTATGTTCTGTCAGTATTGTTATTAGATCATTTGTCAGTTTTACCAAAGAAAAGTTCTGACAACATAGTTTGGGACGAGATTCTGTCAGTTTCATCAAACAGTGTCAAGTTCTGTCAGCATGAAATTGGAACTTAAAATTGTGGGAATGAGAAAAATGTTCTGTCAGTATGAATTTGGGACTTAATATTGTCAGAATGAGAAAAAAGTTCTGTCAGAATGATTTTGGGACTAACTATTTTCAGACTAAGAAAACAGTTCTGTCAGTATGATTTTGGGACTTAATATTGTCAGAATGAGAAAAAAAAGTTCTGTCAGTATGATTTTGGGACTTAATATTGTCAGGATGAGAAAATAGTTCTGTCAGTATGATTTTGGGACTTAATATTGTCCGAATGAGAAAAAAAGGATCTGTCAGTATGATTTTGGGATTAGATTTTTTTTCATTTGTTAGAGACTGTGAGTGAAATTCTGTCAAGATAGGTTTGACTTTGTTATTACTTATGTAAAATACAATGTCTTTATTTAGGACAATAATCAAAGAAAAATGTTCTTTGCATTGTGGTTAATTAATTTTTTTATTCACTAATTTAACTTCCTGTGCAGTTATTGCTTCAAGAATACTTCTGCTGGTTAAGTCCTGCGTTCACGTGGCACCAGCTAGTTAACCCGAGGTTGAAGTAAGTAAGTTTATGACTCGCACGTCATGCTTGAAAAACAGCTTTTAACGGCCAAACTTGATTTACACCACGGACCGGGTCGAGTGGCTGCTCAGTTCAGACCCTCCACAATCAGAGCAAACACTCCAGATGCCTTTTTCTCTCCAGGAGCCCGCTGAGAGGGGCCCTCAGCCCAGACCGGCCCCATAAAGCCACGGAGACATTAGAACAATGATGACCTCCAGCTCACAGAGGTCAACTTAAAGAGCTCCATTTCAAGCTCGGGGTCATTAGCCAGAGAGAGAGAGAGAGAGAGAGAGAGAGAGAGAGAGAGAGAGAGAGAGAGAGAGAGAGAGAGGGGCCGATTGTGCGAGGGCCCGACATAATTAAATAATCGCCTCTTTTATGACCTTCGAGAGGGACTTTGGCTCAGAACAGAAGCAGCAATGTAGTCCAGAGAAGAGTTCTTACCTTGTGGTCGTACGGGTTGTAGGAGCGGAAGAGTTCGGACAGAACTTTGGTTCTTTGCTTTTTCTGTTGACGGAGAAAAGAGACAAAGTTAGTTTTTGTATAAAAACATCTTCAATCTCTTGATCAAAGGGAAGGAATTAAAAGAGTTTTGAGGCGCAGGAAGTCAAGACCCTCGACTCACCACTTGATTTCTACTCTTGTCTACAGTTATGTTCTGTCAGTATGAATTTGGGGCTTCATATTGTCTGGCTGAGTTATGATCTGTCAGTATGATTTTTTTGGTCAAAGTTTTTCTCAAATCTATTTGAGTAACATTCCCTCAGTATGATTTCAGGGCTTTTTTTTCTTCCATCAAACAGTGTTATGTTCTGTCAGTATTATTTTAGGGGCTACATTTTGTCAGTTTTATCTTACAGTTAAGTTACAGCATGTAAATATAATTTTGGGACAAAGGGTTTGTCAGTTTTATCAAACCGAGTTATGTTCTGTCAGTATTATTTTGGGGCTACATTTTGTCCACTAACAAAAGGATTAATTCAGTCAATTTTATCAGACTTAAGTTAGGTTCTGTCAGAATGATTTTAAGGGATAATTCAGTCAATTTTATCAGACTTAAGTTAGGTTCTGTCAGAATGATTTTAAAGGATAATTCAGTCAATTTTATCAGACTTAAGTCAGGTTCTGTCAGTATGATTTAAGGTTTAATTCAGTCAACTTTATCAGACTTAAGTTAGGTTCTATCAGTATAATTTTGAGGGTTATTTCAGTCAAATTTATCAGACTTTAGTTAGGTTCTGTCAGTTTGATTTTGAGGGATAATTCAGTCAATTTTATCAGACTTAGGTTATTTTCTGTCAGTATGATTTTAAGTTTTAATTTGGTCCATTTTATCAGACTTGAAAAAGGTTCTGTCAGTATAATTGTAAGGGTTAATTCAGTCAATTTTATCAGACTTAAATAAGGTTCTGTCAGTATAAATTTAAGGGTTAATTCAGTCAATTTTATCAGACTTAAATAAGGTTCTGTCAGTATGATTTTGAGGGATAATTCAGTCAATTTTATCAGACTTAAGTCAGGTTCTATCAGTATAATTTAAGGGTTAATTTGGTCAATTTTATCAGACTTAAGTTAGGTTCTGTCAGTATGATTTTGAGGGATAATTCAGTCAATTTTATCAGAATAAAACAAACTTCTATGACGGATCATCAGAATCGCGCGTCGATCTCCAACACGTCAAATGTAAAGTTTGCATCGACTCGCCGACCACAGTAAAGATGGCGGGAGCGTCGCCTGCAGTAAATCTACAGTAAATCATCAAGTCTGGAGTCGACGGAGGGAAACATTCACCACCAGCCGTGGCGGGCGGGAAATAAAAAAGTATTCCACTCCGGCTCATGGTCTGACCTCAACCTTGCGTGTCCTTAGCGTGTAACGATATGCACGAGACGTGACGGTTTGATGTGCGGCGGTTGTTAATGCAATCGGTTCGGCGGCGGCGGCGGCGCGGCTACAAAGACGCTAATTATCCGACTGATTAGTCCGTGTCTGGCTGAGGGCGGATGGATGCTATAGATGCTACGTCGCTAACGGCACATTCGTCTCAGACGCCGTCTTTTCCAGCATGTAAATGCTGGGACTCGAACCCCCCGAGGCCTGGACGTATGGAGCAGACGACTGAACAGTTAGCATCTTGAAGGCAGCTCCGGAGGAAACGCTGAAGCTTGAGGCGAGAGAATGCAAAAAAATAAATCTATTAACCCAAAGGAATGTGTGGTCAAGAATCACGGAGCCGAGGTCAACGGACACATCGATCGTCTGGTATCAAACGTAAAGTTGCAGAGGAGAAAAGTGAAAAGTTTAGAAATAAGAAGTACTGGTTCAGGACCGTCTGGAATTACTGGACTTTTATGTGAATTCAAAGTATTTATCTCAAAATATATCCTTGAGATTTTTCCTTCACAGAATCCATTATTAGTGGCTCATGAAAGTTCCTTTAAAATATCTTAGTTTCACCAGATTGAGTAAGGTTGTGTAAGTACTATTTGGGGCCAAATTCCTTCAGTTTTATGAAATGGAGTTCTGTTGATTTTAGAAAAAAAAATAAGTTATTTTATTAGTTGAGTTTAGTTCTGTCAATTTAATTTTAGGAACAGGTTTTGTCAGTTAATTACATTCTCTAAGTATCATTATGAGGCTTTATTTTGTCAGCTTCATCAGAGTGAGTTACGTTCTGGGGCTTCATATTGTCTGAGTTATTTGTTTATTTATTGTTTATTGATGAAAAACACAACATTTAAAAGAAAATATATAACAAATATCAATAACTTGATTGATAACTGAGATTGTAAGAAAACCTTAGTGTTTTCTGGGTGTTGAAGAGTGTTTGTTCATTGAGTTAAAGCGTGTTTTAAGTTAAGTTTTAACATTTCCTATTCTCTTGAATGCACCATGTCATTGAATGCATCGTCTGCGTATAATAAAGCATTGAAACAGACGTCCTAGTTTCTTCCATGGATGTACGAATGGACGGACGGACGGACGGACGGACGGACGGACGGACGGACGGACGGATGGATGGATGGATGGATGGATGGATGGATGATTCAAAGATAGAAAGGTGGATGGATGGATGGTTGACGGATGGATGGTTGATGGATGGATGGATGATGATGGATGGATGGATGAATGATTCAAAGATAGAAAGGTGGATGGATGGATGATTCAAAGATAGAAAGGTGGATGGATGGATGGTTGACGGATGGATGGTTGACGGATGGATGGATGGATGGATGATGATGGATGGATGGATGATTCAAAGATAGAAAGGTGGATGGATGGATGGTTGATGGATGGATGGATGGATGGATGGTTGGATGATTCAAAGATAGAAAGGTGGATGGATGGATGGATGGATGGATGATTCAAAGATAGAAAGGTGGATGGATGGATGGATATGGAGATAGAAATCTCTCGGGATATTGGGTTCACAGTAGTCGATAGAAGGTACAGAACAGGAACAAAGTGCAAACGAAAGTGCAAGGGATGACAAAGTGCAAGTATACAGAACATGGATCAAAGAAAAAAAAAGGTAATAACTATAAGTTCTATTCATCATCTTGTATGAATATAATTCAGAATAACTGATCCGTCAATCAAAATGACATAATAAACCTCTACCTTCTGAGATCAGAACGCAAACCTGAAGAAAGAAACTTCTTCTCAACGAAACATGTTCATGTTTGTCTCAAGTTACTTTAAAGTGAATCATCTCAACACTTTTAAATCCTCATCTTCCAATGGTTTCCCCTTTAAAAGTCTCCTTTCTTTCTATATTTCCCCCGATAGTCTGTAGCCGCAAATCCAGGCACCAGTTCCTTAACCATGACCTACCGGGAGGAAGCCTCGGGGCAGACCTAGAAAAGGGTGTCATTCTGGAAGCAGCGGGTTTTTCTAGTGTAGCTGCTGATGATGATGATGATGGTGCCATGAGACGGGGGGACGTCTGAACCCCTTAACTCGTGCGAGTCTTTGGTGGAATCTGGAGCGTCTTCCTATCAATTACTCTCCACACAGGCCTGGAATCTTCTCGGTCCACCAGAGGATCCGTTGGTCTGAACCTCGTCCACGGAACCTCGTCTGTCCATCATCGGCTCGTTTGCACGAGAGCTCGATTCCCTGAAGTTCTCACAGCTCCAGGGCTCCGGCGGTATCTTCCAATCTATTCTATCCTGCCCGGCTTTGTCTCGACACACACTCTCACACACACACTCTCACACACACTCTCTCACACACACTCTCTCACACACACACCTCGGCCCCTGTGTTCCCCTCAGTGTTCCACCACAGCGAGGGAAACTCACACTTATTATTCCCTCTCTCTTCCCACAACCTCCCTCTCAAGTCTGCGACGCCTGGGGCTCCTTCAGATGGAGAACATTCTTCTCATCATCATCATCATCATCATCCTCCTTCCTGCCATCGCTCACACCATCAGGCAGGTGCGTCTCAACAGGTGTACACCGGGTGTAAAGGTGAGGGTTTCTTACAAGCCCCGAGAAAGACCACAAAGACCACGTCCAGGTTTAGACCTTTAAACGACCAGGTGCTGAGCGACAACATGCTAATGCTAAAGCGACAAAGACGGGGATATTAGGTTAGGTTAGGTAGAACTAACTTTAGAACTTAATTTTTTTTTTTTTTCATATTAGCCAAAGCAATACAGCAATTTTTCATAAAAAATAAATACAAATAAAATAAGAACAAAGAGAAATGAAGAGAAAGAACAAGATGATACAATCTAGTGTCTAAATAAAAAGATAAAGAACATAGATCAAAGAAAAATAACAAAGACTAACTACTAACTAAATTGTTTGTATTGTGTGTATTTAAATTGTTTGTATTGTGTGGCTCGGGTGCCAAATGAGGCCCTTTCGACAGCCCATGATGGCCTACACACGTTTAAAAAAACAGGATTTTTAATTTTAAAAAAAGTATTTTTAATAAAAAAAAGTATTTTTAATTATTTTCATGTTTGTTTAAGTTTTGACTGATGAATATATGTTTTTTTTTTAGGTCAAATTATAGTCAATATTTATATGAATATGTATGATAAGGAGAGAGTATACATGAAATATTTGGGTATTTTTACTGAAAATGTAATTGATTAGTTAAAACATATTTTCAAGGTAGTTAAAGAGTAATAACGTCATCATTACATAAACTATGATGATTCACTTTATAATTAATGGGAAACTTTCAATTAAAACAGGTTTTCTCTACAACACACTAAAAACAACTTATTATTCTAATGGTATTTAAATACTTTGCGTAAATGGGTATTTTAAGCTTTTTTTTTCTCAGTATTTTAATAATATAAGCAGTTGTTTCTCCCTTAATTGAGTCTCAAATATTATCTTTATTTATTATTAGTTTGTCACAAGAATAGCTCTTTAATCAGCTTATACACATTTTATCCAAAACGATATATTTTTATATTTGTATTTAGTGAGTTACACGTATAATTTAAATTTTCAGAAACCAGATCTCCTTCAGAAAATTAGTTCACAGCAGACGATGGAAGGCACAGAAAAAGTGCAAACTCAAAAAAGTGCAAAGGATGACAAAGTGCAAATATAAAAAACATAGATCAAAGAAAAGAAAGTAATAGCGACAAGTTCTATTCATCGTCTCGTATGAATATAATAAAGAATAATTGATCCGTTGATCAAAATGACATAATAAAGCCGAACCTAAAACCTAAATAGAGTTCAGAACAAAAACAAATCAATCATTATATTTGTATTTATTCTGTGAGTTTCACTTGTGTTTATGTATTGCATTTAAAAATAATGAAATGCCTAATATTATGACATTAAAAATGTCATAATTTAATTGAAAATACAGCAAAAACCTTTAAACAAAAATAAAAAAACATTAAAATGTCTTGAAATATAACCAGGAAAAAAAAATGGCACCAATGGAGTTGAAAATAAAAGTTTCTTAAACAAATAGAAATGATCAATTAAATAGTTTAATATCAATGATGTGATACATAAAAAAATAAAACTAATGTCGTTAATTCATTATTGAGGCTGTTTCCTGGGTCTGCCCCTGGACATCCTCCCACTGTGTCAAAGTCTTGCTAAAAAGAGTCACAAAAGTGCAAAAACTCTCTTATTAAAGGGTTGAAAAAAGGGATGAAAAAAGGAGAAAAGACGCCCAAAGGAATTTAATTATACATATTTAGGGGTGGGGGGGGGTTGTCAGTCAGCGCCTACACAAATCAAACACACGTCTAGGTTGTGTTTACGACAACACGGCAGACTCACACACGTGTGTTTGTGTGGTGCTGTCAGAGCAGTGATGATGAGCGATGGTTGTTACCATGACGTCCATCTGTTACTGCACTGAGAGGATGCTGCGTGTAACGAGGACTGACATCACACGCATGTGAACACGGGTCTGAACACGGGTCTGAACACGGGTCTGAACACGGAGGCGCCGCTGCTGCCAAACACTGTCGCACCGAAGTCACTGACGCCACAGAACTTTAGTCGTTTTTGGTGTTTGTTTTGATGAAGAGGTTCTTAATGTGGGAATGAAAACACAAACGTATTGAGAAAGATGGAATAAAAGTGAGACCAGAGAAGGTTGATTTAAACTTTTCTATTCAGTGACAAACTAAATATAATTTGTAATCTAGGAAACATTTTTGACACGTTGTCTCTACTTTGATATAAACCTTGTTATATTTTATACTTTTATTGTAAGCATCCTTCGTTTTTTAGAAAATAATAGGGATGACAAGAATAACAATGATGATGATGATGATAGTGATGATGATGATGAAGATGAAGATGATAGTGATGATGATGATGAAGATGATAGTGATGATGATGATGACGATGATAGGGATGATGATGATGAAGATGAAGATGATACGGATGATGATGATGATAGTGATGATGATGATGAAGATGATAGGGATGATGATGATGACGATGAAGATGATAGGGATGATGATGATGACAATGATAGGGATGATGATGATGATGATAGTGATGATGATGATGATGATGAAGATGATAGTGATGATGATGATGATGATGAAGATGATAGGGATGATGATGATGACGATGAAGATGATAGGGGTGATGATGATAACAATGATAGGGATGATGATGATGATGAAGATGATAGTGATGATGATGATGATGATGAAGATGATAGTGATGATGATGATGAAGATGATAGGGATGATGATGATGATGATAGTGATGATGATGATGATGACGATGATAGGGATGATGATGATGATGAAGATGATAGTGATGATGATGATGACGATGATAGGGATGATGAAGATGATAGTGATGATGATGATGAAGATGAAGATGATGTTGAAGATGAAGATGATGATAATGATGACAGTGATGATGATGATGATGTTGAAGATGATGATGATGATGAAGATGATGTTGAAGATGAAGATGATAATGATGTTGAAGATGAAGATGATAATAATGATGACAGTGATGATGATGTTGATGTTGTTGAAGATGAAGATGATAATAATGATGACAGTGATGATGATGTTGATGTTGTTGAAGATGATGATGATGATGATGAAGATGACAGTGATGATGATGTTGAAGATGATGATGTTGATGACAGTGATGATGATGAAGATGACAGTGATGATGATGATGATGTTGTTGAAGATGATGAAGATGATGATGATGATGATGAAGATGACAGTGATGATGATGATGATGATGTTGAAGATGATGATAATGATGTTGAAGATGAAGATGATAATAATGATGACAGTGATGATGATGATGATGATGTTGAAGATGATGATGATGATGAAGATGATGTTGAAGATGAAGATGATAATGATGTTGAAGATGAAGATGATAATAATGATGACAGTGATGATGATGTTGATGTTGTTGAAGATGATGATGATGATGATGAAGATGACAGTGATGATGATGTTGAAGATGATGATGTTGATGACAGTGATGATGATGAAGATGACAGTGATGATGATGATGATGTTGTTGAAGATGATGAAGATGATGATGATGATGATGAAGATGACAGTGATGATGATGATGATGATGATGTTGAAGATGAAGATGATGATGATGATGTTGAAGATGATGATGTTGAAGATGATGATGATGATGATGATGATGAAGATGACAGTGATGATGATGATGATGATGTTGAAGATGAAGATGATGATGATGATGTTGAAGATGATGATGTTGAAGATGAAGATGATGATGATGATGTTGAAGATGATGATGTTGAAGATGATGATGATGAATATGACGACAGTTATAATGATGATGATGATGATGATGTTGAAGATAAAGATGATGATGATGATGATGATGTTGAAGATGATGATGTTGAAGATGAAGATGATGATGATGAATATGATGACAGTTATAATGATGATGATTATATATATATATATATATATATATATATATATGAAATAATGTTAAGATCTTATAAAACAACAAGAACAAATAAATCATCAAACATTGTGGAAAACATACTGTATTCGCTTAAGACCTTGGCTCCTGCAAGGGTCTGAGTGAGGTTATCTGCCGACTGTGATGAAGAACATGTGAGCGTTACATGATGAGAGCAAATATTTGTGTTTATTATGGTATAATTCTAGATAAACACAGTCATGACTGACGTTCATGTTCAGTTTGACGTGTTTCTTCCATTTCCAGAATCAAACCGGTCAGCATCTCCATGAGTCATCATGCGTGTACTTGGAAGTAAAAGTATGTGCACTTTAGGACGTCATTTATTAAAGTACTAGCTTCGTCTTCCTGGAAACTCTTGAGATGAAAATTGGATTCAATAACACTTTGATGAACGTGAGTTTCTCTGGAACTTAAAGAGAAAAGAACAAACGTGGAGCAAAGATGGAAAGATGGAGCCAGAAAACTGATGTAGCGACAGATTAAACTGTTGAAGTATCGTGATTCTGTATTAACAAGTATATATGTGTAGTATTGTCAAGTACTTGACTCTGGTGTTGTAGTATTTACAGACCACATGACTCTTGACGAAGTTGTAACTGCTTTCATTTGTTTTCAAACTAAAATATGTCCAAACATCAGCTTTAGAAGCTGCTGGACTCACTGTATCCTCTCGTCCTCAGTCATACCCACTATCTTGGACCAAAATCACAAAAAAACTAAAAATGATATTCATAAAAATATTATATACTTGGAAACCGCAAAAATTATGATTTTTATATGAACATCATTTTTTTGAGTAAAATCGAAACAACAAAAAAAACATAAAAGAAAAGAAAAATATATTGACGAAAAAAAAGAAATAACCGATAAAAAAACCCAACAAATAGTCATGAAAAAACATAAAAAACATAAAATTATGTTCTTGGAAAAAATCTCTTCAAATAAAAATAATTATATTCATGAAAAACAAAAGAAAAACATTAACAGGAAAAAGAATGTTCGCAAAAAGACATCAAAACAAAAAATATATATTTATGGAGAAAAAAATATATATATATTCTGTTTACAAAAAAACCTCAGCAAAACAACAAAAATTCTGTTCTCGAAAAAATTACATAAAAATAGCAAAATATTATATTCACAAAAAAAACTCACCAAAACAACAAAAATTCTGTTCTCGAAAAAATTACATAAAAATAGCAAAATATTATATTCACAAAACCTCAACAAAACAAAAAAAACATTTGCAAGAAGAAAATATATATATCTGTAGTTTGGTTGAGGTGTAAAATGAAATATTGAGATGATATCAAGTGTAAAGTCAAGTCTTCCATTAACACTCACAGCATCTAATCAATCAAACATGAGTTGAAGGTTCAACTCCAGCAGCACCTCTTGCTCAAGAGCCCCCCCCCCCCACATCCAGATGTGTTTGGGACGAAGGGAAGAGTCGGACCTTCAGCGAGTCCTGGCAGAGACAAACGATGGCGAGGCCCGGAGACGGAGCTACCAGTGGCCGACCAGCTGTTTCACCTCGGCGGCGGCGGCAGCAATGCCTCGTGGGTAATAGAGCTCTTAACCAATTACAATCTAGGGAAATTAAAAACACCGTCCCTCCAGAGCTGCTAATCTCCTTCTCCATCACTTCCTGCTGCAGCTGCTCAACATCACCTGAGCTGCCGACACACACGCACACACACACATGCACACACACACACACACATTTGCACGCAACACACACCTTGGACTCCGCGAGTCCATTTATCAAGGCTAAGTTCTGGTCACCTGGGGATGATTATGGAGATCCGAGCTAATAGCGTTCCCATTCTTCTCCTCTCAACATGCTCCCACCTCTCCCTCCATCCCTGTGGTCTTTTCTTCTTCTCCCTCCATCTTCTCTCCCTCCATCTGCCTCCACTCGTTTGCTCATGTTTCAGCGAACAACGGCTCATGAGTCGGACAGGTGATCCAGCAGCACACCTGGAGCTCCTCAAGTACCGCTTGAACATTCTTCTACGTCTGTCTTTGTGCTACATTCTCACAGTATTCATTTGGGGCAAATTTTACGTAGTCCATTGCAAAATCACATTGTTGCTCTGCCAGTATTATTTTGGGGTACATTTTTGGTCAATTTGTAACCAAACTTATCAGTGTTTTGTTCTGCAAGTATTAGTTTGTGCAACTTTATCGCTTTACAACTCATACTTGTTTCTTTTATTCTGGCAGTTTTTATTCGGGGAGAAATTCTGTCCATTTCAACAGAACTTGTGTGTTTTGTTTAGGCAGTATTCATTCGGGGAAATATTTTGGTCCATTTCAACATCATTTGTGTCTGTTTTGATCTTCCAGTATTCATTTGGGACAAATATATATTTGTCCATCTCAACATAAGTTATCCATGTTTTGTTTTACCAGTATTATTTTGTAGCACATATTTGTCCATTGCAGCAGAAGTTATGTGTTTTGTTCTGCAATTATTATTTTGTGGCAAATGTTTATTCATCCATTGCATATAATTAACAGTATATGTTTTTATTCTGCAAGTATTACTCTGTGGAAAATATTTCCTCCATTGCAACAGAAGTTATTGGTTTTGTTCTGCCACTATTATTTTGTGGCAAATATTTATTCATCCATTGCAACAAAACCTACAATATAGGTGTATATTCTGCAAGAATTTTTTTTGTTGAAAATATTTATTCGTCCATTATAACTGAAGTTATCTGTGTTTTGTTCTGTGGGTAATATTTTGTGGCAAATATATATCCGTGCACTGAAACATAACTTACACTATATATGTATACTCTGCAAGTATTACTTTGTGTAAAATATTTCTTCCATTGCAACAGACGTTATCCGTTTTGTTCTGCCAGTATTATTTTGTGGCAAATATTTATTCATACATTGCAGCAAAATTTACAGTATACGTGTATATTCTGCCAGTAATATTTCGTGGCAAATACTATTTCTTCCATTATAACCAAACTTATCCTTGTTTTGTTCTGCAAGTAATATTTTGTGACAAATATCTATTCGTCCACTTCAACAGAACTTACACTTATAAATGTGTATATTCTGCAAGTATTATTTTGTGGCAAACGTTTTCCTTGAATCCGAACTCTAGTGTTTAGTCCTTCCAGTTTCATTTTGGGGCTTAATTAACTGTGAAAAATGATTGTTTTTTGTTGTTTTTTTTCAAGTTTCCACCGACAAGTGTGGTTTGACTCGTTCTACTCGTGGGTTGGACGAGTGAGTTATAAAGTTGGACGACAACATTAACGCGTTCATTGAACTCATTCAAAAGGTGAACAAACAGCGACTCCTGAGACGACGGCACAATATGTCCTCCAGTGTTTTCCGCTCTAACTCGCTCCATCCATCCACCTCGTGGTTTTTCTTTTTTCCCTTCACTCCCGCCGAGGCTCCATTTTTTGTCTTCACCTCCGTCTCCTCGCACTCTCCCTCCATCCCTCCTGTGGCTCTGCAGCACAGTTGTGCTCCAGACCAACCATCTGCTGCACTTTATTAATGACTGACCCTACATGGCCCAGACGTCGCCCAGCTTCCAGCGCTCACCGTGTGTGTGCGAGTGTGTGTGTGTGTGTGTGTGTGTGTGTGTGCAGGTGCAGGCTGATGCAATGTCTGAGCATCTCCTGACATTAAGACGGGTGTTAACTAAACAACTCCATCTGAAATACCTGAGCAGATAAAGTGGGTTTAAGTGTCGTTTATCTCACTTTATAAACGACAGATCGACATGTGAAAGTATTTGTGAAATATAGGAAACGTTGCTATTGGTTTTCATCGCGTAGACACTTTAAGGAGATGAGGATCAGCTCCTCCAAGTCAAGAAAATAGATCTTACTTTTGCTACTTTAAGTCTTGGGTTTATAAGTATCGAATAATATTAACTAAAATGAACAAAATTAAAAAAAATAAATAAAAAATGAAACAGAAAATCTTGCTTTTTTGTCGTCTGTGTATTTCAGAATTGGTGCAATTATGCTAACACATATCGCTAACCATAGAATAAAGTCACTTTCCGACTCACTTTCTAACTCTATTAACAGCTCACCCTTCGTCACACTCCCCATCAGTGAACTCATCCCTGCAGCTGCCCAATCCAGTCATGTGAAAACTTTGTTTATTTTTAGTATTGAAAATATAATGCTACTGCTTACAGTACCTTGTAGCAGAAATCAAACCTTACGAATAACAATCTTGAAAAACATCCGGCAACTAGTTTTAAGTTATTTATTTACAAAAAAATTAAAATGATATCAAAATGAAGCAGAAAATGTTTCTTTTTTTGTTGTGGTCTGTGTATTTCAGAATTGGTGCAATTATGCTAACATGTATCGCTAACCATAGAATAAAGTCGCTTTCCGACTCAGTTTCTAACTCTTTTGACAGCTCACCCTTCGTCACACTCCCTCTCAGTGAACTCATCCCTGCAGCTGCCCAATCCAGTCATGTGAAACCCTTTTTTTTGCTTTAAGTATTAGAAAATATAATGCTACTGCTAATTCTACCTTGTAGCTGGAAATCAAATCTTTACGAATAACCACCTCAAAAAACAACCTGCGACTCGTGTTGCGTTTTTTTATTCACGAAAATTAAATCTAAATCAAAACGAAGCAAAAAAATGTTATTTTTTTTGGTCGGTGTATTTCAGAATTGGTGCAATAATGCTAACATGTACCGCCAACCATGAGATGGAGTCGCTTTCCTACTCACTTCCTAAGTAAATGAGAAGCTTGAACACGGCTCTGCTTTCGTCACACTCCCTCTCAGTGAACTCATCCCCGCAGCTGCCCAATCCAGTCATGTGAAAACTTGTTAAAAATTAAAATGCTTTTTCTAATGTTACCTTGTAGCTTGAATCTTTAAGAATAACTATTTCAAAAATCAACCTGCAACTTGTGTTTCGATTTTTATTTACAAAAATAAAATCATAAATTGGAAAAATTTGCCTTTTTAAAAAAAACAAAAACTTTTGGATCTGAAGGTTGGAGGAGTTATTTTGAAAGCTTATATCTAATGCTAACCTGATTCCTTTTTATCATTTAATTGCCTCTCTAGAGCCACGCGACTCAAGATGCTAACCGCTAACCGCTAGCTCCAGATCGCTGCTAGAACACGTGACGTTCATCAAAGCGCCGCCTCTGGAAGGAGGTTGGAGACTCGCAGCCTCCGACAATAACAGGCCGGAGAGACGGCAGGAGGAAAAAAAAAGAAAGATAAGAAGCGAGGATGTCTGGGGATTGATCCTCTAAGACACTCACTCGGAGGTTCCTCCTCCTCCGAGGACGCAGGAAAGAGAATGACTTATGAAGATGCTGCACTTGAAAGAGACGTGTCAACACTTTGATGGTAAAGAGCGAGCGCCGCTTAAAACGCCAGGAAACTTTGAACGTATGGGAAGGAAGTGACGGACGAGGTCAGCGCCGGGGAAAGAAGGGAGGTCAGAGGAAAACAAGAGTGTGAGACGCTGAATATTTCATCATGTGGGTCGAGGTTTGAGCACATGTTGAGAGAAGCATCCAAGAAAAATGGAGAGACGGTGGATACGAGTGGGTTTTACAGTAAATCAGTGTCATCACGATATTGAATTTTTCATTTAACGTCTTAAAATGTCCAAACTTTGCATTTGCTCATTTAATTTATTTTGTAATTTTAGAAAATAAATCAATTATTTCTTAACTAAAAACTCAACTCAAAATAAATTAATTGATTTTACACAGAGTTTGATATTCTATGTACAAACGTTTAAAAAAAATACATTTTCTAATACCATTTATTTTCTAATTTGTAGCCTTTTAAATACAATGTGAAAAATGTTGCTATAATAGTGAGACCAGACAAATGGCTGCTTCGGAGTCGGCCATGTTGCATCTACGTCGTCACGTGATCGTGTGCACGTCACGTGATTGCTTGAAAAGTTCAAACTAGCTCAGTTCTCTTTGTCAACAACTCAACAATTTATTTTGAATTTAAAAGAGTACGAGTTGGAAAAAAAATGTAAATTAAAAATCGAATTTTCAAAATAAATTAATTCATTTTACACAGAGTTTGATATTCTATGTACAAATATATAGAAAAAAATTATTCTGAAAGCAGTATTTTATATATATATATCTATATATATATCTATATATAGATATATATACTATCATTTTGTATTCAATTATTAAAAAGAACATTGAATACATATATATCATAATTTTCTTTTTCAATAATACCATTGTATGAAATGTTTTATATTGAATTAAAAAAAATATGAATGAAAAAATAGTGAATTCAGAAGAGAGAGAGAGAGAGAGAGAGAGAGAAAGAGAAAGAGAGAGAAAAATAGAAAGAGAGAGAGAAAGAGAAAGAGAAAGAGAGAGAGAAAGAGAAAGAGAAAGAGAGAGAGAAAAAGAGAAAGAGAGAGAGAAAGAGAAAGAGAGAGAGAGAGGAAGAGAAAGAAAGAGAGAGAAAAAGAGAAAGAGAGGAAGAGAAAGAGAAAGAGAGAGAGAGAGAAAAAGAGAAAGAGAGAAAGAGAGAGAGAGAGAGAGAGAGAGAGAGAGAGAGAAAGAGAGAGAGAGAGAGAGAGAGAGAGAGAAAGAGAGAGAGAGAGAGAGTAACCTGTGAAAGTCTCGAGCACTAGAGTAGACAAACTTATATAACGTAAATATTTACAATGTAAATATGTATTAAATGCAAAAAACAACTATATTTCATTGAATATTCGTTAAAGGGTAAAATACAATTTAAGTAGTTTTCTTTAATGCATTCAATTACTTTATAGTATAAGATAATTTTTTTTTAATGTTGGAAATATTAGCAATTAATATAAATAAATACATAAAATGCATTATTATTGCAATTTATTTTAGATATATGTAAATAAAATACATCATAATATTTAAAATAAATGTCTCTTACTTATATAGCGCTTTTCTATGCATATTAAACAATAAGAAACAATACAATTTTGTTAAAGATTCTCAACTTATCTCTTGATATTTGAGGATAAAAACCATAATTAAGGTCAAAAGTAATTTAAGTCTCTAAATATAGATTTTTTTCAAGCGGTTTATCATTAAACAAATGTATAATAATTATAATTTAAAGTACATTTAACTTAATTTCATCAAACAAAACGTCATTTTAACACGTCGGACATTTTCATTTAAACTCCACGAGTCGAAGAAACGAAATCCAACGTTTGATTGACAGGCGTCTCATCATGTCGTCCATATGAACAATCCTCTCTCTAAACGGGCGCAGGTATCCTCTCGAGCACAGCTTGATCCGAGTCATTACCCGGCGACACTTTCAAAGCTTTCAAGGATTATCATCAGCGGAGTTTCAAACCCGACATAACTGGAGCAGTCGATGACGAGAGGTTGACGCCTGTCAATCAACTCCACACTTCAATCCCTTTCAACAGCCGGGATTCAAACCCTTCACTCTGAAACTAAAAGGTTCCTGGGACTCACCACGTGGGCCGGGACCTGCTCCATCTTGGCGGCCGGGGTCCCGGGCCGAGGGTAGAACTGGTTGATGAAGAGACTGGGGAACTTGTAGAGCTTCACCAGCTCCAGCGTCTCCTGGAAGTCGGCGTCCGTCTCTCCGGGGAAACCACAGATGATGTCGGTGGCGATGGTCACGCCTGGAACCCTGGAGCAGAACAAGGTTTTTTTTAGCAGAGAAGTACTAAGTACTACTGGACGGATACATGAACAAACATCCCTTCTTTTGTCAACAAAAACACAATAGACTTCCTTCTTGTTTTGTCGGACATTTTTAATTGTTGGAAAACAATCCGACGTGGAAACTATAAGGATTTGAAAGTAACTTGTTGGTGGAAAAACTCAAACATTATGAAGTATTTGGAAGTTTATAATATATATACAAGTTTGTTTTAAACTAACGAGTTTTGAAATTAGTGACGTCAAATATATATATATATATATATATATATATATAAATGCAAAAATACCTTAGGTTACAACATGTTACATGGACGACACATTCAATATATTTTTTTAATTATCAATTTTTTTATTTTTTTTTCTGAATATGAATTGAATAAAAACTATAAAAAAAACAATGATAATCTTTTTTTTTAAAGAATCATCTTTTATATATGAATTAATTTACTTCTCTTCAATACTCAGGAAAATATTTGAGACTCGATACCATACCAAGAATAATTCATAAACAACCTCTGATACAACATGTTATGATTAACAGCATATTTATTTTCTAAACATTTATTAAATAAAATTATATAAAAGAATATAAATCCTTTTTTTTTCTTTTTAATAATTAGTATTTTTATACAAATAAAATATATAATGAACAATATATAAATGTTCATGTTTACATTAAATCTAAAATATCAAACATTGACACGTACAGAAAATATACAAATGTGTGTTAATTCAATATTTTTTTGTATTTATCATCGTACTTACCGTTTTTTTAAATTAATAATTAAGAATAGTTAGTTACAGTATTTATTGTTGACTGATGCAATTTTTTTATTTTTTTATTTTGACAATGAAATTAAATTACAACAAACTATTAGGATAAGTATTAAAATGACTAATAAATACTAGTCCAACTAAAAAAACAACAATAAATAAACAAAAATAAAAAAGTATTTTCTTGATTGGCAGTAACAGTGATCGATCCACTGACCCGACACGACCACTCGGTCAATGAAGTCCAGAGAAAAAAAAGAATGAATCCACGTCTAAAGGACACGTTTGTTCCCCACAGACTCATCCGGCCAATCACAAGCTGATTAGCGGCTCCGCTGCCGATTGTTCACTATTGATCATCGATCGACGGCTCATTGGATTAATCGCAGGAGGAGAGACGGACGATCGCTTCTACGTATTTGGTTTGTATCGACAGACACCGCGAGGATCTGAGAGAAAAAAAGTTCTGACGCAGGTGGAGGTCCCTGAACGCATCACCGCTGATGGTCAATTAAGAAAAGGGGAATAAATAAGGTGGGAAGTGACGGTTCGTGACGAGTCTCGACGGCTCGGGTTCTAGCGTTCGAAGAGTCTCTTCCCTCCATTAGCGAGTGCCGTCGATACACCAACAATCGGAAATCATTTTCTGCACGAGCGAGACATCGATCACATGCTTCACGTCAGAACGTCACATGACACCGAGGATCGGTTCGTCTCCTTTTAAATATATAAAACTACACTTAAGTCATCGTTCTGAGGCGTGTTCCCTTCATCATGTCATGTTTTTCACCATAAACCATCGAAATATCATCAAATCACAACATAAAAGAAACAATATTTAAGTTTATATGAGGTTGATGGTATTTTAAATGTTATTTTGTGGCTTAGATTAAATACATGTTTGACAATAATAATGGATAAATAACATCTTGGTCTGCACTTTGAGTGTTTTATTTATTTATTTTATTGTGTTAAATTGGGATGAAAGTTACAAAAAATAAATAAGCTTATTATTCTATATTATATAAATAAAAAAATATTTTAGCAATAATTCTAACTATGTATTAAATAGAAAAAAATAAAAATAAGGAAATCATTTTAAACCCAAGATAGAATCTTCAAAAGGCTAAAATCAATGATTTTTTTAATGTAATGTGTAAATAAAAATAATATTAGAACTAATAATTGTTATATTGTTGTTTATATTTACATTAAATACATTACAAAAATATATATTTCCATCAATTATTTGCTTTATTGTGTTGAAGCAGGATTTATTCATTATCTGTACATTAAATGTTTCTAACTTACAAATTACATAAAAACTATGAAAAATAAAACTTGAAAATAATAAATGCACGATATTCATCTACAACGAGCTTAAAATGAATTATTCTTGGTTTACAAGTTTACGGTTGATGCTAATGGTTGATGCTAACTGTTCATGTCAACTGTCAATGGCAACTGTTCATGCTAACTGTTGATGCTAACTGTTGATGCTAAGGGTCAACACTAATGGTTGATGCTAACTGTTCATGCCAACTGTCAATGGCAACTGTTCATGCTAACTGTTGATGCTAACTGTTGATGCTAAGGGTCAACACTAATGGTTGATGCTAACTGTTCATGCCAACTGTCAATGGCAACTGTTCATGCTAACTGTTGATGCTAAGGGTCAACACTATCGGTTGATGCTAACTGTCCTTGCCAACTGTCCATGCTAACTGTCCATAGAAACTGTCCAAGCTAACTGTTGATGCTAACGGTCCATCCTAATGGTCAATGCTTAGGGTCCATGCTAAGGGTCAACACTACAGGTTGATGCTAACTGTCCATGCTAACTATCCAAAGAAATTGTCCAAGCTAACTTTCCATGCTAAATGTCCATGCTAAATGTCCATGCTTACGCTCGATGCTAACTATCCTAACTGTCGATGCCATATTCCAATCATCTAATGTGGCTCCTCTAAAAAAGTTTGAACACCCCCGAGGTAGCTAAACGCTAATGTTAGCATTCAGCCTTTGAAATGAGGAATACGTTTTTTAATAAATAATTCTCTTTTGATGAAGAAAACATGTTTTGATGTGAACTGAACAAAATAAAAGACATTCAGCTCAAATGTTGTTGAAATTAGTGCACTTTTATAACCACAAGGACACATTGATGAAGTGCTATTGAATTAATAACATCATTTTAGCATAAATAACTTTTCTTTTATGATTGTATTCAAGTGTTTACTCTGAGGCTGATGCTAAACTCATACTAATGTATTTTATTTTTTTAATTATTAAAACTATTGTGCAGCAGGAAACATGGACAAAGACGCCGTAAAGAGCTTCACGATGGACAACATACACACACACATGTAATCACATTAACTTCCTGCATCTGCAGCCCCGTGATAACCTTCGACCTATTGATGAGCCGCCATCGGCTGCCGGTCATTAATATTAAGCGAGGGCCTGAAGGCGCCGCCATCCTTGACCTCCGCGCTCCACGAGCACAAAACAATACATGAGATCATCGACACCAAACTATAGGAAAGTTGATCCTACACTTGTGTTTGTGACGTTTTGTGATTCTCAGGAAGGAAATTAAAACGAAAGAAAATAAATGTTTTGACGTCTTGAAGGTGGCAGTAAAAGAATAAAGATTTAAAGGTTTCATGAGTGTAATGGAGGTGAGCAGCAGGACGAGCGTTTGTTTTCTTTCTCTTCTGCTCCACAGAGATAAACGCTGGATTATACTCTCACAGAACTGGCTTAATCCCAGTTTGGGAACCAGGTGAGCACATGAATGGTTTCTCTTTTCTCTCCTCTCGACGGAGGTTAATGGATGACTCGGCATTGTGTGTCGATCTGTCGACATGTTTTGACGCTTTTGATGGCCTGTCAATCATTCCAGGGCGGGAGTCACGACATTATATACTGTGAGTTTTAAGAAACCGTCAAGCCAAAAAAAACCCAACAGAAACTAAGAAAAGAAAAAGAAAATTGTCTTCACAATTTGCGTTTAAAGTACATTTTAGTTGTAATAATAATAATAATTTAAAAAAAAATTATTCAAAAATGAATTATCAAGTTGTTTTACAGAATTATGGGTAAATCATGAGTTGATATTTTTGGTCGACAGAATAAAAAATATACGATAAGGAAAAATATATTTTTTTAAAGAATAAAATTCCACATGTTTGACTGTCAATAGGATTAAGACTCAACTTTAATACGAGTGTATTTATGTCATGACATATTTTTTATAACTTATGTTTAAGTTATATTCTCAAAATATAGTATAAATATCTTAAGATTTTTCAAAGAACTACAAAACCTGAGGTTATTTTTTCAGGGACGGGGAAAAAAAACATTAGGAAAACACGTATATATATTTAAATATTTGGCAGTCAATAGAGTTATAAAAACAACTGTTATATGAGAGTATTTATGTCATTACACTTCGATTACAAATTATTTTCTTTTATATACATTTAAGTAAAATTCTAAAAAAATAAAACATAAATATATATATATATTTAACTAAATATATTAAACCAACACAACTTAATATTAAGCGTATAACATTTTTCTTTTATATTTTTGTTATTTTATATTTTAGGTAAATTCTTAAATGTATCTGAAGATGTTTCATAGAATTTTGGGCAAATCATGAGTTCAAATTTTGTTTGACAATTTTTTTTTAAATACCACAAGACAAAAAAAAAAAATCAAGAATATCATTCAACAAATATTTGAGTATTTATGCCATGAAAAGATCTTTGATCACAAATTATGTTTTAAAGAATTATGGGCGAAAATTGAGGAGAAATGTTTGCCGAAAGAAAAACAACTGTAAGGAGAAAGTTTTAATACAAAACAGTAAATTAACAAAATCCTCAAATAGAAATAGAAAATGTTGATACATTTTAATCTAATAATATTTGTATTTTATTTTAAAAAATGACAAGAAGGGCTAAGAGTCAATTTTTTTTCAAATCCCTTCCCAGGTGTCTTGACGTCCACCTCAGGGATAATCTCTGGATCAAGTCGACGGATTAACGTTCCTACTGTCCAGGACTTGATCAAGGTCACCTGGTCAACTTCCTTAAGAGCTTTCCAGGCACTCCAGGCCGGATGGAAGCATCAGATGCTGGGATTATGTTGTTTATCCAGCGGGAAGTGGACGGAATAACACGGGAACGTTGGCTTCAAGTGAGTGACGATGATGAAGTGAGAAGGTCTTGAAGAAGATCTCACTGACTTGTAGCTGAGAGTCTTTTGAAAAACCTCTTATTCTGTTTACAAATCCAACACAATCCTGATCATCCATCTGCTCCAACACACGTTATTGATCCCATGGAAACAGTTGCTGGAAAACTTTTCTCTTGACATCAACAAAACTCTCTTTGACAGATTTTTATTTCACCTGAGTTTGACTCCAGCTACACATGGTATTGACTGGTTTAGTTATAATGTTTAACATAGTTATTATTCTACATTATTAATAACTTCACCTTCAATAACAAAATATATTAAATAATTCTACTCTTATAAGTCACTTTGATTAAAAAAACAAAAATCCCACATTTTACGTTAAATGTAATGTTATAAGATCAAAGGTAAAATAAATGATGTATAAAAAATATATAGTTATGAATCCGGTTTCATGAAAATAAGCATTAAAACTTTTAGAGAATCAGGGGCATCGTTTAAAGTTTAAACATTAAAAAAGTTTTAATTGAAATTTTAAATTTTGACATTTTTCAAAATTTCGATTTTCGTACTGTGAGGAACTTAACAGGTTTTTGGCAAAAGAAAGACTTGAAAGTTAGCATGTATTGTTAGCATGGACAGTTACCATGGATTGTTAGCATGGAGAGTTAGCATGGAGAGTTAGCATGGAGAGTTGCCATGCATTGTTAGCATGGACAGTTGCCATGTATTGTTAGCATGGACAGTTGCCATGTATTGTGAGCATGGACAGTTAGCATGGACAGTTGTCATGTATTGTTAGCATGGACAGTTGCCATGTATTGTTAGCATGGACAGTTGCCATGTATTGTGAGCATGGACAGTTAGCATGGACAGTTAGCATGGACAGTTGTCATGTATTGTTAGCATGGGCAGTTGCCATGTATTGTTAGCATGGACAGTTATCATGGACTGTTAGCAAGGATAGTTGGCATGGACTGTTACGATAGATTGTTAGCATAAACAGTTAGCATTGACAGTTAGCATGAACAGTGTTTTTCTTTTTACATCAGAGTGTGTGTGAAAGACTAGGAATGTTGTTTTAATTTGAGCACGATATCAATATAATGAAAAATAAAAAATAAAACACACGTTTGTATCTTGTGCTCAACTTAATAAATGTTTCTAATGGTTTATAAATGTTCAGAAATGTCTGCTTTAATGACATCATTATGAACTAATAAGATACAAATCTTAATATCACTTCCCAACATTCAAAGTGGTGACGGGAACAGGTGTGATGAAGGAAGTGGATCACAGTCCGACTCCATCTGCTTCACCAGGACGAATGGAAAAAAGTCTTCGGCACAAATTATTATCCGCTTTGTTTGCTCAAGAGTTTCCATAAACCCTCATCATCATATATTCAAAGTATGTTGTTTGCACAACACATGCCTGCGAGACGTCCCCGAGATAAGATTAAATAGCAGAGCGCTGGGAGACGAGTGATGGAAGAAGATGAACGTGAGGACGGAGGTGTGGAAGACGACAGGAGGAGGAGAGGGAAGGAACAATCTGGCAAGATAAATATTTACCTATTCATCTGAAAAGAGAGTGTGCCACCCATCTGTGCTGCTGCGTGTGTGTGTGTGTGTGTGTGTGTGTGTGTGTGTGTGTGTGTGTGTGTGTGTGTGTGTGTGTGTGTTGGTTTTGGTGAATTACGGGGCTTTTGTACCAGTTTTTTTACCGACGCTCTGGGGACCTAGGTGAATTAGGGGGACCTACCCGAAGTCCCCGTAATTCAAACAACATATTCTTGCTCAGGAGGCTCTAAACTATCATCCCTCTCTTTTTTAGAGCAAGACCTTATTATTCACCTCACCTGTTTTTCTGTGTATTTTGTGTATAACACAGTGGCCACTCTGTACAATCGTGGAACTGCACTTTCATACACAATTATACACAATTGCGCCTTTTCTGAGCAAAAAAACGGTCTCTTCTCTGATTGGCTCGTTTAAAAAAGGGGGCGTGGCTTTGATAATAGTGGGGACCTGACACACACACACAATTTGTGGGATTTATAGGGACCTCAACAAACTGTGACTCGGATTTTCTTGCTTAAGATCTGGAGACTTTAACCTGATCAGATAAAAATGAGTTCAGTCATTACTTTTACTTTGTTTTAGTGAATTCACTGCTAATTTAAATATGTACAACAATCTCAATAATAGTTTTTATTAATTTATTAAATTATATTATAATATTTTACAATACCAACATTTTTTGAAAATATTAAATGACACGACTATAAGTTAAATATACATAATTAGTCATTTTACATCTTTGGTATGTTTTGTATCAGTTTGAATAAATAAACAACAGTCAATATTTTTATTAATTCATAATAATGTGTAATTATTCAGATGATTATTATTTATTTTATTTTTTTCCAAATGAAGATCTGATGCATGAACGACTTAAAAAACGAGATGAGTCAGACGAGTGCAGTCACCGACCCGTGAGGTCAAAAAGGTCAACTTGGAATGAAAAACTTCTCCTTTTTATCTGTCTCTACATTTATCATTTCATCTTGTCCTGCTATCATCTGTAAGTAAGTAAGTAATTTTTATTTATATATTTCTTTTCCAGACCAGGGTCACAAAGAACTTAAACAAACAAAACAATATTCAATAAAGTATATACTTTAAAGGTCAAGATAATACTGATAACACAACAGGAGTTCCAGAAAATCAAGGAAAAGCCTGAACAAATAAAAAGGTCTTAAGATGTTTTTTGAAAGAGTCAGTAGATCATCAAACACAGATGTTTCTTAAAGGAGTCAGTAGATCATCAAACACAGATGTTTCTTGAAGGAGTCAGTAGATCATCAAACACAGATGTTTCTTGAAGGAGTCAGTAGATCATCAAACACACATGTTTCTTGAAGGAGTCAGTAGATCATCACACACAGATGTTTCTTGAAGGAGTCAGTAGATCATCAAACACACATGTTTCTTAAAGGAGTCAGTAGACCATCAAACACAGATGTTTCTTGAAGGAGTCAGTAGATCATCAAACACAGATGTTTCTTGAAGGAGTCAGTAGATCATCAAACACACATGTTTCTTAAAGGAGTCAGTAGACCATCAAACACAGATGTTTCTTGAAGGAGTCAGTAGATCATCAAACACAGATGTTTCTTAAAGGAGTCAGTAGATCATCAAACACAGATGTTTCTTGAAGGAGTCAGTAGATCATCAAACACAGATGTTTCTTGAAGGAGTCAGTAGATCATCAAACACAGATGTTTCTTAAAGGAGTCAGTAGATCATCAAACACAGATGTTTCTTGAAGGAGTCAGTAGATCATCAAACACAGATGTTTCTTGAAGGAGTCAGTAGATCATCAAACACAGATGTTTCTTGAAGGAGTCAGTAGATCATCAAACACACATGTTTCTTGAAGGAGTCAGTAGATCATCAAACACAGATGTTTCTTGAAGGAGTCAGTAGATCATCAAACACAGATGTTTCTTGAAGGAGTCAGTAGATCATCAAACACAGATGTTTCTTGAAGGAGTCAGTAGATCATCAAACACAGATGTTTCTTGAAGGAGTCAGTAGATCATCAAACACAGATGTTTCTTAAAGGAGTCAGTAGATCATCAAACACAGATGTTTCTTAAAGGAGTCAGTAGATCATCAAACACAGATGTTTCTTGAAGGAGTCAGTAGATCATCAAACACAGATGTTTCTTGAAGGAGTCAGTAGATCATCAAACACAGATGTTTCTTGAAGGAGTCAGTAGATCATCAAACACAGATGTTTCTTGAAGGAGTCAGTAGATCATCAAAGACAGATGTTTCTTAAAGGAGTCAGTAGATCATCAAACACAGATGTTTCTTAAAGGAGTCAGTAGATCATCAAACACAGATGTTTCTTGAAGGAGTCAGTAGATCATCAAACACAGATGTTTCTTGAAGGAGTCAGTAGATCATCAAACACAGATGTTTCTTAAAGGAGTCAGTAGATCATCAAACACAGATGTTTCTTGAAGGAGTCAGTAGATCATCAAACACAGATGTTTCTTGAAGGAGTCAGTAGATCATCAAACACAGATGTTTCTTAAAGGAGTCAGTAGATCATCAAACACAGATGTTTCTTGAAGGAGTCAGTAGATCATCAAACACAGATGTTTCTTGAAGGAGTCAGTAGATCATCAAACACAGATGTTTCTTAAAGGAGTCAGTAGATCATCAAACACAGATGTTTCTTGAAGGAGTCAGTAGATCATCAAACACAGATGTTTCTTGAAGGAGTCAGTAGATCATCAAACACAGATGTTTCTTGAAGGAGTCAGTAGATCATCAAACACAGATGTTTCTTGAAGGAGTCAGTAGATCATCAAACACAGATGTTTCTTGAAGGAGTCAGTAGATCATCAAACACAGATGTTTCTTGAAGGAGTCAGTAGATCATCAAACACAGATGTTTCTTGAAGGAGTCAGTAGATCATCAAACACAGATGTTTCTTGAAGGAGTCAGTAGATCATCAAACACAGATGTTTCTTGAAGGAGTCAGTAGATCATCAAACACAGATGTTTCTTGAAGGAGTCAGTAGATCATCAAACACAGATGTTTCTTGAAGGAGTCAGTAGATCATCAAACACACATGTTTCTTAAAGGAGTCAGTAGATCATCAAACACAAAGAGAGAGGAAGATTGTTCCAAAGCTTAGGAGCAACAGTCTGGAAGGATTTCTCTCCTCTGGTCCTGAACTGTGTTCAGGAACCATCACTAGATTATGACTCACAGACCTCAGAGCCCGAGCTGGGGTGTAAGTCTGGATCAGATCATGAAGGTCTGACCATGAATAGATCTGAAAGTAAGAACCAGAATTTTAAAGTTGATCCTGAAAGAAACTGGAAGCCAGTGAAGAGTTTGAAGGAGAAATGTGAGTTCTTCTACTAGAGCGGCTCAGAGTTCTGAATCAACTGCAGACGAGACGATCCTTCTTGTTAAGACAAGAAAACAAACTGTTACAATAGTCCAGACGAGAAGAAACAAACGCATGGATTATAAGATCCAGATCATGTTGTGACAACATTTTCTAAGTTTAGAGATTTTTCTCAGTTGAAGGAAACAGTTTCTGGTCAGTTTTCTACAGAGTTGAACAAGAGACATGTCTTTATCAAATACAACACCCAGGTTTCTCAGGCTCAGTTTGACAGACTGACCTAAGTCACTCAAGTACTGACTCAACCCTGAACTTTATGATCAACAATCACCAGAGTTTCAGTTTTGTCCACATTTAGCTTCAAAGTGTTTTCACTCATTGTTTGATTTCTAGCAACAATTGACTAAGTTCAGCCTCTGGGGCTCAGTTGGATCAACAGAGCAGTAGAGCTGGATGTCACCAGCAAACATGTGATAAGAAACATCAGGAAATCTCTGAATGATTTTACCGAGGGGAATCAAGTACAGCAAAAACATTAAAGGACGCAGAAAAGAACCTTGAGGGACTCCACACAACAGATCTGCCGATTCAGACCTCATTTGATTGACAGATACACTAAAACTGCCCAGAAAGGTAAGATGAGAACCATTCTAACACAGACCCAGACAGTCTTCATCCCTCAGTCTTCTCAGCAGGATCTGGTGATCAACTGTGTCAAAGGCTGAGGACAGATCCAAGAGAACCAGAACAGTGGATTTACCCGAGTCAGCCGACATCATGATGTCACTGGACACTTTCAGTAAAGCTGTCGCTGTAGATGTTTACGGAAGCCAGACTGAAACTTCTCATGGATGTCGCTCTGATCCAGGAACAAAGACAGCTGCTCAGACACCACCTTCTCCAAGATCTTGGACAAGAAGTCAGTTGGGTCTAAACCTGGCTTTTTGAGCAGAAGCTCCACGATGGCATGTTCAAATGCATTGGGAAAAACCCCTGTGGAAAGGGAGAGGTTCACCATATTGGTAACCCAGGGGCAAATTACATCAAATACTTTGATAAAAAGCCTACAAGGAAGGACGTCATCTGAGCAAGAGGAGGGTTTCATCTTGTTCACTAGTGCCGAAATGTCACCCAGAGATACAGCACTGAAGGAAGACCAAGAGGGGCTCAGAGACAGCAGGGGTTCCACACAAAGGGGGAGAGATTTTCTCTTTGATCAATTTAATTTTGTCAATGAAAAATCTCAACAATGCATTGCTGTCAGCTTCACAGAAGACCGGCGTGATTTGAGGAGCAGGAGACATGAGAGAATTAATCGTGTCAAACAACACTTTGGGGTTGTTCTTATTTGCTGCTACTAGTTTTCTGATGTAATCAGATCTAGCAGTTTCCACCATCTCATTGTAAGAAGACATCAGATCCCTGAGGTGAAGTCTGTGCACCTCAAGTTTAGTGGACTTCCAGAGACGCTCAGTCTTTCAACAAAGTCTCTTCAGACTCAGGAGATCTTCATTTGTCCAAGGGCACCGTTTTTTCTGAATTTTCAAGTTCGATTTAACAGGTGCCACTTGATCCAGTATTTCAACACAATGAGTAGTGAAACAGTGAATCAAATTGTCCACATTTGGGTAGTTATCAAAGGAAAGAGGGTCAAACCTAGCAGAAAAACTGTCTGCAGTATCGGCTGAGATGACACGCCTCTGAGACCTAACTTTCAAAGGCTTAGGTTCAGGGATGAAGTCCAGGTTAAACAAGACAAGAGAATGATCACTCAGATGGCCTTTTTGAATTTGTATCTGTCTCTACATTCATTGTTTAATCTTGTTCTCCTTTTCATCTGTCTCTACATTCATCGTTCCATCTTGTTCTCCTTTTCATCTGTCTCTACATTCATCATTTGACAGATTAAAAAAAAACAAGATGGAATACTGACAGTAGAGACAGATGAAAGGGAGGAAAAGGTGAAATAATGAATGTAGAGACAGATGAAAAAAGAACAAGATGGAATGATGACTATAGAGACAGATGAAAGGGAGGAAAAGGTGAAATAATGAATGTAGAGACAGATGAAAAAAGAACAAGATGGAATGATGAATTTAGAGTAATATGAAAGAAGAACAAGATTAGATAATTAATGTAGATACAGATGAAAGCAGAACAAGATTAAATGATGAATATAGAGACGGATGAAAAGGAGGACAAGATAAAAAAAATGATTGTAGAGATAGATGAAAAGGAGGACAAGATTAAATGATGAATGTAGAGACAGATGAAATAAGAACAAGATGGAATGATGAATTTAGATTCAGATGAAAGAAGAACAAGCTTAAATAATGAATGTAGATACAGATGAAAGCAGAACAAGATGGAATGATACATTTAGAGACAGATTAAAGAAGAAGATTAAATGATG
Organism: Callionymus lyra; assembly: GCF_982586985.1. Taxonomy (NCBI): domain Eukaryota; kingdom Metazoa; phylum Chordata; class Actinopteri; order Syngnathiformes; family Callionymidae; genus Callionymus; species Callionymus lyra. The sequence continues at coordinate 17,878,927 of NC_141834.1, forward strand.
GATGTAGAGACAAATGAAAAGGTGGGCAAGATGAAAAAATGAATGTAGAGACAGATGAAAGGAGAAAAAGATTAAATGATGAATGTAGAGACAGATGAAAGAAGAACACGATGGAATGATGAATGTAGAGACAGATGAAAGACGAACAAGATGGAATGATGAATGAAGAGACAGATGAAAAGGAGGACAAGATGAAATGATGAATGTAGAGACGGATGGCATTGATAATAGCGGGGACCTGACACACACACACACATTTGTGGGATTTAGAGGGACCTCAACAAACTGTGACTCTGATTTTCTGGCTTAAGATCTAGAGACTTTAGAAAAGGGGGCGTGGCATTGATAATAGCGGGGACCTGACACACACACACACATTTGTGGGATTTAAAGGGACCTCAACAAACTGACCTCTGATTTTCTTGCTTAAGAGGAGACTTTAACCTGATCAGATAAAAATGAGTTCAGTCATTATTTTTACTTTGCTTTAGTGAATTCACTGCTAATTTAAATATGTACAGCAATTCTCAATAATAGTTTTTAATAACTTATTAAATTACATTATAATATTTTACATCCATCTCTACATTCATCTCTTAATCTTGTTCTCCTTTCATCTGTCTCTACATTCATTGTTTAATCTTGTTCTCCTTTTCATCCGTCTCTTCATTCATTGTTCCATCTTGTTCTCCTTTTCATCCGTCTCTACATTCATAATTTAATCTTGTTCTTCTTTTCATCTGTCTCTACATTCATCATTTAATCTTGTTCTCCTTTCACCTGTCTCTTCATTCATCATTCCATCTTGTTCTTCCTTTCATCCGTCTTTACATTTATCATTTAATCTTGTTCTTCTTCTCATCTGTCTCTACATTCATCATTTAATCTTGTTCTCTTTTCATCTGTCTCGACATTCAGTTTGTCATCGAGTCCACCTTTTCATCTGTCTCTACATTCATCATTCCATCTTGTTCTTCTTTCATCCATCTCTACATTCATCATTTAATCTTGTTCTACTATCATCTGTCTCTACATTCATCATTCCATCTTGTTCTTCTTTCATCATCTGTCTCCACATTCACCATTTCATCTTGTTCTTCTTTCATCTGTCTCTACATTCATGATTTAATAACAAGATTAAATGATGAATGTAGAGACAGATGAAAGGAGAACAAGATGGAATGATGAATGTAGAGACAGATGAAAAAGAGGACAAGATGAAATAATGACTGTAGAGATAGATGAAAAGGGGACAAGATTAAATGATGAATGTAGAGACAGGTGAAAGCAGAACAAGATGGAATGATGAATGTAGAGACAGATGACAGAAGAACACGATTAAATGATGAATGTAGTGACAGATGAAAGAAGAACAAGATTAAATGAAGAATGTAGAGACAGATGAAAGCAGAACAAGATGGAGTGATGAATGTAGAGACAGATGAAAAGGAGAACAAGATGGAATGATAAATGTAGAGAAAGATGAAAAGGAGAACATGATTAAACGATCATTCATTAAATAATACATTTAGAGACAGATGAAAGCAGAACAAGATGGAATGATGAATGTAGAGACAGATGAACGAGGAACAAGATGGAATGATGAATGTAGAGATGGATGAAAAGGAGAACACGATGGAATGATGAATGTAGAGAAAGATGAAAAGGAGAACAAGATGGAATGATGAATGTAGAGACAGATGAAAAGGAGGAACACGATTAAATGATCATTCATTAAATGATGAATGTAGTGACAGATTAAAGCAGAACAAGATTAAATGATCATTCATTAAATGATGAATGTAGTGACAGATGAAAGCAGAACAAGATTAAATGATGAATGTAAAAACAGATGAAAGAAGAACAAGATGGAATGATGAATGTAGAGACAGATGGAAGAAGAATAAGATGGAAAGATGAATGTAGAGACAGATGAAAAGAAGGACAAGATGAAATAATTAATGTAGAGACGGATAGCATTGATAATAGCGGGGACCTGACACACACACACACATTTGTGGGATTTATAGGAACCTCAACAAACTGTGACTCGGATTTTCTTGTTTAAGATCTGGAGACTTTAGAAAAGGGGGCGTGGCATTGATAATAGCGGGGACCCTACACACACACACACATTTGTGGGATTTATAGGAACCTCAACAAACTGTGACTCTGATTTTCTTGCTTTAGATCTGGAGACTTTAGAAAAGGGGGCGTGGCATTGATAATAGCGGGGACCCTACACACACACACACACACACACATTTGTGGGATTTATAGGGGCCTCAACAAACTGTGACTCTGATTTTCTCGCTTAAGAGGAGACTTTAACATGATCAGATAAAAATGAGTTCAGTCCTTATTTTTACTTTGCTTTAGTGAATTCACTGCTAATTTAAATATGTACAACAATCTCAATAATAGTTTTTAATGACTTATTAAATTACATTATAAAATTTTACAATAGTAACATTAGTTGAGAATATTAAATGACATGACTATAAGTCAAATGTACATAATATAGTGACTTTAACATTATTAGTCATTTTACATCTTTGGTATGTTTTCTATCAGTTTGAATAAATAAACAGTCAACATGTTTATTGATTCATAATAATTTGTATTTATGCATATAATTATTATTTATTATTTTTGTCTCCAAATGAAGATCTGATGAATGAACGACTTAAAAAAAAGACATGAGTTATGACAAGTGAGGTCAGAAAGTTAGGTCAGAAAAGGGCAACTTGTACTGAAACACTTGAATAATAAAAGTTTAATGAAGATGTGAAGATGAAGATACAAATAATATATTCATTATATTATGTCATTGAGTTATTTTACATTTTATAAGATATTTTATTATAAATGTCTCTACATTCATTATTTCATCTTGTTCTCCTTTCATAGGGTTTTTGTAGCAAAACCACGCTACCAATTCCAAGAAAATTTGTGCAACATGCAAGCTTTATCCGAATATAATGAAGGTTACAATTATTTATTAACTATATTTGTGTTTTAAAACAAAATTTGGCTGTTGAAACGGTAAATGCATTTGCTTCTGTACTACAACAAAGTGAAATTCCTGTTAACTACAGACGGACGATGGAGAACAATTTGTCAACAAGAATTTTAAAGGATTAATGGTAAAACAAGGAATCAATCATTTTTCCACAGCCGGCGTAGCTAAAGCCTCTGTGATTGAAAGTTTTAACCGAACTTTAAAAGGTAGAATGTGTAGGTACTTTACAGCTAACAACACTCTACGTTACATCGATGCGTTACAAGATCTGGTGAAAAGTTATAACTATAGCTGTCATAAAAGTATTAAAATGACACTGATGGAGGTGACCAAAGACAACATTATGCAAGTGTTTGACAATTCATTATTTGTATTCAATTTGAATCCGTCTGATGACAACAATGTTATTTCTGTCATTTCGAATGGAAACTTGAGACTGGAAATGAGATTCAGAGCCATAACCTCACACCGTGACTTTAGTCGTGTATGCTTGCTACGATTCAATTTTAGAGATTGATGCCAAGAGACAGGTGCAGGTGGATTATATGAAAAAAATTAAAAATGGACACCCTTTAAATACAAGATCTAATGCAAAGACTCATTGGACGTGTATTCAGCGCGTCTTTCCTTCAGACCAACTACCCTCAGATACATCGTCTCTCAGACTACTCGCATATTTTATCGTCAACACGCACCCTGCTCGAAAACCAGGATCACACTGGCTTGCATTAACACTTGAAGAAGATGGTGGGTCAACTGTTTTGGTATCTTCCCCCACTTTGCTCATTACCCTTGAGATATTTTAAAGGTCCTCGACGATCACGCACACACCGTCAAATACCATAATCAACAATTAAAAGATGTACTTTGACTTCAACAAAGTACTAGGAATGTATGGTGACACTATGAAAAATGATCTCATGGTGTACAACTTTGTGAAAAAACGTCAGCAATGTTTAATAAGAAGACGATGTCACAATGTGAATCAACTGAACTTCTCCCTATAGTATTTTAAAGAGTGTTGTCAACTCGATTGATGCATTGAAAATGTTTAACTACTCATATGTTAAACTTGTTGGTGAAAAAAAGTCATGTTGTCATGCCAGTCATGTTGCCGGATGTGTGTGATTTGAACACCAAAGGTAATTTTTAACACCTGCTCTCTTTCCATAGTTGCTGCATACATTTCCCCATAAGTCTTTTGTGTAAGGGGCAGATCATTGGGATCAGGCATCTAGGGCAACCATGAAAAAAACATTCATAAAATTCCAACACGTTTAACACCATCAACCTCTGCATAACCATCCACAGAGTATCACCCCAGTTTTTCCTCACCCTGGTTTAAGGCATGTTTAATAGATGTCTTATGCTTGAGTGTTTCCCATTGAATGGATGTTTCAGAGAACCTCTTGGACTTTTCTCTATAGTTGTCTGGACTGGGGATGGCGAGAGAGTTATCAGCCATAAAGTTTGTTTGAAACACCTTCATACAAGCGGATGCAATGGTAATACAAGTGAAAGGATCAACTTGTGTCTCTTCTAAAAATTCTTTCCTGAAGGACATGCATCCTTTCCTAAGGATGTCTACATCATTTTTGCAATAGTGAATCAACTCAGACTGGGGTATTTGAAACTGGCCAGACCTGTTGTAGAGCCCTACTGACGTGAAGCTTGGAGAAAAACCCAACCACATCCGCAGTTGCCTGTTCACTTGCCTTTCGATTCCTTCTACTGATGTCATTGCCACTTCGTAGATTGTCAGTAGCCACAAGAGTCTGGGTATCAGGCCGAGCTGGAAGAGCCAAGCCTTGAACTTGGCTGGCAGGCCTGATCCGTCAATCCTTTTCAGCCATTCCTCAGCCTGCTTTTCAATCCTGGAAACATTGGTTCTGTAGTTAAGGGATGTTTCGTACCATTTTCCAAGGCACTTGATGGGGTTCTCCTTAATTAACTCTGCCATTCTTGATCACCATGCTCCTCGACTTTTTTGGTTTGAATTTCATTCGAGCCCACGATGCCATGTCGTCGAGTGCCTTCAGGATCCATCTTGCTTCTACGTGGGTTGCCGTTGTTATGGTAAAGTCATCCATAAAGCTTCTTATTGGAGGTTGGCTGACTCCAGACTCCATCATTGGCCCTCTAGATTCCTTACCTGCAGCTGTTATTAGCAGGTTCATTCCCATAACAAACAAGATTGGGGAGATGGTGCACCCTGTCACTATTCCCTTGTCCAGGTCCTGCCATCTGGTTGTGTATTTGTCAGTCTGGAACCGTAACTTGAATACCCTAAAATAGCTGGCTATAATTGCACCAATATTGTCGGGGATCCATATGCAATGTCCAAGTCGAGCCAGATTACTGGTAGGTTCCATTTGCTCTCCTTGGCCTCCCGGATCAAATCACTGTGGATCCCGGTAGTGATGGGATCGACAGTTCTTTTGACTGTACTGAATCACAAGAATCAGTTCATTAAAAGGATTTGTTCAAAAGATTCGTTCAGTTCGTTCATTCACCAAATCACTAACTCAGGGCTTATGGAGCCCTGACTGCAATTTCTCCTACTTCCTGAACGCAGCCAAACAATCCGTTACTAGGTTTAATGATTCAGACCCGATGTTCACATTCACTGCACTTGAGGGACAATGCAAAAAAAAAAAAAGGAAGCCTGGTGCGTTCACGGACAAGGACCAGTACATACTGTAGACATTCGTGAGAAATTCAGCAAATAGAGAAGATCTTGAGATAAACTTAAATGCAATCAACAATAAATTAAAAAGGCCTTGTTTAAGTAAAACAAATATTAAATTAAGAAATCCTTAAAAACTAAATGTTCTGTAGCGAAGTCCCTCTCCCCCTCCTCCCCCACGAGTAGCTGCGTCGTTCGCTGATGCCGAGGATGCGAGTCATAGAATCATTCAATAGTTAAGCGAGTCATAGAATCCCTACCACCGGCACGATTGCGGCTGAGTGAGTTCAACTGAACTGAGAAAGGAACGAATCACTTAATGAAGTGATTCGGTTCAGTACGTTCACTCAAAAGATTTGTTCTTTCGAACGACACAACATTAGATCCCAGTCTGCTCCAAGCATCCGGAGAAGCCTGCTATGCCTCCCTTCTGTATCGACATATCGATGTACTTGTTTTTCACCATAAACGCTGTCATTGTCCTTGCCAGGAATGGGAAGAATATTTTGCATTAGACACTTGGTAGTCCGATGGCTGATTTCTGAGGAGTTCTCCAGTAGTGGTATTACGCCTTTCAAACATATCCTCCTCATCAGCCTCTATAACCTGTGGAGGAGGTTAGGGCATTTCTTGTATACCTTGTAGGGTATGGCGCTAGGTCCTGGGGCAGATGCGGACTTGGCTTTTTGTACAATGTCCTGGACTTCTCTCCATGTGGGTTCTCCGATTTCCAGCATTTTCCTTCTTTCAATCCTTGGGTGTGCACCCAGGCGTCCCTGTGGCTGTCTTCGAGGATCCAGAAATCCTCTTCTTCTTCCTCTTCATCCTGATTAATCTGGAAGTAGCGTAGCTCGTAGCTCTCCTTGGAGTTAGCCACCACCCTGCATCTCTGCATGACCCATGAACACAGGGGCTGCTGCCACACTAGTCCATCTGGGAGTAACAATATGGTGGTTTGAATCCCTCAGGACATTGACAGTGAAATCCGTTCTCTTCATCCACACACGGGTTAGGGTTAGGGTTAGTGTTAGGGTTAGGGTTAGTGTTAGGGTTAGGGTTAGTGTTAGGGTTAGGGTTAGGGTTAGGCTTGATGAGCACTCGTCAAGTTCCACTATGCACTTCGGAACACTCACTTTGCCACTCATGAGCCTTCGGCTAGCTTGGGTCGCCATTTTGTGTTCTTCATACTCCGAATAGCAAAAGCCATATTTTTTTCTTTTTGTCGTCTGGCTGGTAAGAGAAACCATAGCTATGATGTTTGGGTAGATATATAAAGTCCAGGTCAAAGCCATCCTTCTGATCCTTTTGTTCCGGCTGACCATTTCTTTAATAATCGCAGCCATTGCATCAGGCGACATGAGTCTTTAAGGTGAAAAAAAAAAGAAAGTGTTATTGAGTCTATATCGACTGTTCGGTGCCGTGTGTTGCAGTTGGTGGGTCCCTAAGAGCGTCCCTGTGGCTGTCTTCAAGGATCCAGAAATCCTCTTCTTCTTCCTCTTCATCCTGGAAGTAGCGTAGCTCGTAGCTCTCCTTGGAGTTAGCCACCACCCTGCATCTCTGCATGACCCATGAACACAGGGGCCGCTGCCACACTAGTCCATCTGGGAGTAACAGTACGGTGTTTTGACATTGACAGTGAAATCCGTTCTCTTCATCCACACACGTACCTCCGTTGCGACACGGGTTAGGGTTAGGGTTAGGGTTAGGGTCAGGGTTAGGGTTAGGGTTAGGGTTAGGCTTGATGAGCACTCGTCAAGTTCCACTATGCACTTGGGAACACTCACTTTGCCACTCATGAGCCTTTGGCTAGCTTGGGTCGCCATTTTGTGTTCTTCATACTCCGAATAGCAAAAGCCATATTTTTTTCTTTTTGTTGTCTGGCTGGTAAGAGAAACCATAGCTATGATGTTTGGGTATATATATTAAGTCCAGGTCAAAGCCATCCTTCTGATCCTTTTGTTCCGGCTGACCATTTCTTTAATAATCGCAGCCATTGCATCAGGCGACATGAGTCTTTAAGGTGAAAAAAAAAAAAAGTGTTATTGAGTCTATATCGACTGTTCGGTGCCGTGTGTTGCAGTCGGTGGGTCCCTAAGAGCGTCCCTGTGGCTGTCTTCAAGGATCCAGAAATCCTCTTCTTCTTCCTCTTCATCCTGGAAGTAGCGTAGCTCGTAGCTCTCCTTGGAGTTAGCCACCACCCTGCATCTCTGCATGACCCATGAACATAGGGGCTGCTGCCACACTAGTCCATCTGGGAGTAACAGTACGGTGGTTTGAATCCCTCAGGACATTGACAGTGAAATCCGTTCTCTTCATTCACACACGTACCTCCGTTGCGACACGGGTTAGTGTTAGGGTTAGGGTTAGTGTTAGGGTTAGGGTTAGTGTTAGGGTTAGGGTTAGGGTTAGGCTTGATGAGCACTCGTCAAGTTCCACTATGCACTTCGGAACACTCACTTTGCCACTCATGAGCCTTCGGCTAGCTTGGGTCGCCATTTTGTGTTCTTCATACTCCGAATAGCAAAAGCCATATTTTTTTCTTTTTGTCGTCTGGCTGGTAAGAGAAACCATAGCTATGATGTTTGGGTAGATATATAAAGTCCAGGTCAAAGCCATCCTTCTGATCCTTTTGTTCCGGCTGACCATTTCTTTAATAATCGCAGCCATTGCATCAGGCGACATGAGTCTTTAAGGTGAAAAAAAAAAGAAAGTGTTATTGAGTCTATATCGACTGTTCGGTGCCGTGTGTTGCAGTTGGTGGGTCCCTAAGAGCGTCCCTGTGGCTGTCTTCAAGGATCCAGAAATCCTCTTCTTCTTCCTCTTCATCCTGGAAGTAGCGTAGCTCGTAGCTCTCCTTGGAGTTAGCCACCACCCTGCATCTCTGCATGACCCATGAACACAGGGGCCGCTGCCACACTAGTCCATCTGGGAGTAACAGTACGGTGTTTTGACATTGACAGTGAAATCCGTTCTCTTCATCCACACACGTACCTCCGTTGCGACACGGGTTAGGGTTAGGGTTAGGGTTAGGGTCAGGGTTAGGGTTAGGGTTAGGGTTAGGCTTGATGAGCACTCGTCAAGTTCCACTATGCACTTGGGAACACTCACTTTGCCACTCATGAGCCTTTGGCTAGCTTGGGTCGCCATTTTGTGTTCTTCATACTCCGAATAGCAAAAGCCATATTTTTTTCTTTTTGTTGTCTGGCTGGTAAGAGAAACCATAGCTATGATGTTTGGGTATATATATTAAGTCCAGGTCAAAGCCATCCTTCTGATCCTTTTGTTCCGGCTGACCATTTCTTTAATAATCGCAGCCATTGCATCAGGCGACATGAGTCTTTAAGGTGAAAAAAAAAAAAAGTGTTATTGAGTCTATATCGACTGTTCGGTGCCGTGTGTTGCAGTCGGTGGGTCCCTAAGAGCGTCCCTGTGGCTGTCTTCAAGGATCCAGAAATCCTCTTCTTCTTCCTCTTCATCCTGGAAGTAGCGTAGCTCGTAGCTCTCCTTGGAGTTAGCCACCACCCTGCATCTCTGCATGACCCATGAACATAGGGGCTGCTGCCACACTAGTCCATCTGGGAGTAACAGTACGGTGGTTTGAATCCCTCAGGACATTGACAGTGAAATCCGTTCTCTTCATTCACACACGTACCTCCGTTGCGACACGGGTTAGTGTTAGGGTTAGTGTTAGGGTTAGGGTTAGGGTTAGGCTTGATGAGCACTCGTCAAGTTCCACTATGCACTTCGGAACACTCACTTTGCCACTCATGAGCCTTCGGCTAGCTTGGGTCGCCATTTTGTGTTCTTCATACTCCGAATAGCAAAAGCCATATATTTTTTTCTTTTTGTCGTCTGGCTGGTAAGAGAAACCATAGCTATGATGTTTGGGTATATATATTAAGTCCAGGTCAAAGCTATCCTTCTGATCCTTTTGTTCCGGCTGACCATTTCTTTAATAATCGCAGCCATTGCATCAGGCGACATGAGTCTTTAAGGTGAAAAACATAAAAGTGTTATTGAGTCTATATCGACTGTTCGGTGCCGTGTGTTGCAGTCGGTGGTTCCTCACTGACGGGTAGGATTAGACTCTGAATCATAACTTCCCCTTTCTGAATCCTCCAATTCACGTCTTGCGAAAAATCACTTATGCAGTCGCCTTTAAAAAACAAACCAACAAAAAAACTCCGATGTCAAATGCTGTCCAAAGACGGTGGTTGAGTCGCAGCTGAAATAGAAGTCGACTCATCGGTTCCACAACCGTATATCCATTCACTGTTCGCCAAACTATTCCTCCTTTGTTTCTATGATTTAATTCGGATATCGATTTTGATATTTAAGCGCCGTAAACCCATAAGTTAAGGGGGTGGAAATCCAACACATTTCTATCCCTATTACTCTTTACTAATCTGCTTTTGTGAAAATGAGAGCTCGATGACTCCAAAGACCTTTAGCTTCCACTGTTATAGGATCCAAAGACTGTTTTGAGATGTTGAGTTTTTTTAATGACTACTTCCTTCCATCCTCTGACATGACGGAGCTCTGTTACACTTCTAATATCATGAAACACTGTCTAACAATTCTTGTTCCTGAAGTAAGATGGAAAAATCTCATAAAATAGTTGTTCTCACACTAGTTTCACACCAGGGTCAGGGGTCATGATGAAGAAGGTTCCTTGAACCACCCAGTCTTTAGGTTGTTCACTCTAAAGCACACACTATTGTTTCTGTTCTCATCATCTAGGATGAGCAACTATGTTGTTCATGTTTGTTTTTGAACCACGTAAAGTCAAACACAATGGGGAACAAATAATGGTTTACAAAACTTTCTACAAAGTTTTCACATCTTCATCAGTGCGATGATGTTTGATCTTCATTTCAGCAACATTAGCTTTTAACAACAACCTTAAACTTCTTGATGTGAACGTTAGACAAACTAAAACATCTTAGAAATTGACATTCATTTTGAATGACTAACTTTGAACAAAGTGTCTTGACACTATTCTATAAAACCAAAACAATAAACCATTTATAAACTATTTTAAAAACCTACAATTCCAAAAAACAATCGTAGCCTTGATAAACATTAAAAATGTTTCCATCATCGTGTTGAGAAAACCATTAAAAGTTACAAAGTTATTGTCGTGTAAATCGTTTGATACAGAAACAGTAAGAAAAATAAAATCTAAACTTTTCTTAACACTTTGTTGTGTTTCTCTTTAGTCGTTTTGTCATTACGACAAAAAAACAAAACAAGGTTAAAATACCTTTTACTTTAAAGTCTGCATTATTCAAGATTTTTCATTATATTTTGTAGAAGAAAAAGTATACGAGCTCTTTTGTAGTAAAACAACACAAAAGTAAAAACATAACATTGAATTGTTCTAAGGAAATGTTTACAATTGCAAATTCTTAGAACAACAACTATAAAAACTTTAACAATTCTTCAATCAATACAGTATCATTATTCCTACACAGAGAAGATGTATTTCAATTTAAAACTGATTATCAAACAATGAATTCTTCTTTTCCATGGAATTAACCATAAAGTCTATAACATTATCTCCATCAGTGTCAGTGATTGACAGGTTACTGTGAGTCACACCAGTTGATGATTAACACGATCAATAAACAATAATAACAACAACAATAACATCAAGCAGGTCGAAGGTCAAATCATGAACTAGTTTAAGATGAGATGTTTTATTGTTGTGATGACAGTGTTGATCATCAACTGGTCTGAGCTCACAGTCACCTGTCAATCACTGATGATGGAAACATGACTGAATGAATTGATCTTGACCTGCAGATGAACTAACGGTTCTGTGTGAATATTTCACATCATTAAAACAAAGGTCCCTCTAATTCACTGGTGGGTGTGTTTTATCATAAAAAAGTGGGCGGGGCTTAAGGTACCCACAATGTCGCCTGAGTCCTCATAATACACGTTCTCTTAATTCACCTTCTAGCTGGTGGGTGTGTATCAGCAATTGGCGTGTGTATAGCTATGCTGAAGTGATGGGAATTTTTGTTGGAATTTTTAGAACATTTCTGTCTTAGTTTGAGATCTGTAGACCCTCAGGAAGGGGTGGTTCCTGTAAACCACCATCGGGCCGGTACAGAGGAAAATGTCCCTCTAGTTCACATCCACCAACAGGGGTGTGTGTGTGTGTGTGTGTGTGTGTGTGTGTGTGTGTGTTCTTTGAGATGGTAATGTGTGGCAGAAATAAGAAGTATCTTCTGTATCGTCGACGTTTGTGTCGATGAATCCGCGTAAATATTGATTAAATTCCAGTTTAGGACGGTCAAAAAAAAAAAATCAAAATAAAACACAATTTATTGTGTATTTATTCAAGGTATGTAGACATTAAATATATTTAAAAGTATTCATTAATAAAAACTTATAATCTGTCGAATATATATAGATTTAAAGATCAAAGTACATTTAAGAAAATATATATGTATATATTTACTTTTATTTGAAAATAATACACAGTCAAATATAATAAAAAAAAGTGTCAAAATAAAATGTTCTTTTAATCATAACGAATATTAACAATTACATTTAGAAATTAATATTACATTCTAATCGTACTGCATAACCATTAAATATATATATATAAATACTTAAATATGTTAAATATTGTTAGCATGGACAGTTGGCATTGATTGTTAGCATAAACCGTTAACATTTACAGTTAGCATTGATTGCTAGCATGGACAGTTGGCATAAACAGTTAAAATTTACAGTTAGCATGGACAGTTAGCTTAAAACTTTCTAAATATGTTGAAGATAAAGATTTTTAAATGTATTAATACTCATAGTTTTTGGAGGGAAACATATATAAACTATATTAAAAATACGCCTCAGAACTTAAAGGTGCGTAACTACGACGACACGTATCGACCATAACTCGTTACACCTTGAATCTAACTCGACGACCTCGGCGTTCGCATAAGTCGGGGGGGATTTCTAATTATTTTCCCGGCGTAGTCGATGTGTTTTCTCTCCGTGTTTACGATGCAAAAAAAAAAAGGTCCTCTAGATAAATCGTTGCGTTAGCAAGGACTTTTGGCATGGATTGTTGGCATAAACAGTTAACATTTACAGTTAGCATGGATTGTTAGCATGGATAGTTGGCATGGATTGTTAGCATAAACAGTTAACATTTACAGTTGGCATGGACGGTTAGCTTGTACAGTTAGCATGGACTGTTGGCATGGATTGTTAGCATAAACAGTTAACATTTACAGTTAGCATGGATTGTTAGCATAAACAGTTAACATTTACAGTTAGCATGGACAGTTAGCATGGATTGTAAGAATGGACAGTTGGCATGGATTGTTAGCATGGACAGTTAGCATGAATTGTTAGCATGGACAGTTAACATTGACACTTAGCATGGATACTTAGCATGGATACTTGGCTCGGATTGTTAGCATAAATGTTTATCATTAAAATATTTGTATTTTTTGTAAAATTAACTAAAGAAAAAAAAATGAGATAAACTTTCATTGAAGCTAAAGATTTTCAAATGTATTAATATTCATCATTTTTGGAGGGAAAAATATATAAACTATATTAAAAATACGCCTCAGAACTTAAAGGTGCGTAACTACGACGACACGTATCGACCATAACTCGTTACACCTTGAATCTAATTCGACGACCTCGGCGTTCGCATAAGTCGGGGGGGATTTCTAATTATTTTCCTGACGTAGTCGATGTGTTTTCTCTCCGTGGCAACGATGCAAAAAAAAAAGGTCCTCTAGATAAATTGTTGCGTTAGCATAAACAGTTAACATTTACAGTTGGCATGGATTGTTAGCATAAACAGTTAACATTTACAGTTGGCATGGACGGTTAGCTTGTACAGTTAGCATGGACTGTTGGCATGGATTGTTAGCATAAACAGTTAACATTTACAGTTAGCATGGACAGTTAGCATGGACATTTAGCATGGATTGTAAGAATGGAGAGTTGGCATGGATTGTTAGCATGGACAGTTAGCATGAATTGTTAGCATGGACAGTTAACATTGACACTTAGCATGGACACTTGGCTCGGATTGTTAGCATAAACGTTTAGCATTAAAATATTTGTATTTTTTGTAAAATTAACTAAAGAAAAAAAATGAGATAAACTTTCATTGAAGCTAAAGATTTTTAAATGTATTAATATTCATCATTTTTGGAGGGAAACATATATAAACTATATTAAAAATACCCCTCAGAACTTAAAGGTGCGTAACTACGACGACACAAATCGACCATAACTCGTTACACCTTGAATCTAATTCGACGACCTCGGCGTTCGCATAAGTCGGGGGGGATTTCTAATTATTTTCCCGACGTAGTCGATGTGTTTTCTCTCCGTGTTTACGATGCAAAAAAAAAAAGGTCCTCTAGATAAATCCACAGTCATTTGTTTTTCAAACACCTCCCGTGCAAAACGTCCCTGTGTCTCTGAGCGCGGCGGGTCATTTGTAAAGATCAACGTGGCAGCGCAGGAATGAATGGAGAGCCGGGTAACTAATGATCCCGCCGGAGTCATCAGTAAACTTTATCATTTAATGAAACGGCCCGAACACGGCCGAGCAGAACCTTCGGTTCAATCCGAGGCGCACACACTTCATTACCCGCGGCTATCGGAGCACACACACATTTCATTAGTCAGTGGGAGGAGTAATAAGAGCACGAAGATACCACCGACGTATACACTCGCTCAACACACACACACTTTATTTCACACACACTCGCCAATTTATGAGGTCGCCGCAGATAAAGCTACTGCGCCGGAAGCAACACACTCGCCTCCGGTGACGTTAAAAAAAACACACACTCGTAAATCCTTCTTTATCCAGCGAGTGTTCGGACCCGTGAGTCAGACGGTGACGCTTAAGTGATATTTAAACACGGATTCATGACGTGTTTTCGTAGAGATCGGACTCAGGATCGGTCCGGACGTGGATCGATGGACGTGATGAGAGCCTCACACGAGTCAAACACCTTCTCATCAACACACTCGGAGTAAACGATGGGAGAGAGATTACCATCGTGTCCAGACACGAATAATCGAATGCGGGAAAAACTCATTTGAGAATCAAGATGTTATCTTCGGTGACTTTTCAGGGAAATAATCAACTTCAATCATGAATTCCTGCAGCTTTAATCACACATTAAGACGTTTAAAAAGGACCATGTTGTCTTTTCTATTCATGATATTGGATCTAAAGGCTTCTTTTAATTTTCCAAAGTCAACTTTCTCTTCCTGGATTTCCCATCAAGAGTTGCCACACCAGCTGGTTTTCTCACTAGAAATCACTATATCATCAACAAACATCATGGACAGTTGGCATGGATTGTTAGCATGGACAGTTAGCATGGACCGTTGGCATTAATTATTATCATAAACAGTTAGCATGGACAATTAGCGTGGACGGTTGCCATGGATTATTAGCATAAACAGTTAGCATTGACAGCTAGCATGGAAAGTAAGCGTGGACTGTTGCCATGGATTGCTAGCATAGACAGTTAGCATTGACAGTTAACTCATGTTTTGTTTTTGTTTTTACAGTGTGTGTGTAATGAAAACAATAAAATACATGTTTTGAACTTGCAACACGCCAAGTGTTAGCAGTTGCTAAATTTCTGTTTTTTTAACTGGACTCTCAAATTAAAGTGATAGTTTGGGAGTAGTTAGTAGTTAAAGTGACAGGGTTGGGAGTATTTTCAGAGTAATCTGTACTTCTTTAAAATTATAGACAAAAATGTTAATTTTAATGTAGCGACTGGAGCTCAGTTGTCTTATTCTTCGTCCAAAAAGACGCTTAAAAACATACAGATACCTCAAAATACTGCTCGTCAGTAACGTCCCTCTGGTATTGAAACCTGGAAATTAGAAATTATTCCGAAAAATATTAAATAAATCTATATTTAAAGAAGGTTTTAAGAGGAAGATCTAAGGTTATCAGCGTTAATCTTGCGACACTGGTAATGAGTTTCAACTCCCCGTGGAGGTATTTGAAGTGTCTTTTTTGGACGAAGACAAAGACAACTGAGATCCAGTCGCTACTATAAAATGAACAAACATTTTTGTCTATAACTCTAAAAAAGAACAGATTACTCCAAACTCTTAGTCGACATAAGAGTAGAAAATGAGTGAAGTTTAAGGTAACACTGGATTGAATTGATTTGTCTCTGGCTCCCCTAGTGTTAGAAAAGTGTAACTGCAAACCACGTTGAAAACTGAAGACCCGTCTCTACAGTACGTGTGAAAAAACAAACAAACTTTTTTACATGCAACCCTGATCTTCTGGTCTCGCGGTCGACAACAAGCGACGTCAGCGCCGAGCGTGTTTACGAGCGACCGGTTCCACGGCAGGAAGTCGAGTCGTTAACTTCACAACAAGATGAAACCCAGAGTCTGCAGCGACACGGAGGCGAGAAACCAGCGCTGACTAACGGCCCTCGGCGGCCCTGTTGTGTTGACACTTCCTGTGATTACACCTTAGTTCCCGCCTCGCACGCACACACACACACACACACGCTCGAGCGCCTCTTCAAGTGTGTGTTCATGAATACAGGTGTGAGGTTTCGTCCTCTGACAGAAACCTGGACAGGTGACAAGCTCCCGTCATGACTCACCGTCTGACTCACGGTCTTACCTGCCTCTCGTCTCTGCCTCGCGTCATGTGACCTGTGAGTCACGGGCTTGTTTTGAACGGCGATGAACAAACACTCTCGACTCATCACTTTCTTCTCGTGTGCGTCCAAAAGTTTGCGATCAATCATGTGCGTGTTTACAGTCGAGCGTAGACACGGCGTCGCTTCAATACAGCTATAAATACAGATGTTTTTAAGATAAGTAATCTAAAGACAGTATTAAAAAGGCTTCGATAATTACAGATAATTACTGAATGAGATTCTCAGAAGAAGCTTTTCTTTTTCTTATTATGATTTAAATTTGTATTTATTTTAATAATACTTTTTAAATGTTTTTTTTCTTCATAGAAATCTACAAATATTAATAGTTAAGATATTTCAATTAATTAATTAAGTAACATTCTCTCACAACAAAAAAAACAAAAATGTAAAGACATATATTTAATTAAAGGAAATTCTATTGTCGCTTTTTTAACTTTTGAGAAATTCTTGTTTTGTCCAAAACAAATTATATAGTTTGTACAAAATCGTTTTTCATTTATTTCTTTGTAATTAAAAAAAAATAAGTTCTGTCTACAGACAATTCAATTGTGTTTTCAAACCCCTGATGTTATTTTTTTTATAATTTCATTTAAAACGAAAAGTGGAAAAAATAATAGAAATAATATCAAATTTTGTCCATGACCAAGGCCCTCTAAGTTTTCTATTTTATTTTCAAATAATTTCATTGTTTTTTTAAAAAAACAAGAGGAAAACAATTAAATTCCAAAGAAAACAAAAAAGAAAAGTGAATTAAGTGAGTAATAAAATAGTGTCATGACCAACCTTTTTAAATATATATATATATAAATATTTATAATTCAATTAGAAAAAGCTGCGAAATAATAATGATACCAAAATAACATGAAGTGTAAAACAAGACCAATAAAATGAATAAAAACCCAGCGTTAAACATTCTCCGTAGTCACTCCATCATAACTAGAAATCACTGCATCATCAGCAAACATCATCATCCTTGAAGAACTCAACGTTCCCTAATACAGATGGACAGTTAGCATGGGCCGTTATCATGGGTTGTTAGCATGAACAGTTAGCATGAACAGTAAGCATTGACAGTTAGCATGAACAGTTAGCATTGACATTTAGCATGAACAGTTAGCATTGACATTTAGTATGGGCCGTTATCATGGATTGTTAGCATAAACAGTTAGCATGGACAGTTAGCATGAACAGTTAGCATTGACATTTAGTATGGGCCGGTGTAGGTACAATTTATATTCAGATATAATGTATATGTGAATATATATATATATATATATATATATATATATATATATATATATATATTATATTCCAACAGTATTATGAAGAGAACAAATCTCAATAGTGTGAAAATTAGAAAATGTTTTTTTGCCAGTAGTGTTAAAAAAACACGATTTTTTTTTGTAGTGCATACATTATACAAATATGACAATTTAAAAAAATGACTCGTTCAATAAAGTGGGCATATGTACATTTAATAATTGATTTAATTGATTTAAAAAAAATCTAAACCTAAATAATTACTGAGGTGTTTATGATCCGAACTACAGACAAGTTATTGAAAGGGGAATATTCTAACTTTTCTTTTTTTGAAAAGCGAATTATTTCGGAACTCTAATGATTTTTATTTAATTGTACAGTTGTGCTTTATTATTAGTAAAACAGCTTCAGCCAATCAGCGGCTTCGTCACATGTAGCGCGGACCCTTCCATTGGTCTCAAAGTCACGTGTGTCGTCAGACCAGGAAATGAAAGAACGGAAAGTGATTATGTTGACGAACATCGTCTTTTTGTCAATATAAATGTTTTATGTGTGGTTAAAAGTATCATGTAAACCTTCTGTTGACGTTATTTTAACCCATAAAAAATATTTTAAAGAGACGTTCGCATATGACGCGTGTGACGTCATCACGTAGGAAGTGGGGGGACCGATATTGTAGGGGGGACCGAAATTGTACCTACACCGTTATCATGGATTGTTAGCATAAACAGTTAGCATGGACCTTACTCTTCCTTTAATTGAATTTTCTTTAATTAAACAAGACAAAAACAAAAATAAAAACAATAAAGTTTTCTCTTTGACCAATGCAACCAATTTTCCTGATTCTTTTCAAATTTGAAATAGTCCTGTTTAAAATGACTAAATCAAATCTAATATATTTAAAATAAAAACAAGGGTAAAAACATATATATTAAAAAGTTGTTAAATCATGTGTCCTTTTTTCCCCCTTCATGAAAGGTTGAAAGACTTGAAAGAAAAGTCTTAAATCAATACATAAAATGGATTAAATCAAGGAGTTGTTTTATAGAAAGAGTTTAAAAGTTCTAAACAAGTTCTAATTCTTCATGTACTTGATGTCGATTCAAAGGTTAAAAAACAAATCAAAAGCTGCTGAATCATCAACTTTCGCCGGAGGGCGGGGGTTGAAGTCGCGCTTCGGCGTCTCCTCTTCCCGCCCTTCACCTGTTCTCCCTCTCTTTTCTCTCTTTTCTCCTCTTATCGCTCCTTTTGTTGTTTTTCTCCCGGTGCCCTCGGGGGAGCAGCTGCCCCCCCGCCCTGCCATTCTGTCCAAACATTAGCCGATACCTTAGACCTTTAAGTGAGCAAACCAAACAAGTCTTCGGCTGCAGATGGAGCGTCGGTGCCAACACACACACACACACACACACACACTCACACACACACACACAGGTCACGCTCCCGCACATGTGTCCTGCAGTAACCCGGCGGAGGTTCGATCCTAGCCTGTCACTCATCTCCGTGACTAAGCCTCGCAGACGCCGCCGAGACTTTTCTGTTTGCACGGAAACGAGACACGACTCCGGCAGAACTTTTATCAACAGGATCCGAGGACGAGCGATGACATCTCGCGCAGAGAAGATGATTTAATAGATGTTTAAAGTGGAAATATTAACTCGGTGAATCACCAGGTGCGGACGAAGATAAGATCTGATGCCCCTCGTGTCGAGACCACCCGGAGTCTAGAGCTATGTTTCAACTCCTTTAATGAAGACATGATGGCATTAATGTCCTTTTTTTTCCTTATATGAAGCGTCACATACATGTTTAAATACACGTGTTCACACAGAGATTCAACAAGTTATTGCCTCGTTAATAAATCAAATTTATTCACAAAATAAACTTCTAAGAAATGAACCGACGTGTGTTCAAAGTGTCTTCATTCAAGGTTGAACACAAACATCAAGACAACATTCTTACACAGACGTTGACAAACAAAAATACATAAAAAGGTAATAAAAGAAAATTCTTGTTTTGTTTTTTAAACTTTGGAAGTTTAGAATAAAAGGGGAATTTACATTTTGTGCATGACAAATAAAGTTCTGATTTATTTTATATGAAATCTAAAAAAAAAAAAAAAAAAGGTGGAAAAATGTAAATAATGTTTAAAAAATGTTAGGTTATTTCCAAATAATGAAATTCTAAATTCCTTTTTCATTCATTTTTATATTTGAATCTAAAAAAGGAGATAAAAATAAAAATAAAAATAATAATAATTAAAAACGGTCATGGTCATTTTTACATTTTAATTTAAAAAAAAAAAAGAGGTGAAGAAAATAAATAATAATATTTAAAAAATGTTAACAATATTTATAAAAAAATATTTAAAAAATATAACCTTTTGTTTAATGAAATACTGAATTCCTTTTTAAATAATTTTTACATCAATATTTAAAGAATGAAATTCCATTTTCATTTAAAATAATGAAAATAACATTGGAAATATGTTACATTTTGTCCATGAATGCTCAAAATTCTAAATTCCTGCTCTAGTATTTTTTATCTTTTAATCTAAAAATGGGTGATACAAAATGAAAGGATTAAAAAAAAAAAGTTCCTATTTTTCATTTCAAAATTTGAAACCCTCATCTTAAATTCTTAAATGGATTTAATATAAAATATATATATATTTTTAATGACAAATATATTTTTTAAAAGGTGTGTAAACCTACATTAATATAATTGAAGCTAAAGATAAAAAGTAATTAAATGCATTTTCAAACTAAACATTCCCCCTAAAAATATGCTCTTGATTAAAGAAAATCTAAAGTTAAAGATGTTTATTTATATTTTATAATCCATTGGATTCATGGTGTCATCTCTGATTATAAATTAATCATTTACTTTCAAGGGGTTTGATCTTATCTCAGCTATTCTGGGGTCAGAGGTGACGGAAACCCCTGCAGCAGAAACAAACACACAACCCTTCACACACGGACTCACACCTACAGATGAACTCCAGCTCACTCGGCTTCAGGATTCATCCAACAAACGTCCGATTTAAGGAGTTTTCACAGATTAAAAGTATATTTTTCGAAGGTAAAACTATGTGAGGGTGAACCTCGAACATACTGATGGAGTTTCAAAGAACAAGTTTCGAAACAAGATGTTCTTGGATTCAGAGGTTGGATTTTAAAAGGTGACGAAGGTCAAAAGTCACGGTGAGGGTCAATCTGGAGGTTCTAGCATATCGCTGACCTCTTGACCTTTGCTGAGAACAACTTTTAAAAAAAAAAAGAAAAAAGCTTCTCATGAACCCACAGAAGCTCAGTCTCATCTCCTGAGGTTCAAACCCCGTCTTCAACCGACCGATAACCACGACTTTAGGGGGAATCCCCGGGACACGTCCGCTCGCGTCTCCCACAGATTTATCCACGGCTAACAGGATTTCCTCTCCTGCGACTCCACTTCATTATGTGCTTTTAATTGATGGAGGGATGAGAGAAAGGAGGGAGGGAATCGGGTCCGAGGACAAATTAAGCGTTTTAATGGAATAATGGTCGTGGTGATTGTTTGGAATTATTCACGGATGAAAACAATTCCGCCACGTTTTCCAGAGACGACTTATTAGAAAAGTCTTTATGAGCTTCACTCGCTGAATAAATGATGTGCGGGAGGAGGAGGGGAAAAAAAAAGGGGAAATAAAAGTGTTATTAGTGATATAAAATATTGATTTTATTAATGCGTCAATTCAAAGCAGCAGTTAAGACTAAACGTCATTAATTATACACAGAGACGATGAATTATACATCGTGTTTACGGAGGGAAAACACGCACGGAAGCGAGTACGTTAAACGAGAAGAAAGATGGTTTTTCTGAAGAAAGATGGAGACGGAAGAAGATCTTCCGTCACAGTTCTGAGCTCTGGTTCTACTTCGATGCTATCCCAGAATTCCAAGATTTGTACTTGTGTAGAGACCAAAGTTTTGAGCTCAACTGTTGACAGACTCTCGCTCGTTTATCTCAAAATTATTTATTCAATCCAGGGATTTCGATGGATTAGATGATTTACGTTTAATCTCGACAGTTCTTTGAATTTGCGTTAAAGATACCTTGAAATCCTCCACGTGTCGGAGGAAAAGCAGATCCCGGGAAAGGTTAATAAGAGTGAATGTATGGGTCAAAGGTCGGCTCCTTTGATGAGCCTTTTGTTTTCCACTTTAGAAGAGAAAAAAGTTAACAATACAAACATTTAATGTTTATTGATTTTACTTTATTGACTCTTTGTGAGACCAGTTGGTTCCTAAACTGAAATTTGGATTAAATAATGGAATTTTATGTCCATGGTAAACATTGTATACATCGTAAACGAATGATCCTCCCATGATGCAACACTAACAGACTCAGGGACTCATTGATTCCTGGTGCGATTAGATTGTTTAATTCTAAATTAAGTTAATCTTTGTATCATTTTCTTTGAATAATGTGATCCATGTTCTTTATATTTGCACTTTGTCATCCCTTGAACTTTGTTCTTTTATTAGCACTTTGTTCTTGTTTTTATAATCGTCTGCTTTGAACTGGAAACCCAATTTCCCGAAGGAGATCCATCTACCTACCCCGCCTGGTGTCACTGTATCCTCTCATCCTCAGTCATCGCCAGGATCTCATGGGATTTCATTGTAACTTTACCTTCGCTAATGTGGGTTTAATTGCAACATATAAATGAACAGAGTGAACCTTTTAATGTAAATTGTCGATAAAAAAATGAATTATTTTTGTTAATTCTTTTGTTGAATTATAAACCATAAAAGATCTACAGAGAAAATATATAAAAATGATGATTGGAAAGCCAAACTCTGGGGTTTTATTGCGATATATAGCAGTATACATTTTTTTTTTAATACCGTCATCAGTTGGTGCGAGAAAAGGAGGGATCTTCAAATCATTTGTGGATCCAGATGGTAATCCGGTGTCCCTTGTTCTCCAAAATATGGGTAAAAGCTGAATTATACTTGTTAAAAAAGCAACATAAAACAATGTATTATATGTTAAAATGTGCAGTAACTTCCCAAGACATGTCTTTAACTCACTTTCAAGAGTTTAAAGAGTGTTTTCGTTCAACAGCCGAAGCAGTTTCCCGCAGTAAACAAAAACTCCTCCTCAGTGTCTGTGAAAATACCTCCGTGGGTTTTCCTCTCAAGTTTATGAAGAGAGAGAATCTCTCAGACCCGTCGAGGAGGGAGGTCTGACGTCTCTGCATGTTGTTCCTGATAAGACGGGCCAGAAGCCTCGCGCCCCCCCGTGACCCCCGTGACCCCGGCCGGCTCGCTGGCATTAAGTCGTTCGTGAAGGAAAATACTTGTGTCTCCTGATGCGTGTGTGTCGTCCTGATGTGTGTGTGTGTCGTCCTGATGTGTGTGTGTCGCTCAGATAAGCTCTGACCTCACACATACCTGCGCCGCCGTCCACGGCGTCTCGTCTTCGCCGGATCCTGGCCGCGAACAAAGGGCTAATTGTGGGAACAGATATTAGCGCTCACCTGTGAGCCCCCCCCCCCCCACACACACACACACAGAGACATAGCTCCGCCCACTTCTACAGGTTTGTACCAAGAGCACTTTTACGACTTCTCAAATACGCTCGCCAGACAATACATCACTTAAACACGAGAGTGTGAGGCTTGTTTACTGCGAGAGCGACGACGGGAGTTAAAGTTAAAACAACATTTAAGAGTTGATTCAATTTCACAAGAAATCATTTCCTCAATAAAGGTCACATGACTCAGAGTGAATCAGACTTTACTTCACAGTGGTCTGTAAACAGAGAATCATCTCTGTAAAAAAAACTGCAGTTCTTAAAGGGTGAAAGTATTTGCGAGTGTCAGGGAATACAGTATATAAAATATTTAACGTTCATGCTTGTCCATCTCCACATAAATATATATATTTTTTCACCATTAACAGAAGGAAAACTGAAAAAATGTAAATAAAAGATGCTTCTACACTAAACTACACTACTTGGAAATATAAATCAATAAACAAATATATATATGATACGCATAAGGAAAAAAAACACCAAATATACAGTGAAGCCAAAAATAAATAAAACTTTCTATGAGATCAATAGAAATATATTTCAATACTATGTAGAACCAAATTACATTTTAATATTATATTCATAGTATATTTAAAAAACTGTGCACGTAACTGAAAATGCAAAATTCTAATCATAATAATAACAAAAATGATGATATAAGAAGCACAGTAGACTTTTTTAAGGGGTAAAAATATATATATTTACCTTTATTGTTAAAACTGTACTTGAAGATGGTGTAAATAAAAATTCAAAAATCTAAATGAGGTAAAAAAAAATGGTTGGATTTAAGAGTGGTATATGAAATGTGAGAGAAAAAACACATAAAGACAGTAAAATATATAAACCTAGATAAAGTTAGATACAAATAATAATAATAATAATAAATCATTATTATTAATACATTATTAATGGAGGAAAAAATAAAATAAAATGGAAAATAACTTTTTACAGAGAAAATATAATATTATATGTAGTCAAAGTGGTATACAATGTATTTGAAAAATAATATATATATATCTTTTAAAAATGGACAAAAATATAGATCTTTAAAAACAAATTTGAGCGAACCCCCCCCCCCAAAAAAAACATCTAAATATAAGGAGGATAGTTTTTTTTAATGGCTTTTCAAACATTTATTTTCTAAATATATAACTATTTGACAAATAATGACAAATGAAAAGTCGATCAAGTGGAAATTAGTTTGTATCTTTGTATCCAGTAGATCCTTAATAAAATAAAACTTATTATTAATCATTATAAACACAGAAGGTACTAATGGTTCTGTCGGATACAACTAGAATTAAACGAATGATCTCCTGATTGGACTGAACCCGGTCACTCAACAGAACCACTGATGGATGCATCGAATCAAGCGCCTCGTGTCCGGACCCTCGTCCCGAACAAACCCCTGTCGCTCGGCTCACCAAGTCAAACACACTCTCTGTGTGTTTTGGCCCCGGAGGCGTCTCTGGCTCGTCTCACCCGGGCTTGAACTGCAGCCCGAGGGGTAATTACCGCCGCCGCCAGAAACGTGTCCGAGCTCTGGACCTGATCTGGTGTCGGGTTCACACGAGCGTCGAGTGCTTGAGTCTCAGGACCCGGAGAGTGATTGACCACAAACAAACACCCAGAAGGAGTCCGACCAAGAAGGGGGGGGCGGGCGAGCAAACAGGATCGGGTGTCGTGACACCAAGAGTTCAGACGCTTGTGTCTCCAGAGGCCGACAAAAAAAAAAAAAAGGTTTGTAACGGCGTGTGAGGAACGTCGGGCGGATCGTTTTCACTAAAACGAGTTTTCTAGGGAAGACGAAAACCAACAGGTGGACGAACAACGACTTCTTCTTCGATGGCGGCGCGCAGATAGCATCTTAGCCCAGTGGACTCGAACCACAGACCCGATAGAAGTGTCAAAACACATTTGAAACCGAAGGAAGCAGGAGGTGAACGAAGCCGTCATCGTCACGAGCGTCGCAGACGGACCCGAGTTGACAGACGGAGGCACGAAAAACAAGCGTCGCCGCAAAACTGGAGCCAAGAAATACACAACAAAAGTAACTTGACTTAAACTTTTTCAGCTCAGAAAATCTTCACTGTTTGGCAAAATGGATCAGATCAAGGGTAAAGGGGGGCGCAAGGGCGGGCAGAAGACCCCGAGACAAATTCAAATATGTCTAATTTGATGAGGGAATATGCTTTAAAATTAACATGTAGACTACTGAGGTAAGATTGATGGTTTTAGGGTGCGGGGGGTACCTTACTCAGATCAAGGATAAGGGGGGCGCAATGGGGGCAGAAGACCCGAATAACAATTAAAATACGACCAATTTGAGGTAGAGAAAATGCTTAAAATTTGTTTTAGGGGGAGGGGTGCACCTCAGTCAGAACAAGGGAAGGGGGGGTGCGGGGGGGCAGCCCCCCATTAGGAAGATAAATAAATGCGTGAGATTTAATATATAGACTACGTTATAAGCTTGACTGTTTTAGGGTTGGGGGACCTCAGTCAGACCAAAGATAGGGGGGCACAATAACCCAATAAAAGTTTAAATGCATCCAATTTTGATGAAGATAAAATGCGTGAAAATTTGTTTTAGGGGGAGGGGTGCATCTCAGTCAGAACAAGGGAAGGGGGGCGCAGCCCATAATACAAATTAAAATATGTCTAATTTGATGAAGATAAAATGCGTGAGATTTAACATGTATACTCCTGGATAAGCTTGACTGTTTTAGGGGGTGAGGGGCACCTCAGTCAGATCAAAGATAGGGGGGCACAAGGGGGCACAATAACCCAATACAAATTTAAAATGCATCCAATTTTGATGAAGGTAAAATGCTTGAAAATGTACACTTTTGTCCTCTTGGTGAAGGTTTTCGAGTGGGGGTGTTACTTGGGATGCATGGGGGCAGAAGACCCCCATGAAAAGATGTCCAATTGTGATGAGATCTAAGGTAAATGTTTGACATGTAAAATTAGAAAGATTTACTTCATTTCAGCACCTTAATTGTAGCATGGCACGATAGGGGGGCGGAAGACCCCCTGATAATTTATAAGAGAAAGGAGAGGAAATTAGCAAAGACTACTAACATATCATTGACTGTTTTAGGTGGGAGGAGAAACTTGATCAGGTCCAGGGAAGGGGGCGCCAGGGAGGCAGAAGGCCCCTATGAATATTAAAATACGTATAATTTCCATGTAGGAAATAATTTCAAATTAAGATGCGGACTAGTGTCGTCTCTGTGAAGGTTTTAGGGGAAGGGCCACTTGATCCGGCAGAGGGTAAGGGGGGCAAAAGACCCCATGAAAATGAAAACATGTCCAAATGTGACTAGATCTAAACTACATTTTTTACATACTTCAGGGAGAGTTACATTATTTTAGGAGATTTAATAATTGCAAAGGGGGCACAAAGGGGGGGCAGAAGACCCCCATCTGAAAGTTCCAAATTGCTTAAAAATAGCATTCAGAATATTGACTTAACAGTGATGGTTTAAGGAGTGCGGGGGGCAACTCAAACAGCCGAGCAGAAAGGGGGGAAGAAACACAAGACCCCCATGAAAAATCCAGATATGTCAAATTAGAAATTGCTTGAAAGTTAGTTTGTAGACCTCTGACCTCTCAATGAAGGGTCGAGTGGGAAAGGAACTTGAATCAGGTCAATGGAAAGGTGGTCCACGGGGGCAAAAGACCCCCATGAAAATTAAAATCATATATACAGTAATACACACCGAGTAAAGAAGATTTTTTAAGAATTTCAGCACCTTTGGTTAATTGAAGAGGGTATATAAGGGGGTGGGGGACCCCTAGTAAATTTAAACTTATTAGATACAAAGTAAGGATAGTTTTCACAGTTGTGTTTGGTACTTGTAAAGCTTTGTTCAAAGAAGACTAGAAGGTTTATAAATATACTTTAAACCGACCGTTTAAGTAGTAAAGATGAGATTCTTGTAGTCGAGTAGTAGGAAGGTACTTCCACAGTATAGTATGTGTAAATATCTATGGTTTTTCAGCCTCCACACAATAAAAAAAAACAATATCCGAGGTCAAGTGCGATCGAATCCGCTCGTCCTCACAGACGGAAACTTTTCTCGCCTAAAGAGTTAACGAATCCATAAAGTTCCTCCGAGAGATTCATATACAAGAGCGGCTCTATAGCTGCAGAATGACCTGAATAAGAGAAAACATTTATTTTTTTTACATTTGACTCTGTGATTCTCCAGCTCGACGGTTCGACCCACTTGAAGAAATGCATCGATCGGAAGCCCGTCTGCTCCGGGAGGGTCGAGCGCTAATGCATACGAAAAGACTAATCTACCACGAAAAGATGACGGCAGACAATCTCGGATGCATAACAATCTCCCACGTGAAGTATTTACATAAATCCTCCAAACATAATCAATCAAAAACACCATACATCATTTGCCATTTGAGAAAAAAAAAAACCTCAAAAAGAGCTTACCGACATCTTTACATACACCGCTGCCTATACGGTGCATCTTCCGCCTAAATCTCCCGGTAATCCCCGGAGATTTTCCCAGCTCGAAATCTGACCCAAATTTGTTTTCGTGGCAATCCCTTTATAGTGTATTATCGTGGTATGAAATCAATATTTATTCACCGCCCCTGATGTGCGCCGCCGTAATTAATCACAGTCAAATTCCATGACAGATTATCTTTCATAGCAGCCACAGATTAAGTTTGCATCATGTCTTATCTCTTTCCGAGCTGAGCCAGAGGTCAAATCCATGCATTATGTGGAGGGGTTAGTCGTGTCGGTGGAGGAGGAGGCGGGCGGAGGTTCTAATCCACGTGTTTATCGTTAGCATCTGTGTGTTTTTTTGTGTATGTTTGGGAGGAAAATGGATTGGAATGGATCTTACAGCAGCGTCGGTTCAGCCCGTGGAGCCGAGAAATATCACCATCACAAGAAAACATTTTCTTTCCGGAGGAAATTTGATTTCACGGCGTCGGTTGTTTCAAATTCAAAGACCGTTAATTGCCGGTGAATTGAATGATGGATTAGCATCGGCGACTTAAGACTGACAAAACTTTAGAGGCGTTGACCAGAGACAGAAGTTTTGAAATTAAAAAATCTTACGAGTCGATTGTCGACTACATACTCATTGTTCTTTCGAGAAGTTGTACAAGAAAAGCCGCAGTTCATCAAGTGTCCACTTGAGGCTGGGTGCAGAAAGACCAAAAGTAAGTTCACAACAAACGAAAAAATGGACTATTACGGCATTAGCAAGATTATTTAGTTAGTTGGTCAGTTAGATTGACTGTTAATCCTTCTGGAGATCTCCGTTGGGAAATTCCATTTTCATACAAAGTATGAAGAAAAAAGATACAAAGATTAAAAAACAATAACGTCATACTTTCACTTCTGCCCCCAAACTCAGAACTAAACAATCTAATAGCACGAGGAATGAATGAGTCCCTGAGTCTATTAGTGTTGCATCTGGAACAAGTCTGGTTAAAAATGGATGGCCTATTTTAGAAGTGTTTTCATAAATAGTTTGCAACAGATTATAAGGCGCATAGAATAAAAGATACAGTCAAACGTTTGACAGGGGTTGTGTTATGCATCCACTAGATAAAGCTGTGCTAAAGGGAATGTCAACAAAACAGTCAGATAAAGTCAAACTTTATTAAGGCTTAAAAGGCTTCAAGCAGCAGCGCGTGAGACTGGTGTTGTGAGCAGACAAGTGTTAAGCGAGCAGCAGTGAAGTTGAGCGCGTGTATGACGGCTAGAGCGCGCGTGTATGACTGATTGAGCGGGCAGCATGTCTTTTCGCAAAAACAAAAGGTTTTTGAGTGTACAACAACCAAGACACACTCGCTCTAAACGGTGGCAGTAATCTTACTCCATAGTCGTCCGCCATGATGTGACGTGCGCTGTTAATCCAACCCCATGATGACGCAATGACGTAATTCCGCCCACAGCCTGTCGGCTCAGTCGTTTGTAAAGGGTATCGGTAACCGTCGTGATCGGACCTACCTTTCTTTGAGGAAGTCGACCACTTGTCTGAAGTCGTCGACGCAGTACTCTCTCTTCATGTCCATCAGCACGCTGTCGGAGGCCGACTGCACGGGCACGTGGAGGAAGGCGTAGACTCGCGGGTGATTCAACACCTTCGCCATCTCCTGAGGAAACACACCAAGAAACAAACGGTTATTAACTCCGGGCGCCGACTTTGACTTGAAAACATGTTTGTACGAAAAACGCATAAAGCAGCTTTATATAATCCTCCGATCCAACTTTATTTGATTACTCTCGCTTAAAAACCTTCATAGCAAAGACACACACAATGGTCTTTATCCGAAGGAAAATAATCAATTTGGAGGCCGTCGTTCTTGGAATACGGAGGAGACGACGTGGACAAGAGATGCCGCTCAGCCCTGACAAACTGAAATCTGAGGTCAGAGCTCTGAATCAAACCGCGGTTCCATTAACATTCCACTGTCTTTCAGCACAAACGTGGCTCTTCAGTCCCTCGGCAACAAGAGGCTCTTTTGCTCGGAGAATGAACCGTGTTCCCTGCAGATCCAGAGTCCTGACTCAAGGTCGCCCTCCTTTATGTCAGATGGATCAAGAGCTTCCATTCAACGACTCTTCGCTTCCGAGATACATCATCATATTTAGACTCTAATTGTTCAAGCAAAGGATTTTTTTGGGGGCTTTTCATCTCTCGGAGGTGAAGTCGTGATGAGGTCGGGAAGGAAGTTCAACGGAACCGAAAAAGTTCAAAGAATATTTCCGTTTGTGATAAAGTGTGTCGTAGGAAGACGAACTCCTGTGGTTGGAGAAGGTTATTAGGCAAAAGAAATTTATTTCAAGTGTCAAATGATACGTTTTCTCAAGAGATTTTAAAGTTTGAACAACACAAAAGACGAGTTGAAGTGAATCACGATGATTGACAGGCTTGAGGAGAAAATTCCGTTCGACAGGCAGAAACCTTGAGCAGAACCAAACTGGTGGAAGGGAAAAAATGTACTCGGAGTAGCATTGAGTTTACTCAATCAGTAATTTACATTTTCTTCGATAAAAATGATGTGAATAAAATGTAATAGTACGGTATAAGGATAAAACGTCATGAATAAATAGGAATAAAGAAAAAAAATCTACATTTTATTTAAATTAAATTAAGTGAAGCCCTGTAAGAACTTTTTATAAACATTTTTAGACACAAATAAATCCTCAGAATTATTTTTTTTTAACTGACACTAACAAACACTGATTCTTTCACTAAACCGCAGGAATCTTAATTTATTAGCTAACATTTGATGTTAATACAATAATAAGTACTAAGATAATTATTCAAAAGTATCAAACAACTTCATGAAATAATAGAAAAAAGCAAAACCTTAAATATTTATCCATATGAAGCTCTTTAAGCAATGAAATCCCCCCCAAAAAACAACTTGTTATTTTTTTTAAAATAATACAGATAATTTCATTAAATAGCAGGAATTTTAATTAATTAATAGAAATTAGAGTAAATTATGTAAATAAAAGTAGAATTTATAGCCAGGTTAAATTTTTTGTATAAAAAAAATCATTACAAAACAAGAATACATAGAAAAAATATCCATATTTTAAAGACAAAAATAAACAGATTTTTTTAAACTGAAGATTTAACTAAATAGCTGGAAAATAAATAAATCAATAATTGTTCTTATAAAAGTACAAGTAGCAAGTGAAATTATAAACTTGTTTAAAAAAAAGAACAAACAAAACCATGAAAAAAAAGAATGAAATGGATATTTTCATAGTTACATTTATGACCATATATACCAAAAAAAAGTACAGACCAGACATGTAACTATGACATTTAACACAAATTAAATTATTTTCTTGAGTATAAACGATGTAAATAAATATTAAAGTAGAAGTAGCAAAATAAAACCTTAAAAAACAAACAACTTCTCTATTTATTAATTTAAAAAACACTGGATATTTCACTTAATTAACAATTAGCAGAATGAGTGCACGAATGCTCCTACCCAGGTGCAAAACAAATAGACTCAGGGACTCATTTATTCCTCGGGCTATTAAATTGTACAATTCTGAGTTCGGGGGCAGGAGTGGAGTGAGAGTATCTGGATGTTCTGTTCCATGTTAGTCTTTGTATCCTTTTTTCTTTGTTGTTTTTCTTTGATCTATGTTCTTTATCTTTATCTTTAGACTTAGATTGTGTCATCTTGTTCTTCCTCTTTATGTCCTTCTTCTTATTTTATTTTTTATGTATTATTTTTTATTGTTTATGAAAAATTGCTGGCTATTGGTAAAAAACAATTTCCCGAAGGAGACCTCCTGAGGGATCAATAAAGTTTTACCTTACCTTACCTTACCTTAATTACAGTAGTTCAAATTAATTAATACACATTTAAATAAGGAGTTAATTCTAGTGTAAAAAAAAAAGTAGTGATTCGTTTGTGTCTTCTCGCCTGGACAACAGTTTGTTTTCATGTCTAAACAAGAAGGATCTGTCTCGCCTGCAGTTCATACAAAACTCTGCACCGTGAATTCTGACCTGCTCTAGTAGAAGAACTCACATTTCTACGATCCTTAAAACTCTTCACTGGCTGCCAGTTTCTTTCAGGATCAACCTTAAAAATTCTGGTTCTTACTTTCAGATCTATTCATGGTCAGACCTTCCACCAGTGATCTGATCCAGCCAAAGGACGTCTCCTGTGTACCCGGGAGGAGTCCCAGGGGCAGACCCGGGACGCGACATGAGAAAAATCGATGGATACAAATTGCTTTATTTCAAGATCCCTTGAATTTGAGGGTCTTAAAAAAATGCATCTTGAATTGAAAGAGACAAAAGTGTCAGAGAGTGATAACGTTAGTGCTTGAGCTGCAGTGTTGTGTCTTCAAAAGTGTAAAACACACGTGTAAAAGTGCGTGTATTTAAGCATTAATTGTGAGTGTGTAGAAGTAATAAAAAATAAAAATAAACGTGGAGAGGCCACAGATGTCAGGTCATAATCAGGACTGCTATCATTAACATGCTAATCACCGTGGCAGAGAAAAAAGAGAGGAGTGGAAGAAATGATTTAATGATTTCCTACAAGAATGTGCTGATTGCCGTCCGTCTTCTCATTAACATCCATTGTACGAGTGCTTCCACGAGCACACTCTGGCACCGGCGCCGCGGGGGGGTCGACCACTAGAAGCTCCGAATTACAAAGAATTAATTTGGTTGGAAAATGAGGCTTGATTGGAGACGGAGGGAAAAAAAAAGAAAAAAAAAGAAAAAAAGTTTCTTGCTTGTGGCCGTCAATTAAAATATTTGATGAAACATGTGTGAAGTTGTGTTGGAGAGTCAGTGTCGTTTATCCAGAGATCAATCTGACGGATCAGGTTCGTCAAAATCAAGTACACCAGGGCAATAAGACGTGTTCCAAGCATAAGCCTGTCCCAGCTAGTTAGGGCGAGAGGCGGGGGACACAGAGACACATGGAAATACAATGCACACGTCAAAGGAAATTTCCTTTCCAGGGACATTGGTATGTTTTTGGACAGTTGGAGGAAACCGGAGTAACAACATAAATTCAATATGTTTTTTTACTAGTGTATCGACAAAAACCTGGTGATACGATACGTGTACAAAGATACGTTATATTGTGATCCTGTAAGTACAACAATATAGTGAGTTTCTTTTGAATAATTTGATTAAATAAAGGAAAAAAAACAACTCAAATTAAGGTCAACACAATAAACACGACAAGAACGTCGATGAAGCTCTATTTGTATTTGCAATATTTTTGGGCTCAACAAATAAAAAAAAATGTTAACAGATGTATTGACTGTAAATATGTTGATGTGAATATTTGCATGTTAATTGTTGATTAAACCCTTGTGTTGTCTCAGGGTCAAAGTGACCCGAAAAAAAAGTGTTTGTGGTATCCCTTGTGTTGTCTCTGGGTCAAGTTGACCCGTGCTTCCCAAAAAAATGTAAGTAAGTAAGTAATTTTTATTTGTATAGCGCTTCCAGGTTTGTGATATCGCTTGTGTTGTCTCTGGGTCAAGCTGACCCAAAAACAAATGTGTTTGTGGTATCCCTTGTGTTGTCCCTGGGTCAAGCTGACCCGAAGGCCTGAAAACAAATGTGTGTGTGTTATCCCTTGTGTTGTCTCTGGGTCAAGCTGACCCGAAGGCCTGAAAACAAATGTGTGTGTGTTATCCCTTGTGTTGTCTCTGGGTCAAGGTGACCCGAAGGTAAATTCAGTATAATTATTTAAAAAATAGAATTCACTGAATAATGAACAAACACATTTCCAATAAAACACTGTAAAGTTTCATGGAGTCGGAAAACATCGTCTTTAATCTACAAAACTTCCCGTTTATCTTGCGACGGCCGGCGTCTCATCGGTCGATCATTGCACGGCACAATTAGTCACAATTATTCGGCGTCTCAAATAACTAGATCCGGAGAAGAGAATCTTCATTTTCAGGGTCGAAGGTCACGGGTTATTTGTCACTTTTGTCAGACTCTCTCACACACACAAACACAAACACACACACACACACACACACGATCCTCTCATCTTCACCGGATCAGCGCCGACATAAAGGATCCATCTAACCAGACTCAAAGCACATCAGCGAACCCTCAAATCTGATGGCAAAGAAAAGGAACCGCGTGAAAAACAAAAAAAGGTGAAGATAAAAGGTGGGTTTGGCTCGGAGCGAGAGAGAGATGACACTTCCACGCTCACATCCCTTCTTTTCAAAGCCGACATATTTGGGTTTTTAAACGTTAAAAGTCAGGAGGAGAGCGAGGCCTCGCGTCAATACGCCTGTCAGTCCGCGTTCAGGGAACAAAGAGGTATTTTATTCTCGCCACTAAAGCGGAGTCAAGGCGAAACCTGCTCATGTTTTCTTTTTCTTTCCTAAAAACTTCCGTCTATTCAGGAACAAAAGTAATAAGTACTTCCTGGCCTTGGCTCTGGCAGGAACACATCGTAATATTGATCGTGGTTTAAGCGTCGGCCGCTCGTGTTTAGAAATGAATAACCAAAGAAAAAGTTTTTAGATTCGTAGTATTGTCAGAGAGCATCGGCGCGGCGGTGGGCGGATGCTAACGGCAGCGCTAAGAGCTACAAGGTCAACATCTACGATTCACATTAAGTTTAATAACGGTGTTTATTTTATTGCCGTGCCTCGTTAAAAAAACATGCAAAAACATTAAAATAAATATATTTACTCTGAGAAAAGTTTTATAATGTGAAGCTAACATTAGCTTAGCAAAGTATGCTACGTAGCATGGCTGCAAGTGCTCGGTCTAAGATCAGGAGAATAACAAAAATAAGAAATAAAATATTATTTAGAAAATAAATAATGTTGATGAATTAAATCAATTTGTTACCATTTTCCAAAATAATTCGAAAAATATTTTCTATAAATGTTGAGGAATTTTGCAATTAATATTTAAGCAGCAGACATTTATAAAAAATAAAAAAAAATGAATATTTTAAGGTCTGTCAGGTCAACTTTTTTAAATTAAAGCACCTTCATTATTTAATGAAATGTTTGAAAATGCATTTTTTATTTTATCGCAATAGATCAAGAACCTTTAAACATTTTTTGTCAAAAATATTTTTGTTTTTTTTCCCTATTAAGTTGGATAACAAATACATACAAAACATGATAAATTAAGAACTTAATAGATGAACTCTAGGTTGAACTACCTATTGTATCTATAGTATGGTATGGTATCTATGGTATGGTATGGTATCGTATATATGGTATGGAATCGTATCTATGGTATGGTATCGATGGTATGGTATCTATGGTATGGAATCGTATCTATGGTATGGTATCAATGGTATAGTATCTATGGTATGGAATCATATCTATGGTATGGTATCAATGGTATAGTATCTATGGTATGGAATCATATCTATGGTATGGTATCGATGGTATGGTATCAATGGTATGGTATCTATGGTATGGAATCGTATCTATGGTATGGTATCAATGGTATGGTATCTTTGGTATGGAATCGTATCTATGGTATGGTATCAATGGTATAGTATCTATGGTATGGAATCATATCTATGGTATGGTATCGATGGTATGGTATCTATGGTATGGAATCGTATCTATGGTATGGTATGGTATCAATGGTATGGTATCTATGGTATGGAATCGTATCTATGGTATGGTATGGAATCGTATCTATGGTATGGTATGGTATCAATGGTATGGTATGGTATTTATGGTATCATATTCATGGTATGGTATGGTATCTATGGTATGGTATGGAATCCTATCTATGGTATGGTATTTATGGTATCATATTCATGGTATGGTATGGTATCTATGGTATGGTATCTGTGGTATGGTATCTATGGTATGGTATCTGTGGTATGGTATGGTATCTGTGGTATGGTATGGTATCTATGGTATGGTATCTGTGGTATGGTATGGTATCTGTGGTATGGTATGGTATTTATGGAATCGTATCTGTGGTATGGTATGGTATCTATGGTATTGTATCTATGGTATGGTATGGAATCCTATCTATGGTATGGTATGGTATTTATGGTATCATATTCATGGTATGGTATGGTATCTATGGTATGGTATGGAATCCTATCTATGGTATGGTATTTATGGTATCATATTCATGGTATGGTATGGTATCTATGGTATGGTATCTGTGGTATGGTATGGTATCTGTGGTATGGTATGGTATTTATGGAATCGTATCTATGGTATGGTATTGTATCTATGGTATAGTATCGTATCTATGGTGTGGTATCCATGGTATGGTGTCCTATCTTTATATGGTATCGCATCTACGGTATGTTTTCATATCTATGGTATATCTATGTATTGTATCCATCTATCTAGATAGATTTTGTTCATGAATTTACGTAAAAAAAAGAAGGATAATATTGTAAATAAAGATGTTAAGTCATAAATAAAGCCACATGTTGACCGCACACTGTCTGCACCATCCATGATGTTTTACGTTACAGCTGAGAACGGTTGCTCTTAAAAAAAAAAAACACACTCCAGTTATCAGTTGATCCCTTTAGGAAGTCCCGGGTAAAAGTTTAGCAGCAAAGTCACATATATAAACCCTCTAACATGGCACTGGAGCTCCCACTCTGGGGAATATAGGAAGATAATGATTCTACAAGATGTTCCCAGGATAATACGTCCCGGGCGGGTAGAAGCGCAGACAGAAAAACTGAGCTCCTTATGATATTATATATTTCAAAGAGTCCCGTCTGCACCTGGATCTCCCAGGAGGAGACATCACAGCGGCTGCAGAGATGGAAGCCATTGTTGGAGAAATAAAGTGTAGCAGACGGTTTCAACATATGCTACGTCTAAGTCTAAACGGGTTCAATCGGACGACATGTGGATGTTGTTCTTTTCTTGTTTAATAAAGTTTTCCTGCTCGAACAGGTCCAGGAAAAAGATCCTCGGGTCGTTGTTAAACCTGCGTTCGTGAGCAGCGTGTTTCAATAAATTACAAGCAGGAGCTAAAGGGCCGGAATTTAACTACTAAAGCAGATGAATTATGGCTCATTTGCTGATACCTGCAGAGGTGGGATGTCGGGCCCCCCTGCCCGCCCGGCCCCCCCGCCCGGCCTGACAAGACAATGAACAGCTTGCGTTTCGACCTTTTCCATTCGATATTTTAGAAAAGCATAATTCCGGGCAGGAAGTCGGGAGTCATAATTCAGAGGCGGGTCGGGATTGTTTGGCGGCGAGCATCGGTCTGGAGTCGGGCCCCTCACACAATGGTACATTAAGCCCCTAATGTGAAGTGTCCCCCTAAGGCTTCATTAAAACGAAAACGGTCTCGGAGTGTGAGCCGTGAGTCGCCTCACTCCGGTGTGAAGGTGAAAGATTTGTAAGAGAGTTTCCTGACGAGGACGTGTTTCACTTCGAACACTTCATGGAATTTTGGTTCATTTAAGAATTTGAAAGTATTTCCTGATGTTCTTTTACCACGATGTTGCTTTTAGTTTATTTGTTTATTAGCTGAAACTACACTGGACTCGTTCAGATTTGTTAGACTCAACAGTGTCATGAGTGTGAATCGTGCCTGTCGAGAAACTTTTGTCACGTGGACTCACTCAGATGTGTTGGACTCAACAGTAAATAAGTAGGTAATATTTGTAGAGTGCTTTTCTAGACCGGGGTCACAAAGGGCTTAAACAATTAACAACAGTGTCATGAATTTGAATCGTGCCCGTCGAGAAAGTTAAGTGAAGCAAACTCACTCACATGTGTTGGACTCAACAGTGTCATCATATTGTAAAATGCACGTCGAGAAAACTAATCATAGGGACTCGGTATTATTTGTTGGACTCAACAGTGACATGAGTGAACGGTGCCTGTCAAGAAACGTGAGTCAAACAGACTCACTTAGATGTGTTGGACTCGACAGAGTCATGAGTGAACGGTGCCCGTCAAGAAACGTGAGTCAAACAGACTCACTTAGATGTGTTGGACTCAACAGTGTCATCATATTGTAAAATGCACGTCGAGAAAACTAATCATAGGGACTTGGTATTATTTGTTGGACTCAACAGTGACATGAGTGAACGGTGCCTGTCAAGAAACGTGAGTCAAACAGACTCACTTAGATGTGTTGGACTCAACAGTGTCATCATATTGTAAAATGCACGTCGAGAAAACTAATCATAGGGACTTGGTATTATTTGTTGGACTCAACAGTGACATGAGTGAATGGTGCCCGTCAAGAAACGTGAGTCAAACAGACTCACTTAGATGTGTTGGACTCAACAGAGTCATGAGTGAACGGTGCCCGTCAAGAAACGTGAGTCAAACAGACTCACTTAGATGTGTTGGACTCAACAGAGTCATGAGTGAACGGTGTCCGTCAAGAAACGTGAGTCAAACAGACTCACTTAGATGTGTTGGACTCAACAGAGTCATGAGTGAACGGTGCCCGTCAAGAAACGTGAGTCAAACAGACTCACTTAGATGTGTTGGACTCAACAGAGTCATGAGTGTGAAAAGTGCCTGATGAAAAACTTTTGTCACATGGACTCAACAGTGGCATAAATTTGTAAAATGTAATTTGAGACAATACAATCAGGGACTCGCTAAGATGTGTAGGACTCAACAGTGTCATGAGTATGAAAAGTGCTGCTCAAGAAATTTGTCACATGGACTCGCTTTGATGTGTTGGACTCAACAGTGTCACGGCTTTAAAAAGTGCTGGCCGAGAATCTATAGTCGGAGGGATTCGCTCAGATGTGTTGGACTCAACAGTATCATGAGTATGAAAAGTGCCAGTCAAGAAAAACCTGTCACATGGACTCACTCAGATGTGTTGGACTCAACAGTGACTTGGATTTGTAGGATGTAATTTGAGACAATATAGTCACAAGGACTTGCTTTGATATGTTGGACTCAACAGTGTCACGACTGTAAAAAGTGCTGGCCGAGAATCTATAGTCGGAGGGACTCGCTCAGATGTGTTGGACTCAACAGTGTCATGATTTACCTTTTTTTTAATGCCTGTTGGACTCAACAGAGCCGTGAGTGTGAAAAGCGCCTGTTGAAAAAACTTTGGTAAAATGTAATTCGAGACAACATAGTCACAGGGATTCACTCAGATGTGTTGGACTCAACAGTGACGTGGATTTGTAAAATGTGATTGAGAAAATATTGTTAGAAAGACTTGCTTTGATGTGTTGGACTCAACAGAGCCATGAGTGTGAAAATCGCCTGTTGAAAACTTTTGTAAAATGTAATTTGAGACAATACAGTCACAGGGACTCGCTAAGATTTGTTGGACTCAACAGAGCCATGAATGTGAAAAGTGCCAGTCAGGAAACTTGTTACATGGACACACTCAGATGTGTTGGACTCAACAGTGTCATGAGTATCAAAAGTGCCAGTCAAGAAACGTGTTACATGGACTCACTCAGGTGTGTTGGACTCAACAGTGGCGTGGATTTGTAAAGTGTAATTTGAGTATATAGTAACAAGGACTTGCTTTGATGTGTTGGACTCAACAGTGTCATGAGTATGAAAAGTGCTGGCCGAGAATCTATATTCTGAGGGACTCGCTCAGATGTGTTGGACTCAACAGTGGCACGAGTATGAAAAGAAACTTGTTACATGGACTCACTCAGATGTGTTGGACTCAACATTGTCACGGCTTTAAAAAGTGCGGGCCGAGAATCTATATTCTGAGGGACTCGCTCAGATGTGTAGGACTCAACAGTGGCACGAGTATGAAAATAAACTTGTTACATGGACTCACTCAGATGTGTTGGACTCAACATTGTCACGTCTTTAAAAAGTGCGGGCCGAGAATCTATATTCTGAGGGACTCGCTCAGATGTGTTGGACTCAACAGTGTAACGGCTTTAAAAAGTGCTGGCCGAGAATCTATATTCTGAGGGACTCGCTCAGATGTGTTGGACTCAACAGTGTCACAAATGTAAAAAGTGCTGGTAGAGAATCTAAAGTCGGAGGGACTCGCTCATGATTTTCTTTTTTTTAATGCCTGTCGAGAAACTAAAGTTGTGAGGACTCAATCAGACGTGTTGAACTCACCGCTTTCACAAGTCTTACCGTCTTCTATCATTATTTCCTTATACGTCCAGGAGCGAAACGTACGAGTCCCAGACATCCGAGCGAGTCAAACGTCTGCTCAGACAGAGACGAGCCGTGAAGAGGACGTTTAATGGACGTCTGCGGATCCATTCATCTCGGGCGCGACTGATTGCGGCGAAACTAGGAGCTACTTTCACACCTCATTTGGCGAGTCCGCCGGCGTGCACAGATTAAATCACGGCGAGCACAGGTATCACCGGCTCACACACCTGAAGTGATCGGAGCAGACGCTGACAGCCTGTTAGTGATGCACAGATAACAGGTGGAAGAGGAAGAGGCGCCAGACGGAGGAGGAGGAGGAGGAGGAGGACGAGGAGTGTGAAAAGAAGATTGCAACAAAAATTGGGGGGAAAAAAAAGTGGCATTTCACTCAAGTCGAAGAAAAGGAGCCACTGATGTCATGATGCAATCAAGCAAAATGTCAGCACCTAGTGGTGAGAAGCGATTGGTCGACCGACTGATCCAATCAGCAACGACGAGGACGTCCGACAGGAACGACAAGAGCGAGTGAGTCGGACGACGTGGCGGAGAGAAGGAGGATCTTTTAGGCAGAAGTGAAGAGGTTTCGTGGCCTTTTCAGCGCCGGTTCGGAGGCATTTGCTGCGACGTATAAGTGCTCGTCCTCCTCAGAAGAAGAGCCTCGGAGTGAAAACTGGCCTTTGTTCGCGATGAGAGACTGAAGATTTTGGCCTTTATTATCATCATCATCATCATCATCATCATCGACTTCTATCATCTTTTCGATTATAGTCATCAACAGGAGTGAGAGGCAAAAGAAGAATGTAATGGCGTTTGACACGCTTTGAAAAGAAGTAATATTTCAAACTTGTAGTTCTTGTACATAATGTCGTGTTCAACATAACCCTATAACATAATCTTGGTTTAATCAGGATTATTTTTGTAATTGCTTTTATTTTGAAAGATATTTATGTCATTTTTTGTTTGGGTTTTTCATTTCACACATCTAGCGTTTACAAAAATGATACATGTTTTCTCTGACTTTAAAAATGTTGTCACAATTTTATTTTATGCATTTTAAAGAAGCTTATTTTGCTGATATTCTCTGTCTATATAAGTGTTTTAAATTTTCTTAAACTGTCTTAAATTTAAAAGCATTATTCGTATTTGTTATTGTCTCATTGAATATTAAAATGCTTTAGTATGTGATTCAAATAACTTAATATTTGTCTGTGTTACTCGATGTAATTTCCTTGTATTCTGGTTTCATTAGATTTTAATAACAAATATCTCAAATTATTATTATTATTTTTTAAATCAGAAATATTTGGTTTTATTCTTAAACTTTAAGAGATTTCATCATCTTTAAAACAAGTTTAGTTTTCCTTATCTTTTTATTTTAATATATTCCTTTAAGTGCTTTTAATATACTTGTATTATCTATTTTTATATTTATTAATTAAATATAGTTTTGATATATTTATTTTGTTATTTTATATATTCTTCAAAAAAATAAGTTTTTAATATTTAGTCTGATTTTCAATATTTATTCTGCTATTTTAGGTATTTATTGTCTTCATACATTCCTTTTATTTTTCACTTTCATTGAATTTAAAAGCCTAAACATCCGATTATATACTGTGAGTTTATATATTTTAATGTCTCTTTAAGACGTATATAGTTCTCAAACATTTATTTTGTCATTTTAATTATTTTTTTCAATACGTTAAAAATATTTTCGACTGATTTTTTCATATTTAAATATTTATTTTGCTATTTTAGGTATTTATTGTCTTCTTATATTTATTTTGTTTTGTACTTTTATTTCATTAGAAAGTCTGAATATCAGATGTTTTTCTGTGATTTAATATATTTTAATGTCTCTTTGAGATGTATATAGTTTTGAAATACTTATTTTGTCATTTAATATATATATTTATTATAGTTTTCAATATGTCTTTAATATTTTTCCATATTCAAACATTTATTCTGCTATTTTAGTTATTTATTTTATTCATATATTCCTTTTATTTTGTACTTTTATTTAATTAAATATGTGAAAATATCACACTTTCTTCTGTGATTTCATATATTTTAATTGGTCTTTGAGACGTATATAGTTTTGAAACATTTATTTTGTCATTTAAATGATTATTTTCAATACGTTTAAAATATTTCCGACTGATTTTTCATATTAAAACATTTATTGTGCTACTTAAGGTATTTATTTTATTCATATATTCCTTTTATTTTGTAATTGTATTTCATTGAAACGTTAAAATATCACATTTTCTTCTGGGATATCAAATATTTTAGTAAGTAAGTAAGTAAGTAATATTTTTTTATATAGCGCTTTTCGAGACCAGGGTCACAAAGCACAAAGCAATCAAAACAATACTCAAAAAAGTACATACTTTAAAGATCAAGATAATACTGAGAACAACACAGGAGTTCGAGAAATTCAAGGAAAAGCCTGAACAAATAGAAACGTCTTAAGATGTTTCTTAAAGGAGTCAGTAGATCCATCAAGCGCAAAGAAAGAGGAAGATCGTTCCAAAGCTTAGGAGCAACAGCCTGAAAAGATTTCTCTCCTCTGGTCCTGAACCGTGTGCGTGGAACCATAAGTAGATTCTGATCCACAGACCTCAGAGCCCGAGCTGGGGTGTAAGTCTGGATCAGATCACTGATGTAAGGAGGAGTCTGACCATGAATAGATCTGAAAGTAAGAACCAGAATTTTAAAGTTGATCCTGAAAGAAACTGGAAGCCAGTGAAGAGTTTTAAGGATCAGAGAAATGTGAGTTCTTCTACTAGAGCGGGTTAGAATTCTCGCTGCAGAGTTTTGAATCAACTGCAGGCGAGACAGATCCTTCTTGTTAAGACATGAAAACAAACTGTTACAATAGTCCAGACGAGAAGAAACAAACGCATGGATGACAAGCTCCAGATCATGTTCCGACAACATTTTCCTAAGTTTAGAGATTTTTCTCAGTTGAAGGAAACAGTTTCTGGTCAGTTTTCTGCAGTGTCGAACAAGAGACATGTCTTTATCAAATACAACACCCAGGTTTCTCAGGCTGACCTAAGTCACCCAAGTACTGACTCAACCCTGGAACCTTATCATCAGGAGCAATCACCAGAGTTTCAGTTTTATCCACATTTAGCTGTAAAGTGTTTTCACTCATTGTTTGATTTCTAGCAAACAATTGACTAAGCTGTTCAGCCTCTGGGATTTAGTGTGTCTTTGGGATGTATAAAATTACACTATATGAATGGTTTCCCTTTAAAGCAACAAAAAGATCTATAAACACAGATAACAGATGTAAAAACTACAGTTTTGTATCCAGTAAACACGTATATAGTGTAACCCAGTGTAAGAGCGAGGAGCAGCAAGAGGGTAAACGAGGGACACGAGCAACAAAAGACAAAAGATAAGTAAAAACGCCTCTTATCACTTCTAATGTAGGTTAATTGACTGAGGAATGGAAGTTTGAAAAAGATAATTCAATTCTATGGACATTAACAATGAGCAAGAAGCTGGTCGCGCGTGCTGTCCGGGCGAGTGTGTCATCCCAGCATATTTCTAATTATCAGTTAATTGTTATTCCCTATCATTAGGCGGGTGTTTTTAATTGTAATGAAGCCAAGCAGAAAGTCTACCTATACATGTGGGGGACAATTAGCCACCTCCATTAACCCCTGCTTAATTACAACCTCCTCTCCTGCCTCCCCGGCGCCAACTTAGCATTCTCCTCTTCACCCCTCGTCTCGTTCCCCCGGTCGTGCCCACTTCCTGCTCGCCGTTTATGGACGTCTTTACCAGTCTATGTGTGACCAGTCTATGTGTGACCAGTCTATGTGTGACCAGTCTATGTGTGACCAGTCTATGTGTGACCAGTCTATGTGTGACCAGTCTATGTGTGACCAGTCTATGTGAGACCAGTCTATGTGTGACCAGTCTATGTGTGACCAGTCTATGTGTGACCAGTCTATGTGTGACAAGTCTGTGTGACCAGTCTATGTGTGACCAGTCTATGTGTGACCAGTCTATGTGTGACCAGTCTATGTGTGACCAGTCTATGTGTGACCAGTCTATGTGTGACCAGTCTATGTGTGACCAGTCTATGTGAGA
This sequence comes from Callionymus lyra, assembly GCF_982586985.1. NCBI lineage: Eukaryota > Metazoa > Chordata > Actinopteri > Syngnathiformes > Callionymidae > Callionymus > Callionymus lyra. The sequence goes on from NC_141834.1 coordinate 17,922,885, forward strand.
CCAGTCTATGTGAGACCAGTCTATGTGTGACGAGTCTATGTGTGACGAGTCTATGTGTGACCAGTCTATGTGTGACCAGTCTATGTGTGACCAGTCTATGTGTGACCAGTCTATGTGTGACCAGTCTATGTGTGACCAGTCTATGTGTGCCCCTGGTGTATGTTTTTATCTCAATCTACTTTCTAGGTGATCAATCAATCAATGATCGATTAACAACGTCAACAGCGACTAACACTCAACCGATGTTGGAAACAAAATAAATGTACAGGAATGTTGGGTAAAGCCGAAAAACCCCAAACACTTTTTGAGTCTTTAGTAAAACCAATGAACTGATGATGTTTTGTTATTGACTATTATTTCATTATTATTTAAATACTAAGAAGAATTTAATCAAGATTGTGTTTAAAGTGTTTTTTTCGCTACAAAGGTTCACATTTCTCTGAAAACCTATCAATATAGAACCTTTTTTTAATTTAATTTTTTACTAGTTTGAGGTGATGCTCTTTTATATTGGATTTTTGGTTCATTTTTGCACATAAAAAAATTAATTAAAATCGGTTTAGTTAAAAATAGCATTAAAATGATGTGTATTCATTAAACAGAAAAAGTAAAAATGAATAAAACAACAGGTTTATTGATATTAAATTTGTATTATTCTTATATTTTCACTATTTAAGGTGACGAAAAACGTTCAAATTATGGTTGTTGTTTTTTTGACTATAGTGATAATTCATGCAAAGATAAGAAAAAGATTGATCCAAATTGACCAAAAACTGTAAATGTCATTGTGATATATATCGAAACCCAAATTTAGTTTTTAGAAAGAAAAAAAACACAACCTCCATATTTTTTAATGTTCATGGTGTTTGTTCATGTATGTGTTGCTATTTGACTCCTGGACGCTAGATGGCAGCAGTCATTACGTCGTCCACAGCCAAAGGAAGAATAAACTTGATGATGACTGAGGACGAGAGGATACAGTCGATTGCAGCAGCTTTTAAAGCTGATGTTTTAAACATATTTTCTTTTCATATCGTTTGATCAGTCAATTTAAACTTGTAAAGGGTTATTGATGAAATATTGACAAAGAATGTAATGTAAACATTTTTTTTAGTGTATTTTGTGGTTATTTTTTGATACATTTTGTTATGGTTGTGTTTGTTACGAATGTATTCATTGTGTTGTATTTGCATTACGGTTGTGTTGCTGTTATGTTGCATTAATTAGAATTAAAACCAAACTTTGATATATTTAACCCTTGAGTTATCTCAGGGTCAAAGTGACCCAAAGGTCGGGAAACAAAAGTACACAAAAAATGTTTTAAAAAAATACCTCAAACGCGTTTCATTTCTGGAATCCGGGTCACTTTGACCCTGGGATAACAAGGGTTTTAAGTACTTTGAGGCCCAAAAAATATATATACTTAGATTCGTCCCCAAAAAAAGATAATTAACCAGCTTTTCCGACATAACTTTTGTCAAAAACGTGCTTTTAAACTATAGAAAACTTTAAAAAATAATGAATTTAATCATTTTAAAACCTCCTCTCACAGCGTAAACACACATTCAATCGTCCACTTCCAGTCCAGTTGGACGACGTGATTATTTTTCTCCCCAAAAAAAACAAAACAATTAAAAGTGACGGACAGTGAGCGACAACAGAGGGAAGATTCGAACGATAACGTTGTGTTGCAGAGAAAAGCCCGGATAACAATGTCCATTGTTGCGTCGGGAACACAATAACGACTGATAAAATGGGGCTGCTAAAGAGGACACAATGGTCCTTAATTGACTCATTAGGGAGAGACGGGAATGAACTTGACTAATGAATGGAGTGCGAGGGAGCAAGAGAAGGAGAAGGGAAAAAAAAAAGCGCTTGCTAAGCAAAACAGTCGCAGCATCTGTGCAAAAACAAGGGGATAAGAGCACAGGAGGCCGTGAGGGAACCAAGATGGATGGACTCCATTTTTTAATTAGAGAAAGACTTTTTTTTTTTTTTTTTAGGGGTAATTCCGAGTTTAACTGTTGTTGTAAAGTGGTTTGTGGTGAGTTTTTTTTTTACCTCCAGATGCTCCAGGATGTACGGCGGGTTGGTCATGCCCAGCCGGAGCATGGCCCCCTCGGGGATCACCTCCACCAGCTCCCACAGCAGGGTCGGCAGGTCGGTGCCGATGTCGCGGCCGTACGCGCCGGTGTCTTCGCTGGTCAGCCAGATCTCACACACGCCCTCTAGAGGAAGAACACGGTATGAGTCATGGACTTTTTTATTTATAACATGTATATACATCTTTTCCTCTGGCTTTCATATCATATTGTATTTTTTATCATAGTTTATTGTTATATTTTTAAATCGTTATATTTTTAATTTTTTATTAAACTACAAGTTCATGGTGTTTGTTCATCTTTGTGTTGCTATTTTTAACTTCTGGACGCTAGATGGCAACAGTTATTACATCCTCCGCAGCCAAAGGAACATTTATATCCTCAGAGATCCTGGTGTTGACTAAGGACGAGAGGATACAGTCGATTGCAGCAGCTATTGAAGCTGATGTTTGGACTTTATTTTGTTTTTAAGAAAAATGAACATGAAAGTATTCACATGCAATTTAACAACTGGCCGCTAAATGGCAGCAGTTATTTTATCCTCCGCAGCCAAAGGAACAATTATATTATCAGCGATCCCGGTGATGACTAAGGACGAGAGGATACAGTAGATTGCAGCAGCTATTGAAGCTGATGTCTGGACCTTATTTTTTTTTTTTTTTAAATAAACATGCAAGTATTAACTTCTGGTCGTTAGTTGGCAGCAGTTATTATATCCTCTGCAGCTAAAGTAACCTTGATATACCGCTAAATCCCAGTGACTGAGGACGAGAGGATACAGTGACTCCAGCTGCTTTTAAAGCGGATGTTTGGACATATTTTGGTTCGAAAACAAACAACTAATACAAACTAAAGTTACGACTTCGTCAAGAGTCATGTGGTCTGTAAATTCTGCAACACCAGAGTCAAGTACTCGACAATACTACACATATATACTTGTTACTACAGTATCACTATATATGGCAAAACATCATATCGTAGCCCCTTAATACACGTCGCCAGATTCGATTCACACCGCAAGTTAAACCGGGTCAAAATTTAGATCAACTCATGTCTAGTACACAAATAAATCTGTAAGATATATTTTTTAAAACATGATGTGGTAGAAAAATCTGAAACTAGACGTGCGATACTTCATAATTGGTTGGTACTCCACCGTAAAAGTCACCTTTCATGAAACATCGTTGTTATCACTATATTATAATTTGCACTCAAAAGTACTACACAGAGTCAGGTTCATGACTCCCAGGCTAACGTAAAGGCTAACGTAAAGGCTAACGTAGTAGCCTCACACATCTGTACCTGGTTTTCAACTCGTGACCAAACCTTTAATTATTACGCTTCAATTACAACCTGCAACTGTAGTCGAAGCTCAGGAGCAATTTACAGGCAGCGCTGCTTAAAATAATGGCCTACAAAGATCAACCGTAGACAGGAATACACTCATTACAGCAACTATTGTACACACTCCACAATACTCAGGAGAGCGAGGACTGTGACTATGAATACACTTAGACTTGAGGGACCTTTACTTTTCATTAAGTAGATTCAAAACATACACATGTGTGTCGATGCATTTAGATGTTGGTGGAACATTTTCTACACAACTAGAGCCCAGCATTTCTCTAAAGCTGACGCTCAAAATACACAAAACATACACAAACCCGGAAGTAATGAAGGCACAATGTAACACAATAACCACAATTTAACACAACTAACACAAATGAGGTGTCATGAGGAGACAATCGAAATGCAACACAACCACAATTTAACGTGACAAACATACATCACAAGTGCAAGACGACTTAATAACAAACAAAGAAACACGCAGATAAAACACAACTCTATGCGACAGATGAATCATGACAATCAAAAAGCAACACAACCAGAGAAACGCTGAAAAACATTTGGAAAAAAGACACAACACTGATAAAAGATAACACAACCATAATGTTATCGCAAAATAACAACAATGCAACATTCAAGCAACACAGCGGACACACCAAATTAAAAGAAACACATTAAAAAAAGGTAACACAACCACAATGCAACATAACAGCAACACAACATGACACAGTGGCAACACAATGGATACAAATGTAACAAACACAACCATAAAAAAACATATCAAAACATAACCACAATGTAATAACTCAGATACAACATAGCAAGGACACACAGCATAAACATGCAACACACAAAGAACAAATCTAATATAGAACCACAACACAACAAAGACAACACAAATGCAACACAACGGAGAGAAAATGCAACACACTAGAAATACAACAACAATACAACACAGATGCAACAATACGAGGACACAACACAAATGCAAAATAATTACGACACAAATAAAATCAAAACATAAACAAAATGAAACACAGATACAACACAACAAAAATGAAATGCAGGTGTAGATAACGATCACAAAACAACCACGATTTAATCACAACACAACACATGCATCTGCAATACAAGACAACAACAAAAAGTCGCTCCATAAACACAATGCAAAGCAGACACAACACAACAAAGACACAACACCGATGGAACATAAAACAACACCAACACAATTAACACAAAATAAAATTGCAACATAAACACAATGCAACATATATACAACACAACAACGAGCTAACGCAGACACAACACAACACAATCAAAGTGCAACACAATCGTAACACACCGGCAACACACAACACAAAGTCACCTTCTGGCTCAGCTCAGTCCAACACACTCTTCTATAAACCTGACATTTTAACTCAAGAGTTGTCGTCATGAGACTCACAAACCTCTGCAGAGACATGAAGTCATCGTGTGACATCACTAGAACACTCTGGCGCGAGAACCTTCCATCTGCAGGTTAACAGCAAATAAAGAGCTTCTTCACTTTATTGTAATTGCATGCAAACTCCTGGCTTCATAAAAGCGTGACAGGAGCTGAAATATCCTCGTCGTAAAGACGCACAAGTGTGAAGGTCACGAGCAGCAGTGAAGGTCACGAGCAGCAGTGAAGGTCACGAGCAGCAGTGAAGGTCACGAGCAGCAGTGAAGGTCACGAGTGAACACTTGACGGAGCTGCAGGTCCGGAGACGAGTCTTGAGTCTCGAGTCAACACACGTCGACACATGTGACGACACACAAGTCATGAGACGACACACAAGTCATGAGAGGACACACAAGTCATGAGACGACAAGTCATGAGACGACACACAAGTCATGAGAGGAAGGATGAGGCTCATTGAGAGTGTGAGGCTAATTACTGTGTGTGTGTGTGTTTATGTTTGTCTGTATGTGTGTTTGTGTGTCTTTGCATATCCCTGTTTGTATGTCTGTGATTCTTTGTGTGTGTGTGTTTGTTTGTTTGTCTCTGTATGTATCTGTATGTGTGTGTGTGGTTGTGTGTGTTTGTCTCTGTGTGTATCTGTCTGTGTGTATCTGTATGTGTGCCTGTATGTGTGTGTATGTGTGTGTGTGTTTCCCTGTGTGTGTGTGTTTCTGTTTATCTGTATGTGTGTGTTTCTGTATGTGTGTGTCTTTGCATGTCCCTGTGTGTGTGTCTGTGAGTCTTTGTGTGTCTGTACGTGTGTGTGTGTGTGTGTCTGTGATTTTTTGTGTGTGTGTGTGTCTGTGATTCTTTGTGTGTGTGTCTGCCTGTGTGTGTGTCTGTGTCTTTGCATGTCCCTGTATCTGTGAGTCTTTGTGTCTGTATGTGTATCTGTATCTGTTTGTGCCTGTGTGTGTATCTGTTTGTGTCTGTATCTGTTTGTGCCTGTGTGTGTATCTGTGTGTGTCTGTGAGTCTTTGTGTGTCTGTTTTTTTCTGTGTGTGTCTCTGTATCCGTATGTGCCTGTGTGTGTATCTGTGTGTGTCTGTATCTGTATGCGCCTCTGTGTGTATCTGTGTGGGTGTCTGTGTGTGTTTATCTGTACGTTTGTATCTGTATCCGATTTTACTCTGTGATTTCAAATATTGTGTGTCTCTGTGAGTCCGTGTGTGAGTGCGAGTGTGTGCGTCTGTGTGCGACTCAGTGAGGAGAAAGCGTTTTAAAAACAGATGTTTTTAAAGAACCATGTTCCGTTGGTTGTAAAATCCAGTTAAAAACTCATCATGGTCTTGTTTATTTGTTGTGTTGCTCTGTTGTCGTACAGTTGCAGGTGAGCTGCAAACAAGAGTCGACCGTGACGAGAACACGAGCAGCTGTGATGCAACAACCAGTCGTCTGTGGAAACATCTCCTGCTGATGTTCCACATTCACACAACTGTGTTGTCGAGCGCACAATGAATCAGTTGTTGGTCTGTGTGAAGAAGACGAGAGAAGAAGGAGTGAGTGAAGAGAGAGAGAGAGAGAGAGAGAGAGAAGACTTTGAAGCGCCGGCTTTGAAGGAGCGACACTGAACCAGTTGATTCAGGTGATCAGGAGCTGAAGAGAAAAGACTCGGTTCAAACGGTTACAGAGTCATAAAACATGACTCGTTTTAACGTCGCGTCTCTAGCGACTCATCGAGGAGGAGAAGAACAACAAGAAGAACAAGAAGAGCAAGAAGAACAAGAACAAGTACAACAAGAACACGAAGAACAAGAACAAGAAGAACAAGTACAAGAAGAACAAGAACAAGAAGAACAAGAACAAGTACGAGTACAAGAAGAATAAGAACAAGAAGAACAAGTACGAGTACAAGAACAAGAGGAACAATAAGAACAAGAAGAAAAAGAACAAGTACAAGTAGAACAAGTACAAGAAGAACAAGTACAAGAAGAACAAGAACAAGTACAAGTACAAGAAGAACAAGAAGAACAAGTACAAGAAGAGCAAGAAGAACAAGAACAAGTACGAGTACAAGAAGAATAAGAACAAGAAGAATAAGAACAAGAACAACAAGAACAAGAAGAACAAGAAGAGCAAGAACAAGTACTAGTACAAGAAGAGCAAGAACAAGAAGAACAAGAACAAGTACGAATACAAGAACAAGAGGAACAATAAGAACAAGAATAAGAAGAACAAGTACAAGAACGAGTACAAGAACAAGAAGAGCAAGAACAAGAAGAACAAGAACGAGTACAAGAACAAGAGGAACAATAAGAACAAGAACAAGAAGAAAAAGAACAAGAAGAACAAGTACAAGTACAAGAAGAACAAGAAGAGCAAGTACAAGAAGAACAAGAACAAGTACAAGAAGAACAAGAAGAACAAGTACAAGAACAGCAAGAAGAACAAGAAGAACAAGAACAAGTACAAGTACGAGTACAAGAAGAATAAGAACAAGAAGAACAAGAACAAGTACAAGAACAAGAGGAACAAGAAGAGCAAGAACAAGTACAAGTACGAGTACAAGAAGAACAAGAACAAGTACGAATACAAGAACAAGAGGAACAATAAGAACAAGAAAAAGAACAAGAAGAACAAGTACAAGAACGAGTACAAGAACAAGAAGAGCAAGAACAAGAAGAACAAGAACAAGTACGAGTACAAGAACAAGAGGAACAATAAGAACAAGAACAAGAAGAAAAAGAACAAGAAGAACAAGTACAAGAAGAACAAGAAGAGCAAGAAGAACAAGTACAAGAAGAACAAGAACATGAACAGGAGCAAAGAACAACAAGAACAAGTAGATTCAAAATATAAAGAATCTTTCTATTAAACTAGACGTGTGAAAGTCTCTGTGTTTCTGTCTACTGGACTTCCAGTGAGTATTTAAAGGGGGGACGACTCATCAGGTCAAGGGTAGGGGGGCACAAGGGGGCAGAAGACCACCTGATAATGTAAAACATGTCCAATTTCAATGAAACTTAAACCACATTTTGATACGTAATAAATAAAGATTATTTCCAGAATGTCAAGCTTTTATGGAAGTCATAAGGTTCATAATCTACCATATAAACCCGGTCAGTATTTCATCATGTTTGCACACAAACAACACATCAATCAACCTCTGGATTATTTCATGGAACATGGGAGGAAATCAGAGTTCACACGCAACATCTATGCGAGGAACAACAGCAACAAACACAGACGCCTCGAGCTCATTTAATAGTCAACAAATGAAGTCAAAGTTGACTCTATAATTTCCTCTAATCCAACCACACGTCGGTATCTTAATCCCAATCTCATTCTTTTTCTCGACGTTGAGCGTCTGCACAAGGACTCGCACCCACAGCGTGTTGCTTCTCCTTGTAATCTCCTCGCCAAGATATGGATTATGATATTCTCCCCCGGATGATGACGACGCTCGGCAGATTAAAGATTAGATGGAAATAATCCCATTAGACGGAAGTTTCTAGATGAAACATGAAACGGCAACAACACCGAAGGTCAGACCAATAAATAAACAAATAAACGTACGTATTGAAGTTTCTCGGAGAAATTATAATCCCCGTTAGCAATACGCAAGTGTGGTTAATCTGGTGAGCGTGCAGTCGTAAACACACATCAGGGCAGATTAGCATATAGCAAACGTAGCTTTGTGCTATGAAAATAATAAGGATTAAATCGCTATAATAGGATAATCCCGACATGCATTTAATCTGTAATCTATTACCTGTTCGACGGTCGTGCCGCGAACACAACACGTGGAAATATTGTTGGTTTATTTTCCCAATCAAACAAATTCGCCCCAAAGCTTCGACGCAATTACGCCCCAAAGAGTCGTAACCCTCCTGTGACCCGCCACGCTCTCGCCGACTCCGTTTCCACGGAGACTTTTAATTATACGACATGAATATTCATCGCCGAGACTCGACACTGAAGGAATCATGTTCACTGGTCGTAATGTTTGGGCTTCAAGGTACTTTTACAGCCGTTTAATCGACAATAACGTCTTTATTTTTCTTACTCTACGAATGTATTTTTCAGCTACAGAAGCTTTTTTTTGATACGACTGCATCGACTGGAAGGCCCGTCTGACCTTCAATCACATTAGACCCCCCCCCCCCCCCTTCAACAGCCACTTCCTCCGAAGGCTGTTTCTCCTTCACTTCCAGCTTTCAACCTACTTTCAGGCAATTGTGGGTCAAAGGTCGGCGAAGTTAAGAAATTAAATTCAGAGAAAAGACGACGTTGAAAAAACACTGTTTTCTACGTTAAATTTACAAAAATAACGACTTTTTAAAAAGTGGGAAAACGAACCAGACGAAGTTAAAAATTAAAAATTAAATACTTTTCTAAGATTTCCTAGAAAGACCAAAACATCAATATTAAGTAATATTACGGTCCCTATACAAGTGCATCAGGGGCCACATCAAGCCAGCCAGTCAAGTTTGTAGAACCCGCTCCGGCGACTCAACAAAGATGGCGTCACCAGACGTTCTCACCTGCCAAGGAGGTTATGATTTTGATTTGTTAACAAAAATAATATCATTTCCAATGTCTTTTAAAAATATATTTGAAGGCACAGAAATGTATCTCGTCAATTATCAATTAATTTACTTTAGTAATTTGATCATCAAAATTGTTGAATTGTATTTTTTATACATCTATTATACAATAAATATATAACATTTTTATATACTGTACATCATTTGTATCATTATTCATTTATTTCTGTCACATATCCAGCTATTTTAATTGATCAATTGATGTCGAAAACGATTAATAAAATACACTTTTTTTCTGTCGTTTTTTTTAATCCTCATAATAATATTCATCCATTAATTATTTGTATTTGTATAATTATTGGACATTTTCTGAGAATATTACCAACATGTATGTTCGGTTGTCACAGAAACCGTCATGAAATTCGACTTCAAAGGCTTGTAGACATTTAGTACTTTGTCTGCTGTATCCTCTCATCCTCAGTCATCGCTGGGATCTTAGTTTAGGTAGAACTTTATTGATGAAATTGTTTTTTCCAATTAGACACAGCAACACAGCAATTATTCATAAAAATACAATTAAAACAAGTACAAAGATAAATAAAGAGAATTAAATAAATTAATCTTTATTTCTTTATAAATTATTATTATTATTATTTATTTATATCTTTAATTCTTTCAGATGCCTGCGGAGGACGTAACGACTGTTGCCATCTAGTGGCCAGAAGTTTAGTTGTAACACAATGAAATAAACAAACGCTTTGAAAAGTCAATAGTAACTATAACTGCCTCTGCTCCTTTCTAGCTGGGATAAGCTACAGGTCCACATTGAATCCTGAGAATAATCAGTGAAGAAACTAAATTATCTCATCGTCTTCTCGATTGGAATCCATAACTTTGCGTGGAGCGTCTCCGGCGTCAACTGACCACACGCCTTCCCCGACTCGCCGTAACTCGCCGGCACAGCACACGGCGTCGAAGCGCAGTAATCAAGGAGCTCAATTTAGAGCAACCAGTGTTGACGGGGAGCGTGGGCGGCGTGGCAGGTAACATCATCATCACGGATTAACCCGGCACACAAAACATATATGCAAATACCCTCTTCCAGGCATGTTTACATTGAACACGCGTGTGCGCGTGTGCATACGTGAGCCTTTTAATGAACATCCCACACCAGCCTTTAAACAACAACATGTCAGCTTTAACCTACTTTCACAGAGTTTCACCAACTACACGTATGACCTTCTGCACGCCAGCGATAGCGGCAGATCAAAGGCTTGTGTGTGTGTGTGTGTGTGTGTGTGTGTGTGTGTGTGTGTGTGTGTGTGTGTTGAATGTATGTGATACATAAGGAGAAACATGCCATGTGATATATGGGTCAGACATATTGTATGGATGTATCAAAAGTAATTGGCAAAGAGGATCCAAGTGTGTGTGTGTGTGTGTGTGTGTGTGTGTGTGTGTGTGTGTGTGTGTGTGTGTGTGTGTGTGTGTGTGTGTGTGTGTGAGTGTAATTGGACGAGCAGTTACTTCCCGTCTTTCATCTTCTGTGGATGTGTATGCACGTGCGCGTCACTGAAGCAACATCTTCCGCAGCAGATGGACGGCTGCGTACGAAGAAGAGCGGATCTGTCGGGACGGGCCTTCAACCCACAGAAGTACTTCTTTACCACAAGTGCTCATGGGAGAACTTCAGGCCTCCGTAAATACAGCGGCGTCTCCGAGCGCCTTTTGATCCGGAGAGTGAGCGGCGAGAGGTTGGAAAAGTTGAACTTTTGACAGGAAACGAAAAAGATTGTTTTGACTTGAACTTGAATTGTGGAAAATTTTGGAATCTGTCAATTTTCAATTGAATAATTGATTTATGGGAAATAAATATATAATAATAATAATATATAATAATAAATGCAAGATAACTTCGAGTTATGCAATATTTAAAACATTATTTATTCCATTTATACTATAACGCATTATTTTAACTTATTATCTATACGTTTATATACATTCATTCTTTGCAATATTTCAAACATTTATTTATTCTATTTATACTATTTTGCACCATTTTTTACTTATTATTATTTATACTTTCATATTAATTCATTGTATGCAATATTTAAAACATTTATTTATCCTGTTTATACTATATTGCACTATTTTTACCTTATTAATATTTATACTTTTATATACATTCATTATATGTAATATTTAAAACATTTATTTATACTATATTGCACTATTTTAAACTTATTAATATTTATATTTATACTTCTATATACATTCATTCTATGCAATATTCAAAACATTTATTTATTCTATTTATACTATATTGCACTATTTTTAACTTATTAATATTAATATTAATATATTTTATTTACATTCACTCTACGCTGAGTTTTTTAATGGTTGCCAAGCAGCGTATTTTTGTTGCCAGTTTCACTGCTGTGTTCTTCTGTGCAATGACAATAAAATAATAAATAATAAGTCTAATAATAAAAGAAAGTCTAAATAAGTAATGCTTCTTTGGAGAAATAAAGTCGGAGAAAAGATAAGAAGATAAATAAACATGTATGACTTTATATCAAAACGTGGTGTTTGACTTTGATGGTCCGTCCGCTTAAAAAATCATGAACAATACTCAATAAAATGTATACTTAAAAGGTCAAGACAACACAGAGACAAACAAAGGTGTCTCAGAAATGTGAGTTCTTCTACTAGAGCGGGTCAGAATTCTCGCTGCTGAGTTTTTATTAACTGCAGGAATGACTAAAAATAAATACATAAAAATACAATATTGTAACATGTAAAACATGTATTTTATATTTACTGACTTATTTAAGTGTTAATGAATAATATAAAAAAAGTTTACATGATTTTATTGACTTATTATTAAAGTTTTTCCCCGTAAAATTAATATTATTCTGTACATTTAAGATAATCTACTGTCATTTTGAAAATATAAGGTTTTATTTAATTATTAATGTTAATTGATTTTTTTGTGTAAATAAGTATCAAATATTTTTTCTAATTTTCTTATATTTATTTTTAGTTCATTTTTATTATTCATGATATTATCTTTCATATAAAATAAACAAAATAACTTGATAGGGGGAAAAAAAACACCTATCAAGTTCTTGGTTATCTTAAGAATGTAATTTTGACAAAAATACCAAATAATATACTGTAAATATATAATAATTATTAAAAGAAAAGCTAATATAACTGAGAGTGAAGACAAAGCTCTGCATTCGTACAAAAGAAGTCGTGATCCGTGTTCGACCCTGACGTCCGTGGATCAAGATAACGATAATGAACTTAAGACCAGCGTCTTTAAAAGAACATTAGCAGATTGACCAGGAGGGACGGACGACCCCGAGTCCAGAGGGCACCTGAAGGTCGGACTCGGGGTCGTTCCCGACTCGTCCACAGTTCACAGAGTCTCTGGTTACATCTTATCAATGAGGGTCGTCGTCGTGGTTACGATTGTTGACCCGATTCTTCTTGTGTGTTTGTGCTCGACTCTGGCACTAATTCCATAAATAATAATAATCAAATGTGGTCAGTGTTTATGCAAATATATTCATGACCCACCAGCAGGCATCATGTTTGCATTCGTTAATTCACTCGGGGGGGCGTGTGTAGCTGTTGTGTACTTAAAAAAAACAACAAAAAAACTGTGCGTTTGTGTCAATTAGGCGAGACTTTGTCGAGGGTTTTGTTGTTTAACAGCCGGCGTTCGTTCGGACACGTCTGGTGACTTGATCACGAGCTAATGAGGTCCAGAGGAAGAGGAGGTGAGGAGGGCTCTTGAGGTGTCAATCAAACATGCCGAGGGTGGTCGCGGGTTCAAATCCGGCTTCAGGCAACTTCGTTATACATATACGGAAAAGGCAGAGACTGAGTGACTATTACATTTTGTTTTTAAATATTTTAAAAAGCTCTTTATAGGGTTTATAGGATTGATGTTCGACAGTAAGTTCAGTTTTGTTTTTGGTTCCAAATCATTTTTTTATGTCTGTTATGGTTTATATTTTAAATACAATTACTTGATTTTTCATTTACAATTACCATGTGAATATTCACAGCGTTTGTTAATTTTTTGCGTCTCAATTTCACTTCCAACCGCCAGATGGCAGCAGTCATTACGTCCGCTGTAGCTAAAGGAATAAACAATATCCATAGCATATAACAGCCATATCCTGGTGATGACTGAGGGCGAGAGGATACAGTCGACTCCAGCTGCTTTTAAAAGCTGATGTTTGGACATATTTTGGTTTGAACACAAATGAAAGCAGTTACGACTTCATCAAGAGTCATGTGGTCTGGACATTCTGGAAATCCTCCGAGATCCTGGGGATGACTGAGGATGAGAGGATGCAGTCGATTGCAGCAGCTTTTAAAGCTGATGTTTGGCTAATTTTTTGGTTAATAAAAAGTATTCACATGCAATCTAGCTTCTGGTCGCTGGATGGAAGCAGTCATTACATCCTCAGCAGCTAAAATAACCTTGAAATCCCGCTAGATACAAGTGACTGAGGACGAGAGGATACAGTGACTCCAGCAGCTTTTAAAGCTGATGTTTGGACATATTTTGATTTGAAAACAAATGAAAGCAGTTACGACTTCGTCACGTGGTCTGTAAATTCTCCAACACCAGAGTCAAGTACTGGACAATACTACAAATATATCCTTGTTACTACAGTATCACATCCTTGTACCATAATGAGTATCGTATCAGCAGATTCTCGCCAATAAACACCTCTAATCAGCGGTGAATCCTTTGAGAAAACCAGTGAGAATCAACACAAATAAATTGTCACTTTTAGCGAGCACAAGGTGAAGAGCAAAGTGATGCACACAAGGACTGACACACACACACACACACACACACACACACACACACACACACACACACACACACACACACACACACACACACACACACACACACACGATCTGCCCCTAACACACATTCTCATTGGAGGTCAGATAACATCAGGAGATGGGACGTGACAGATGTGAGGACAGGCCATCTTGTCAGGCAGAAACACTCCGTGGCTTCTTCAGCCAAAGACCTAAAGTGACATTCGCTGTGCGTGTCAGTGCGGCTACGTGCACACTGTAACACACACACACACACACACACTGTAACACACACACACACACACACACACACACACACACACACACAGACAGAAATGAAAAAGTGTGTTGGAAAGAGGTGCAGGAAAACGTATATAGGACTATACTACTACTTGTCTATTTTTGTGTTGCAATTAAACTTTATGATGCCGTCATTACACTCTCTGCAGCTGAAACGCAAAGATGACTGAGGACGAGAGGATACAGTGACTCCAGCAAATTTTTAAAGCTGATGTTTGGATATATTTTGTTTTCACAAAACAAATGAAACGAGATACCACTTCGTCAAGAGTCATGTGGTCTGTAAATTCTGGAAATCCTGGTGATGACTGAGGACGAGAGGATACAGTCGACTCCAGCTGCTTTTAAAAGCTGATGTTTGGACATATTTTGGTTTGAAAACAAATGAAAGCAGTTACGACTTCGTCAAGAGTCATGTGGTCTGGACATTCTGGAAATCCTCCGAGATCCTGGTGATGACTGAGGATGAGAGGATGCAGTCGATTGCCTGCCTCTTTTAAAGCTGATGTTTGGACATATTTCGGTACAAGAAAGGGTAAAAAAAATAATAACACTGCAAGTATTCACATGCAAATTAACTTCTGGTTGCTAGATGGCAACAGTCATTACATTCTCAGCAGCTAAAGTAACCAAGTGACTGAGGACGAGAGGATACAGTCGACTCCGCAGCTTTTAAAGCTGATGTTTGGACATATTTTGGTTCGAAAACAAATGAAAGCAGTTACGACTTCGTCAAAAGTCATGTGGTCTGTAAATACTGCAACACCAGAGTCAAGTACTCGGCAATACTACAAATATATCCTTGTTACTACACTATCACAACACCAGAGACAATTACTCCACAATACTACAAATATATTGTTCCTCCAGTATCACTATATATCGTATCGTTGCCCCAGCACATTCTTGACAATACACACACCCAATATATTCATATACGAAACACAAAAACTACAGTTTTTCTGTCTATATTACAATGTTATTGCAGTTTAGTTACTTGTCGCTCTAAAGAACTGGAAGTAGCATCAGAATACCATTAACCAGAAATCATTTTAACTGCAGAAGACAAATTAAAACAGTGAAAAGTGCCAAAACGTTCAAAATATATTCAATTCAAACATGTTAAAACAGTCTCATAAGTATCCATGAATTATGATCTTATCATTCGCTGCATTGTTACGTCACAGAACAGGACGCAAACAAATATATCCGCGGCTCAGAAACGAGGTCAGCGTCCGAGTACATGTCCAGGCATGTCTTTCAGGACTCGGGACAGAAGTGGATTTATTTTGAAAACACACACCATCCACACACACTCCAGCAGTGGCTGCTCTGGTTCATGGAGCACGTCGTCATATTTAATTACCTACTTTTAAATTGAGATAACATCTTCATCGCTTAAATAGACGATTAATTATCTTCACACGTCGCATCTATTTTCAGTGCGTAAACACAGAGCTGTTGTTACTCACGGAATGTTGTATTTCTTTCATCGTTTCCCTTAGAATAAACATTTTTATAGAAACTTCACTTCACCGTGACTTGCTGAGAGTGTTATATTCAATGAGACTTAGAAGGCTAAACTTTTGATTGATTATTCTTTTCTAATCTTTGGTTTCCTCCAAACCTTGTTCTGATCTCAAAAACACTTTACCGTCCTTTAACTCTGATGTGTGTTTTGTGTTCCATCATCGATGACCTCCAACCGTCATCAAGAGGCTCTGAACAACTTTATTTATCGAGGACCTCATTCTTCACCTTCGTACGATCCTCTCTTTTCAGTTTATTAATGTAAAAAAAGTATTTCTTTTTTTTCCACATGAAACTGTGAGCTGGATCAACTGAATCACTTTGACTCAATCGGATTTTTCATCCAATCAGTTTTTACACAATGATGGAGTGCACGAAGGCTCCTCCCATGATGCAACACTAATAGACTCAGGGACCCATTTATTCCTCGCGATATTACACTTTTAAATTCTGAATTTCGGGGCATGAGTGGAGTGAAAGTATGATGTTATTCTATGTTAATCTTTGTATCATTTTCTTTGTGTTATTTCCTTTGATCTATGTTCTTTATACTTGTACCTTTTGTCATCTCTTGCACTTTGTTCTTTCACATCCCCCCCCCATCTCTTGTCAAAGGGTTTTGCCTAATTTTTTTGCACGAATGCTTCTCCCCATGATGCAACATTAATAGACTCAGGGACTCATTCATTCCTCATGCTATTCATTTGTATAATTCTAAATTTGGGGCCAGGAGTGAACTAAAAGTATGATGTTATTCTATGTTAATTTTTGTATCCTTTTTTCCTTTGTATTCTCTGGTTTGCGTCATTTCTTTTGATCCTTGTTCTTTATTGCACTTTGTCATCCATTGCTCTTGTTCTTTTGCTACAGTTTTTTCTTGTTTTTATGAAACTTGCTGTACCGAGCCGAAATTTCCCAAAGGAGATCTCCAGAGGGATTAATAAAGTCTATCCATCCATCCATCCATCCATCCATGTTACCCTCACCTGACTCTAAAAGTGGTTGCATTTTGTGGCGACTCACACCAATAATCTCTTGATCTCTGACGATGTTTTTTTGTTTTTTGTTAATACAAGTATATTTACAACTTTATTGAAACTACACATTCAAGAAAAAAATGTTTGTTAAGGTAGAGCTGAGTGAATCCTACCCAAGATTCCATTGCATCCAACATCTGTCCATAAAAAACAACTGATTTGTCGTAGATCGCTGGATTCGAATAATGAAATGTTTTATGAAGTGTCAGCAAATACTGTTGTTTTGTAGACATACCAGAGATAATATACTTTTATCACTCATTTCCTGTCTAGGAAATCCTATCCACATCGACGACCCAACGTTTTTAGTTTAAGTCATCCGACAGATGTATTTAAGTTACATTTTCCAGGAGGAAAAAAAACAACAAAAAAAGAACGTTTTGGACAATTGTCAGAATCAAACTTGACCGTATTACCAGTGAGGAGATAATGTCCAACAGAGAGGAGACTTAAGTCTTACATTTGACCCGGAAAAGCCTCAGCGAGATAGTTCTTAGCCCAAGATGGTTCGAATATAATGGGAATCATTTTCTCAAACACTTTCTCAATCTCCATGTGTCCAAACGATCTGTAACTGAAACGTAATGGAATCCAAAAAAAAAAAGAAAACCCATAAAGAAATACACGACTTTACCTAAAAGGTCCACAACAAACCTCAATAATTGCACATGTTGTGTTTGTCAATGGCATCTATCACCCGGGGCGAGGCAGGCCAGAGATCGGGAACGAAGGACATCTGCGGCAGAATTTTCCAAACATTTCCCTCAGTTTGTGTTTGTGTCTCGGCGGCCTGTAGCCCAGTTGTGTCAGCCAGAGCTCGGGGCCCGGCTCCACGGGTGGCCCCGCCATGTGAGAACTGGATCCTGCAGGGGGTGTGAAAAGGACCCCTGATGGATTCAAATTAGACACCACGGGGACAAATACACACAAACACAACACACAGGGGGCATGGGTGATCTTCACGCTGCTAGTTTGACTAGAGAGTCGGTCGTACATGAGCAGCGGTGACCTGCACCCACCGGTCAGTCGGAGAAAACTTAACACGCTTACAAGGGGTTGAGGATGTTGGTGAGTATTTGGGTTGTACGTAAACTGCAGAAAACTGACCAGAAACTGTTTCCTTCAACTGAGAAAAATCTCTAAACTTGAGGAAAATGATGTCACAACACGATCTGGAGCTTATAATCCGTCTTTTTGTTTAGACTATTTTGGTGTCTAAACAAGAAGGATCTGTCTCGCCTGCAGTTCAGCGAGAATTCTGAGCCGCTCTAGTAGAAGAACTCACATTTCTCCGATCCTTAAAACTCTTCACTGGCTGCCAGTTTCTTTCAGGATCAACTTTAAAAAATTCGGGTTCTTACTTCCAGATCTATTCATGGTCAGACCTTCCATCAGTGATCTGATCCAGACTTACATCCCAGCTCGGGCTCTGAGGTCTGTGGATCAGAATCTCCTGATGGTTCCTGAACACGCTTCTGGACCAGAGGAGAGAAATCCTACCGACTTCTTCAAGAAACATCTTAAGACATTTTTATTTTTGCTTTTCCCTGATTTTCTCGTACTCCTGTGTTTGTCTAATGTGTCTTGATCTTTTATAGTATATATTTTAACTGAGTTTCGTTTTTTATTGTTAAAGCACTTTGTGACCCTGGTCTAGAAAGATCTTAACCATAACTTACTAACCTAGAACTAGGCTCTCCTCCACTTGCTATACAGTTTCACAAAAACCTCCTTACATCCAAAATCCTAACCGTGATACAATACTTAGTTTCACATCAACGTCCATGTACCCATGAAGTATCATGAAGCAATCCTGGAAATCCAATACATCTACCTGATGCTAGTCTAACGTGTTGTTTTCTACTATCTATCAAGAAGTATCAGTTCTATCCCAAGTCTCTGATGGATGATTTATCTGAATTGATTTTAAAACAAGTGTCACATCATATCGTATCATTTGTTTTTAACTAGCAAACCCGACATTTGGGTTTCGAGGTCCCTTAAACTAGGCTGTTCTCCTCCAGCCAGACGAAAATGACGAACATATTACTCAAGATCGTATTTGTCTAAAATCCAACCAGGTTTTGTTGCTTGGTTTAACATTAACTTCAGCATCTCTGAATGAAGACAAATGAGGCATTTCCCAGCCAGAGTGCTGGTGCCCTCTACTCGATTAAGAAGAGGAAAAAAACCTTTAATTCCATCGGTCAAACTCCCACTTTATGCATCAAGAAGGATCAGTTCTACTCCCAGTCTCTAACGTTCAAGATGGATTATTTAATCCATTTGTTTTGGACCATTTTATGACATATGTTTGGTTCGTGAGGAACCTTAAAGTAGTTTATTCTACTTTTACCACAAAATAAAACGTTTTTCAAAGATCTTATTTGTCAAAAATCACCAGGTTGTGTTGCTAAGTTTGTTGCAGTAACTTCAGCATCTTTAATTGAAGAACCATTAAGCATTTACAACGGCAAACATTGAGAATGGAACTGGTATAAACCTCGCCATTTGCTGACGCCATTTGTCATTTTTTCGGTATCAAAAACCTTTATTTATCTTTGACCCTTTGGTCGACTGCTACTGCTCATGTCATATATATATATATATCTTACAGTGTAATTATGTTTCTCTCATCGTTCAAACCAGCTCCGGTCGACCCCATCATGGGAGCAGAAGATGAATCAAACACGATCATTGACAGATGATAACACGGCGTCTTAATCACTTCCATGTAAGTCCAAAAAAAGATAAACAAACGCTCGCTCGCCACGTCCCAACAAAAGCCTTTAATTTGCCAGATAATCTTTCTAAAGCGACGTAATCGTCTCGTTGACACTTAATGACCAAGAAAACTCTTCGCACGACTGGATTCACTTTGCGTTTCGCCTCCTCGTCGTTGAACTCGTCCTCGGAGCCATTCACAGCAATTAACTAAAAGCAAGAAAAAAAACGCATGTAAACATTTGTTTGTTTTTTTTTGTGTGTATTTTAACGCCTGAAGCCTTCCATTACCGTCGCTGGCAAACACATCAGTCTAGCCGCGGCGCAACTGCTAAAAGCTTAATAAATAATTTCTCCGTGTTATGAGACAATCTCGTCTTATTGAGACTCATTAATAATGCATCGACTAACGAATAATAAATAAACACTAACGCACATATCTGCGGGGTTTATCTTCAGCCGCTGGATTCGCCTTCATTATTTGGCTGGATGGGAGTTTTTTTTCTTTTGACGGTTTATGATCAAGTCTCTTTTATGTGTTTTTTTTTATCAATGCCAAAGGTGGTTCGGCAATAAAAAAGTAAATGACACAGAAGAAAAATAGTCAAATATAATTCCCCCCCAAACAAAGCCTGTTATGAACGCAGATGAAACTCTCATTATACGGTAATAAAAGGCAAAATAAATACGATAATAGCCAAAGGAAAAGAACGAGTGGGAGAACAGAAGAGATTGATTTGAAAAAAAGAACGATAAGAAAGTGAAGGAATAGACGGAGAGTGAGGGAGGATCAAAAGCGAGCGCCTGTAACGACAGAAAGAGCGAGTGCAAAAGCAGCAAAAAGAAAAAAGTAGAGAAAAAAGGGAGGAGAGAACCTTCTTAAGGAGTGGTGTGGGAGTGAAGTGATGGAATGGATCCCGACAGGAAAATAGACAAACAGGAGAGCAGAAGTGGGACACTTGCATAACGCCGAAGATTGAACGAAAGCAAATGTTTTTTTACGTTTCTGTTGCTGACGAGGGAGCGTGTGAAGGGTGGAAGAAAAACATGGATGAGTAGAATAGAGGGCGAGTGATCCAGAGAAGAGGTTGTTGCTTTAAAATGAAAACATTTAGGTTTGTGGGAATAAAGGAAGAAGCAAAGTGTCATGTTGAGGATCAAAGGAAGAGGGGAAATAAAGTAGGAGAAGAAGAAGAGAGGAACTGACAAAGAGTGGAAGAAAAGTTGGGGAAAGAGAGTTGAATGGGTGGAACAGATAGAAAAGAGAATGCAAACAAGATTGACCATGTGTGGGTTTAAAGGAATTATGAATTTAAAAAAGAATTCTGTAAAAAAAGATGATGTCATCAGAGGATTGAATCCAAGAGAAGAGAGGAAGCAGAAAAGGAAATACGAGTGAATCAAGGATTGGTCGGAGCGAAGGTAAGGAAGGAAGGAAGAAGGGAATGACATAACTAAAAAAAGGGGGGGTTGTAGGGAGTGTGGAAGGAAAGAAGGCTTGAAGAAAGACAACAAAGAATAAGTCAAGAAATTAAAAGGAAGGCAAACAAGCCGATGAAAGAAAGAACAGAAGATGGAAGTAAGAAAAGAAGGTAAGAAAGGAAACAAATAAAGCAAGTAGACAAGAAAGACAGAAGTCAAGAAAGAAAAAGGGAACATTTCAAGAGAGAAAGAGGAAAGGGAGAAAATCTTAAGAAAGTAAAAGAATAAAAAAAAAGGTAAAGTGAAGAAATAAATATAAAAGTTAAAGTGAAGAAATAATAAAAAAAAAGTAGAAGTGAAGAAATACATAGAAAGAAGAAAGAAAGTCAGAAAGAAAAGAATGTGATCGAAAGAAAGAGATTGATAAAAGAAAAAAGTGATGGAATAAAAGTGAGTGGTGTAAAGAAAGAGTGATCAAAAGAAAGAAAGAGTGATGAAAGAAAGAAAGTGGTGTTAGGAAAGAAAGTGATTAAAGAAAGAAAGTGGTGTATAGAAAAAAGTGGTACGAAGAAAGAGAGTGATAGAAATAAAGAAAGAGTGGTGTAAAGAGAGTGAGAGAAATAAAGGGGGCGATAGAAATAAAGAGAGTGATGAAAGAGAAAAGTGATAGGAATAAAGAGAGTGATGAAATAAAAAAGTTATGGAAAGAAAGAGTCGTATAAAGAAAGAGAGTGATAGAAAGAAAGAAAGAGAGTGATAGAATGAAAGAAAGAGAGTGGTATAAAATAAGAAAGAAAGAAAGAAAGAGAGTGATAGAATGAAAGAAAAAGAGTGATAGAATGAAAGAAAGAGAGTGGTATAAAGTAAGAAAGAAAGAAAGAAAGAGTGATAGAATGAAAGAAAGAGAGTGGTATAAAGTAAGAAAGAAAGAGTGATAGAATGAAAGAAAGAGAGTAGTGTAAAGAGAGAGAGTGATGAAATAAAAAAGTGACGGAAAGAAAAAGAGTGAGAGAGAGAAAGAAAGAAAGAGGGGTGTAAAGAAAGAGAGTGATGAAAGAGAGAGTGAAGGAGGAACAGAAAGTTTCCTTTAGAATGTTGGTGACGCGACAGAAAAGCTTCAAACGACGAACATATACATTAAAAGCCTAATTAATCGTTGGTGTTGAAGCTGCAGGTCTAGACTTCAAAGCTCAGAGACGAGGACTTGAGCCACTTGAAGACATTCTTTTTTCTTCTCCTCCGCTCATTGATCTGGGGACATGTTGGGGCATATATAGAAACAACCCCGGGTAGCTGGGGAAGATCTTTAAACGTATAGTTACTCATTAGGAGGAGGTTTAAAGGATGTTTATGTTTCCGTCGGAGCAGGAAAGAAACTGAAGTCGGGATTCAGGAAAGAAAAATGTCGCTCGGATCGTCTTTGATATGTCTTCGTCTGCAGCGAAGAGCTTCTGTATTTGCTCCGGATCCTTTAAAAAAACACTTAAGCAAGCGTTTGTGGCGTCAAGATGGTGGTTAAACTATCAAAATATATATTTTTTTCGACACATCATAATTCAACGCCAGTTTTTCTTCGTACGACCAAACTTTTTCAAAACAATTACATCGTAGACCTCGTAACAACAGATCGCACAGAAGTATTCTTTATAATCCTTCCTTATAATGAGCAGCAAACGTCTATCGTGAAGTTGAATGTTTTTGTAAAAAAACGTAAAAAAAAGGGCTTGATAGCGCTAATGTAGTACTAACTATCCCTAATGTAGAACGTGCTAGCGCTAATGTAGAACGTACTAGCGCTAATATAACATGTACTATCGCTAATGTAGCACGTACTAGCACTAATGTAGCAAGGACTATCGCTAATGTAGCACGGACTATCACTAATGTAGCACGGACTATCACTAATGTAGCACGTACAATCGCTAATGTAGCACGTACAATCGCTAATATAACATGTACTATCGCTAATGTAGCACGTACTAGCACTAATGTAGCAAGGACTATCGCTAATGTAGCACGGACTATCACTAATGTAGCACGGACTATCACTAATGTAGCACGTACAATCGCTAATGTAGCACGTACAATCGCTAATGTAGCACGTACGATTGCTAATGTAGAACGTACTAGCGCTAATGTAGAACGTACTATCACTAATGTAGCACGTACTGTTGCTAATGTAGTACGTACTGTCGCTAGTGTAGCACGCACTAGCGCTAATGTAGCATGTGCTAACCCTAATGTAGCACGTACGATTGCTAATGTAGAACGTACTAGCGCTAATGTAGAACGTACTAGCGCTAATGTAGAACGTACTAGCGCTAATGTAGAACGTACTATCACTAATGTAGCACGTACTGTTGCTAATGTAGTACGTACTGTCGCTAGTGTAGCACGCACTAGCGCTAATGTAGCACGTGCTAACCCTAATGTAGCACGTACTATCGCTAATGTAGCACGTACTGTGCAACCAGAACTGCTCAAAAACTTTTGTTCCTGACTTTATCTTCGTCAATGTATTTGTTTATCGTGACCCAGTTGTTAGTGAGATGTACTTTTTACGTATTTTTTTTTTCCTCCATGTTTTTCCTGAGAGAGCATTGCAACGCCACACACAGGTCGTACATGTGTACTACATCCTTGTTCTGTGAGAAAAATTGTGTTTTTCTTGTTGACTTAGAAATGGAATAAAAGCGGGATTCAATTTTTTATCGTTTCTTTTTTTGGTCAGTACTCACTCCCACAGCTAGGGGCAGTATGTGTCGAATTTCTGATCCAGGAAGAAGAAAAAAAAAAAACAACCATCCACCTATAAGTTCTTATTGTTTTTTTCTTTCACATTCAATACTCAATTAGATTATTTACTTTGACTTGCGGTGAGTTGCCTCTGACAAAATATCTCCACGTTTTACCAAAAACATTTGAAATTACACCAACTTCTGCACCAAGACTTAAAGTGATAGTTCCACCAAAATTTCACTAATTTTCTACTCACCCCCTGTTCGACTAAGTGGTAATAGATTGTTTTTGTGTATTTTTGGAGTCATAGGTAAACAATTAATGCCCATATTACGGTAGCCAATTTTCGTCCGAAAAGACAAACTTAAAAACAGCCAAATACCTCGGTACTGCTCGTCTCTAACGTCTATTATGTACTGAAGCCTCGACGAGAGAAATCGACACGAAGAATCTTTCAGATAAAATTTTAAAAAGTCTATATTTCAATCCTGTTTATAGCAGAAGCTAAAAGGCTAACATGCTACACAGACAGGAAACACTCCCGGGAAATATCGCTCAAGATCCCACCGTCTACTATCTACTCACATATTTACCCAGAGTCTAGACATGTTTACAGTTTCTCGTGTCGAGGCTTCAATACAAGACGTTACGGACAAACACTGAGGAGGTATTTGGATGTTTTTTTAAGTGTGTATTTTTGAAAAAAATAGTGAGCTTCGGTCGTGACCGTCTTATGAACCTACATTTCTGCCTAAAACTAAAAAAAACACATACATTATACGTATTTTTTCATGTACAAACTCAATGGTCTTATTTCTAAGGTATAACAGGAATCTTGGGCATCCATGAGAGACTCAGAATAGAACCTATGACCTTCTGAACGGACAGAAGTGAATGGAATTGACTCAAAGAAGACGACGTGTAAAAATAAGACGACGTTTTAGCAGCAGGTTTTTTCCAAAAGAAGGTAAATTCACAGCCGTATTAGCGTGTTTAATAATGACTTAATAGTTTAAACATCCAAATTAGATCGAGTCAAGTCAGCAGAAACTCTGGTGAAGGATCTTCAGGAGGTCCACGTGACTCAGGGGTGGGGGGTGCTGTGGTGGGGGGGGGGTTGCCCTGAAAAGATCTAAAAGCCAAATGTGAGTCAGAGGACTAACAGAGTTTAACAAGAACAAACTCCTCTGACTCCAGTGCTTATCTGAGTGTGTGTGTGAGTGTGTGTGTGAGACGGTGTTGAAGCAAACAATCCTGAGCTCAAGAGCACGTGCTCACGCTCACGAAACAAGGTGTTGCACTGCCCCCTATCGACGGATGTCAGAGTTGCTCACCCATCCCCCCCATGAAGAGCTCTGAGGAAATGAAAACAAGTCCATGAATTGTTCTAATAACTGTCTTTAAACCCATTAAAAAAACCAAAAAAAATCTAATGTTTACAGTTGGTGTCATCAAAAAAAAAAACACACAACATCAGCGTCTTTATGACTCACAAAAACAGTTTAGCTCAGGACGGTAGTAAACTTTGGGGAGCGACGAAGAAGAAGAAGAAGAGGGCGTGAAGGTGTGCACAAGTTCACAGAGGACAGAGCAGATGGCGTCTGCTGGACGTACACAATCGGACACACACACACACACACACACACACACTGGTGACATAATAGCAGCATGCCAGGTGTGCGCTTGGTGGCCTGCAGTCTGGCGTTGACTCGGGTTCTGTGTGTATCCGATGTTCTCATTGTGTGAAAGGGGCCCCTATTCTCCGCTCGCCGCTGCCAGCTTGGCACTAAATCACAGGACGGCACACACACACAACACACACACACACACACACACACACACACACACACAACACACACACCACCCTCTGCGGGGGCCAATGAAAAGGCGGGTCAAAGGCGACAACACGGAGGGAAAAGATAATGGATGACTCGACACTTTGCGTGAACTTTGAAGACAAAACTTGATGATTTAGGGGTGAATGAAAGGAGTCATTGGGATTAAAAAAAAAAACTCTTTTGTCTGGACCCGCAGACGCACACGTGGGCACGGGGACCAGAAGAAAAAAAAAAAAACACAAAACAAAACAAAGCGTCACGGCGCCTCATAATGGGAAGTAAGAGGTGAAGCGGCAGCTGCGTCGTCTGAGAGTGTGCGACGGTCTTTGTGTATTTACGAGGACGTTTGAGTCTCTATTGGACGAGTAGATTTCTAGATCTTTAAAAGACTTGATGATAAAAAAGGAGACCAGATCGGACACGAGTCAAACCTAAACCAGCCACCGAAGTAAAAGAGTGTCGAGACTAAATAAAGACAAGAAAAAGGAATTTAGCAAAACAAACATTCTCTATTCATTTATAAGTTATAAGTGATTTAAAATAAATATTTAAGAATAGATACGATGCTGTAGATACAGTAATGTGAACAAATATCAATTCAAATCAGTGTCTCAATGAATGTCTCAAACCTCTACAGTAGCATCTACCAGAGAAATTTCGAGAATAGACGCACAACAAAAGTTTGGCACAAGAGTCCAAATTGTATGGTTTGACACAGGAGTCCCAGAAAATAAAAGTGTCTTAAGATGTTTCTTGAAGGAGTCAGTAGATCATCAAACACAGAGATCGTTCCAAAGCTTAGGAGCAACAGTCTGGAAGGATTTCTCTCCTCTGGTCCTGAAGCGTGTTCAGGAACCATCAGTAGATTCTGATCCACAGACCTCAGAGCCCGAGCTGGGGTGTAAGTCTGGATCAGAATCTACTGATGGAAGGTCTGACCATGAATAGATCTGAAAGTAAGAACCAGCATTTTAAAGTTGATCCTGAAAAGAAACTGGCAGCCAGTGACGAGTTTTTAAGGATCGGGGAAATGTGAGTTCTTCTACTAGAGCGGCTCAGAGTTTTGTATTAACTGCAGGCGAGACAGATCCAGATTGTTCACAGAAGAACACACACCCTATGGCTCCTGGGTCCGTCATAATCTCAAGACACTTCCTTTAGCCACGTCTCTCCTTCCACAGATCTTTCCACACAACAACAACAAAAAAAAAAAGAAAACTCCAGTGGAAACTGCAAAGTCAGCACTTTTTGTCCCAGTGCCCACTGTCGTGACTCGACTGTAATCGATGCTCTCGTATCAATATTTCAGTCTCTCTTTCTGCTCGGCAAACTCGCGATCAATGGGAGACAAATCAGTGGCTGCGATATTATCTCCAGATGAAAAAACACCACATGTGCGCCAAATCCATTCATATCGAGTTAAAACATCAATTAAAAAAACCCTTTTTTTTCTCTCTGTGTAGAAACACAGGAAAATATTCCAGAGCGAAGTTAGCAGTATTTTCCACAGATATGACACTTCAAACTGAGGTAAACGGGAGCAGACACCTGTCACATGTGTTGAAGGTACCCGGGGACGCCGGGCCACCAATATGTCTCTCTGTCACATGTCATCCGGTCCAAAACCACGAGGAAAAAACTGGAAAAAAAGCAGCATATCTGCTTCACTTGAATCATCAAACCATGTGAAAATGGGAGAAACAGATGAAAGTTATTAGCAGAACCCAAGGGCACGATTATGTCAAATTGCGTTAGTGAGATAATGTCATAAATGTAAAAGTTCTCTCATCAAAGACTCAGAATGTTGCCGACTCAGTCCTTTTTTTTTTCCCTCTTAAATGTCAACCATTACATTTTTTAAAGCCGTGGAGAAAATCCACCACATGTCATCATTCATCTCCTGATCTCTCCCTTAAATAATAAAAAAAAGTAGTGGTTTCAGATGTCGGTGGACACGACACGAGCCGGAGAACTGGATCCGTGTCGTGGCGGCGAGGATGCGTGTCACACGCTAATGTGGCGTGTCATGTGTGGGGGGGGGGGGGGGGGGTGATAACAGTGCGTCTCTATCTGAGGAGCGTCACCTCGAGTTTTCGGTCGGAGGGTCGTCAAGAAAACATTGTATCGACGGTTTGAAATGACAGGACGCGGCGGGAGATTTAAAGGAGACCGATGCGAGAGACTCCCTCTGTGGTGAGTCTTGATGTTCGGAGCCACTGGAGAGAGAGTGTGTGTTGATTTTATGGGATGGTAGACATCCAAGTGTTTACTTATGACTTCCAGCAGCACCGTTTAGAGCTGGAAAAGATTGAAGGCCATCGACGATTCCGAGAAGAAACTCTCGTTGATCTTAAGAGTCAGTGGCAACTATGGCAAACCAGGAAGTTGGAGAACAAAATGGGACACTGAGAAGTTCAAGAGGTCAAAGAGGAAAGACGAACACGATGGTGACAATGAATCTTAACACAGGATGGAAGTAAACGCTGGTTGACAGGAAGGTCTTAAGTAAGGCTTGGAGGCCAATTATTTATATCTCGGACATGTTTCACATCAGCTCTTTTTGTAAGTAAGTAATAGTTATTTGTAAAGTGCCTTTCCAGACCAGGGTCACAAAGTGCTTAAACAATCAAAAGCAACGCACAGTTAAACATACCTACAGATTTAAAAACTCTAAAAGGCCAAGAAAACATAAGAACAAACACAGGAGTCTCAGAAAATCAGGGAAAAGCTCAAATAAAAGTGTCTTGAGATGTTTCTTGAAGGAGTCAGTAGATCATCAAACACAGAGATGTTCCAAAGCTTAGGAGCAACAGTCTGGAAGGATTTCTCTCCTCTGGTCCTGAAGCGTGTTCAGGAACCATCAGGAGATTCTGATCCACAGACCTCAGAGCCCGAGCTGGGGTGTAAGTCTGGATCAGATCACTGATGGAAGGTCTGACCATGAATAGATCTGAAAGTAAGAACCAGAATTTTAAAGTTGATCCTGAAAGACACTGGCAGCCAGTGAAGAGATTTAAGGATCAGAGAAATGTGAGTTCTTCTACTAGAGCGGCTCAGAATTATAGCTGCAGGCGAGACAGATCCTTCTTGTTTAGACACCAAAATAAACTGTTACAATAGTCCAAACGCATGGATTAGAAGATCCAGATTGTGTTGTGACACGATTTCCCTAAATTTAGAGATTTTTCTCAGTTTTTGTTCAATATTATGTCAGTGAAATTTCAACTCAAGAAAATCGAGCTGCAAATTAACAACACTAATTTGGAAATGTTTTCTTTACACACATAAAAATGGAGATTTAGAATTTAGTGTTCACTTTACTTTACTCTTGTGGTGTCAATGTTTTCAAAGGATTAACATGTTTAAAAAGTAGCGAAGAGATAAATTAACCCAGAAAATAATTCAGTCATCATATAAAATGTGCTTTTATTTTTACTGGCTATTTTTGCCGTGCTTTTATTTTTGCTGGCTTTTGCCCCCCAAAACATTTTAAGGAATACACTGCAACACAAAAGACCTTCCTCGTATAAAAGTACTTCGGAACTTAGTCAAATGGGAATGGAAAATTTAAACCCACCAGAAACTTAAATTAACAATTCATTGGACACGTAGAATAATCAGCTATGATATATAACTTGCCAGATTACTAATTTATCTCCAGCTCATCAATTCTGGTCGAGTCTTTGAGAAAATCTCCCTGGAAAAGTGAACGACTGGCGTCTACGATTCAGCTTAAACTTGTGTAACAAAGAGATGATCCTGAACCAGAACATCTCCAGTCAAACAACCGTTAACAAGCACATTTAAGATCCTTCTTTGTGTCGGATATAAAGTCAGTTTTCCTCAAACGCTGCTAAGGAGGTCAGATGTGTTGATGCTGCAGGAGCTAGAAGTCTTTTGAAGGAGGCGTCAAGCAGCGGCGAGGAAAACAAAAACATCTGAGATCTGAGAAATGAACTACATTATTTCATTTTTTTTTATTATTAAATGCTCTTTGTGCTGGTGTTGCCTTTATTTAAAAAAGAAGCTGGTAACTGGAGATCTTACAGGCATTTAGGGGAGAACAAAGTTATTCTCTGGTCGTGAACAAAAGTTTACTTGCTTGACTCTTAATACAAGATTAAAAGAGAGTTTATGTTCTTATAAACGCACACAAAATAAAGGCAAGATAGTATATTATTGGTTGCTAAAATAAAAAGCATGGACACCACACAAATGCATACCTCTGCCAAGGATCTCATCGCCACTTTATAAAACACAATAAATTAAACCAGGATAACAGGGTTAGAATATTATTTTAATTCAGCTTGCATGTCCTAAAGTAACCTCATCGGGAATCAAACCCCTGCTCATGAATAAATTATCGGCAAGCTAACCACTCAACCGCCACTGATGTTAGCTTAACAGTATTTCAAGTGTCTAGCAATTTCATCTTGCAACCCTAAAACAGTCGCATGAAATACTTCAAAACCTTCCTGGATCCAGATGATCTTGCAACCCTAAAACAGTCACATGAAATACTTCAAAACCTTCCTGGATCCAGATGATCTTGCAACCCTAAAACAGTCAATACTTCAAAACCTTCCTGGATCCAGAGGATCTTGCAACCCTAAAACAGTCACATGAAATACTTCAAAACCTTCCTGGATCCAGATGATCTTGAAACCCTAAAACAGTCACATGAAATACTTCAAAACCTTCCTGGATCCAGATGATCCTGCAACCCTAAAACAGTCACATGAAATACTTTAAAACCTTCCTGGATCCAGAGGATCTTGCAACCCTAAAACAGTCACATGAAATACTTCAAAACCTTCCTGGATCCAGATGATCTTGCAACCCTAAAACAGTCAATACTTCAAAACCTTCCTGGATCCAGAGGATCTTGCAACCCTAAAACAGTAACATGAAATACTTCAAAACCTTCCTGGATCCAGATGATCTTGCAACCCTAAAACAGTAACATGAAATACTTCAAAACCTTCCTGGATCAAGATGATCTTGCAACCCTAAAACAGTAACATGAAATACTTCAAAACCATCCTGGATCCAGATGATCTTGCAACCCTAAAACAGTAACATGAAATACTTCAAAACCATCCTGGATCCAGATGATCTTGAAACCCTAAAACAGTCACATGAAATACTTCAAAACCTTCCTGGATCCAGAGGATCTTGCAACCCTAAAAAAGTAACATGAAATACTTTAAAACCTTCCTGGATCCAGATGATATTGCAACCCTAAAACAGTAATATGATATACTTCAAAACCTTCCTGGATCCAGAGGATCTTGCAACCCTAAAACAGTCAACTCCAGAACTTAGACCAAAATATAACCGATTGTTCCTAATTTTGTTATTTTTTTTAGACTGCATCGATATATAAAATCTGGGGTTTAACAGATACTTTGTACACAAACGGTTTCAGTGAGATTGGTAGGTTTGTGATGAAATAAACTTTAAAAACTTTCTTGGATACTTCATTCTCTTCTTTGAAAGAAATAACTTCGATATTATATCCCTTCAATTTTCCCTTAATGGGGACATTTAAGTTGTCACAACAGTTCACAAAAATACTAAACATACATACGCATTATATTGTATGTATCAGATCACTGTAAACAAAAACATAAATCAAATAATGATGAAGGAAATAAAGATATTAATGCTTCTAATATATGTATAGTTTAATTAAATAACGTGACAGGAACTGTTTTGCCATATTTTGTTGATGTTTAAAGATGAGAAAAAAGGCTAAGCTAAGTCTTCAAGACCAGTCCCCTCAATGATAAGACACTTTATTGACACTATTTTACAACGCTCGCTCGTGAGGACTGTGGAGTATTTTTCGTAAAAAAGGCGAGAGAAAACGAAGACGAGCCGCGAGTTGAGAGGGAAAACGACAACACTGGAGACTTGAACTTCCCCTTCTGTCTACTGTACTCAAGCAACACTTCCAGATCCGTAGGAGGAATAGCATTAAGTACTTCTTTACTTCTGGCTGTTTTAACACTCGTCAAAATATCCTGCAGTCTTGTGCCAAGACGCCGACCCGCCCACATTCAATCACCGGCTCCCGGGCGAGCGCCGAAAAACTCCGCACACATGCTCAACCTTGTCATTTTCCATGACAACCCCTTGCTTTCCATCACCTGCATACATTAGCACAACCTCTCTGATGTTAAGAATTATACATTCGCACATTTGAATAATTCAGATCATTTTAAATGCCGTGCACTCACTCCCCTTATTTTCCCAGCCGCAGCAGCCATTCACCTCAAATGGAGTTTAAATAAATCCAACAAATCCTTTCAAAGTTACCAGAGATAAACCAATCAAATATCCCTAAAGCTCCGCTGTCTGGCCAATCAAAATTAGCACTGATCCTTCGTGGCCCTTTTTTTTTTTATTATTCCAAAGACATCAAACGTGCAAATCAAATTCCCGAGACCTATTTGTGGCGAGATAAGAAGAAGGGAAAAAAAAAAAGCGGCTAATACAGTGACGGAAGGGAAGGAGGCATTTCTAAACCGCCGTAATGTCGTTTCAAAAAACGGCGGCGGGGTAAATTGCAGGCCATTTGGTTCATGAACGAGGCGGATGATTTCATTTGTTTAACAAAAGACGACTATTGCACATCGTATATTGTGGACAAACATTTACATTATATGGCCAAAGGCTGGAAAGACTCAATTATGGCCTCGGATGAAAACCCGCTTATCACACTCGCCCAGTGACTCGTTTGTTTGTCGAGATGCGAGGAAAAACCCAGCTTCACTTTTTTCAGAAGATAAATAACCGGGAAGAAGAACACAATCGACCACACGCACGAAAAAATGCACTGAACTATGATTGTAAAAAGGAAAAAATTGAATTCATGTTGAAATATCTGGATCGGAAGATGAATTTTAATCAAAATTCTTGATGTTTTAACCCTGACAAGCTAATTCCATTCCATCATGGCAACCAGGAGATGAATAACAAGAAGGGTTAGACAGATTTGAATTCATTTTACCAACCAAAATGTATTTTATTCAGTCCAGGCCTTCAAAAAATTCAAATTATGGAAGTGAATTTCACATTTATTTGGCAATATTAAGTAAGTAATATTTGTAAAGCGCTTTTCGAGACCAGGGTCACAAAGCGCTCAAACAATCAAAACAATACACAGTTAAATATATACTTTAAAAAGGTCAAGACAACACCGAGACACACACAGGAAGCCACAATATTTTCCAATGTTTTTCGATTCAAAAATGTTAAAAAAGAATGTAATTTAAAAATTACTTGGCCATGATTTTAGCAGAAAATACGTTGACAACCTCATAATTTATTTCTATATGGGGTTAAAAATAGCAAAAAAACAGCAATATGTTGATGGTGGACGGTCGTGTGGTGTTAAGGGGGCACCAAAGGAATCTACATCTAGTATCTAAAGTCGGGGTTCAGGGGAGCTTGAGTGGTTCGAATATGGAAAAGAACTCGTAAACTGACCCCTGTTGATGGTGGCATGGTTGGTACACAATTTAAAAATACTTTTAAGGGTATTTCAACCTCAAAAATTCAGAGAATGAGCCACAATCCTTTTTTTTTACGTAGTAACCCTAAAAACAAAGACGTCCTTCATCAACCAAAATAAAAAATAACCTTTTCGTGTCAATGTTTTCTGCCCAGCTGTTGACTCATGTGTAGATTTAGCTTAGCATAGGTGTAGCTACATTATTTGTTGATAATTTATATTAAAAAAAAACTGTAATTACAACTAAAAATGCAACTCATTTCTATATTAGGAGGAAAGTACCAGCTGGAAATTACAAAAACAAAGATCAGTTTTGTGGATGATGGATAAATATGAGACAAATGCTGTTTTTTTTTTGGTTAATCGAGTCTCATTTGTGTTTTTAAAGAGGACAGAGAAGTACTCTTTTTTTTTATATGAGCTTTGTTCCACCAGCAGATAAATATGAAGAGGCCTCCAGCTTCCTCTTTTTGTTCTGTTTTGAAAACAAGAACTAAACCACATCTGATAATGTTATTTCCTGTGTTCCAACGGTCACTCACACACACACACACACACACACACACACACACACACACACACACACACACACACACACACACACACACACACACACACACACACACACACACACACACACACACACACACACACACACACACACACACACACACACACACACACACACACACACGTGAAGGCAGTATTTTTATGTTTGTGAGGTAAAAAACTTCAGTGTCAGTGAATCCAAGATTGGGAGTCAGGAAAGAAAAGTCCTGACAATTGTTGTTGTTTTTTTTTCGGGAACAAAAGCAGAAAGCGTCAAGGGCACGAGTCCCTTTCACCTCCGCCGCCGAGGCGCTCGCTCTCTGGCGTCTGGTCCGGGGCAGCTGGAGAGATCAACCTTGACTGCCCACCCTTGGGCGACGCACAGTTGCAGGGATGCAGCTGTTTTTAAAAGAGCGCCGGATAGTTTTCTTTTAAGACACTCTCGACAAGGGTACGAGTTCAAAAACGAGCTCGACAGACGTCCAAGTGTCTGGAGTGGATCCTAAAACCACAACTGGGCAACGACTAAACTAGTCCGAGGGGGAACTTTACTTCTCTACTCATCGACCAGTGCGGACGGATTTATTTTTATTTCTCAAATTAACCATATATAGGATTGTTTCCTCATTATCTTTCCATACAAACGGCTTAAATGGACTCGTCTGGTCACATCCCGGCTTGTTGTGATTCCGCGAGCGTCTAGGATCGGGGTTATCAATGCACAGGCTTGCCCTTGACCGGGGCCCGCCCGGGGCTCTAATCGAGGCGAGGGCCTGCTGTGCAATTTGGAAGCGTCGGAGACTGCTCTTAAGAAACAGATGCCAGGGCACAACAGCTGCTCATCTGGCATCAACCGAGAGCCAACTGGCCGAACCCATTACCCAAGAACAAAAACATCAACATGTGTTCAGGGGAGGGAAAAAAAAAACCACCACCACCCTCTCGGTGGAACTGCAATGTACACAAACATCAACAACAACAGGAATTAACTAGTCGAGTACATAGATACAAAACCTCCTTTACAATCTTGAAGGTATTCCTCACAAGGTCACTTTGAAGGTGACGTGTGAAGCGGGTACAATAAAAAAAAAACTATACAAAGTAATTTGTCTACAAACTGTATTTAAAAGAAAAAAAATCTGTTGAAAAGCATGAAGTGTAATCGGTCTTAACAAAAAAAAAAGTATAATAATTGTATTGATCAAAATCCAAAATACTGTATGTATTCTAGTTTTTGAATTTTAGTTTCATTTATTTATGATTTTTCATGTTGTTGTTGTGTGTAATTCGGCAACAAATATTGGAGGTACATTTTGTTTTATGAAGCCAGCTTGTTCAACTTTAGATCAGGTGAGACATAGAACATTAAAGGGAATAGTAGTGCTTGTAATTACCTGTAATTACAGTGTGTTTTTTTAATATTAGCCTTTAGATACAATAATAAGTACCTAATCATGATTAATAATAGAACGATTGACTTTATTAATTGGGTATAACAGGCTATTATGATCCTCACATGAATGTGGCATGAATTGAAGTATCGTGATTAATAAATGACTTTTGAAAAAAGGTAAATATAGCTAAACTATGTTATACTTCCATTAGGATGCTCCGATGAAATATGATGCAAACACAAAATACAAAAACTTTTTTTTTTTTCAATCTCTTGTCAGAAGGTTTTGCCTCATTTTTTTAAACAAATTATGTCATTCTATGTTAATCTTTCTATACTTTTGTTTGAGTCATTTCCTTTGATCCTTGTTATGTATATCTGCACTTTGTCCTCCCTTGTACTTTCTTATTTTGTTACAATTTGATCTTGTTTTTATGAAACTTGCTGTACCGAACTGAAAACCCAATTTCCCAAAGGAGATCTCCAGAGGGATTAATATTACTTACTTACTATATATCTATCAAGTAATCTATCCATCAAGTAATCTAACTAGTAATCTATCTATCTATCAAGTAATATATCTATCCATCTACCAAGTAATCAATCCATCAAGTAATCTAACTAGTAATCTATCTATCTATCAAGTAATCTATCTATCCATCTACCAAGTAATCAATCCATCAAGTAATCTAACTAGTAATCTATCTATCTATCAAGTAATCTATCTATCCATCCATCCATCCATCTATCCATTAATATATTGCCTTCGATGTACTTTTATTGGACGACAACACCAACACACAGCAGTGTTAAACGTCCATTTTCCCAGAGTCTCCAGGGAAACAATCTTAACTTTCAGAGCACTATTGTACTTAGTCAACATTTAAAAAACATACAAAATTATTAAATAAACTCAAGTATTTTTGATGCAAACTGTTTCTATTCCAAGTACATGTCAATACCAAGAGCGTGTCAAGTGTATGTGAGGTTCAACTTCTGACTTCATATACCACACAGAGCACTGTGATTTATAACCTCACGGATCATGGAAGGGTGACGGTAACCATCGAGCATGAGTACAATGCTTGGGCAACATCCCGGCGAAACCCCTGAGAGTTGTCAGGAATGCTGAAAATAAAAGTGGACTCACCCTGGAAAGACTGCCTCGCCCGCTCCACCAGCTCGTCTATGGGGTAACTGGCGAGATCTCCTCTGGCGTGCTTGGTCTTACAGTAGGTGCAGGCGTTCAGACATCTGAGGAAGAGGTCAACAATGAATTCAAGCGGAAGAAGAGCGTGACACTAATGGAGTCAACCAAAATTTAAGGAATTGTTAAGGTAAGGTAAAACTTTATTGATCCCTCAGTAAGGCTGGTATAGAACTCTGCAGCGAGAATTCTGAGCCGCTCTAGTAGAAGAACTCACATTTCTCCGATCCTTAAAACTCTTCACTGGCTGCCAGTTTCTTTCAGGATCAACTTAAAAATTCTGGTTCTTACTTTCAGATCTATTCATGGTCAGACTCCTAAGCTTTGGAACGATCCTCCTCTCTTTTTGTGCTTGATGGATCTACTGACTCCTTCAAGAAACATCTGAAGACACTTTAATTCTTGCAGGCTTTTCCTTGG
Organism: Callionymus lyra; assembly: GCF_982586985.1. Taxonomy (NCBI): domain Eukaryota; kingdom Metazoa; phylum Chordata; class Actinopteri; order Syngnathiformes; family Callionymidae; genus Callionymus; species Callionymus lyra. The sequence continues at coordinate 17,959,839 of NC_141834.1, forward strand.
TTCTCTGAGACTCCCGTGTTGGTCTCGGTGTTGTCTTGATCTTTTAAAGTATATATTTTATTGAATATTATTTTGATTGTTTAAGCGCTTTGTGACCCTGGTCTGGAAAAGCGCTATATAAATATTACTTACTTAAAGTAATTTAAGGATAGATGTTGATTGAATCATTTGATCCTAGAATCCACAGTTTTTCTAGGAAGAATTGGATTTGGTCAGCTGGTGAAACTGGATAAGAAGATTTGGTCGACAGCGATGACCGACCCGACACATTTGTAAAACAGGATTCAAACCATCCCCGTCACACAGTGTTGTTGCCACCAGCACTGGAGATAACAACACCGATACGAGCAGCAACCGCAAAGAAAAGAAAACGCGTCTTATATTGTCGTCATTTTCTCTCACCGCGAGTCTCTCGACTCTTCCGTACGCTACATACAGAAAACATCTGAAAAGAAAATCCACTCTAAACCCGCAGATAAGTTGTTCCGTCTTATCTCCTCCGGCGAGGATGCAAATCTAATCACACGGACTCATCTGAGAAGCGTCTCCAGATGAAGCCTCCACTCTCCACAAGAGGCACTTTTAAACGTGGAGTGTCACGCTCGGCAAGTGCACAATGGCAACACTGGTGTTCGAAAACAAGCTCTCGGAATAACCAAACTGTGACAGATAGCGCCGCGACAAAGTGGCTTCTTGTCGTCGTCGTACCCCCCACCCCCCCCTCGACGCCATCACATGACCGTGGACTGACACAGAGAACACTGTTGAAAGACGAGCGACTAGTTTTCCCGAGACACGGAATTGTTGCTGGTGGTTAATGAGTTCTCTGTTCTGGGTGTAATGTGATGCTAATATTTAGCATGTGAACGTGTTATCTTGATGGAGAACATAAACAAGACCCTCTCTGTAGTCCACAAATTCTACTACAATGAATATATTGCTGGAATCCAACCCAAAATAGAGTAAAACTAAAAGCTTTCTTTTATTTATTTCTATCACCAAAGTGACTTGGTCACGACATAGACTTTATCTTCGTCTTCAATAGTCTTTGCCTTTACTTAGTCTGGCTTGTGCTACGATGTTGTTGTTCTTGACTTGGACCATCTTGGTGTTAAATAGACGTGGGCCTGACCTTAGACTATTGAGGTCTTGACTTTTGACTAAAAGTCCTGGTCTTCAATTAGTCTATCTTGGCCTTTAATGGTGTTGGTCTTGACCTAGACAATTTTGGTCTTCAATAGTCTTGGCCTTGACTTCTTCGATCTTTGTCTTCAACGGTGTTGGTTTAGACTTAGACTATATTGGTCTTCAAAAGTCCCTGTCTTGTTTTAGTCTATCTTGGCCTTTAATGGTGTTGCTCTTGACTTATACTATGTTAGTCTTCAAAGGTCCTGGTCTGGAATCAGTTCGACTTGGCCATTATTGGTTTTGGTTTTGACTTAGACTATCATTGTCTTCAATAGTCTAGGTTTTCACAGCCATTGACCAACACCATCTTGGTCTTCAATATTCTTGGTCTAGCCTTAGTCCATCTTAATTTGTGATGGTGTAGGTCTTGACTAAATGGTTAAGACTCTATTTGACTTTAATAGTGTTGGTCTTGACCTGAATAGCTCAGGTTTTGATGGACTAAATTGGTTTTGACTTACACCATCTTGGTCTTAAATAGTTGTAGCCTTGATACAATGTCGTTTGTCTTGACTTACACCATCTTGGTTTTGACTTATATTATCTTAGTGGTCTTCAATAGTCTTGGTGTTGACCAAACAATCTGTGTCTTTAATAGTCTTGGTCTCCTACAACACAATCTGGTTCTTGAATAGTCATTTTTATACTATCATGGCCTTCAATGGTGTTGGTTTTTTACTTAGACTATCTTGGTCTGCAAAAGTCCTCGTCAGGAATAAATTAATCTTAGTCTTCAATAGTATTTATCTTGATTTAAACCATCTGGGTCTTGATTTGGATTATCTTGGTGTTGGTTGTTAAATAGTCTTTCTTAAACTATTTTTGGTCTTAAATAGTCTTGGCCTTGATTTAGTTGATCTCAGTCTTCAATGTTGTTTGTCTTATTTTAGACCATCTCGGTTCTGACTTAGATTATGTTAGTGTTCTTTAATAGTCTTGACCTCTTACAACACAATCTGGTTCTTGAATAGTTGTTATTAAGACTATCATGGTCTTCAATACTATTGGTCTAGACTTGGACCATCTTGGTCTTGATTTGGATTATCTTGGTGGTTTTTAGAAGTCTTAGTCTTTTACAACACAATCCCTTTCTTAAATAGTCTTTCTCAAAAAGTCTTTCTTACACTATCTTGGTCTTAAATAGTCTTGGCCTTGATTTAGTTGATCTCAGTCTTCAATGTCGTTTGTCCTGACTTTGACTATCTTTGTCTTCAATAGTTTGGTCTTTACTTTGACCATCTTGGTTTTGACTTATATTATCTTAGTGGTCTTCAATAGTGATGGTCTTGACCAAACAATCTGGTTTTTGAATAGTTGTGATTACGATGGTCTTTAATATTATTGGTCTAGACTTGGACCATCTTGGTCTTGAATTGTATTATCTTGGTGGTCTTTTACAACACAATCTATTCTTGAATAGTATTTCTTTGACCATCTTGGTCTTTAAAGGTGTTGGTCTCGACTTAAACTAACAAAAAGAAAACAGGACTAATAACAGTGAACCAGGTAGGTGGTCATATTGTTATGGCCCAGCGAGTGCAAACACAGCATATCACCAGATCCCCCCTGAATGTCAGTGCACAGACAGTCGCACTCATCCAGCAACACCGTTACGCCCGGAGCGTTTTTTTTTTTTTTTTTTTAATGTCACCACGGAAGGAAAAAAAAGTGACAAACAAAAGAAAATATAGTCATCTTTTCATCCATCAATCCATCTCTCCCTCTCGGGGTATTGCTTATCCCGGGCGAGGGCACCAGAGATGGCAGCTAGGTCACAGGACCTTGCTGTGGAGAAAACAGAGACAGATGGGACCCCGCGAGTCCTCACGCACACACTCGTGGACCACCAGGGGGTCCATCCATCTTAATGTGATCAGGCCCAGCTGAGTGGATCACACCAACATTAATCTCCAGAGACAGTCCGTGGCCTGTGTGTGTGTGTGTGTGTGTGTGTGTGTGTGTGTGTGTGTGTGTGTGTGTGTTTGCATCAATTATGTGCCATGTGCAGCGACTGTGTCAGTGTGCCGCTTCCAAACATCGGCCCAGTATCACGATGACGCATTAGTAGTTTGGACAGCTCGCTCGGCCCAAACAGACTGTGTGAACGACTCAGCACTTCAGTGCAGTTAAGTGCAATTCTTTCCAGTCTGTTATGCAAAGCGTCTGCACGAGCGTTCGTGAAGGCCTCTTGTTATCTTCCTAGACATGCTGGTCTGATGGACGTATTACAGCGTATCAAGCTCGGGCCGAGTACGACAATACGTTTGTAATAAACTCTGATTTCATGTTGCATTTTTAACATTGTTGACACACGGGGGGCCTTGATTTCTCCACCACAGCAGCAGAATTAGCTCAAGTTACTTTACCACAATTGTTTTAATATTTATTTCCACCATTTTATCGGCATTTACCTACTAAACATATCTCACAAGCAAAATATATGTTACAAACACCAGGGGTGTCAACCTAGTTCACGAACTGCCTGCCAGACAATTTATATATATATGTTTATATATATATATATATCAAGTTCGAGTTCTTTTATTTGTCAAAAATACATTCATGCAAGACATACAACATAGATGCAATTTTAATCCTCCCAGACCCACGATGCAAAACAAGAAGTAGACATATATATATATATATATATATATACAGTATACTTGAATATTGTTTTGATTGTTTAAGCGCTTTGTGACCCTGGTCTGGAAAAGCGCTATACAAATAAAAATGACTTACTTACTTACTTATATTAATAGGGATAAAAGGATATTTTGATAAACTTAAATAACGTAACATTATTATTTTGTACGTCAAATAATGTTTTGTTGTTGTTAAATAATGTTTTATTTTCATCATAGTTGTTATTTCAGAAGAAATAACATCCTCTGCAGCTGAAAGAACAATGAAATCCCACAGTAATGACTGAGGACGAGAGGATACATTGGATGCTTGATGATATATTTTGGTTTCAAATTAGATTAAAGCATCTAAGACTACGTCACGAGTCATACGGTCTTGTAAATACTCTATGGTAGAGTCAAGTATTCGAAAAAACACAAATATATCCAACAGTATCACCATATATATCAAATTTTATAAAATCGTTGCCCTTGTATCGTAAAACTAAATTCCATTCTAGGCCAATTTTTAGCATGAAACGTCGAAAAACCCATTATTTTCTCTTCACCACCACGATTGTTTTTATTCCTTGCACAGAAAAACAAAACAAAAACACCAGCAGTGGCTGTTGATGGCGTCACAACAAAAAGAAAAACCCTTTTATATCGAAAAGAAAACCTATAAAAAAAATGTTACATTTACTATTGAATTTAGTGGAAAACTATAATAATGTAGCTGTGAGATACACTGACCTGAAGAGGGCCACAGACATGTGTGGCATGTAAAACTGTGTGGTGGGAAAAGTCATATTGTTATGTAAAAATAAATTAAGTTAAATTATTTTATAATGAAATTGATACTAGCTTAAAAGTATACTATGGGAAAATATAAATATTCTTGAGTAATTGAAAAAAAAGTGGTGATTTATATCCACCTCATGACACAATTTTAAAGTCAAATATGTGTATTTAAACTTAAGTACGTTGAACTTGACTTGTTGCAACGTACTTAAGCTAATTTTTTTAAATGCCAACAACTACGGTTGACTTAAGCCTGTAAGGTTTCATTTCAATACTTCTAATACACAACTTCAACTTCCTTCCTTCAACTGAGAAAAATCTCTAAACTTAGGAAAATGTTGTCGGAACATGATCTGGAGCTTGTAATCCATGCGTTTGTTTCTTCTCGTCTGGTCTATTGTAACAGTTTGTTTTCATGTCTAAACAAGAAGGATTTGTCTCGTCTGCAGTTGATTCAGAACTCTTCAGCGAGAATTCTGAGCCGCTCTAGTAGAAGAACTCACATTTGTCCGATCCTTAAAACTCTTCACTGGCTTCCAGTTTCTTTCAGGATCAACTTTAAAATTCTGGTTCTTACTTTCAGATCTATTCATGGTCAGACCTTCCATCAGTGATCTGATCCAGACTTACACCCCAGCTCGGGCTCTGAGGTCTGTGGATCAGAATCTACTTATGGTACCTGAACACGGTTCAGGACCAGAGGAGAGAAATCTTTTCAGGCTGTTGCTCCTAAGCTTTGGAACAATCTTCCTCTCTTTTTGCGCTTGATGGATCTACTGACTCCTTTAAGAAACATCTTAAGACGTTTCTATTTGTTCAGGCTTTTCCTTGATTTCTGGAACTCCTGTATTGTTCTCAGTATTATCTTGATCTTTAAAGTATATACTTATTTGAGTATTGTTTTGATTGTTTAAGCGCTTTGTGACCCTGGTCTGGAAAAGCGCTATATAAATAAATATTACTTACTTACTTACTTACACTTAATTCCACCAAACAACCTCCCAGGTCTTCTAGCGAGAGCATTACAAACTGCGATGAACCATTAATGTGAAATAAATAAATAAAACTAAAGCTTCTAATAAGTTTCTTACTCATCAACTTCTTTGTTAGCGTCTCCATGTCCCTCCTGTGTTCGTCCTGCTTAATTAACCCTCAGAGGTGGTTGTTGCTCTTGACAAGAGAGCCGTTAATCAACGTGGAACAGCCAGAGACCAGGAGTCCCCAGCCAGACCCGTGGAAGTGCAACAAAGAAAGGAAGGGCCCCGAGGTTCCTCTATACATTTGTAAAAACCTTTTCTTTAAACGCACACACACAAACAAAAGTTTCCTCCACAAGAACTCCCACGTGCTGCAGCGTTAAAGACACCGACTGGGAGAGTGTTGAGCAGGAAAATGGTTTCTCGACGATAAGCATTTAGAGGTTTAAACATTAATTAGAAAAGTGCTCGGCGCCACAAACAAAGCGAGTGTGTTGTGTTAGCATTGTCGCGGCGTGTGAGGATGCAATTATTGAAACAAAGCCGGAACAGTGAAGAGGGTTTATTTTTTTGTTGATATCGGAGCGCAAGGTTACTCCTCGCGCCTCGTAGTTCTTTTAAATGTCGTCTCAAAGTCAAAGTTTCTCTGGATAATATGTAACGTGGAGCGACTGGATCAAGAGCAAGAAAGACGATTAGCTTCCCTTGAAACGCGAGCGTTACTCGCGGGAAATTGTTGGCGTCTAATGCCATTGTTTTCATTCTTGCAGTGACTGTTGTCGGGGTCAAACAACAACAAATACTTTATCATCGATGTTGAAAAAACAAGGAAATCCAGTATAATTTTATAAAGACATAAATGAAAGTTTTGATACTAGCTTAAACATCCACAGTATCATTTGCCAGTTGTAATTTTAACCTCCGGCCACTAGAGGGCCGCAGTAATAACATCCTCCTCAGCTACAGGAAGGATACAAATCTGCGAGATCCCGACGATGACTGGGGACGAGAGGATACGGTGGATGCTCCAGCAGCTTTTAAAGATGATGCTTAGATATATTTTGAATTTCAGTTCCATTACTTAAACCAAAAGAGAGTGAAACGATCACAAAATGTCACTAAAAATCAGTGTCCCGTAAAAGCTTCGCCGAAATTATAGGAGTGCATCGAAATATATTGTATCTTGAGATCAGTGTATCCCCATGAACTTAGTTCCCAGGCCCCAGTAAATTAGTGTGTATAACATAAAATACATTTTATTTATTTTTTTTATGTTATTAAGTACATACTTAAGGCGTTTTTTCATTGTTATGTTGCAATTAAACTTCAGGCCTCTAGATGGCAACAGTCTTTACGACCGCCACAGCTAAAGGAACAATGTAATCCTGGCGATGACTGAGGATGAGAGGATACAGTGACTCGCGCAGCTTTTAAAGTTGATATATGGACATATAATTAAATTGATTAAAGTTTTGATACTAGCTTTAACATCTACTGTGGGAAATTATACATATTTTCAGGAGACTTGAATAACAAGACTCAACATTTATAATAATATATTGTAATTCAATCATAAACTTATTTCCAGGGTTAACTGTAAATAGTTATGCTGGTAATGACTCCCAAAAGTAAGTTTTGTGAATGTAGCCATTAGTGTGATGATGCCACCTGGCTATAGAACCAAAATTAATCATCAAAATGAATGTATAAAACAGAAAAGGTTTCTCCTACTGTACAGTTTCAGTTCTAAAAATCCAATTATAAACGTTTTAAGGGTGTAATAACACATCTAATGCAGTCACTGATGTAATGTTCGCTGCTGTGGTCGCGTAAGAGAAGACGAGTCAACATGAATCTGGGTTTGTTTCTTAACGCGGCTCCCACTGTGTTCAACAGTCACATGTTGACCTTGTATTCACCAAACATTTGCTGTGGTCTGGCTTGTTTTGTTTCGCAGCTGACTGTTTTGCACGTGTATGTGTGCGTGTGTGTGTGTGTGTGTGTGTGTGTGTGTGTGTGTGTGTGTGTGTGTGTGTGTGTGTGTGTGTGTGTGTGTGTGTGAAACCTCGCCCCCCCCATGTCTAGAGGGGAACTGTGAGCTTTTTTTTTTTTTCCCAACTTCTTGTTTTGTCTGCAGGCAGACCTCGAGACGGTGTTTTCATTTGATCAGTCTGGTCATTGTGAGGGAACAAGAACTGTTTGTTAATTTTCTTTTTCTTTTTTTTTTAACCAAACAGAAGTTAAATGGTGTCATTTACGAGTCAAGCAAACAAATTTTTACACCACAATTTGTTTGTAGCTGCCAGAAATATAGCACATTTGTATTCGTCTTGTCGAGCCAGGGTCGGGTCTTGGGGGTCGACGGCTTCAACCAGGCTTTTCTCTGACCAGACAAAATTATTCGAAAATGGACGAGGAAGAAAATAATAACTAAATCAATACCGCAATATTTGTTTCACCAAATTATACTGATATAAAACAGCAATTTTTATCCAAATTTTATTTCATTTTCATCAGATATCTTTTTTGGGGTTTGTTTACATTCAATTTTGTGTAAAATAATTAGATTATTTTAACTTTTTTTTTATTTGCTATCAACATGATATATAGTAAATATTCCCGACAGTTGCTCATGGTTCAAGTTGTAATTTAACCTCTGGCCGCTAGATGGCAGCAGTAATAATGTCCTCCTCAGCTAAAGAAAAAACGAAACGCCACGAGATCCCGAATGATGACTGAGGACGAGAGGATAAGGTCGACGACTACTACATATTTTTAATTTCAGTTCTATTACTTCAACAAAAAGAGAGTGAAACGATCACAAAATGTCACTAAAATTCAGTGTCCCATAAAAGCTTCGCGGAAGTTATGCGAGTGCATCGAAAAATGTTGTATCGTGAGATCAGTGTAATACTATGAACCTAATTCCCAGACCCCAGTAAATTTTTGTGTATAGTATAAAATATATTTTAATTTTTATTTATTTATGTTATTATGTACATATTTATAGCATGCATTCATTTTTTGTGTTGCAATTAAACTTCAGGCCTCTAGATGGCAGCAGTCGTTACAAACCACCGCAGCTAAAGGAACAATGAAATCCTGGTGATGACTGAGGACAAGAGGATACAGTTGAGCTTTTAAAGTTGATGTTTGGACATATTTTGGTTTGAAAACAAATGAAAGCAGTTACGACTTCGTCAAGAGTCATGTGGTCTGTAAATACTAAAACACCAGAGTAATACTTGACAATACTACACATATATCCTTGTTACTACAGTATCACGATATAACCCTTGTGATCCCAGCAGCCAAAGTAACAAACCGATGACTGAGGACGAGAGGATACAGTCGTCTTGAGTAGCTTTTAAATCCGATCTTTGCAGTTACGACTTCGTCAAGAGTCATGTGGTCTGTAAATTCTGCAACACCAGAGTCAAGTACTCGACAATACTAACACATATATACTTGTTACTACACTATCACAATATATCGTATCGTATCAAAAGATTTTTGACAAGACACAGCACTAGTACATCTAAAGGAATACCCAAATCCTGTGTGAGCCTTTCAATGACTGAGGACGAGAGGATACAGTGACTCCAGCAGCTTTTAAAGCTGATTTTTGGACATATTTTGGTTTGAAAACAAATGAAAGCAGTTACAACTTCTTCAATCACGATATAACCCGCGTGATCCCAGCAGCCAAAGCAACAAACCGAAGACTGAGGACGAGAGGATACAGTCGTCTTGAGTAGCTTTTAAATCCGATCTTTGCAGTTACGACTTCATCAAGAGTCATGTGGTCTGTAAATTCTGCAACACCAGAGTCGAGTACTCGACAATACTAACACATATTGTTACTACAGTATCTCGATATATCGTATCGTCGCCCCTGTATCGTGAAACATGTCGTCAGATTCTTGCCTCTACTTAAGACGTCTCGGCGGGCTCTTGAGGAATTTCCCAAACGAGTCGACCACGTCCACGTGTTCTACGAGCGACATACAGGAACACTCATGCAAATCCTCCTTCCAGAACCTGTCGGGTTTGTTCCGTACGTATGTTCCCGTCAACCGACACGCCGCCGTAATTCACTTACTCGGGGAGTTCTGCGACGTAATGTCGTGTAATGACACACAATCTCATTTGGTCAGAGAGGACACATCAATCTTCTTGGGAGTTTGCTGTGGGGAGCCCGGGTCCCTCCTAGAGCGCCGGGAGCATGGAGGTGGTTTTTTTTCACCCGTGATGCGAGTCTTTTTTCTTGCATCGGTGCGGCGGGAAAAGCCGGGGAAATGGAATAATATGTTCAGACCAGTGGAGCTGAAAACTAGCCATACATCGGGTTGATAAACAGCAGGAAAGGGCGACGCGCTACACAGGGTGTGTATGTTTGGCTTTAAAATATAATAATTCAAAGTATTTGCTTACTGTTGTGAATTCATACGTTTCCAATCTCAAGCACATATGGGATCAGAGACCCAAGAGAGAAGCCGACACTTTGGTTAAGTCGGAATCTTTACATTTCCCCCCCGTTATGTTGATGTTGCTGCTGATCCGAGCTCCTCGGAGAGGAAACAACCAAAAGATGAGATCATTGACCGACGATCAACAGGAGATGCAGTGGAACGTGGCGTATGTTTGTTGTGGTTTTTTTTGTTGAAGATACGCGTGATTTATCCGCAGATATACGTCCTGAACTGATATTAAAGAGAATGAGATTCATTGGCTCGAGGAGATAAACCTCGGCCGTTAAGGTAAAGTTCGCCTGTTAGAAGCAATAACCGTGAAAACCTTCTTCTCCGCCGTGGCTTGTTCTGGCTTCAACGGAGCAATTTCACCGGTAAACAAAAAGCTAATAAAAGCGTATGATCTGTGCCGGGACCGGATCCTTCCGTCTGTGGCGTCACGAGTGGGACGGTCATGTGATCTAGAAGTATTTTGTGAAGATAAACCACTGGAATATTTGTAGGAAGGATTGGATTACGTAGTACGAGGTATCAAAACACTTGATTCACCGACAGTCTACGAATTCTGTGTTCAAAATGTATTAGAAATATTTATCTTTTTGGTTATTTAGCTAAACCAAAAATGGAAAGATAAAATACAATAACTATGATTACATTAATTGTTTGATTATAATTGAAAATTGTTTAATTTGTCAAAAATTGTTTGATTATAGTTTTTAAAAATTGTTTGATTATATTTAAAAGTTGTTTGATTATAATTGAAAATTGTTTATTTGTTAAAAGTTGTTTGATTATAATTGAAAATTGTTTCATTTTTTAAAAATTGTTTGATTATAGTTGAAAATTGTTTGATTATAGTTGAAAATTGTTTGATTATAGTTGAAAATTGTTTGATTATAGTTGAAAATTGTTTGATTATAGTTGAAAATTGTTTGATTATATTTAAAAAATGTTTGATTATATTTAAAAATTGTTTGATTATAGTTGAAAATTGTTTAATTTTTTTTAAATTGTTTGATTATAGTTGAAAATTGTTTGATTATAGTTGAAAATTGTTTGATTATATTTAAAAATTGTTTGATTATATTTAAAAAATGTTTGATTATAATTGAAAATGGTTTAATTACAGTTGAAAATTGTTTGATTAAAGTTGAAAATTGTTTGATTATAGTTGAAAATGGTTTGATTATAGTTGAAAATTGTTTGATAATAGTTGAACATTTTTGATTGTAGTTGAAAGTTGTTCAATTACAGTTGAAAATTGTTTGATTAAAATTGAAAAATAGTTTGAGGTGAGAAAAATGAACGAAAAGCAGCAAATTGATCAGATATTGCGTCACAAGACTTAACGCTGACACAATTCCTGACTTTAAAAATGTATTTATAAGTAAAAAAAAACTGCATTTGAAAGGATTCTGGGCGAACAAAGCGCACAAAAAAGGTCCTTTTGAAGCAGGTTATTTTCACGCTCCCTCGAGGCCGGCAAAAGATTTCCACACGCGTGTCACAAAGAAACGAAAAGAGCGTCAAATGTTTTATGCATCGATCCAATGTTTGCCGCCATCGTCGTCTCTGTTTACCGACTGATTGTGAGCTTAACCCCCCGCGAGCGCCTGAAGGACGCCGGTGTGACCAGGAGATAAAGAACACCTTCAGCATCTTTCAATGACCACCACCAGGAACATACGTATGATATCAACACCTTTAACGGCTTTATGTTTGGCTTTAATCGCTTTTAAAAATCCAACGGATTCAATACAAGGTGTGTGAGCCTGAAGACCACGGGGGGTTCTTCTTCTTCTTCTGCTGACTCTATATTCCCACTACCTGCAGGAAACGGGTGATGAAGACCATTATGGGATGGAAACGAGTGCGTCAGATCGTTACCGCCCGACTCCAGCGCGTTACGGAGTTCACCAGGGCCAAATATGTAACTAAATACAGAAGAGGAAGAAGAGATAATGAAATGAAATGAGCTGAAACACTGGAACAAAGAGCTGTTTTTTTTTTTGTTTTTTTCTTCTTCTTCTGCTTCTTTTTCCCGACGCCTGCGGTCTAATGGCGATGGCTCCTCACACAAACAAACACACACACAAGTTTAATGATCCATTCCGACTGAGTGGCAGTAAATTCCTGCTTTATGATACCGAGGCGTCCCAGTGCAACTCGCACACAAAAGGACTTTTACTGTCGCCGACGCACACACTTAAGACGAGAGCCATCGCGTCGCCGCGGGCCAAACGCACACACACACACACACACACACACAGAACACACACACACACACACACACACACACACACAGACGTGCTTCCCTAATAGCATCAAGTGATCTAGAACTAGGACACAAAACAGAGGAATTAGAAGACAAAGCTGAGTATTTTTCTGGTCCGGAGTTATATATATATATATATATATATATATATATATATGAAGAACCGATGACTCTGGCCCTCGGGCTGAGCCGTGGAAGGAGGAAAAAAAAAAAAAAGGAAGAAGAGAAAAAGTGAAAATAAAGAAACAGCTCCAGAACGTTGGCAGCTGGAGCCTCCGTCAAAAGAGTAGCCGGGGCTGATGGGAGGGAAGCCTGGCGAGGAGTGAGAGATACAGGATTTTTATTCCCACTGGTTGAACACGACTAACTGGAAGATGAACTTGAGTGGAGGAGTCAACGAAAAAGTTGGTTGGAGAAGTTGCTTTTTTTTTTTTTTTTCCAAGTGGTCGTCCACCAGATGAGATGAGATGTTGGCAGTTTCCAAAAGGTCTTGGAAGTTCTAGAGCAGGGGTAGGGAACCTGGTCCAGAAAGAGCAGCAGTGGGTGCAGGTTTTCGTTCCAACCATTCAAGAGGACACATTTTATCCCATCAGGTGTCTTAGGAGTGTAATCAGTTGATTGTCAGTCTGGTGTTGCTTGTTCAGCTGAAACCTCATTGGTTAAACTGTACATGCTTGATCGGTTGGAACAAAAACCTGCACCCACTGCGGCTCTTTCTGGACCAGGTTCCCTACCCCTGTTCTAGAGGCTTCTGACGAAGCCTAGGAGTTAGTACTGAAGGATTTTAAAACTTGATTGATCTTTAATATATACATGAAAGTGTAGAGAAATATCTTGAAAATGATCTTGTAGACGACTGACGTCTCAGTCAAGGTTTTAGTCAAAAGGGCAATTTGATCAGGTCAAGGTAAAGAGGGCAGAAGACCCCTTGAAAAATTAAATATGTGACAATTATTATAGAATTTAGACCAAATTTAATCCAGAATGTTATTGTAAAGGAGCCGAAAAAGACCCATATGAAAATCCAAATGCGATCAATTTTGATTACAATTTAAACCACATGTATTCAATAGTAGGCGATCTGGAAAATTTTGAGACGGCGGTGTTTGTCATTTCTTTCTTTTTCACGATACTGTATCTTTATTCGACAGTACTCTATCTGGCTTTTTTCTATCCTTCAAACAGTTCAATAAAGTGAGTAAATGTGTACAACTTAGGTCCTCAACAGCTAACGGAAGAATGAAATCCTGCAAGATACCGGCGATGACTGAGGACAAGAGGATGCGGTCGACACTTTTAAAGCCGTTACCACGGATATATCCTACAGTATCGCTGTATATTGCAACATATAGTATCATTGTCCTTGTATCATATGTATCGTATCAACAGATTCAGGACAAAACTCAAAACTATTACATACCAAGTATGGGAGGTTTAACGGTTAGGGGGCAGAAGACCCCATCAAAAATGATATCTCTCCAATTTGAATGACATTTTGAGGATATGTATGAAAACACATGCTACATAAGTGAGATATACATAATTGAAGCTCTTTTGGTATTTGAATGGGGGCGGAAAGAGGGCAAAAGACCCCCAAAAAATTCAAATAAATAATATTTTTAATTCAATTTACACACCATTTTTAACAGAACATACAAAGTAAGGGAGATTTCCAGAATTTCAGAACATTTTATTCATTTCAATGGGGCGAAAAAAGGGGCAGAAAACCCAACAAAAGTGAAATACATCCAATTTGATGTTATTAAATCAATATTTAATCCAGTTTACATACAGTATCATAATGGAGAGTTCAGTCATTTAGGGATCATTTAATTAATGGAATTAGGTGAAAAAGAGGGCCGAAGAACCCCATTAAAAAACAAATATATATAATCTGGATTAAATTGTGTATTACAGTACACACAGAGTAATATATGATATGATACAGAAGTTCAGCCTTTTTTGTTGTAAAGGGCGAAAGAAGCTTGTACTTAAAGCACTTTTGTACTCAAAATACTACGTGTAAGTGATTTTGGACCCAGCCCTGAACTTTTGAGAGGATTTTTCTTTGCTTTTGTTTGGTTTATCAGATGTATTTTAATACAACACTTTGTAATTGATATTTTTGTCATTGATATCCAAGTAAGTAATTAAAAAATGTTATTTCATTTTCTTCAGATCATTACAAAACTACACCTACGTACCTGACATACCTGGACTACAGCGGCTCGTAAATAAACATCTAAGGTGTCAAACTGGTCCAGAAAAGGGCCGAGACGGTGCAGGTTTTGGATCCAACCATTCAGGCACATATAGTTGAACCAATCAGGCGTCTGGATACAGTAATCAATTGATTGTCAGTCAGGTGTTGCTTGTTTAAGCCGACACCTGATTGGTTAACGCTTGAGTGGTTGGAACCAAAACCTGCACCGTCTCGGCCCCTTTCTGGACCAGTTTGACACCCCTGAATTCTAGGGACTGATGTCGTGACTCGGTTCTACTCTCAGAGTCACATGACAAACACTAAATACTGTACATGTTAATCGAGAGCCCACCGGTCCATAGAAATGATCGCTTCGATAAAAAGCTGCCGCTCCACGGACTAAAAATCAAGGTAAAGCGAAGCCATCAATTCACCGCCAGATGCAACACTTAAAAAAAAAAAAATACATATTAGCATCTTTAGCGAAGGCTTCACTTTAATGTGTGTCACAGAAAGTGTGACGATGATGGACGTAACTGGGCTAATGGGACACTTCAAAACACAGCCACGGGGTACGCGAAGACACGCCGGACCGTGTTGATGATTGTTCCCCCTCTTAGGGACGGAATTAATTTAATTTGCAGAACGAAGCCAATCTTCATTTAATGTTCTTTTTTTTTTTTTGGATTCATTGCTGAGTCGGAGTTAAATCCAAACACATTTCCCTGTGATTTCTCCGATGTAAACCGTGTCCCAGGTGAACACGGCTGCGGGGTGTGTTTGGTTGATAATTGGTTTGATCCGAAGAATGATAGGATCTGAAGAGGGGTCGACGGAAGTGGATTCAAAGCGGATCGTCTCCAAACTTTTTTATTATAAACGTCACGTTTGGTTCGTTCTGAAATAGAGCAGAAGTGGTTTCGACTCCATCGGAGCAATTTCACCGGTAAACAAAAAGCTAATAAAGGGTATGATCTGTGCCGGGACCGGATCCTTCCGTCTGTGGCGTCACGAGTGGGATGGTCACGTGATCTAGAAGTATTTTTGAAGATAAACCACTGGAATATTTGTAAGAAGGATTGAATTACGTAGTACAAGGTATCAAAATTCTTGATTCACTGACTGTCAACCACATTTTTTGTTTAAAATTGACTACAAATATTGATCTTTTTGGTAATTTACCTAAACCAAATATGAAAAAATGAAATACAATAGCTATGATTACATTAACGAAGGACAGGAAGGTCTAAATGTAACTTGTGGATTTTTGTTAAAAATAGTACGCATGAAAGAATTTGGAAATTGCTTTATTATTAAAGTGGCAACGAGTTCCTCAGATACATTTTTTCATACATTTAAGCTTTGATTGTCTCTTGGATCATTTGTTAATTACGTGTGTACAAAATTTAAATTGAAAATGGTTTGATTATAGTTGAATTTTTTTTGATTATCGTTGAAAATGGTTTGATTATAGTTGAAAATTGTTTGATTACAGTTGAAAATTGTTTGATTATAGTTGAAAATGGTTCGATTATAGTTGAAAATTGTTTGATTACAGTTGAAAATTGTTTGATTATAGTTGAAAATTGTTTGGTTATAGTTGAAAATTGTTTGATTATAGTTGAAAATTGTTTGATTATAGTTGAAAATGGTTTGATTATAGTTGAAATTGTTCGATTATAGTTGAAAATGGTTTGATTATAGTTGAAATTGTTTGATTATAGTTGGAAATGGTTTGATTATAGTTGAAATTGTTTGATTATAGTTGGAAATGGTTTGATTATAGTTGAAAATTGTTTGATTATAGTTGAAAATGGTTTGATTATAGTTGAAATTGTTTGATTATAGTTGAAAATGGTTTGATTATAGTTGAAAATGGTTTGATTATAGTTGAAATTGTTTGATTATAGTTGAAAATTGTTTGATTATAGTTGAAAATTGTTTGATTATAGTCGAAAATTGTTTGATTATAGTTGAAATTGTTTAATTATAGTTGAAAATTGTTTGATTATAGTTGAAATTGTTTGATTATAGTTGAAATTGTTTGATTATAGTTGAAAATTGTTTAATTAGAGTTGAAAATTGTGTGATTATAGTTGAAAATTGTGTGATTATAGTTGAAAATTGTTTGATTATAGTTGAAAATTGTTTAATTATAGTCTAAACTTGTTTGATTATAGTTTAATTTTCATTTTTTAACTTCACGTTTGGTTCGTTCTGAAACCAGAAGTGGTTTCGACTGCGATAACTTGACTCAAAAGCGACATTTAAACGGTAAAAAGTCAGTAGAGAACACACCAGCACAATCTGGCGGCGTGACATTAACGTCGCACACACACTCACACACACACACACACACACACACTCCAAGAGCTCTGACGCAGACGCAGCTGAAACTGATGCAGATCCGAGTCCAGGACAAAGATTCTCTCTGTGGGGGTCAGCTGACAAATGCCACCAGTGATGTCACAGTGACCTCAGAGTAATATTTAAAAAGAGTTCATCCAGAACCCACACACACACACACACACACACACACACACACACACACGTACTCTGTGTGTGTGTGTCAAGTTAGCGACAACAGCAACTGACCAGACGACAGGAAAAGCAGATGTTTGAAGCGAAGGGATTTGCGGTAACACCACTGTTATTTGGAGGAGATTTGTCAACAGCCGCTTCACACGGTCGACATATTTGTGTAATCCCCGACAGCTCGAAAAAGAGTTTTCGGTTTTGAGGACAAACAACAAGAGGATTTGTTTGAGGCGGCGCTGACCCTGTGAAAAACAACAGCGAGTTCATGTGGATCAGCGAAGGAAGGACCTCCTGCTGGCGAGTGACGGACGTGACGCACACACTCGCACATGCATTCCGACAAACACAGGCTGACGACAGGTTCGCTGGAGTTACCTCTGCCAAGGAGGTCAAGAGATAATCTGTCTGCACCTGTACCGATATTGTCCGTGTTTCAAAATACCATCTGGATCCATAAATCATCTGAAGAATTGATGGTCATTCTCAGTGGTGCAGCAGGCGACGACAGCTCCCGGTCTTGCTCACAGCTACTGTGTGTGTTGTGCAAGCGGGTTTTCGAATGATGCTGCCACCTGCTGTCCATATACGGTACAACAGAGCACAGTGATATTTAATGGTAAAGTGACAATATATGATTAACAATTGATTGATATTGACTGTGTTTCAAAATACCATCTGAATCCACAACTCATTTGAGGAATTGATCGTCACTCTCAGTGGTGCAGCAGGCGACGACAGCGTTCGACAGGTTTTCGAATTATGCTGCCACCTGCTGTCCATATACGGTACATCAGAGCACAGTGATACTAAATGGTTTAAGTCAATGTTTTGTTTGAGAAAAGTACAAACCTGTGAAGTTTGTAATCTTGATTAAGGAATAAAAAGATTTCAAATAAATAATTTTATAAAGAAAAATAATTACAAAAATATTTAGCACATCGTTAAAACTCACTATATATAAAATAATTTGGTAAATTTTGAATTATTTTTTACAGATTATTTTTTTCTGACATGTATATATACAAGAAGTTCCAGTAGGCGAGGAAGAGTTGCTTGCTCACTACTTGGAACAGTGACAAATCCTTTACAATATTTGTGGATCCAGATGGTTATTTAGAACATCACAAACATTGAACCATATTGAAAACATTAAAAATAAGTTATTTTATGAAGAGAAGATGGTTAATTCCAACATATTTAGAAGAGAACATCGTTACAACTTAAACACTATATATACAAATTAATTTGTTGATTATATTAACTCTTTTTTTTTTTTTACAGATTTTTTTTTTTACATGTTTATATATATATTTATATACAGACAAGAATTTCCAGTAGGCGAGGAAGTGTTGCTTGCTCACTACTTAAAACAGTGACAAATCCTTTACAATATTTGTGGGTCCAGATGGTTATTTAGAACATCACAAACATTGAACCATATTGAAAACATTTAAAATAAGTCCTTTTATGAAGAGAAAACAGTTACTTACAAAATATTTATCAGAGAACATCGTTAAGAACTTAATCCCTTTATAAAAATTAAAAATAGTAGATTATATTTACTAGTTTTTTTACCGAATCCTTTTTTTTTTTTTTTTACATTTATATACCTATATATATCTACTGTATATAGATATATATACAGACAAGAAGTTCCAGTAGGCGAGGAAGAGTTGCTTGCTCACTACTTAAAACAGTGACAAATCCTTTACAATATTTGTGGATCCAGATAGTCATTTAGAACATCACAAACATTGAACCATATTGAAAACATTAAAAATAAGTCATTTTATGAAGAGAAGATGGTTAATTCCAAACATATTTAGAAGAGAACATCATTACAACTTAATCACTATATATACAAATTAATTTGTTGATTATATTAACTCTTTTTTTTTTTTTTACATGTTTATATATATATTTATATACAGACAATAATTTCCAGTAGGCGAGTAAGAGTTGCTCTTTCACTACTTAAAATGGTGACAAATCCTTTACAATATTTGTGGATCCAGATGGTTATTTAGCAACATCACAAACATTGAACCATATTGAAAACATTTAAAATAAGTCCTTTTATGAAGAGAAAACAGTTACTTACAAAAATATTTAGAAGAGTACATCGTTAAGAACTTAATCACTTTATAAAAATTAAAAATAGTTGATTATATTTACTAGTTTTTTTACCGAATCCTTTTTTTACATTTATATACCTATATATATCTACTGTATATAGATATATATACAGACAAGAAGTTCCAGTAGGCGAGGAAGAGTTGCTCTCTCACTACTTGGAACAGCGACAAATCCTTTACAATATTTGTGGATCCAGATGGTTATTAAGAACATCACAAACGTTGATGTGTTCAATATCGCATTATAATCATTTCCTGAAAAATGCATCATTTTCTTTTGGTACCAAATTATTTTTAGAAAAAAGGAAGCACGAATTTTCATGGTTTACATGGTTACTGAAAATATCTTCTCCTTGCTCTTCCTAAAATGTCTGGTGATCCGAGCGGAGGTGAGTTTCAATTTGGGCTCCATGTAGACGAGAGCAGCTTAAGACGCTTACGAGCAACAAGTCAACTCTTTAGGAAAAACCCTTTAATACCTCGTAGGCATTAGCTCAGCGAGTAACACCAGATTACAGCATAATCGTGGTATTATCTTCAACTGTGCAAGGTGGACAAAAAAAAAAGATTGTTGTGTTTGTTCCCGACAAGCCGCTCGCTCTGATGTCATACATGTGCAGCCAACGTCAACACAACATATTCTAAAAATAACACAAACATATTCTCTCCGATCGATATCCCTGGAAATGTTGCTGCGTCCACAAGTTGTTTACTTCCTGGTTTCGTACGTCCAAGTCTAATTTAAAGTCCGCGGAGATGTCGGCCGACGTGATTGATGGATTATCATCAGCGCGGGTCCGGCTCAGCGGAATTACTCAGTTGTTACCCTTTTTTAACGGGTCCGCCGAGGACGAGCCGAGGGGGTTCGTGAGGACACACACGTGTAAACCACATGAAATGACCCCATAAACCCGTGGCCCGAGGTGTGTTTGTACACACACGAGTGTAAATAACAGTGTGCGTTCATGTGCAGCACTGAGAGTTGTGTTACGTTTAGGTGTGGAATACAGGTGTACAGCAATATTTTTATACAACTCAAGATATGAGGCTAGAGATACAAGCAGGTGGAAAACTTCAGTCACACATCAGAGAGTGAGACAAGTACAAATTAGAACTTATTACATTTTTTATCACAATAATATATAAATATATATTAAATTGTTGTTGTTTTGTTATTTATAATGGCGTAATACCAAATAGATTGATGTGTTTTTTCGATATTACTATTACTAAATATAACTCAAAAAATAAATATATGTATATTCTTTATATTCTTATTTTATCATTACCATTTATACGTAGTGCTAGCAATACGTTCTAAAATCTAATCTGTTTTTTAAATTTTAGGAAAAAGAAAAACAAGATTTAGATTAGATTACAGTTTTATTATATTTATATATATAAAGTTTTAAGTTATACTTTTTATTTTTAAACTTTATATCCAATTATATAGATCAAATAAATGTAAAAAGTAAATAAATTAATACAAAAAAGTACAGAATTAACTGTTATAAATAGTGCTTAAGTTAATTTTCCCTTTAAAATATCTCGCATAGTAATAGCTTTAAAAAAAACAAAAAAACAACTTATATTAAATGTTTGTATTCCTTAAATAATTCAAGGTTGAAAACTTAAATATAATTACAATTTTCACTCCTAAAATTGATAAGAAGTTTTATGTTTTCCACAATAAAAAAGAACAATAACAAAAACAACAAATTATTCCATTAAAAAATCTATAAACAACAATAAACAATAATGTTTTTTTCATTATTTTTAGCTTCAGATATCGTGTGTTTGAGTAAAAAATAAATGTTTTATTTTTTTCAAAATCGTCAACAGAAAAAAAAAAAATCTTTAAACAATATATCGCTCAGTTCTGGTTAAGGGTAAATACATTAGACATACATACACAAGTATATCTTCATCATGACGGTTTTTGAAAAACTAATAAAAATGGTTTTCAACAAAAAAAATAGTTTCAATTACAAATTTACTATTATATAACGCATTTTATTCTCAATATTTCAGTTTTTTGAACAAACTAAATTAACCAACGACCATCTTTTGTTACGTATACGTCAAATATTATCTCACCCGGTGTTGATGGAGATGATCTCGATCAGCGGGTTCTTCCTGATCTTGGGCAGGTCCAGTCTTGCTCCTCCGAGTCTTCGTCCTCCATCTTTCTTTTGACCCAGAAGTCGGACGGAGTGACCTGGACGGAAAAGAATGTAAGAAAGTCAAATAACCAACTTAAAACAACCATAATAATGCATTTATATGAAGTCATTGTAAATTGTTGCATGATTGTATACACAGTAGGATCGTGGTATTTTGATTCTATGGTATGTTGGGATCTCTACAACATTTATAGCTGACCTTGGTAAAAGAAAATTGAATTTTTCAAAAGTGTACAATAGTTTTTCAGGCTCATCTCTGAGCCGTGTCCAGCCTCTGGTTGAGGACCTCGGGGGTCTTCTGCTCGCTAACTTACTAATGTGTGTGTGAGACGGAGGCGCTGAGGGATGGAATTGTCTTCCTGTTTTCATCCGCTTTACATGGGTCTCCTGGGAAGGTGGGCTCAGGGCAGGAAGCGTGGCCATCAATTGGTAGATAAAAATGACAATCTGCCCCAGAGGAGGACAAAGAGCCAATCGCTGAGGCGTGACTGTCGTAATATCCACGACGCTCCAGGTGGAAATGAGGGGGTTCGGGACTTCTGGCTTTTTTCTCGGAGCATCTGTGTACGCAACTTTTGATACGATCGATACGAGGGAAACAATTTCATGTTGGATCTGATATTCTTCTCTCTTGCAAACCCTTTATCTTAGACCATCGATCATTTCATCTGCAACAGTTTAGAGGCGAGGGATCATGAATCCACCTCTTTTTTTATCTTTTCATTTCATATTCAATGAAATTAAATGGATTTTTGACCGTTGTGTGTCAGTGTTGTGTATCAACACAAACAACATAGTGAGGAATCATTGTTGACACACATTTATTTTAAATTGAAGGGGAAAAAAAACGAGTTTTAAACAAATAATAATAAAAAATGTTATTTTCCTTTAACAAATGTAACACATGAGCAAACAAATCCTTACATTAATTTAATGTATTATTTGTATATCCTTTATTTATGTATTCTTTTTTTATTTTTATAAATAAGTTTATTGATATATATTCAACAATGTACACATTTCACGGTGAAAATGCTTTTTTCTGTCTTTTTATTAAACAAACTAAAGTCCCCCAAAAAAAGCATTTTTTGCCCAAAATTTCACCAAAAGTAACATCAATCAATTTCCCTTCAGGAACTTAAAGTACAGACGGGTTTCCCTTTATAAAAATGCATCATGACTTTATTACTTTATTAACTTCCATTATTTAATTTGAAGCAAAATACAGAAACATTGTTCATCATTTTTAGCAGAAAACATGTAAAAATGCATTAAAGTTCACGACGTGAGCGCAAGTGTAAGTGAAAGGCTTTTATTTTTTCGAGTTATTGATACATTTACGTCAAATTTTTGTAGATTTTTTTAAATTAATTAAATTATTTAAGTTTTTTATTTAGAAAGTTTAGACTTGCATGCGTTTCAGTTTTAATTCATGGTCTGTGAACATTAAAACAAATCATTAAAATATTAAACAAAACCTAATCTGTCGATCAAAAACCTTCCTTATATTAGGTAAAACTTTCTTGTTGAGGAAAAAAAAACACTTTTAAAAACAAAACAAAAACAGGACGACTGAAAATATAATATTTTAAAGTTACAATATGAAATCTAGAAAGAAAGCAACCAATATGCTGATAATAAAAGTAAAAGCAGTTTCAGGCATTTTCAGAGCTAATCCTTTTTTAACTTAACTTAAACATTTAACTTAACTTGAAATAGTGATCGTGGCTCGAGGATCCGTCGGCTGATAAACGACATTATTTGAAGTTATTTATCATCTTTGTTTGCTCATAAAAGTGAAATAATCAATCAGACGTTCCTCACCATCGGTTCGACTTTAAATAAAGCCGGATCAAGATGATAGATTCTCGGGGGCCCCGGGGCCGAAACATGTGGTCAAAGCATGTCATGTTTGATAAAAACCCTCTTGTTACCGCAGATGCTTGACCCATCTTAATATCAAACTCGCCGACCAAACGATGGGAATAAAAAAAAACAAAATTGACTCCTTCCATTGTATCGTCTCAGGGATGCACCGGCGGCCAAATTCAATTTTAGGGGCCGAAGGGGAGCCATCGGCGGAGATGAAATACTGGACTTGTTGCGGAGGAGAAAAAAACTGGAGGGAACGCTGCCCAATTTGTCATCTCAATTACAGAGTTGAAAGGGGCCACAACTGCCGTGATGGAAAACCCCAAAGACACGACCCAATACCACTCTCTAGTCACCGACTCCTCGACTCCGGCCCCTTCTTCCTTTCTTCAATCTCACTCTCCTTTGTTCCCGGGACCCCGTCATAAATACAAGCAGACATAAATCCTTCCATAAACTCATAACTGCCCATTAGAACATGCTGGAAGAGAGGAGGGCGGAGGGGGGGGAGACGGATGGGTAGGAAGGATGGATGGATGGCTGGAAGATGAAAAAATATATCACAGATGAAAGATGTATAGGAGGGGCAGATGGATGGTGGGATCAGAAGAAGGAAGAGAGCTAAAAGGATGACCTGTTGACCCGCGTCTGATGTCTCGTAAGTGGTGGGGTCGCCTCGTGCTCCCCGGGTTGATTGTGAAGCCGAATTGAAGGGGGTCGAGGGTGAGGAGGGGTGAGGAGGACGAGGTGGCGGATCAGCGGGTTGGGGACAGGTTTAATGTTTATCATTGTCTTTGGACTGGTTCGGACCAATCAGAACCTTTCGTCGACCAAGAGTCAGAAGAAGAATTCCAACACGATGGATGGATTTTTTGAAACTACTTTTTTATTTTTTATTTGAAAGTTAATTCACTATTTTTTTTATTTGCTTTATTTTTAATCGATTGTTTATATATTATTATTATTTATATATTTAAGGCATTGGTTTACTTCTCAGCATTTTGCTGTTACCCATAATACCTACACGGCAATCATTTTGTTATGTAAACGACCCGATCATTGTCACACCACAGGAGGGAACATGCTGAGAGAGAGTGGGAGAGAGGGATTGGTATGTAGATCAATAAATAAGTATTCTATTTATAATTATATAGATAACTAACAATATATACATTCTTCTTGTAAAGGGGTTGACATATTTGTAAAACTTTTTGATGTTTCAATACGTATTATTTTAAAACATATTTTTGGTTACATCATCTCTAAAAATAAAACCTTAAAAAGATCAATACAACAAGATGACAAATACACATGTATAATTGACCACGCTCAAGTGATATTGATGAGAAGGTCATTTGATCCAAGACAAATATGAGGCCTGGTCTCATATTTATGTGCAACTCAGAACTGGACGGTTCAATCGATGACGTTAGTTCTGATCCACACCAGAGGGTTTTGACTTACAAGCAACTTTGTAGGAGAAACAATTGAAAGGGGTTGTTGAGGACCAGGTTTATTTGCGTTTAAATGTGTCATCAAAGTGTCAACAACTAGAGATACAGCTCAAATATTTCAGTAAGTCTTTGAATCAGCAATTAAACGACCAATTAATGTGTATTAACACCACATTAGCCTGTTATTATCTTTACTTAGTAGCATCTTGTTCAGTTCAAACAAAACTTTAATCAGTGAAAAGGATAGTAAACAAGTAATTTGTAATTAATTAAAATGTCTTTTGGGTTTAGAAGCGGACTTCTCTTTAGAAAAGGTACCAGTAATGAAGTCGGTTGTAGATTTTTGGGGTCTGGACTGGATCAGATTCAAAACTGCTCATGGTTGATATCATTGTTATGCTAAACAAACTATGCTAAACCATCCCTTTAAAGTACAGTAAACCACTCATTTTCGACTCACCCTCGTGTTGGGATTATTTTCAGAGTAATCTTTTCCTTTTTTAGAGTTATAGACAAAAATGTTTGTTCATTTTAATGTAGCGACTGGAGCTCAGTTGTATTCGTTTTTCAAATAGCTTCATACTGCTCGTCTTCAACGTCCCTCTTGTATTAAGCATGAAAAAATTGTTTTGAAAAAACTTTAAAAAGGTCTGTTTGTAGCAGAAGTTATAAGTCTCTCAGTTACAATTCTTTGTATCGAGGCTTCAATACAAGGTTATAGACGAGCACTATGGAGGTATTTGGACGAAGACAACTGAGCTACTGTCGCTACATTAAAATGAACAAACATTTTTGTCTATAACTCTAAAAAGGAACAGATCACTCTGAAAATAATCCCAACTCTTAGTCGACATGGGGGTGAGTAGAAAATGAGTGGTTTACTGTACTTTAAAGGGATTTGTTAGCGTAGCTTGTTAAGCATAACAATGATCTCAACCAAGAGCATGAGGAGAAAATGAGTGAAAAAACTGTCAAAAATGTTGTGATTTCAGTGAAAAACA
This sequence comes from Callionymus lyra, assembly GCF_982586985.1. Taxonomy (NCBI): domain Eukaryota; kingdom Metazoa; phylum Chordata; class Actinopteri; order Syngnathiformes; family Callionymidae; genus Callionymus; species Callionymus lyra. Next base: position 17,985,559 of record NC_141834.1, read on the forward strand.
ATTGCCAATTTCCAGTTCTCGTCCCTCACGGTTGTTTCCTCGATGGCGGATTATATATATGGAGCCGTGTTTGTCCTGCTGAAATAAGGATCACGAGGTTATGTTGTTGCTATATAGCCTCTGATCTGAAGCTAAGTAGATACATTAGCCCGTCTAACCTTTCCTTCCCCCCCGACCGCCGCCGCCGCCCCCCCGTGTCTATGACAGTCGCTCACTAAATCTTATGGAATCCTGGATCGATACGACGAGGAGGAAAACAAAGAAATCAAAAAAAAAAGAAGACGTAAATCGACGTCTATACAAATGTCAAACGATGAGCTCCTTTGCTTAACGTTCCGCTCTCCCTGGAAGAGCAATTAAAACATAAGGTTACAAGCGTGAATAAAAAATGCCTTTTTTAACAGTCGCGCCGTTACAAAGTGACAGTTAATTCTTTTAACAAGGAGACAAACGGAATCGACGCTCACACACTCTGGCGCTCGTAAAAGCCGCACCAGACCTCCCGTCATGTGGAAAACAGACACTGGAAGCAATTTTTAGGTGCCGAGGAAAAAAAAGAAAAGAAGATGAAGAAGAAGAAGAAGAAGAAGCGTGTCTATTAACAAGTTCGTCGTCAGGCATTTCAGCGGCCATTACCGAAGGCAAATCCCCGAGCTTAAAGGTTTACACGCGAGGCCTGGGAAGCTACAATAACAGCCCTCGATTTAACACAAGGTCATAAAGGACGGTAATGACACTCGCAGAATTAGGTCCTATAGAAGAGCGAGGAGAAGTTATAAGACGACAGAAAGAGAAACGAAGGGAAAGGGAAGGACGGTGAAATCGGGCGTTTAGCGTTGATGGCGGAAAATTAAAGCCTGGGTTTTGATCGTCCTTCATTAGGGCTCGTGGCGCAAACTAGTTACTCAAACACACACACACACACACACACACACGGAAGCAAATTCAATCTGTTCTTTATTAGCCGACAGCTGGGGGTGTATGACGGCTGGACTGGACGCTCGCACACTATAAACTCTGCCTGACCTTCATTAAACAGTCGAGTGCAGTGGATCGCTAATAGTTTAAATGGATGACCTGATCACTTCCAGCGGACTCAGGCTCACTGTCAGGGGTCGCCAACATCACCTCCCGACAAACAACAAAATACGCCGGGCTGTAGCGCTCAAAATAGAAATACAAGCAAAGGAAACTGCATTGTTGAGGTTTTTAAAATAAATAAATCTACATTTAAAAGTCTATATATTCTAATGGCACTATTATAGTTAATCTAAACAAGAAGGATCTGTCTCGCCTGTAGTTAATACAAAACTCTGCAGCAACAATTCTGAGCGGCTCTAGTAGAAGAACTCACATTTCCCCGATCCTTGCTTTTCACTGGCTGCCAGTTTCTTTCAGGATCATTTTAAAATTCCGGTTCTTACTTTCAGATCTAGTCATGGTCAGACCTTCCATCAGTGATCTGAGGCTTTTAAAAAGTACATCAGACTTTCATAGAAGTTCCCCTCCCGAAATACAGGGGGCGCTGTTGTAGGTGTTACTGTTTGAACAAAAGTCATCATAAATTGCCAAGTAAGAACACGTTCTTGTCTTTTTGGATTTAAAATTATAATTTTTATGAGAATATGCGACAACATGGATATCAATGAGAGATTAAGCTTTAAATAATAAAAGACAATATTATAACCAGACTGTTTATGAATTATTGTTGTTCAGCCAAAGAGATAATAAGTTTAATCTTGATTTAAAAATGGAAATTTAAGTTTCTTTAGGGCTTCTAGAAAAATATATATTTTTTTTTACACATGTTTCACAGTAGAATAAATGCAATTATTAGATATAATTAAAATCAATACTTCTTTTAAATCCTTCTATATTATAACTGGGTGTTTTTTTTTTAATATTCAAAATATACGTGATTAAAAAAAAAGAAAGATTTGTTGAAAAGTCAAAGGTAACAGGTTATAAATGGTCAAAAAAAAAGATATATAAAAGAGATATCTTGGATGTACTTTATTGTTTATTAAATTCTTCATTTTAGAATTTCTCTCACTCAAAAATAATTTATTCAGGTTCATTGTGTTATGGTAAGTCATGGTTTAAAACCTTGTTTAATGCTAATTAAAAGAAAGTGTGTGTGTGTGTGTGTGTGTGTGTGTGTGTGTGTGTTACCTTTCACTGCCTCGTCGACAACTTCCACCACGCGATCAATCTGCTGCACCTGGAGACAGACGCACAAAAGTTCATTGACTCACACTGCAGGACAACAGTCGACACCGAAGGCTGCGTATCGACGACATCCAAACATAATTATATTAAAACAAAGCCGGCGTGTAAACGTGGACAAAAGACAAGACAAAGTGTTTTATGCTGCGAAAGGTTGTGTTTGTGTGTCATTATGTTGAAGAATTGATTTAGATTTTACACAATAATAAAGTGTATGAGTGTTACTATCAGAATATTAAATGGTTTTATTTAAAATGTAAGATCTTAAAGGTTTGAGTGTTTGAATTAAAGTGTGTTTTAAAAAATATATATAATGTAATTCAACAGTTTATCTGTTTAATTAATTTTTTAATTAGTACAAATTAAGTATTTGTATATTGAAAGGTTGAACTTGTTTTTGTTTTTTTTAATATTTTAATTTAAAAACAATTTTAAACATAGTTTGATATTTATTTCCGATAATTCAAAAATATATTCCATTTTTTTGGAGCCTTTTAAAATTCAATATATATATATATGTTTGCATTATTATAATATTTTAAAACATTTTATATTGAATTTAAAGGGCTAAGATTTAAAAATATTTAACTTTGAAAATATATTTTTGTGTATTTTATTTTTTTAACGATGGATTTAAAAAACAGACTTTATGTATACGAATACATTTATTAAATAATAATAGAATATCAAACCCTGTTTTGAAAATTATTGAATTATTTAAAAAAACAAACTATGTTGTTATTGAATTAAATTAAACAATATGAAACAATTATACCTTTAAAGAAATTATTGAATTCCTTTTATTAAAAAGGAAATTAAATCTACATATTTAAAATTCAATATATTCTGATGGCACTTTTATACTTAATCTAAACAAGAAGGAGCTGTTAATACAATACTCTGCAGCCAGAATTCTGAGCCGCTCTAGTAGAAGAACTCACATTTCTCCTGATCCTTAAAACTCTTCACTGGCTGCCAGTTTCTTTCAGCATCAACTTTAAAATTCTTACTTTCAGATCTATTCATGGTCAGACCTTCCATCAGTGATCTGATCCAGACTTACACCCCAGCTCGGGCTCTGAGGTCTGTGGATCAGAATCTACTGATGGTTCCTGAACACGCTTCAGGACCAGAGGAGAGAAATCCTTCCAGGCTGTTGCTCTGAAGCTTTGGAACCATCTCTGTGTTCGATGATCTACTGACTCCTTCAAGAAACATCTGAAGACACTTTTATTTGTGCTTTATTTTCTGGGACTCCAGTGTTTGTCTTATGTGTTTTATTTACAGCTAAACAAATGAAAAGATGGTGAAAGAGTAAACAACAAGAGTAACAATAATCATGAGGCTGCTTCGACCTCATCAGTGCGATCATTGCCTTCAACAACAATAAGATCTGCAGCTAGAAAACCTTATAATGGGCTCACGGTGCTGAGATTGATGCGCATTGATGTCGTGTTTACAACATTCGCTGTAATCCTGCCGTTACACCGCGGCGTGGACGAGCGCGAGGCGTCCCCCGTACAGGATGTGACACGTCCAGGTCGACGACAGCGGCGAGCTCGTGCACGACAACACGTCGGGCGAGACAAAGGCTCTTCGACCGACCGTCCGACCGACCCCGACTGAACAGGAAGCAGCTCTTTTCATCCGCGACACAAATCCAACAACGGCTTCTTTGAATCTCATTTGCATGAACCACCAACTGTCACCGCGTCGTCCGGTACCAGCAGAAGACGTGTGTGTGCATGTATGTGAGATCGTGTGTGTGTATGTGTGTGTTTGTGTGTGTTCTGAGGCATGTTTTCCTGTCCTGTCTGTATCGATGCATAATCCAATCTACTCACGACAATGAAAGGAGTAAACTTCCCAGCTGTTTGTGCCCGAGGCTCTTACACACAACACACACACAACACACACACATACACAACACACACGCGTGTGTGTGTTTATCTGGAGGTAATTATATTACACATACATGCCACTTGATTTGAATGTAATTATGTTACACGGTGGCATGTTTGCTTTAATGGAAATGCATTATTTATGGTAAAGGAGAGTTAATCCAACATTTGAGCCACTCTCCAGCCCACCCCGCACTCTTCCCATCATGCATTATGTTTCCAGACACTTTTCCGCAATCAGCCTCCGACATCAGGCAGGTTTGATTTTCTACTCTTTCATGAAATTAATTCTGCATAACGCGACGTTCTTCCATCCGGGGAGCGGAATAAACAAGTCATGCGGATTTTTGCTGTTTACAAATTGCCGTGTTAGACGTACAGGAATTATTTAGCTCTGCTAAGCATTCAATAAATTAACATGTATGAGGCGAGACTTTTTGATTCTAATGTGTGTGTGTGTGAGTGTGTGTGTTTATGCTCTGGGGCGTCAACTGTTTTTCAATGTAAAGTTAAATCAACGGTAAACAAAGTTCTTTACATGTTCACTACATAGAATTGACGTATATCTCTCTCTAACTTTGTCAAACTTTTACATGTATTCCACTCTACCTGCACTCTCTTCTTCATCTTTTAGATTTTTTCACTGTGGCCTGAAAATATTAACTTTTTATTCCATTTTTTACGTTGTTCTTTATGCTTTTACTATGATTTAATCAATTCCACCATTTGCTATTGTAAGTAGTGGATTTCAAACTATATTATCTTATTATATACTGTATATATTTACATAGAATCAATGTCTTTTTTGTGTTTTTTAAATTGTTTATATTGATTTCAATGTATGGTGCATTCATTCATTCTTTCATTTTCTACCGCTTTATCCCTTATGGAGGTCGCGGGGAGACTGGAGTCTATCCCGGTTTCATTGGGCGAGAGGCAGGGGACACCCTGGACAGAATGCCAATCCGTCGCAGGACACACAAAGACACACAACCATTCACACGCACACTCATGCCTATGGCCAATTTTCCCGAGTTCTCAATCAAACTCTGTATGTTTTTGGACTGTGGGAGGAAACCGGAGTGCCCAGAGTAGACCCAGGCAAACCTACAAACAGAGTAGAACATACAAAGTACACACAGAAAGGTCACAGGTTGGCTTGGCTTGGAAGCGAACCAGCAACCTTCTTGCTTGTCATTTTGTCACGAGAATAAATCCATGTATTTACGGGAAATGATCTGGACTCATAATGATGGGAACGTATCATTCTAATCTAGTGGTGTTCTGGAGTTTCATCTGGATCTGGGAAGCTTTTGAAGGATTATGACTTCTAACGGCTTCTGTTGTTCCGTTCAGATTTATTTTTTCTATCTCTTAAATAATAGAAGTGAAACATTTATGCGACAACAAGCTCATCGGAGGACGTACGCATCGACTCAATCTATTAATTACGGGGAAAAAAAAGTCACCTTGAATCCAAGACCAGGGACCAGAACCAAGACACAGATGCCACAATGAATCGCAGTGGTCTACTAAAGTTAGACCTCCTACAAAAACAAGGATTCAAGGCTTCAGACCAGAGGTTACGACAAACTAAACTGACACCGACGGGGGGCTTATAAATACTTTTAAGTGCCAAATGTGGCCCTTTAAAAGGACCAGCAAATCATTCATAGATTTTGTCTCTGGTATCTTAATCAACTCTTCTTCGCTCAATTTGTGAATACTGCGCATCATCAATCCTGGAAGTCTCCACCTACAAGGGACTCGTTGTATAAACAAAGCGGGGCATGATTACAGCTGGCCGGAGGAGGAGGAGTGAAGCCATTATTACGTCATAATTGTCTCCGCTCTCGTAACCTCTCCTTCGCCCAGATTTCAGAGCAACTTTTTTTTTTAAGTAATAAGTTCAAAACGTGGTCATGATGAAGGACTTACTGCATCTTGGAGACTTCAACATTTGACTCAGGAGAGTTGGAGTTTTCACATTAGTTGCCCCCGTAATAATAACAAATTTAACCTTTTCTTTCATTTATCAAATCACATTTAGTGTTGCTAACGGCGTGGATGTTCTTGTGCTGAGCAGCTATTTTCCTCCCTCGCATCCTGTGTTCATTTGTCCACCCTCTTCACCTCGGTGCTCTTGTTTTCTGGGGATGTATATCGATCGGCTGCGCGGCGGGGCGTCCGAAATAGAACACACACAGCAGGCTGGCAGCAGGTGAACGACGAGTCAAGCGTCTGCAGTTGTCTGCACTTTTTTTCTGCCCGGCAAAGGTCACCGGTAGACGCGGGGAATAAAAAAAAAAAAAAAAGTTCCACAAAAAGCTCATCTTGCTTTGCACGATATACCGAGAAACACATGAGAAGGCGTCGGTGGAATGTTCTCTGAACGTACCCCGATGATGCTGAGGCCCTTCAGGTAGTCCATGCGTGGTTGTGCTTGGGGGACGCAACCGGCCACCACCACCTTCTTCTCCTGGTCCTGAGCTTTTCTGAAACATAAAAACATTGTTATTAAAGGTGTTTATTGATAAGACTCTAGAGTGGATACGTATCACGATACAAGCTACGATATGATATATTGCAATACTGTAGTAACAAAGATATATTTGTAGTATTGTCGAGTACTTGACTCTGGTGTTGCAGTATTTACAGGCCACATGACTCTTGACAAAGTCGTAATTGCTTTCATTTGTTTTCAAACCAAAATATGTCCAAACATCAGCTTTAAAAGCTGCTGGAGTTACTGTATCCTCTCGTCCTCAGTCATTGCAGAATTAACAGACCACATGATTCTTGACGAAGTCGTAACTGCTTTCATTTGTTTTCAAACCAAAATATGTCCAAACATCAGCTTTAAAAGCTGCTGGAGTTACTGTATCCTCTCGTCCTCAGTCATTGCAGAATTAGCAGACCACATGATTCTTGACGAAGTCGTAATTGCTTTCATTTGTTTTCAAACCAAAATATGTCCAAACATCAGATTTAAAAGCTGCTGGAGTCCACTGTATCCTCTCGTCCTCAGTCATCATAATCGCAGCAGAGGACGTAATGACTGCAACTTGCACTGTAGACTCTAGCTCAAGCTTGGATATGAACCCAGTTGCTAATGTTGAAGGAGCTAAAGTGATCTGTAAAGGCTCCAGATGACCTACTAGACCCAAAAATGTGCAGCCCACAGGCCACATGATATATTTGTAGTATTGTCGAGTACTTGACTCTGGTGTTGCAGTATTTACAGACCACATGACTCTTGACAAAGTCGTAATTGCTTTCATTTGTTTTCAAACCAAAATATGTCCAAACATCAGCTTTAAAAACTGCTGGAGTTACTGTATCCTCTCGTCCTCAGTCATTGCAGAATTAACAGACCACATGATTCTTATCGAAATCGTAACTGCTTTAACTGTATTTGTGTGGCCCTTATGAGGTCACAGATCATATAGAAACTATAGATTATAGAGTTTTTGTTTTATGTTTGTGAGTGTTTATTGCCACTTAAAAGAGTCAAATTAGAGACAAAAACTAGTATTTTTTTGTACTTTTCGCTCCTTTATTTTTGCTGAATGGCCTCAGATGCTGTGGCCCACCATTGATCTACACCCACAAATGTTTTTGAAGATTGTCGCTCAAGCAACTCTTCTTCGCCTACTTTGTAGTGTTAAAAGAAATGAATGCTATCGCCCCCTGCTGCCTGATACGTCTTAATGACAACATTTCAAATGATTAAAAAAATGATTGAGATTGTATCAATAAAAATACATTTTGGGTGAAAATAAGGTACTGATTTTCTAGATACAATATGAAATGAAAGTTTTGAGACAGTTTATAACTTTATCCTATTAAACAACTTTCATTTCAAGCATATTCTAACATATTCTAACCGTCAAAATCAGGTGAACGTATGAAAAAAGATGAGTCGGCCGTATGGAAGTGAAGCTAGAAATCGCTCTTTACGGAATATTTTTGAATGTTCAAAAACGGCTGCTGAAAAGGTGACGCGAGGGACGATAACGAAGGAAGCGTGTCGTGGAAAAAGATCCCGTGTGCGGCGGCGAGGCCTCGATGTCACCTTCGGTTAGCGGCGGCGAGACTTGAGACACTCGGTCTGTCTGACAAAAGCTTTTGGAGGAGCTGCCCAGACTCCACCATGAATCTTTAATAACGAAGCCTCCTGACAGCTGGAACAAGGAGAGGGAGGGATGGAAGGGAGGAGTGGGGGGGGAATGTGAAGAGAGATTTATGGTACAAAGGAGGAGCAATGAAAACTGGATGCAAACTGTCACTAGTGTTTTGAGTCAGGCGGTGTTTGTATTCCCGGGGAGAAACAAAGAGGTAGCGGTGGAAGTGTTGTGAGGTAAACTAGCTGAAGGTGGAGACACAGAGTCAGACTACATGTCTGTGCGAGTAAAAAAAATAAAAAGAATCAGTTCAATATGTTGTCGGAGTCAGATGACATCACACACTCGCTGTTTTTGAGTAAACTTCTGCGAACTCCAAACATTTAACATCATCAATTTCTGGGATTGTTTTCTCGATATATTCCAGACCTAACTTTACAATCTACAGCAGTGACCTGTGGGTAAAATCATTCAGAGATTTCCTGATGTTTCGTACCAGATTTTTGCCGATCGTGCAGGATTTTCCTTGATTTTGAGACTCCTGTGAATGATTTTACCCAGGGGAATCAAGTACAGCAAAAACAATAAAGGACCCAGAACAGAACCTTGAGGGACTCCACACAACAGATCCGCTAGCTACACCTAGTTATAGAGGTATGGCTGTAGATTCAGTAGCAATCGTTTTATATACAGTAGCTAGATAGCTTTGGATAGATGATAAATACACATTGATAGATAGCTCTTGATATATAGCAATACATAGATGGCTGTAGATTTAGTAGAAATCTAGCTAGTGATAGCTATCCAATAATAGCGCGACTATAAAAAGCAATTATTGTTGTTTTCCGTTCGGTATCTTCCAAGCTAGCTAGCTAATATAGCATTCTCTCCCTAACTTGTATTTTTCTTCCTCTCAAACTCAACAGAGTTGCAAAAACCGATAACAGGCCGCCTAGTTTGTTACCAATTAGAATAATATTATACGTTTTTTTTCCTTCAATGGGTTTTCCATTAAATACGTTGAAATAACACGATGTGTTTGAGCGCCGTCGTACACGTGGAGACCAGAATATGGAAACAGTTTTGAAACATTAACTTATCGTTAAGATTTTTGCACATGAATCTACACCTCGCATCGACCACAGCTTTTTGAAATTCAAACGAGCTAAAACATATCCAAACATGGATACGCTAACTAGCTAATTACACAAACAATACTTTCTTGTCGGGTTCAATTTCCCATCCACGCCTGGATTCGCCTCTGATGAAGATCTCACGCTGCTCGGCCTTGTAGGGGTGGTCTACATAATTCACACCGTCTCCTGCCAAAATGTGCCAAACATTCCTTTAATATGCTCCTCGTCGCTCGCCCACTGACTCGGCGCTGACACAGGGAGTGAGCGGGGGGGCCTCGGGGGGCCACACCCCCCTCCAAAATGAAGTTGGGATGGGATGCGATTTAATGGGATTAGGTGATGCGGTTGCCGCGGTGATACTTTTTGTGCCCAACTGAACACTCGCCGCCAGTGACCCGGACCGGAGCAGATGTCCCCCGAGATCATAGGACGGGGTGCACAAGTGTGCGCACACATGGTTCCTTGGCATCTCCCCAAAATCTCTACATCACACACACACACACACTAACACACACACACACACACACAGGCCCACGTTCCTTATAGACTCATCGCTCAGACGCTTGCCAATAGTCGCGGCGAGGGAACAAACGCACACACATGTCCATGCATACATGCAAGACCTCTGTGCATGTATGTACGTTGAGGAGGTCTACGCTGTACATGCCGGTTCTTCACGGCTCGGCGGACGCGGAGAATCAGTCAAATTAGAGCGGACTCGGTGTCCGGACGCATTGATCAGGTCGACTTGGACGAGAAAAAACGACGTCGGAAATATCTCTAGGCATCAGATGGACCAGGGAGGAGGAGGATGACCCATTTTAAGGGTCTACTTTAACTTCCGTGTGTCAAAACAAAACTCCGGTGGAAGAATATTTATAGTTCTTTTATGTAGGAAAAAACAGGAACATCGAAAATATCTTTTTTCCTTTTTTTAATTGATTCTAATTTAGCGGAAAGTTAATCAACGCCTTGAAAATTCGGTACAAATTAAATTACTGTAAAAGAATGTTGACGCCGTGACCTACCAGGGAGATCGTTTTTATATTTGTTTTTGACAAATGTTGTTTTTTTGTTACGTTCTATTCTTGTTTACTAGTTCAACTCTACATGTCAGGAAAAGTTTGCGTTTGTACTTTTTCTTCCCATTAATTTTAGTGTCTCTTTCAGTTTAAAAAGAAAAGTCAAAACTACTTTGAAATACAGTGCCAGAGTTATGGTTTATATTTAAATAAACTGTGTGTAAATTAAAAACATTCGATTTACAATAACATGAACAAATTCACATACACTTATTTTTTTTGTAATAAATGAAAATAATAAAATGTGATTTGCAAGCAGAAAATAAAGATAACCTTATGTGTTACTACCATAGTTATGTTTAATAGTTCATTAAAGCGTGTGTAAAATATTATATATATATATATAATATATAGTTAGTCGTTAGTCTTTGTTAGTCTTTGTATCCTTTGTCTTTGTTGTTTTTCTTTGACTCTATGTTCTTTGTCTTTATCTTTAGACTTAGATTGTGTCATCTTCTTCTTCCGCTTATGTTCTTTTCTTATTTTATTTTTTATGTATTATTTTTTATTGTTTATGAAAAATTGCTGGCTACTGGAAAAAAAACAATTCAATAAAGTTTTACCTTACCTTACCTTATATATATATATATATATAATTATAATTTTTATTAGAATTAACATATTTTCATATTGATTTCATGTTTGTGTTGCAATTTGACTTCCAACCACTAGATGGCAGCAGTCATTACATCCTCCACAGCTAAATTAAACAACGTAAGATCTTCGATGTTGGCTGAGGACGAGAAGATACAGTCGTTTCAAAAAGCTGATTTTACAAATTGGTCAAAAGTCGTGAGGTCTGTTAATTTACAATACTGCAAATATATCCTAGAGTATTACAAAATATACTGTATTGTTACCACTGTATCGTGATACGCATCTTACCGCCAGATTATTGCCGATCCAGGGTAAATGTTTAATTATTTTTAATTCTTATTGGTTGATGTGTTTTTTCCAGTTGATTGTAAGTATGTTGGATATACATGGGTATATCCATACTTGTCTCTATGATTTTGCCCGTGTATTTCTTTCACATGTTCTCATCGTATTAACCCATCTATTAATTCGTCACAATGTTCGTTTGGTCGGATGGCCCTTTACAACATCCCCAGTATCATGTGGCCCCTCGGGAGACTTAATTGGCGACCCTTGACCTCGTCTAACTACCTCCTCCGTACCTTCAATCTGTTCATGAACAGGTTTTAAGTTACGTAACAGCAGTGCCCTTTGCTACGCCACGCTAGCACCGCCATGTTTGAGAGTGATAACAGCTAACAAGCGAGAACAGAAGATCATGACCAGGGCAAGTGTTTTGGCAAGAATATAGTAGTGCAATATTTATCACAATACGTAACTGCTTTCATTTGTTTAAAAAAAATAAAGAAATGTCCAAACATCAGTTTTAAAACCTGCTAGAGTAGACTGTCTCCTCTCGTCCTCAGTCATTGCTAGGATTCAATTGTTCCTTTATCTGTAAAGTAAGTAAGTAATGGTTATTTCTAAAGCGCCTTTTTAGACCAGGGTCACAAAGCGCTGTAGAGATGTAAATACTGCTGCCATCTAGAGACGGGAAGTTTAATTGCAACACAAAAATGACAAAAATTGTTGACCCATCTATTTAATAACACCACTAATAAAGAGTATAATGTGATTTATATTTAGTAAGAAAAGATGATTAAATATCTTTACTAGGAGAATTCCAGATTCTACTAGTGAATTCAAATCTGTACCAAGGGAAAATGGAATCCTACTACCGTATTGGGATCTGAATATTGGAATTCCAATCTTTACTAGGAGGATTCCAGAGTCTACTAGTAAATTCCAATCTGTACTGGTACAGATTCTACTACTGTATTGGGATCTGAATATTGGAATTCCAATCTTTACTAGGAGGAGTCCAGATTCTACTAGTGAATTCCGAACTCTACTAGGAGAGATGGGAATCCTACTACTTAATTGGGATCTGAATATTGGAATTCCAATTTGTCCTAGGAGGTTTCCAGCTTCTACTAGTGAATTCAAATCTGTACCAAGGGAAAATGGAATCCTACTACCGTATTGGGATCGGGATATTGGAATTCCAATCTTTACTAGGAGGATTCCAGAGTCTACTAGTAAATTCCAATCTGTACTGGTACAGATTCTACTACTGTATTGGGATCTGAATATTGGAATTCCAATTTGTCCTAGGAGGATTCCAGATTCTACTAGTGAATTCCGAACTCTACTAGGAGAGATGGGAATCCTACTACTTAATTGGGATATGAATATTGGAATTCCAATTTGTCCTAGGAGGTTTCCAGATTCTACGAGTGAATTCAAATCTGTACCAAGGGAAAATGGAATCCTACTACTGTATTGGGATCTGAATATTGGAATTCCAATCTTTACTAGGAGGATTCCAGATTCTACTAGTGAATTCCGAACTCTACTAGGAGAGATGGGAATCCTACTACTTAATTGGGATCTGAATATTGGAATTCCAATTTGTCCTAGGAGGTTTCCAGATTCTACTAGAGAATTCAAATCTGTACCAAGGGAAAATGGAATCCTACTACCGTATTGGGATCTGAATATTGGAATTCCAATCTTTACTAGGAGGATTCCAGAGTCTACTAGTAAATTCCAATCTGTACTGGTACAGATTCTACTACTGTATTGGGATCTGAATATTGGAATTCCAATCTTTACTAGGAGGTTTCCAGATTCTACGAGTGAATTCAAATCTGTACCAAGGGAAAATGGAATCCTACTACTGTATTGGGATCTGAATATTGGAATTCCAATCTTTACTAGGAGGATTCCAGAGTCTACTAGTAAATTCCTATCTGTACTGGTACAGATTCTACTACTGTATTGGGATCTGAATATTGGAATTCCAATTTGTTCTAGGAGGTTTCCAGATTCTACTAGTGAATTCAAATCTGTACCAAGGGAAAATGGAATCCTACTACCGTATTGGGATCGGAATATTGGAATTCCAATCTTTACTAGGAGGATTCCAGAGTCTACTAGTAAATTCCTATCTGTACTGGTACAGATTCTACTACTGTATTGGGATCGGAATATTGGAATTCCAATATTTACTAGGAGGATTCCAGATTCTACGAGTGAATTCAAATCTGTACCAAGGGAAAATGGAATCCTACTACTGTATTGGGATCTGAATATTGGAATTCCAATTTGTTCTAGGAGGATTCCATATTCTACGAGTGAATTCAAATCTGTACCAAGGGAAAATGGAATCCTACTACTGTATTGGGATCTGAATATTGGAATTCCAATTTGTCCTAGGAGGTTTCCAGATTCTACTAGTGAATTCAAATCTGTACCAAGGGAAAATGGAATCCTACTACCGTATTGGGATCGGAATATTGGAATTCCAATCTTTACTAGGAGGATTCCAGAGTCTACTAGTGAATTCCAATCTGTATTAGTACACATCTTACTACCGTATTGGGATCTGAATATTGGAATTGGAAAATCTCCAATTCCAATTGAAAGACATTTGTATTACATCAAAATTCCAATCTGTACTATTAGGATTCCAGATCCTACTGGATTCCAATCTGTATTCTGACATATGTCTATGTATTTTTATATATATATATATATATACACACACACACACAGTATATATCATTTTTTCACTGACTAATAAATCAAAAACATACATGTTTGCTCCCCGCATGACGAGAAGCCTTTCGTGTCCCTAGTAAAACTTTTATTTTGCTCTCCAGAGGTGTGTGTTGTGTGGTCGCGCGTCCTCTAAATGACTCCCCCTGCTGCTCGACACCCACGGCCACGTAGCGACGGCGACGTGGCGGGGAAGAGGATGAGCTCATTACACGCCGAGCGAGCCATATGCTGCTCCGCACAAACCACTGCTGCAGACCGTGAAGCCACGCTGTTACGGGCCGTTAGTGGGAGAGCTTCGGTAAATAAAGCGTCGGCATTCCGCCGCTTCCTTGTCTCGTTTAACCTGAGGAATGGTCTTTTCGGTGGTCACTAAAAAAAGTCAAATGGTGAAGGTTTGAACGATTTAACACCCGTTTTATACATTCACTCGTTCGACGAATCCCTGAAACTTAATTTTACGTCTCCCTCGTCCTCAACCCTCGTCGCCACCACTTGTGTTTCTGGCTGAGTTGACAGTGAGCCAGCCAATCAACACACTCCTGACCTCCTCGCATTAGCATAAGCAGCAAGGGGCAAAGGTTAAGTACTCATCAAGCCTCAGTAATTAAGATATGAGCATGTGTGTGTGAGTGTGTGTCGAAGCCACCGAATTCCATCTGAGGTTTTCGCCATCGTCCTGATCTGAAGCTCGACAAACACTGTGAAAAAGCAGTGACTCTTGAGATCCATCTTTTATTCATAGCCCCCCCCCCCCCCATAACAGGAAGTGGAAAAAACTGGTGGCATTGATTGACAGCAAAAGGCGGCGGAGAGAAGGTGCGTCTCCTCGGCGAACCGAGTGAAGTGAAAAGTTTAAAATGCAAACATCGTTAATAAAACACGGCTAACTAAGCCGCCTCTGGGATTCCAACCCGGAGAGCGAAGGGAGTCGATCCGGGGGCGTTTAATTGTGGGGGACCAGGGGGGGGCCCCTGGAGGGGCAGCCCGGAGGGTGAGGAGACGCAACTCTGTGATTGACACGAGACTTTGATGAAGAACTTAAGAGATGCTAAAGTAGGTGTATAATGTCAAACTTGTGTCTTTGTCTCATCATTTGCTTTTTTTCCCGGTAGAGATTCAAACTCTCTTGTCGTTTCAACTTCATACTTTAGTACTACCCTGATCATAATATTTACTTAATACAATGATGTCATAGTATCGCAAAGTATTTACTTTAACAGAAGGAAAATGTTGGATAATTGCTTGGACATTAGTCGGCAACAGACACTAGAAAAATAGTTTTTTGAAAGTATCAATTTGGGAGTTTTATATAAATGTTTTATAGCATTTCTTCCCCAATGATGCATGAAAAATGAGCAAACCTCTCCTTCACTTTACATTGTTTTTACCAAAAACTGTTACTGTAAGACGTAATTTGGCCAACATAAGAACAAAAAAACTGTTACTGTAAGACGTAACTTGGCCGACATAAGAACAAAAAAACTGTTACTGTAAGACGTAACTTGGCTGACATAAGAACAAAAAAACTGTTACTGTAAGACGTAACTTGGCCGACATAAGAACAAAAAAACTGTTACTGTAAGACGTAACTTGGCCGACATAAGAACAAAAAAACTGTTACTGTAAGACGTAACTTGGCCGACATAAGAACAAAAAAACTGTTACTGTAAGACGTAACTTGGCCGACATAAGAACAAAAAAACTGTTACTGTAAGACGTAACTTGGCCGACATAAGAACAAAAAAACTGTTACTGTAAGACGTAACTTGGCTGACATAAGAACAAAAAAACTGTTACTGTAAGACGTAACTTGGCCGACATAAGAACAAAAAAACTGTTACTGTAAGACGTAACTTGGCCGACATAAGAACAAAAAAACTGTTACTGTAAGACGTAACTTGGCCGACATAAGAACAAAAAAACTGTTACTGTAAGACGTAACTTGGCTGACATAAGAACAAAAAAACTGTTACTGTAAGACGTAACTTGGCCGACATAAGAACAAAAAAACTGTTACTGTAAGGCGTAACTTGGCCGACATAAGAACAAAAGAACTGTTACTGTAAGACGTAACTTGGCCGACATAAGAACAAAAAAACTGTTACTGTAAGACGTAACTTGGCCGACATAAGAACAAAAAAACTGTTACTGTAAGGCGTAACTTGGCCGACATAAGAACAAAAAAACTGTTACTGTAAGACGTAACTTGGCCGACATAAGAACAAAAAAACTGTTACTGTAAGACGTAACTTGGCCGACATAAGAACAAAAAAACTGTTACTGTAAGACGTAACTTGGCCGACATAAGAACAAAAAAACTGTTACTGTAAGACGTAACTTGGCCGACATAAGAACAAAAAAACTGTTACTGTAAGACGTAACTTGGCTTACATAAGAACAAAAAAACTGTTACTGTAAGACGTAACTTGGCCGACATAAGAACAAAAAAACTGTTACTGTAAGGCGTAACTTGGCCGACATAAGAACAACAGAACTGTTACTGTAACACGCAAAAAACGAGCGTTATAGTATTTTACTTTAGTTTGTACAAAAATGTAATTTCAAATTTGTGCAGACAGAAAAAAAAATCAAGACCTTTTAATTCATACATTTTTTTTAGCCTACATAGAAAATATTGTAGATTTTTCAGTCAGTTACAAACATGTACATTATTATAAATTAGGTTACGTTTGAAAACGATAGTAATGACGTCACACTTGTATTGAAGCCTCAACATAAGAGATTTAGTCCAGTATCATCCACTCAAAACAAGCCTAAAATACTGACTTGTTTAAGTATTTTTCTGGTTGATTCTTCTAATGTCCAGGCTTCAATACAAGAGGGACGTTACAGACCAACAGTACTGAGGTATTTGGAGGTTTTTAAGTGTCTTTTTGGACGAAAATGAAGACGACTGAGCTCCTGTCGCTTCTTTAAAATGGACGAACATTTTTGTTTAAAACTGTCTTTATAGATTGTTAAAATATAGCATAAAGGCAAAAAGAGAAAGTCAACATTATATGGAACTATATTTTAAAATAAAAAATGTAAATGAATGGGTTTTGCGGCTCCCAGGGTTTTCTTTCCTTTAGGAAGCGGTATTAGTATTTGGTACAAGCAGGAATACAACGACATTGTTTTCAGGGATTATTCGAGAAATTGAACAAGGAGAACTTTTTTCGTGAACAAGATTGTAAAGTATATTGTTTTTTGTGTTAAAAAACAAACAAATGTAATCTGATAATAGACCAGCATGTTTATATGATTCCATTAGAAGGAAATGATTAAAACCACATGTTTTTACGAGTGTGGATGAACTGATGAAGAAATACTTGAGCTTTACAGTGAAGCAGTAATACACTCAAGAATCAATACAGCTATAACTTGGCTGCTTTACGGCTCGTCCTCGTCGCCCCCGGGTGTACCACGGATAGTAATCGGAACTCGGTTGTCAACAGGGGCCTAGTAAAAAAAAAAAAACAGAGACGTCAGTGGAAATGCAAAGCTTTCAGATGACGTTCCTGTTAAAAGAGCCTCACACACCTGCTTGTAAAGATCAGGTGAATCGCTGATAAATACTGCATCAGCGTGAATGACTTGTTACGTGTTGGACGCTTCATGCTGGAGGCGAGTTATGGATTATAAGAGGAGGAATCGTACGAACAAATACCAACGTGAGATGACTTTAGAAGTTATATTATACAAGAAGAAATACTGCAGTCATGCAGGGGAGAAGATAATATTTATTATTGATATATATATAGCATAAATACATAAAATATTTATGTATTTTAATACGTAGAATCATATTGAAAATGCATGCATACTGCTTATATTTTTAGTATTATAGTTTTAATGGTTCAACTTTATATATACTAAAATATGATCTTTTTTTTCCTGACGTATCAACTTTGTATCAATATATGTGTTTTTTTTATGTATCTTTGGCAAATCATGCATTTTCATCATAGTTTTTTCCTGGTTTAAAATGGACTATAGTGCGTAAAAATGATATAATATATATACAATTTATTTTTTCCTTTTTTGGGTGAAAATGTATAGTAGATAAATGTAATGAAATATGTATATACTAAAATATGTCGATACTTTTTTTTTTTTACTGATAACGTATCAATTGTGTATCAATATTTTTTTCTATAAAGTTATATATATTTTTTTATATTTTTTGGCAAATCATAATTTTATAAATATAAATATATATATACAGTATATATTTATATTTAACCCATTTAACTACCTTTGGTTATGTATTTAAACATGTAGATTCATATTGAAAATGCATGAATACTACAGTATATACATTTATATCATTATATTTCTAATCGTTCAACTATATATTTGGTGAAAATGTATAGTAGTTAAATGTAATAATAAATATAGATAAACTTAAATATGTTGATACTTTTTTCCTGATAACATATCAATTTTGTTTCAATACATTTTTATTTTTTATACATTTTTGGCAGATTAAAGTTTATTTTTATGGTAGTTCTTTCACAGTTAAAACTGGAAAAAACTTTATAATTTTTTTAAATCGTTTTATATAAAATGTATACGTAATTTTTATACCCGATATAAGGTACCATCATCCCTGTATTGTGATACATATCGTATTGTCAATTGTTGCAAATACACACCCTTATTGATAAAAGTATGTAAGTAAGCAAGTAATATTTATTTATATAGCGCTTTTCTAGACCAGGGTCACAAAGCGCTTAAACAATCAAAACAATACTCAAAAAAGTATATACTTTAAAGATCAAGATAATACTGAGAACAACAGAGGAGTTCCAGAAAATCAAGGAAAAGCCTGAACAGATAGAAACGTCTTAAGATTTTTCTTAAAGGAGTCAATAGATCGTATGCGTGGAACCATAAGTAGATTCTGATCCACAGACCTCAGAGCCCGAGCTGGGGTGTAAGGCTGGATCAGATCAGTGATGTAAGGAGGAGCCTGACCATGAATAGATCTGAAAGTAAGAACCAGAATTTTAAAGTTGATCCTGAAAGAAACTGGAAGCCAGTGAAGAGTTTTAAGGATCGGAGAAATGTGAGTTCTTCTACTAGAGCAGGTCAGAATTCTGGCTGCAGAGTTCTGAATCAACTGCAGGCGAGACAGATCCTTCTTGTTAAGACATGAAAACAAACTGTTACAATAGTCCAGACGAGAAGAAACAAACGCATGGATTACAAGCTCCAGATCATGTTCCGACAACATTTTCCTAAAATGTATAATTTTTAAATATTACATAACATAAATAAATTGCATAACAATTTTATGTAAATTTAAATATAATAATTAACGTAAATCTTTTTTTTTTCCTCAAACATTCAACTTTTAATGTTGGTTTTATGGAGTTATTTGACTTTTTTTTTTAGCTATTTAGTAACTTTTTTTTTTTTTTTTTTAAACGTGTACATGTTCTAATGTACTTTTAAAAATAAAGAACACATTTTTAGCAGCATTGTTTGACGTGGCTCTTTGAGAAAATGTAATTGCCAGCCTTTGATTTACTGGGACAAAAACCAGCAGGAAGTCCTTTTGACCAGATTAAGGTTTTCCAAAAACAAAAATGATCAGGAAGCATAAAGAGTTTTGTTTCATGCTGGATTTTTGATTTAGGAAATGTCTTTTTGAGGATTAGGAGTCAAAGTAAAGGCACAATTGAACGTTGGTTTTATAATAAAACTCAGATAAACAGCTCTAGTGTCGGCCTAAAGCGGGTCAGGTCACAGGGCACACGCATGCATCATTGAAAGCCACAACTTCCCCCGGAGACATCGCGGCCGGCGTGCATATCAATCAGGAATCACGCTGCCGTCTCCATACGTAAAACATTTAGAGGGTGATCTACATGCATGGACGGCGGCTGAACCGTAAACACCTTTAATCCTGGGAGTGGAGACACGGAGGTGAAGAGACTCTTCCTTGGCTCGGCCGGATCCCGGGCAAAATTAGTCCAAGCATAAACAATCGTGATTGGTTTGAAGGTCATGAATTATTACGAGCGAAGGGGTCGAGGAGAGTGGAGTGACATATGCGCGCTGACCTGGAATCCATCATGTGTTTCCATCAATTTATCTGACGTTTCCAGCCAAATGAAACCATTAAAATGGTATATAATTGACGTAAAGTGGAATAAAGACGGATGCGTTTGACAACAATCGAGGAGCGAAGATGACAATTAGCTTCGGACGAGGATTGGATTTTCTGAAAAGTCTACTTGAGGCGAAGAGATTGAATGAAAAGGCCGATGAGTACTTGATAGTTTGAGGGTTTTAAGGGATGATGGAAAGAGATCATTTGTAAAACATTGAGCTGGATTTTAAATCCGTTCGGGATTCATCCAGGATGACTAGTGTTGTTAATGCAGACTTGAGTTTTGAGTCTTTTAAAGCACAATGTATTGAACTCTTGTTACCAACACAAAAAGTTGATGATTCACAAAATTTTAATTTTTTCATTTAAAAAAAAGTTGAGGTCAAAAAACATGGAAAAACAACATTTGATATAAGAAACATCAGACTTTTGTTTGCGTGGAATTTCTAATGTGTTGTGCAATATTTTGACATATAAAAATACAACCAATACTATAGTACTATCGTAATGATATAAATAAATACTATATAACAGTTCAGCAGTTAACAAGTACACAAACAAACACCTGGTGACAATTCAACTGTGTAATAACACTAATATTCTAAAATCTTAATCTTAAAATAAAATTAAAAATTAAAAAATTGCCCAATAAAAAAATTCAAGCATGGAGTCAGATATTCAAAAACTATACTGCACTCCATCGGTCCGAGACTGTAAGAACAAAAACAACAACTTTCCATTCAAAAATATGCCACAGATGACATAGTACAGTAGTCCCAGACCATAGGATCAGGACCCGGTACCCGGTATGTGAGGCAGAGAAAGAAGAAATACCCATTTTATTTGGTATTGAAAGACGTTTTACGAGTAATATTAGCATGCGACTCTTAACCCTTGTTTTTTGTTCAGGTTTGCACAAAGTATTATCCTATAAACTAGCAAGAATTAGGAAAACACGAACTCTTTATGGAACCATCTTGACGGGTAAAAACAAGCCCATGGTTTCTGCTGATTCAGCGATATAGCAAGATGTAAGTAAGTAAGTTATTTGTATTATATTTATATAGTGCTTTTCCAGACCAGGGTCACAAAGCGCTTAAACAATCAAAACAATACTCAATAAAATATATACTTTAAAGGTGAAGATAACACCAATGTATCTTTCGTGCATTTACTGTTCGTTTTTTAGGTTAATTCCAATTTATTTTAATAGTTGTTTCGTGTGAGGTTATAACGTCCACTTTATAAAGGTCAGTTGTTCAAAAAAAAAAGTTTTACTTTAGATTTTCTATGGAATTGATTATTACTGTCTGAAAGGAGTTTTATTTTTGATAAAAGACTGCATTTCCCTGCAAAGTTACCTTAGCATGTGACTCTTCACTCATTTTTTCTTTGGTTAAGTTTGCTCAAAATATTAGCCTGTAAACTAGCAAAAGAAATCTTTATGGAACCAAACGAGCTCAGGATTTCTGCCGATTTAGTAGTTATAGCGAGATGTATTTTTTGTGCATTTACCGTTTCAATTTATAAAAAAAATAAAGGTTTAAGTAGATAAAGTTGACGTTAAACAGGTCGGTTACACAGAAAGAAAAGATATAATTTTGATTTTCTATGGTATTGATCATCTTACTGCCTGAAATCATTTTTATTTTGATAACAGACTGGATTTCCCTCCAAAAGGTACATTAGCAAAAGACTCTTGACCCTTTAAAAATTAGGAAAACAAACTCTTTATGGAACAATGCAGTTGAGGTAAAATGATCTTCCTCTCTTTGCTCTTGATGGATCTACTGACTCCTTCAAGAAACATCTTGAGACGTTTCCATTTGTTCAGACTTCTCCTTGATTTTCTGGAACTCCTGTTGTGTTATCAGTTTTATCTTGACCTTTAAAGTATATACTTTATTGAGTATTGTTTTGATTGTTTAAGCGCTTTGTGACCCTGGTCTGGAAAAGCGCTATACAAATAAAAATGTCTTACTAACTTACTTACAGGGTTTTCTGCTGATTCGGCGTTTTTTCCGAGATGTATTTTTCATGCGTTTGAAATCAAACCTTTATTTAAAAAAATGAATGTTTAAGGCGATTGAGTCGATGTTAAAGCGGTCAGTCGTGCGAATAAACGTCGAACGCCCCTGATATAATGCAATCTTAAGACATGTATGCAAGTGTAGTTCAAGTACACGAGATGACATTTTCATTCCGGATTAATCTGAAAAAGAAACAAATCAATACGTGTTGTCGTCGATGCCTTTTGGTCGCATTCATGGACGGTCACGTGAGGCGGCGAGAGCGTGCATGGGGGAAGCAGATATGTGAGTACATGTGCGGCGCTGCCGTCCGGGGGACGAGGCAGACAATGGGATCCTCATTACGGAGCTACAAAGTCGAGGCATTTATTCAGTCTGTTAATTTCCCCGGCTGATGCGGCTTGAAGCAGCTCCACGGCGGCTCATCAGTGCTTCTAAAAGGGATCCTCACTTAACCACAGAGCCTTATTTATACTCAATAACATTCCTTTAAGAGCCAAGGATGCGGCGTGCACAATGGCCGCCGCCTGATTAAATTGCTAAGCAGGGGCTCTTTTTTACTTGGGAAATATTAATTTATGGAATGTTTAAAAAAAAGGATTCCTCTCGTCTTTTCTGATAAGACTCCAATTAAAAGAAAGGTTCAAGGTAAGGTTCATTACTTTTGGTAAAAGGGAAGGGATGCGAGTAGAAAAGCCTTTTGAGACGAAGACCTGATTTTTTTTTCTGCTTGTTAGTAAGATACTGGGAATGCTTCTTAGGAGGAGATGAATGGATGTCCCTTCTCTTTGTCAAAGCACATTAGTGACATCCATCACCCTTTTATTTGCACACGCCGTTGCAAAGATCAGGCCAAAAATGAAATAAAAATCCTTGTCCTGTTGTGTAAATGGAATAGAAACAACATGACGGCGGCGTTAACGTTTGACTCGGACGTCTCTATGTTTGACTTTTTATCGGAAACGAGAAAGACAACCTTAAGAGAGACGTTTGGCATTGAGAAAAGTACGGCCGTCGCTCGTCGTCACGTCTCCAGATAAACGTAATGGCGATGGAATAAATGGGAGCTGAAATGAGAGATGTAATCCCGCCTGTAGCATATGACTCAGTTTAGGATTTATGGCCCGGTTCGGAACGAAGGTAATCTTCGTCCGAGAGGTTCTCTTTTCCGACTAAATAAAAAAGATGATTAAAATCATCTATTAAAAGCATATCAGAGGAGGAGGCGGCGATTACACTCTCGTATTGTATGGTGGAGAGGGAGAAAAATCAACTTTAAGTGCAGAAAGGAAAAGAAAGAAGGCATTAAAAGAAATGCATACATCACGGCTTTCGACACATGTGAGGTAGAACTCACTATTACAGGGCTTTATGTAGTCCAGGACAGATAATGAGGAGCGCCAGGGTAGAAGATACGCAGTGAAACATAGATGGCTTGTAAGAATGAGGATGAAACAATTGGTCCGGTGGAATCCACGGCTATATTTCACCAGATAAGAGCAGCACAAGTAAGAGTCGGGATCCGTTTGAATGATTGGATTTAGCGTTAAAATTCCTTTTTCTTTCTTTGTCCAAAGCCCTTATTTATTTTAGCTGTCGCCGCCATCCTGAAGGGAGTGTGGGGAGGAGAGGAAGGAGGTGAGAACGAGGACATAAAAAACAATATATCATGGTTATGGATCTACTGTATTTAAGTCTAAACCGAGAGGGCTCGAGAGATGGAGACGAGGAAAGGCAAGAGAACAATTAATACTCCTTGAAGAATTTGTTTAAAATAACTTTTAATAAATTATAATTATTAGAGATAAGTCCTGTAGTAACAGTATTTCATGATGATTAAAGGGCAACTACTGTGAAAACACAACTCTCCCGACTCACTTACATGTTTGAAATGACCATTTTTTAACCGATTACTTTCTAAAATGCGTCTGAAATCTGGGCGAACGAGAGGTTACGAGAGCGGAGTCCATTATGGCGTAATAATAGTAATAATACATTTTATTTTGAGGATAATGTCTTCTCTCCTCCTCCAGCCAGCTGTAATCATGCCCCGCTTTGTTTATACAAAGAGTCGCTTGGAGGCGGAGACCTCCACGATTGATGATTGACCAATCACAGCAGAGTAAGTGTGGTTACGGTAAACACATTTTCATCCGTTTTCAGTGGGCGGAGCTTAAGATCATTTTCTAATGTCAATATTTCAAGGAAAAGAGAGTTTTGTACAAGCACACACTGATGATACAATAGAGTCCAACATCTATTTAAGACACTTTGATCAAGACATTAGTTGCTCTTGTAAGTATGATTAGTTCAATGAATCCTGGACTTACAGTATTTTAAATTTACAACAACAACAACAAAAAAAATCTGATTTCTAAGGTGAAAACATCCTGGAAATTTTGACTTAAACCAAGGATCAACCAATTACTTTTTCAAGTTCTTTATAAGCCAATTTGTACTCGTGAATTTGCCAACTAAAGAACGTAAAAGGGTTATAGGCTACGAAGACTTTTTAAAAGAATGAAAGTTGTTCTTGGGGGGGGAATTGCAACAGGTACATGCTAGTTATGCGGTTTAGGCTGGAATCCTACTAGTACTGCATCTGTACTAGTACAGATTGGAATCCTGATAATGAACTGAGATCTTAATAATCATATGGGTTAGGGTTAGGGTTTGATTACATCGAAATAACATTTTGATGTAATCAGAATTTCTCCTATAAGAATTGGAGATTGTCCTGGTAGAATTCCCATTTGTCCTAGGACAGATTGGAATTCCAATATTCAAATCCCAATACAGTAGTAGAATTCCAATCTCTCCTAGTAGAGATTGGAATTCACTAGCAGAATCTGGAATCCTAGTACAGGATGGTATTCCAAATATTCAGATCCCAGTACAGTAGTAGGATTCCAATCTGTACTTTGACATGTACATTGACAGTCGTTCATAGACACATGAAATGAAACCAGTTCTAACTTCACAAAAAGCTCATCAAACTCCATCCAAGCAGAAGAAATCGGTGATAAACGCCTTCATTTAACGCACGGCAGCACAACGTTGACTCACGAGCCGATGCGGATTATAGAATCGTACAGGCGTCCTCTGAACTCTCTGAAGCCTATATATACCACATGTGGTCCAGTTCCCCCCCCCACAGCGTTCTCGCTCCGACTATACGTCCGTTTGTTTACAGCACCTCAGAGGTTAAGGACCGCCCGGGGGGGGTGCGCCCGAGCCACCGACCCCACGCCAAACTGGCAACTCGCCGCGTACGAATCCCGTGCATCCATCATCCGGCTGCACATATATGTACCTACAGCGGGCCTTGGGCTCGTGTCACTCCAAATACCGTGCGGAGAGAAATTGCTTCTTGCTTTTTCTTTGACGCGCTCCGTCCATCTGCCAGTTTTCGGGGAGAAAATTAGAAACGAGGCCAGTTGACGGTTGAGTCCAATATGCTTCGCCGACGATATCTTCAAGGAGGTACCTACACATATGAACCAACGGTTTCCTTATCCATTCGCTCGCCCTCCATCTTGACCCGCCCGTCCATCTGTCATCTATTTTCCACTCCGTCTTCCTGTGCATTCATCTTTTCAAATTTCCCCCCCGGAGATTTAGGCGTATACGGCATGTTAAAAGGTCAAAAGTTTCCACTGTCATGTTGCATGACTTAATGTATATCAAGATCGGCGTCATGAGGGTTTTTTATCATACGAAAGAAAAATGTTTTGAGAGTTTTTTTTCCTCCGAAGACTTTAATCTAATCAGAGTGCGTGCGATACTGCGGTTTCTGAAACCGTTACTGTCACTTGTCACCCCCGGAGGTGAAGCGCGATTCAAGGAATGTCGTGTTTCATAACCCGTCGCCCGGTTTCAGGAGGCGTCTAAGAATCTCAGGCGTTTCCAGGTCAGCGGTTGTTTAACTAACACCAGTTGAGGGAGAAGCCGGTGGGTTTTTTCTAGATGAAAAAATAGAGGGGGGGGGGGAAATGTCAGGAGCTTGACGGCTTTATCTGATGATTTAAATGTGTTGCAACAGAGCGTTCTTGATAAAGTGCTTTGCACGTGTTGTCAAGATGGAGGACGATCATGTGTCGCCGCTGTTGGGTTCAGTGTCAAATCTCTGGGTAGTCGACTGGAGATACTTGATAGGAACACTGGCAGCTGGTTCGCTCACCGCACACCTGCCACCTGTACCTGCAAACATTCCCATCCACCGACACACTAGCATCTATGCTAGCGCCGCCGACATCTCATACGCTAAAGCCCATTAAAAAAAAAAAAAATTCAAACTGAAGTGAACGAGGGACTTTCTAACTTCTGTCACCGCACACAAAAGAAAGGAAAAGGTCACACAGCAGGTGGTGTGTGTGTGTGTGTGTGTGTGTGTGTGTGTGTGTGTGTGTGCGAGGACATGTGCATGCGTGGGGGTCCAGGTGAACAAAGGGTCACTCAAGTCCTCTCCATATGTCACCTGTCAGATCAAGTACATTTCACACTGACATTTACCTGGATTCAAAGCCCCGAGAACTCCGGCAACTCCACTATTTGTGAGAAACAATAGGGTTGAGTTGGAGTGCGATGAGAGGACGTTGGGAAGATTATCCGAGTACTACACAGGACGGTGTGTACGGTGTACACATGTTTGTTTCTAAAACACACTCAACATTAGATTAGATCGACTATGAATCCCTCTGGAGATCTACTTTGGGAAATTGGCATTTGTTTAGAAACTGTGAGGGGAAAAAAAGTTCCTACTTTAGACCTGATGGAAATGAACGCATACGCCGTCTCCGAGCAATTGCAGAGATGAAGACTGATCATGATGATCGCAGTCTAGTCAAAGTTTCATAGATAGGACTGTTAAATGATAGCACGATATTTCTACAACACAAGTCATTAAACCCTAAATTTTGGCATGATTTGTTAAAATTAAATATAGAGAGAAACCCTCATGTCCACAAAAAAACCACAATATTGGTACCACTTTTGATTGGTTTGATTTTGTGTATTAGCAACTCCAGTTACACACAATGGGTATCTTTCATGAAGAATGAGCAGAAGTATGTGTCTGTAAAAAAACGCCAACAGCATAAAATCTACTAAAAATATTCAATCTTATGTTAGGTACTCTGAGAAAAACCTGCTCATGAGCATGTATAGAGTTTGTGTTAGTGTAAGAACGCACTCAATGTTCATTTATATTGATATTTCTTACGTGAACAATCCGCAGATGCGTTTGAAAATTATGAATAAAATTAAATTAAATATAACACATTCAGTTAAACGATGAGCAGATTTAAAATACGGATTATGATCGTGAATTATGGATGTAAATAGACTTAAAACGTATACATTACTTATACAGTATGAATGTGTATAAAATATTAATATAAACAAAAGAATATAGACTATAAAACAGCTAAAATAACAACTTCGTGTTTTTTTGCCCCCACTTTGATGTCAAATCAGTTACGTTTCACCTGTGATATGTTCTATGGTCTACAATGGAAAGATTAAAAGAACAAGGGTAAAGATAGCCTGATATTGACGATTCACTCCGGAACCAGCCAAGTCTTCATCTGCGACTTGACCAAAGTTTAAACACTGTTCAAACTTCAAAAAACCTTTATAGCTACAGCAGTTAATTCAAATAGATAGAAGTTAAGTTAGGATACTTAAAGGCGTCCGTCACATCCCCGTGCTTTGACTGTCCTGTCAGAAATTAAAAAACTAACAGACGAAAATAAAGAGATTTGAAAATCTGTGGATTTGCTCGCTTGTTAATGAATGATTTTCCAGAATAACCTCATAAAACAAATCAGCCAAAGAGGCGTCATCAGTAGATGGAAGCCAAACATTATGTTTATTAAGAATATTTCAGGAATGCTGCGTTTTAATCATTTGTATTATGTATCTGTATATTTCAAAAGTATAAATGTATATTTTTAATTGATGAAAATGTCGTTAAAAAGGAAATGATTGGCCTCGAAGTTCAGTCAATAACACGGATACAAGGACCTCCGACAACAGGAAGTGTAGCGTTGAAGACAAAAGAGGAAGTGACATTGGAAATGTGCAGGATAAAAAAAAAACACAGAGTGAAAGATGAGAAGCTGCAGCGTGTGAAGGTGTAAAAAAGGGGGAACAGAAGTATGTGAAGAAGGGAATGATGGACAGAGATGGAGAAATGGTGCGACCTTGTGAAAACCAGGTCATCACCAGCAGAGAGAAGAATTACCTCGAGAAGATACGGCGAAGCATCTGAACACACATCTGTCCCTTCATGTAACCTTTACCCAAGTTCTTATCACGGGAGACACTGAACCGACTGGAGATTACGCTTAAGTTTGAGGTGAATAACTTGATTTCCGTCCGACACTTTGAATCCAAATGCAACAAAATAAGGGGTTGAAAATGAACGTCACAATCACGTGTAATTAAACCTACATGACGACGACCAATATGGACATTTTGATTTCCTGTTTCCTGCCTCTATCATCACTCCATCCTTTGCATTCGTTATACACATCAACATCTCAGATATTACAATCGTATCTCAGAATCAAAATCCTATTTATTCCCCTTTTGTCCGCAACGTAAACCATATTTTGTTCATGCAAACAGGAAATTACTTCTTTTTTTTAATGTAATTTCCCTCCTTCATCTTTTTCTTACAGTGTGAAATTATTTACTGAATGAATGAATGACATTAATGTTGTCCTGCCAACATATTAATGTCCAGTTTTATTTAAAAATTGACTTGACTCGCCATCAGATTTTTTAAAGGAGAAATGAAAAACATCCTGCTGTGCTGACGTACGTCTTCATTTCTCAGCCGTCACGAGTCTTAGTGGCCACGATGGAGACTCCCACGTGCCCTGGAGGGGGCGCCGACGCAACCAAACGTGAGGATGTCATGGAAAATAACAAGGCGCCAGACCGTGTTATTGATCGACGACACTCAACCAGTTGCTATTGACCTTACTCGGACTAAACTTTAAAATCAAATTGACATTGAAGAAAATATTGATTCAAGCTAATATGACTAAATTATGAAACTGTTAATCGACTTTTATTTGATACATTTCAACAGAGCTGCTACACAAACCAAACGTCCGACTCTCACCCCCAACTTACTTTGTTGAAGGAGGGGCAGGTGATCCTTAAAATACGCTTGCGGAAGCTACATTTTAAATTAATAAAAAAATCCAATTTGCTTTCATTAGATTCTCCCCAAAAACAACACCTACAGTTCGACGGATCTAGAATAATATTAATAAAGTGGTTTTTGACTATTTAACAATTGTATTGATTCAGGTAATCATACTAGGTTTTAGGGGTGTGAGGAAATATGAATATACTTAGACATCGCAATATTTATTTTCACAAAACTATCGATACGCAACAGCACTCGATAGATATTTTTTTCTACGCTTTTGTTCATTTTTGTGTTTCCATTAAACATCCGGCCACTAGATGGCAGCAGTAATTACAGCCACTAAAGTAACAATGAAATCCCGCTAGAATCCTGCTAGTGACTGAGGACGAGAGGATACAGGGGACTACAGCAGCTTTATAAAGCTGATATTTGGACATATTTTTATTTTAAAAAAGAACCCACAGAGCAGGTACGACTTTGTCAAGAGTCACTTGGTCTGTAAATCCTGCAACACCAGACTGAGGACGAGAGGATACAGTCTACTCCTCCAGCAGCGTTTAAAAGCTAATGTTTGGACATATTTTGTTACAATATATCTTCATATAAGGTATTGTCGTTCCTGAATTTTGATTCTTTCTTGCCAATAGACACCTGTAGTACTTATCGTAACAAAGATACAATAACACAATCAACGTATTGTTTTAAGTATTTTCTCATCTTCATATATTAAATATTTGAACGATGCTTGTACTACTGTAAAACCAAGGGACAACGTGTATTTAGCAAGATTGCAAACTACTCTGAAAAGTCATATTTGTAGTATGTTGAGGGAGAAACATTAGTCAAGTAAATAAGGGTCAGTTTAATCTTAACTGCAACTACCAGTAGTAAATAAATAAAAAGAAAACAAAGCCACACTACAGTGATTCATCACTTGCTGACTAGAGTCTGGCCTAGAACCCCTTTTCAAACGACCCTTGACCTCTTGCGTGCGAGTGCAGCAGAGTTATCAAACAACACAGTAATGATCAGGGGTGACCATCGCTCACTAATGTTCCCCTGAGAAGAGGATTTACCTCTGGTCTCCACACACCAGCACCGAGGCTCTCCTCTTATTATTACGCCTGACAGCTGACGTCCTCCCTCCATCTTGTCTCCTGCCCTCGCGCCGTCACTTCGTCTCAATTTCCTCGCCCGGGATCTCCGTCGCACACTTTCGCTCCCGTCGACTCGCACAGTTGCCAGGTGAGGAGTTGGCAGAGCAATCGCTCCTGCGAGCGCCGGTTTAAGCCACTTGCTCGACGGCACATTCGTCACCTGTACCCAGGTGGGGAAAGAGTAACACGACTGCGAGTGTAAAAAAGATTTTTTATTTTGTTTGACAGACGTTTCTGAAGGCTGTGCAGTCGGAACCTCATTTGTTATTGTCGTTTTTTTTACTGAGTAGTTGCTGGAGGTTAATTTAAGATTAATTAATGCATTTGGATTCATAAGGAACATTGTTACGGGACAGATGGTGTTCACTGTTCTTGTCACAAATAGTCGAATTCGCAGTGTATTTACCAAAGTGTCTTGAATAGAAGGTGTGATTGTCTTTGAAGCTCCAACTGTCTTCATCATCTCCATGTCCTACATCTAATGACTGTCCTTCAACATCAGCCTCGTAGGAATTCTTTGTATAATCGTTGGCTTCCATAATCTCCCTTCCTTATCTTATCTTGAACACTTGAATCTTTATTGGTGACCATATCGTTTAAGAATTATTATACTTGGGTTTTAAACCCATGAAAATGCGGGCCACATTAAATAACTTTTTAATAAACCCAATTTGGCCCACAGGCTTTTTTTCTTTTTACCTTCTGTCGTAAACATGTATGGTTTAAATCTGTAGTAAATTTAACATTAATATTTGTTTTACTATTCTGAATTATGTACGTTTAATTTAACCACTTTGCCTCCTATTATTATACTTGTATGCGTTCTGTGGGGATTTTGTGTTCCGATGAACCGACCCCTCCCCAGCCTCGTACGTGGTGATGGAATGAAGGACAGACACATGGATGAGTTTAAGAAAAATGCTCCTTTAGTGAATTATGCAAAAGTCAGAGACAAATGGTGCACAAGTGCACAAATGCCCCTAAAAGCAACACTAATAGACTCAGGGACTCATTCATTCCTTGTGCTATTAGATTGTATAATTCTAAATTTGGGGTGAAAGTATGATGTATTCTATTGTATTTTAATCTTTGTATCCTTCTTCTTTGAGTAATTTTATTTTGATAGATGTTCTTTATACTTGCACTTAGTTTTTTTGTTTGCACTTTGTTCTTGTTGTTTTTATGAAACTTGCTGTAAACTGGAACCAAATTTACTGAAGGAGATCAAAAATAAAGTCCATCTATAATCTAATCTTATATTTTTAAGCATTGTTCTGATTACTTGTCAAGCAATTCAAGTTTTTTTATAGTGGTAAAATAACAATAAAACTGTATATTTGTTAAACTATATGTTGTTTTATAACTTGGTAAATGCCAAACAAAACTAACATTTTTAAAGTACAGTATATTTCATAAATTACTTTATATTTTTCTTGATGTTCTTCAATCCTGGCTGTAATTCTGCTAGGATGTTCCAAATTGTCCTAATACTTCTTAATTGCAATCATATATCAAAAATGGAAATTTGTCAAAACGTGTAAAAATGTCAGTTTTTTTTAAGTTTCCTTCTCCACAAATGGAAATAATTTATTGATCTGTTTTCAGAATTAAAAAAGGCTTTGTTTTTATCAATATCGATGCGTCACAGACCAGTTTGGACTGAACCGCTTCACAATCCACCGTAACTCATGGAGGACTCGTTTAATTACGATACAGGACGTCGAGGTGACAAGAATCTCTTCCAGACATCCGTAAGATTTTTTTTCCTCCTAAGTCTTGTCAGGAATCGCGTGACGACTTCATCAACCTCCCGCCGAGGGATTTAAGGGTGGCCTCTTTCTTAACCGACACAACCGGCTTCTCCTCAGACGGGACGGAGAAGGACTTACGCTCCGACTGGTAATCCGGTCGTATCATGGGGGGCTAATGCACACAATATGCTATCAGCCCCTTCAGCCCCAAACACATTAGACAGGATTTCCTGAATAAAACAGTCAACACGTCTGAGACGGATCTGAACGACACCGGAACTGGGACCTGAGTTTTAAGGATGGAATAATAGTCGTTCCATCTCTCAGCACTCAGGTATAGATGATTAAAAAAAAAAAAAAAACGTCCCATTTCTGCTCTTATCAAACTCGTATTTCAAGATGAAATGACCCACATTATCATTTCAATAAGAGTCCTTCAATACGGATAAGAGATTCCATAATGCTCTCAAGCTAAACTCCACACACACACACACAAAAAAAATCCAACTCCACCCGGGTTAGAGGTCCCCCCTTTATCTACAGTGCTATATTAATGTGGGTTCTTATGGCTTAAATCCACAATCGAGAATCAGCAAAAAAAAAAAAAAGAAAAGGGACTGGAGCTCAGTGGGGTATCGCAGAAGCCCGACCGTCTGAACAGATGAAAGGCTGTTTGTGACTGTAGTAAAGACCGTATGAGACGAGCAACAATGTGACAGAGCACGATTATGCAGGCATTTATTCATGGCACTTTTTTAGCCACAGTCGAAGACTGACGGAGGGAAAATGAAAGTTCTCTTCAACGAGCTTTCAAGTAAAAAAAAACAAAAAAACAAGGATTTAATTGACTCCTTTCTATCGAGCAATCTACAGATTCTTAGAAAGTGTACGTCGGTTCGAGGTCAAGGAGAGGTTTTTTGGCCAACTTTAGCCAAAGAATGAAGGAGCGTGAGAAGAAAAGAAAATGTTGACTTTTGTAAGAGAGGAGGGTGGAGAACAAGTCATAATACACTTCCTCTCTGGGGTGTTTTTTCGTCAAGATTTGGTAGCGAACCAAAGTCAACCACTTTTTCCACTTTGCAACAACTTTTCAAACATGTTTTGTGTGTGTAGCCATTAGATCCATCCTTCTAAAAATCCATGATCTCAAGAGCAAGACGGCAAAATTATCGGGTACTAACTTATCTGTGATTGACAGGAACCTGGAAATAGAACATGAAATGCCTAAAAGCATACAGTAACTCTGTGCAGTACAGTAAGTCATGGCCGATGAAAAATTGGATTTTTCGTTTTTGTCATCATCTGGAAAACCATGGAAAATGTCTTTATATCAGCTCTTAAACGAAGCAAATTTGAGCTTTTAAGTCATTTCCACCGGATTCGTCCAAACCGCTTTAAGACCTTCATACGAACAAGACAACCGAGGATAAAACAGGTACGAGAAGAATCAATCAAAACCACTGGAAGACTCATTTTTTTTGGAAACCTGAACTCAGCTTTTTACTCTCTAAAGACCCGTCCTCCCGTCTGCCCCTCGTCCTCCTACTTCCCCCCCACCCCACCCTCCCTAAATATCCGTGAGTCTCCGTGCACCCCAAAATGTAGGCTAATGCCCTGCAGATCTGACAGATTTAATGCCAATCCCTGGGTTGCACCAGAACCAGCCGCTGGCAGGGAGCTCTGTGTGTGTGTGTGTGTGTGTGTGTGTGTGTGTATATGTGTGTGTGTGTGTGTCCAGTCAACTACAAATCCATGCCTGGTCGTCTTCGGGAGTCGGCGAACATGGCCGTAAAACAACTGCCCTGAGTAAACAACTCTAAAGGTCACTGGACATTTTCCAGATTGTTTCTACTTCTGCCATCATGTCTGAAATATAAAAAAACATTCCTGGCCTTAATGTCACTCACTTTGTGTGTCAATTCATTTAAAGGAACAAACTGTGAGGCCAGAAAATAAACGGCTGGAAGCGTCACCTTCTGACCGATCCTCGGAAGAAGGACTAATATGTATTTATGTGCCGGTGCTGGAGTCGTGTGGCCCGAGGTTTTTGAGGTCGGTCTTCGATCCATTATTAATGGGCCGGCTCAGGTTTTGTCATTTAAAAGATCTGTCAACTGACAGATTGCAGGCTCAGCTTCCACTTGCGTTCTGGCCTTTTTTTTTTTCTTTTTTTGGGGGGGGAAACCGGACGTCGATGGTTTCCGACAGAGGTTGAGAAATTACGGTCGTGAGGAATCGCATGTAAATCTGGCTCAGGGTGCGTTTTTTTTTTTTTTACCTCGTAGATTTCACTTGCAAAGCGTGACCTTTCCCGCCTGCGTCGGAAACCTTTTCCCCCCGAAAAAATCAATGACGCGAAATCACTTGGCGACGTCTCGCTAATAAACAGATGCCGTGCATTTTTTAAAAAACTTCCGCGGAGAAGGAGGCGTTCATCGGATTCATTAATCCGAGCGGCGAGAAAATGAATTTACACAATTTATTAATTAAACATGCGACGACACAACAAGCTCGCGCTCGTAAATCAAGACGCTCGTTTGTTCAGAGACTGCAACTCAGGTTTTTTTTTACTCCGGTCCAGGTGTGTCAACTTTTTGCCATGTTGTCACTTTGAAAGCTGCAAACACAACACTTGCATGGGAAGCATTGTTACTTAAAGGTTGAGGTCATTTTTAAAAACTATTTTTCATACCAGTGACCTTAGCAACGAGCTAAGCTAGCAAGTACCGTGTAAACAGCTCTTTAGGGTTTGAGGGTCATTTCAAAACTGTTTTTTATAGCGTTAGCAACAGGCTAAGCTAAAAAGTATATCTCAACTTAACAAAAGTTTAAATACCAACAAAACTGTATCATGTTTTTCTATTTAATTTGTAAAAGGCGAAACAAATAATGTCAACTTTTATGTGAACATTTATTGTTACTTTAGGTTTGAGATCATCAACAGTTTTTCATACTATTAGTAATGAGCTAAGCTAGCAAGTATACCTCAACTTAACATTTGAAAAATTAATAAAACTTTAAATACTAGTTTCTATTCGATATGCAAAAGTACAAACAAATCATATCAAATGTGACCATTTATTTACGTTAGTAATGAGCTAAGCTAGCGAGTATAGCTCCACTTAACAAAAGCTGAAAAACTAACAAAACTTAAAAAAAAAATACTTAAAAAGCAAAAAGAAAATATATCATGTGAAATTTTAAGAAAATATTTATTATTTCCTTAAGTTTGAGGTCATTTTAAATCAGTTTTTATAGCATTAGCGACAAGCTAAGCCAAAAAGTTTACCTAAACTTAACAAAAGTTTAAAAACTAACAAAACGTTTTTTTTTTCTATTTAATATGTAAAAGAGCAATAAAATAATGTCAACTTTTTATGTGGACATTTATTGTTACATTAATTTAAGGTAATTTAAAAACAGTTTTTCATATTATTAGTAAGCTAGCGAGTATAGCTCCACTGAACAAAAGTTTAAAAAAATTAACAAAACTTTTGTGTTTTTAATATTAACAAAATATTTATTCTTTCCTAAAGTTTGAGGTTATTTTATATCAGTTTGTCATATCGTTAGCGACAAGCTAAGCTAGCGAGTATAGGTCCACTTTAGGAAACTAACAAAACTGATAATAAGGATGGATTGAGCCTCAGAGGATGAAAATACAATATTGCAATCATACTTGCCGTTACAGACATTTGGTTAAATATACTTTATTTCCTTCAGCCTGTACATGGTTTAAAGATTTCCACCCCTTTGGGTGGTTGAGTTTAACATCCCTGATCGAACTCATGTGAAAACACTTGTTAAGACGCCAACACGGGCCAGTGCTAGCTAGAGGCCATACTTCTTATGCACGACAACACACAACTTTCGTAAACACACAAAGACCCACACACTTATTCCAGGAGTTCATTCGGTGAGCTGCGTCTCCCTTTTCAATTAACATTAATGATTTTTCTTTCTTTACGCCCGGCTCATGAATATTCAAAATGTATTAAAATAAATGTAAATATAATGTGGGAATTGGCGCATTTTTGAAAAACGAGTGTGTATCCGGGCGTTTGTTTTCCATCGGTTCGGCAAACATCCCCGTTGATCAAACACATGACTCCAGACAGCACAGTGAAATAAACGAAACACACACAGTTGAAGTTTAATTACATGCTGTTGAGCAACCGTTTCTTTAATGCGTCCCACGTCTCATGCATGTCAAAGGTCGCCGACACCGAATTACTCTGTACATTCGCGCATTTTTTAATCCAACACACACCAAAATATCCATACTAATTGACTTTTGAGTGGTGGAGCGCCGCTCTATTAGCATGGCGAGCGTCAGCGAGAGCTGCTGACGGGCGGACGAGAGAACACCAGGGCAGATTCTGACATTTGGGTTATTCAAAAAAAAAAAGAAGAGCTGGAAGGATTCCCAACTCCCACATATGTGGATCCACTGCTGCATGAAGGATGATCCCAGACAGAGGATTTGTTTTAGCATCCACAGGAATACATTAGTGGATCAACAGAGGGAGCCTATATACAGTACACTGGGTTTTTACACTAATGATTTTTAAAAAAAAAGGAAACTTTTAAAAAGAGTTACTGAGGATAGATTTGGTCTTTCTTAGGTTTTGTGTCTCATTTGACTTTTCAACGTCTCACTCATTTTGACAACGACATTTAAAAAAAAAAAAACTTGAAGCCACTATTGGTTAGGGAAGGGTATTGCATTCAATTTTTTTATCCGTATGTTTGTTTGTGTATATTTCTAAAACAAAAGAAAATCTGATTTTCGTACAAATTTTCTTTACGTTTAATGCAATTTTTTTTTAGTTTTTCCTGCTTTTTTTTTTAGTTTTTACATGCAAATATTTGCTTTGTTTTCAGTGCTTGGGATGCGTTTCTCGTGCTAATCATTTTTTCTGTTTTTTTCGTGCCAATCATTTTTTCAGGTTTTTATGCTTAATTTTCTTTCTAGGACGAGAGCATACAGTGACTCCAGCAGCGTTTAAAGCAGATTTTTGGGCATATTTTGGTTTAAAAACAATTGAATGCAGTTACGACTTCGTCAAGAGTCATGTGGTCTGTAAATTTTGCAACAACAGTGTCAGTACTTGGTCAGCACTACAAAGATCCCTGAGATGACTGAGGATGAGAAGATACAGTTGACTCCTCAAGCAGCATTTAAAGCTGATTTTTGGAAATATTTTGGTTTGAAAACAAAGGAAATCAGTTACGACTTCGTCAAGAGTCATGTGGAGTCAAGTACTCGACAATACTACACATATATCCTTGTTACTACACTATCACAACACCAGAGTCAAGAACTGGACAATACTACACATATATACTTGTTACTACACTATCACAACACCAGAGTCAAGTACTGGACAATACTACACACATATCCTTGTTACTACAGTATCACAACACCAGAGTCAAGTACTCCACAATACTACACATGTATCCTTGTTACTACACTATCACAAAACCAGAGTCAAGTACTCGACAATACTACACATATATCCTTGTTACTACACTATCACAACACCAGAGTCAAGTACTGGACAATACTACACATGTATCCTTGTTACTACACTATCACAAAACCAGAGTCAAGTACTCGACAATACTACACATATATCCTTGTTACTACACTATCACAACACCAGAGTCAAGAACTGGACAATACTACACATGTATCCTTGTTACTACACTATCACAAAACCAGAGTCAAGTACTCGACAATACTACACATATATCCTTGTTAATACAGTATCACAATATACCGCAATATAAATTGCGATATATTTAAATGACCCAGAAACAAACAAAAGTTGTAAAGTACTTGAAATCACCAGATAAATGTGCAACAACAAACTCACTCGTCAAGTATTCCCTTCACGTCAAACGTATACTTTGTACACACTTGATATTCAGGCTCAGAGCAGCTGCTCCACACACACACACACACACACACACAAACTAACTTCTTATCCCACACACTTGGCAAGAAACACCGGCGAGCCCCGGTTCTCCTGAAGTAATAAACTGTCTTTCCACGGTGTCGCTCCGACCCGACGTGGATCTGCGAGAAGAAAGATTCCCTCGTCTCTATTAAAACCATCAACACATCAACACGTTTACAAGGACGCGGCGGCGAAGTACGGCGGCGGCAAAACGCTCCACATGTTAAGAGCGGCGTGGGAGAGTACGTGCGACACACAAACACGGAGAGGGTGACACACAAATATGGAGAGGGTGATACACAACAAGCAAGAGGGTTGAAGGAAACTACCTGACTTCACACCCGTCTGTGTCAAACACTGTTGCTCTGCAGGGATGTTGTGTTTCACTCGTGTGAAGAGCCTTTTATCGGAAAATAGAATATTATTTTATTTTAAAAAAAGCATTTTATTGTATTGTATATTCTGTTACAGTTCAAGGACATGTTTGAATGGGGAACAAATGTTTATATGTATATTGTAAGAACTCACTTTCTTGTCCCTACTGCGCTACTGCTGGTGTCACGTTGAGACAGTTGCTATAAATTATACTTAAAATGATAAAAACAGAAACAGATTCTAGGTTTGATTGTTGAGTAAACTTGACTGGAACCAGCGTCTTGACGCGTCAATGGTCAGAAGAGTCCATGTGTGTGTCCATCTGTCTTTGTGTGAGTCTATGTGAGTCCATGTGTGTGTGTCCAAGTGTCTTTGTGTGAGTCCATGTGTGTGTGTCCAAGTGTCTTTGTGTAAGTCCATGTGTGTGTGTCCATGTGTCTTTGTGTGAGTCCATGTGTGAGTCCATGTGTGAGTCCATGTGTGTGTGTCCATGTGTGAGTCCATGTGTGTGTGTCCAAGTGTCTTTGTGTGAGTCCATGTGCGAGTCCATGTGTGAGTCCATGTGTGTGTGTCCAAGTGTCTTTGTGTGAGTCCATGTGTGAGTCCATGTGTGTGTCCAAGTGTCCTTGTGTGAGTCCATGTGTGAGTCCATGTGTGTGTACATGTGTGTGTCCATGTGTGTGTCTTTGTGTGCGTCCATGTGTCTTTGTGTGAGTCCATGTGTCTTTGTGAGTCCATGTGTGTGTCCAAGTGTCGTTGTGTGAGTCCATGTGTCTTTGTGTGAGTCCATGTGTGAGTCCATGTGTGTGTCCATGTGTCTTTGTGTGAGTCCATGTGTGACTCCATCTGTGTGTGTCCAAGTGTCTTTGTGTGAGTCCATGTGTCTTTGTGTGAGTCCATGTGTGAGTCCATGTGTGTTTCCATGTGTGTGTCCATGTGTGTGTCCATGTGTGTCCATGTGTGCGTTCATGTGTCTTTGTGTGAGTCCATGTGTGTGTCCATGTGTGTGTCCATGTGTGTGTCCAAGTGTCTTTGTGTGAGTCCATGTGTGAGTCCATGTGTGAGTCCATGTTTGTGTCCAAGTGTCTTTGTGTGAGTCCATGTGTGAGTCCATGTGTGTGTGTGTCCGTGTGTGTGAGTCCGTGTGTGTGAGTCCGTTTGTGTGTGTCCGTGTGTCCATGTGTGAGTCCATGTGTGTGTGTGTGAGTCCGTTTGTGTGAGTTTGTTTGTGTCTGTCCATGTGTCTGTCCATGTGTCTTTGTGTGAGTGCATGTGTGAGTGCATGTGTGTGTCCATGTGTTTAAGTTCATGTGTGTGTGTCCATGTGTGTGTCCATGTGTGTGTCCATGAGGGTTCAGTGATAACGGTCAGTGTGCGACCAAGCGAGTGTCGTTTACTTATTCCTTCTTCTCCGTGAGTCACGTTCACATCCACCAGGGCGAAGAAGAAAGTGCGACTAAGAGGGCGTTTTGATTTTCTGATCGTCTACCCCTTCATTTTACCTCAATCACTCGCTGAACACCATGAAAGGAAAGAAAAACTTCTCCTTCCTCCATCTGTGTCTGTGAATAGACATTAATTACATTAGCATCGCAGCTGCATCGATGAAGGGAGAGAAGGAGGAAGAGAAGAAGAAAAAAAAAGAAAAAAAAGTGCTCCATTATTTTGTTCAGTTTGTGAAAGAATGTATTTGCATAAAATTTGACAGGCCAGACTGAAAAAAAAAAAGGCGGGCGTACAAAACAATCTGAAGGCGGAAGATTTCGAGGTTTTGATTCGTGATTTGACTGAACTGTTGGTCAGGTTTGTGTGCGACCGTCAATCTGACCCCTGCAGGCTTCCGTACTTTTCATAAGCCAACAGTGAACATTAACGCTCTTTTTCAGCAGCATTTTGGAAGCCAGTGGAAGAAAGAACACAGTCAATAAAGTAATATTTGTTATCACAATAGTACATGGATATTTAACAGCAATGAATACATCGTTTTTTTTAGTTTAAGTTTTTTTTTTTTTTTAATCATTTTTTTATGGTCTACAGTAAAGACTACAGTTAAGAAAATGTGTTTAAATACATGTTAATTTACAATTCATATGTAAATATTCACGTCATTTGTTGCAATGACACTTCCAGCAGGTAGATGGCAGCGGTCATCGTCAACCCATGAGCTATAGGAACAATTAAAGCCCCACAAGATCCCGGTGCGGACTGAGGACGAGAGGATACAGTCGACTCCTCCAGCAGCGTTTAAAGCTGATGTATGGACATATTATGGTTTGAAAACAAATGAAAGCAGTTACGACTTCGTCAAGAGTCATGTGGTCTGTAAATTCTGCAACACCAGAGTCAAGTACTTGGTCAGCACTACAAAGATCCCCAAGATG
The DNA here is from genome assembly GCF_982586985.1 of Callionymus lyra. NCBI lineage: Eukaryota > Metazoa > Chordata > Actinopteri > Syngnathiformes > Callionymidae > Callionymus > Callionymus lyra. The sequence continues at coordinate 18,026,613 of NC_141834.1, forward strand.
ACTGAGGACGAGAGGATACAGTCGACTCCTCAAGCAGCATTTAAAGCTAATGTTTGGACATATTTTGGTTTGAAAACAAATGAAAGCAGTTACTATTTCGTCAAGAGTCATGTGGTCTGTAAATACTACAACACCAGAGTCAAATACTCTACAATACTACAAATATATACTTGTTACTACGCTATCACAACACCAGAGTCGTGTACTGGACAATACTACAAATATATACTTGTTACTACACTATCACAACACCAGAGACAAGTACTCGACAATACTACACATGTATCCTTGTTACTACACTATCACAAAACCAGAGTCAAGTACTCGACAATACTACACATAGATACTTGTTACTACACTATCACAACACCAGAGTCGTGTACTGGACAATACTACAAATATATACTTGTTACTACACTATCACAACACCAGAGACAAGTACTCGACAATACTACACATAGATACTTGTTACTACACTATCACAACACCAGAGTCGAGTACTCGACAAAACTACAAATATATACTTGTTACTACAGTATCACAACACCAGAGTCAAGTACTCAACAATACTACACATGTATCCTTGTTACTACAGTTTCACAATATACCGCAATATAACTTGCAATATATCTATCATTATCCAAGTATTTTGATACTTTATTCTTGCTAAAACAAACCCCTATTATTAACATATCAAAATGTAAAATAAGTAACAAAAATCGTGCTCTCCACGTCTTAAAGCTCAAACATACTTGCTTTCACCGAATTCTATTTTAAGCTCCTAACACATTATTTTGAAGGTTTAAGACCCTTTTGATTGGAAGATTACAAACACAACTTTCTTCTTTATTACCAAACAATGATTACGGCTTTTTATTATAAATCCAACTCATTTGGAAAAATCAAAAAACAAGTGAGATAGATATATACGAAATATACAGAATGAGCAGCAGGTATTTGTCAATGAGGAACACAGAAGGATTTCTCTTCTGTTTGAGACTAAAAACATGTTTCTAAACAGAAAGAAAGTTGAGAGAGCAGCTTGAAAGTACTTCTCAGGGCAGCGTTGTTTTGACCTCAAAAATAAAAAAATAAAAAAACTCCATCAGGCTCTTTTTCTCTCGTAACGACGACTGCATCGGCAGGTGTGTGTGTGTGTGTGTGTGTGTGTGTCGGAGACGAAGGGAATTAATCAAAATGCAAAACAGTTTAATTTCTCTATGCTTATGCAAATTCCGCCTGTATATTTGCACTAATGTGTGTGTGTGTGTGTGTGAGTGTGTGTGTGATTTTGTGAATAGTGAGCCTGAACTGTGAGTGGGCGCCTCGGAGAAAATACTAAAAAAAAAAACTAAAAAAAAACCCACAGATTTTCTACAAATATGTTAATGTTATCAGGTGCACTTCTCTCTGCAACATTAATATTATTATCTTTATTAAACGTGACACTGTGTTTTAGTAGTTTGGAGCTGAACATTTGTATATTTCATTTTAGAATTATAGTAGCTGACAACTTGAAAAAAAAATCTATTTGCAAAAATTAATTATTAACAAACAAAATCCTGATGTTAGAACCTTAAAACAAAGCTTTGAAAATGTACTCAATGCATCAGATCCAAGATTGAAGATAGATTTCTAACCAAGTCGAAGCCATTATACGCACATAAGTGCGATCGGATGACACGACAATAAAAGCACTTATACTTCTTTTATATGAGCTCGTGTGCACATGACGCGTGGCTGTGAATAACAGGCTTTGAGTTCACACTAAATAGACGTGCTTATAAAAGGCTGAAAATATACATGGCTTCTGACGTTCATGCATTTAAAAAAAAAAAATGGTGTGTGTTTCAGTACTTGATTGAGTTCCTGAAGTGGTCTTCTGCAGGGTTCTTGACGGTGCAGCTGTTGAGCAGCCAGAGATCTGCTTCTGCCGGGTCATCTGCAGACAGACGTCACATTTGTTAACGTCCAGAATCATCTCACGAGTCGACATGGATTAAAAATGCAATTGCAAGGATCAAAACTGTTAGTTTTTTGAGAAACAGAACGAATGTTTGAATGTATTGTTAATATTATTGCATTTGTATGCAGCACACGTATAATTGTAACTCCTGGTTGTTACAAAGACACCGTCTCTCTAAGTGACTTCATGGAAAGCATATGTACATAACGTAAAAACATTTGCAGGAGCCAAGGTCTGAAGTAGGCATGTTTAAACACGATTTGATTAAATAGTTCTATTGAGGTCTTCAAAGACCATTGATTACTACTGTCTGAAATGCGTAACATATAAATCGATACACTTAAATGTCGGAAATTTCTTTGCTTGATAGTTTACCCAATACTCAACAGTACTGTACTGACTTTAAAGTAGTAATAATATATTTTTAAACCTTCAGCTGCTACATTGGAGCCATCAATGAGATGCTGGTGATGACTGTGGATGAGAGGATACATATTATATATATATTTTTTGGTTGATGCTTTATCAATATTCAAAGAGTTTGTTCATTTTTGTGTTGTAATTAAAGTTCCAGCCTCTATATGGCAGCAGTCATTACGTCCTTTGGAGATAAAACAAACAATGAAATCCTGGCTATGACTGAGGACGAGAGGATACAGTGACTCCAGCAGCTTATAAAGCTTTTGGTTTGAAAACAAATGAAAGCAGTTACGACTTTGTCAAGAGTCATGTGGTCTGTAAATTTTGCAACACCAGACTGAGGACGAGAGGATACACTGACTCCAGGAGCATTTGAAGCTGATGTTTGGACATATTTTAAAACAAATGAAAGCAGTTACGACTTCGTCAAGAGTCATGTGGTCTATAAATACTACAACACCAGAGTCAAGTACTGGACAACACTACACATATATACTTGTTACGACAATATCACAATATATTGTATGGTTGTCCTTAATTATGATACTTTCTTTCTTGCCAATGCACACCCTAGTCTGAAAGGTGTATTTATTGGAAAAAACAACCAGATTTTCAGTTAGGTTTAAAAAAAATTAACCTGATAACTAAAGAAAGTTTGTAAAATATGAACCATATACAGAAAAAAATACTCCATAGCTCCTTCTTATTCAGCATTATGTATTTTTCATGCACATTTTTGTTATTTTCAACCGATTATCGCATTATATTTAACGGTTCTTAAAGTCGATATGTGAAAATAATGTAAACGTTATACATCACTAATACTATTATGTAAGAAATTAAAGAATTAAATGTTTACTTGTTAGCTCAGCGAGTCAAAGACTACAAACATTGTAAATACATAACACATACATATATATATCGTGAGGATTAAGAGTATTTGGTTTTTCCACAGGAGTCGTCTCCTCTTTTTTAAAAGACACAAAAAAATAGGTATCTAATTAAGTCTAGTGGTTTCTTAAACCTGTATCTCCACCTGATCTGAACCCAACCACAAACCTAGAGTCGACTATAACTGCAGGTACGAGTTCAGAACAAACGTTTGGCTAAAACCGTTTGTTTCATCAGGTGATGTTGAAGTTAAGGGATCGAGACTTTCGGAAATGTTGGCCGTGTCCAAGACTCACTTCCCATCAATCTCAAAACGCTCGTCACACCTCAGAGGTCAGCGGGACTCTGCTGGTTATGATATAAAATACAAGCATGTCAGAACTCATTCATGCACAGTCACAGGGGTGTGATATTAAGCTTGTGGCTTAAGATTCTGGTGGCAGGCTTTGCTTGGCAGTGCCAGCACAACCGTCACACACACACACACACACACACACACTAACACTAACACACACACACACACTCTGGGGATCTGGGGAGGTGGTGGGACGCAATGAGCCTGCTCCTTTATGCCACATTGAACCAAATATTTCACTTAGAATCCACTTTCCTGCTGCAGTCAAGCAAACACGAGCACACACACACACACACGTACACACACCTCCACACAGACACACACGCACACACACACACAGAACTGCAACTGTAATTAGCCAATTTTAAAGGCTCGTAAAGTTATCTTGTGTCTTCAAGGAGAAGCACAGTTACACAACAACCAATAAAAAATACATGGCGGTGAAAGCATTACGTTGCTGATGAATAACCCGAGGATAAAATTACAAATCAAACACAATCGAGTCTTGTTTAGATGATAAAAGTCATTGATTGTTGTGTTAACATATTGTGTTTTTCAATGAGTTGAAGACGAGAGAGGCACACATTATTCTTTCATAAAACAACACAACAGCTTTTCTAGGGTGTAAGAAAATCTTGATACACTGATTTCTTATGATACATTATATATATATATATATATATTCCACTGCTAGATAGATAGATGGATATTTATTTTATTTATAGTTAACATGCACATATTTACGTCGTATAAATCGTAGAGGTCGTAAAAGTAATTCGCAGCTAAAGGAACAATGAAATCCTGCAGATCCTGTCAATGACTGAGGACAAGAGGATACAGTCTACACTTTTAAAGCCAAAGTCTGGACATATTTTGCTTTCAAAACAACTGAAAGCAGTTATGACTTCATCAAGAGTCATGTGGTCTGTACATAAATACCAAATATATATTGTTCCTACAATAATATCAAAATAACACAATATATTCTATAGTTGCCCCTGTATCCTGATACATATCGTGTGGCCAGATTAGTTCCAATACAATACAAAAAACAAACAAATGAAAGGATTTGAATTAATTATTTTGCTGATCAATAACTGAAGGATGATATTATATTAAACACAAGTGGATCAAGTGTCCATAAAAGAATGAACGATTGTGTTTGCCAAACGTTAAAGATGACTGAAACGCACAATATTATTTTATAAAAACAACACGGCATGTTTCCAAACACTGTGGGTACGGACACCGTTTTTTTGGACGGAGGTTTGCACAAATTAAAAAAAAAAACACAAAAGAGAGATTTCTCCAGTATCAGTCTAGACACACACACACAAACACACACACATATAGCCAGAAGTAGGAGGTCTCAGCTGTGTGTTTGCCGTCTCCTCCGTGTCTCCAGGGAGTTTCTCTAAACCAACAATAACAAGCTTTCCATCAATGCTACACACAAACGCCGCGAAGACGGATACAAACATCTGCAAAGGACACACTTTGTGCAACATCAGCAACATCTGACCAGACGAAAGCGCCGCCGGAGGTTTATTCAAGCACAATGTAGAAAAAAAAAAAATCATAAACAAAAGAGGTTTGTGTCGAGTGTTGAACAACATTACTTAGATCCATGAACTCTGTCGGTTGTGAGTTTTATGGAGCGGATCGGGTTTGAGAATCCAGATGAGGAGGATGAAGAAGATATAAAAAAAAAAAGGCCACATCACTACGACTCTGTAGATGCGAGTGCGACACTCATTCTTCACCAGTAGCCGAGAGGTCGGCGAGGTCAGAGTGGATGACGGGAGAGGTTTGTCTCAAAGGCTTTCCTGGCGCCGTTCTGCCACAAAGACTTTAGGACGCCGGGGCACCGAGGGCTGACGGTGAGGAGCCCCGGGGCTCGGTTCGAGATCCTGCTCGTACACGGACCGACGAGAGGCCTCGGTTGAGTCCGAGCCAGCTAATGTTTTAACCAACGATGAACCGGTCATAACTGTGAGGTTGAAGCAGCTGGACGTTTTCATTTAATTAAGATGAAACTGAAAAAAAAAGTAGGTTTCTGATTGAAGCGTAAATGAGGTCATGGGATTGAAGCAAAGGTTTATTGTTCAAGATCGTAACACTGAAACAAAAACTATATTTTTTTCTAAATAAAATGAGGGGAAACATATTCAAGACACACATTTGTTCCGCACAACAGCCAAGACCATCAGTCTGCAGGCCTGACCTCACCACCAAAATATCTAGACCTGGATAAAATGCGCCCCATTCAGTGGGGGTCTTGGAAAAATGTTAAAATATATAACCAGTCCAGAAGTTAATATTTCAGAATCACAAATTTGATACATCAGAAGTATTTATAAGAATCAGAAAACTTTTATTGCCAGTGATGGGATATTTTTTGAGGTGTCAGTAGAGAATAAAATAACAAACAAAACCAGCAACAGCAAACGAGAACCAGGGCAGCGTTAATTATAATCTTTAGGTATTAATTAAATGTCTTATTCAAAAGCTCAATTAATCCTAGTAGTAAAACTTGACTTTCATGTGTTATTTTATATTTACGCCAATAGACTTGTATGAAATGGGGTGTAACATTTAACTCAATACAATTAAATGTCTAAATTTGTTTTTGCTAGATATACTCAACAGTACTATACTGATTTTAAAATAATACTTTCTTTTTGAACAGATAAAGTGACTCCAGCAGCTTTTAAAGCTGATGTTTAGGCATAGTTTGGTTTTAAAACAAATTAAAGCAGTTACGACTTCATCAAGAAAAAGTCTGTAAATTCTGCAACACCAGAGTCAAGTACTGGACAATACTACACATATATCCTTGTTACTACAGTATCACAACACCAGAGTCGAGTACTTGACAATACTACAAACATATCCGTGTTACTACAGTATCACAAAACCAGAATCAAGTACTGGACAATACTACACATATATCCTTGTTACTACAGTATCACAAAACCAGAGTCAAGTACTTGACAATACTACAAACATATCCGTGTTACTACAGTATCACAACACCAGAGTCGAGTACTTGACAATACTACACATATATCCTCGTTACTACAGTATCACAACACCAGAGTCGAGTACTTGACAATACTACACATATATCCTCGTTACTACAGTATCACAACACCAGAGTCGAGTACTTGACAATACTACACATATATCCTTGTTACTACAGTATCACAACACCAGAGTCAAGTACTTGACAATACTACACATATATCCTTGTTACTACAGTATCACAACACCAGAGTCGAGTACTTGACAATACTACACATATATCCTTGTTACTACAGTATCACAACACCAGAGTCAAGTACTCAACAATTCTACAAATATATCCTTGTTACTACACTATCACAACACCAGAGTCAAGTACTTGACAATACTACAAATATATCCGTGTTGCTACAGTATCACAACACCAGAGTCTAGTACTCAACAATACTACAGATATATCCTTGTTACTACGGCATCACAATACAACACAATGTATTTCTGTTTACCCTGTATCGTGAAATGTATCCTTCCTTTATTTTATCCTCAATAGTTACTCCTCATATACAACCTCAATTCAACATTAAAGTTGTTCTTATTGTTGTATATATTTTTTCTCTGATTATATAGTTGTTGTTTTTTTCATATAATCTGATGCTAATACATGGTGATCTAGAACCAACACCACGTTGACAAAATACTTATTATATTGACAGAGATATACAAGTGTTACTCCACTTCAGAATACATTAAACAAATACTTTTTACATAAGAACATTGGGGAAGTAACGGTGGAATCTGAACATTCTTAGATAATCTGTAATAAAACTGTTTGTTATCAGTGGATCCGTGTGGGAACCAGCCCCGGGTCACCTTGACTGACTCAGCACGTCTTCGCAGCGAGCAGATTTGCATGAGATTTGCATGGGAATGAAGCGACGGCCAATGCTCGCTGCGTGATTTGCTCCCAGTTTGCATTTTATGGCCACCGTGAACTCTGACGAGCAGTTTGAACAAAGAACACACAAACAAACTGTTGATCTTTTATCTCCTGACGAACGGAAGCCAAAGGGCGAGGGAGTGGACAGGTGTGGACAGGTGTGCTCGACGAAGATCATATGGAAATATCACAACATTAAACTTCATCACAGAGGAACTTAATTTGGGTCAAAACCATTTTTTACTTTCTCTTAAATGTCACGACTGTAAGATTTCATGGGGTGCTTCATAAAAACCCACTTCTTCTCCTTATCTCTGCCCAGGGGCGACTTGATAATTTGTCACACTGGTGGGAGACCCCTTTCCAGGAATAGGATTCCACAGATATATTACTTTCTAGCTGCGCACAAACACATATCTCAGTGAAAATAATGCTTCTCCGCCCGAATCCTGAAGATGAAGAAAAGCCTCAAAGTATTTCACTTATTCCAATGATGTATTTCGTTTGACCACTACAGCCGGGCCCCCAATATTAATTATTAGGCTGTGAGGGGAGGTGCAGCACATACATACATAGTGGACAAGTCTGTAAAATATTAAAGATTGAATCAATGTTCGCGGGTTATTGTGGTGGAAAATATGTTTAGGAGAAAGAGAAGTGTCGACCGAATCAAATAGGTCAACGCTTGGATATTGAAAAAATCCAAACACCTGAGGTCATTGTGCATTTCTGCTCGAGTAAACAAACACACAAGGTCATACATAACACATTTCCATCGACGTATACAGTAGATCGTCCAAAGCAACTCTGGAGTTAAGCTGTAAATACATGCAGTAAATGATATTAATTGAGGTTGTTTTTTTTTTAAAGCAGGCCATCTGAAGCGAAGCGGAATTATGTTAATACCCAAAATGATGTATTCCGTTGCTCATTTTGCCTTTTTTCTCCCCGATATACCCACAGGTGTGTAGCGCCCCGCGGAGAAACAGGGATGAGGCTCAGCTGCAGGGTCAGAAAGCAGGAAGCCGGCGAACAATAACAGGCAGAATGGGAATACAGTAATTTCCCCAAACTCCTTTGTTTTCATATACAGATGTGCCAGCTTATAAATAAACACTGGAAAATAAATCACCTCATTTTTTTTTCCATAAGAGCAGATCAAAAGTACTAATAAGATCATCTACAGTGACCCAAAAGAAAACAAAATATTATTTAAACATTGTATACAGTTTATATACAGTATATGAGTATGTACTGTATTTATTTATTAATTCATTCTCTATTAAGCTTGTTGTTCCATTATAGGAGTGGGAGGGGGGGCTGGAGTCTATCCCAGCTACATAGGGTGAGAGGCAGGGGACACCCTGGACAGGACACACTCATACCTATGGACAATTTCCCCAAAAGTTCCCAGTCAACCTTGTTTTTGTGTACCGTTGGAGGAAACCGGAGTAAACCACGCACACAGAAAGTTCACAAGTTGAGAAGCGAACCCACAACCTTCTTGGTTCCCAAAACCTTTCTTATATATATATATACGTTCATAATAAAAACAGTAAAAAAAAATGTATAAAGCTGGCATTTCACTTGTTTTTGTTAGTTTATACATTTATTTATTGAGTTTATTAGAGTCACAAGCAAATGTTACATCAGAGAAAATACAATCTTTCTAACTTCAGTAAAGAAGTTACATAAGCTTGTGACTCTTGAAACAATAAGACATTTTTTTCATGTCATGTTTACATAAAAATTATTGTAAACTAGTGGAACAAAAATCTATATAAAGATAAGCTTGAAGGAGAGCTCTTGCTGATTCAGCGTTATCTAAGGATTTATTTTTTACAGGAATCTTGTTTTTCATTCGAAGGTCGGTCCGTGAACATAACATTAAACATGCCTGAGAAGTTAAAACCCTAACAATCCTCTCTTCTACCTTAAAAAAACAAACATTTCTCCGAAGGGTATATTCATCAGCAGGCCGAGCCGAACAAGAACTCGTCACATGACGCCTCTGCTGCTCTGGGCCTCGGCTCCACAAACTATATTAGATCATAGCGTCGCTGCTGAAGGGAAATATTAAAATCAATTTCCTAAAGCTAAAAGTTGCAGTGTTTTTTTAATAAGTGCAAATGAGACGCTGAGCATGTCAGGTCTTTATATAATCGCAACAAAAAACAAATTCATACAAACGCAGGAGCAGCCTCGGGTGAGAGAGGAATGTGACGCATAGATTTTAACTCAAATGTAATTAAAGAAGTTGAATTAAAGCAGAATACATGATGCGGTGCAGATTAGATTTGAATAATCTTCACATTCATTTAGTGGAATTTAGACCTAAAAGGAATAATACAAAAAAACAAAAAACACATTATCAAGGTATTTATATTCTACTAGAGCTCTTGTGTCTGTAGAAGTAAGTAAGTAAGTAATTTTTATTTATATAGCGCTTTTCCAGACCAGGGTCACAAAGCGCTTAAACAATCAAGAACAATATTCAATAAAGTATATACTTTATGATCAAGATAATACTGAGAACAACACAGGAGTTACAGAAAATCAAGGAAAAGCCTGCATGAATAAAAACGTCTTAAGATTTTTTTTCTTGAAAGAGTCAGTACTTGATAAGTACTTGATATACTTTTTAGAGGCTTTAGTGGTAATGTTGCCCTCTTAAATAGTTAAACATGGTCAGGAGTCTGAGAGATTCTAGGCTAGCCTGAGTTATTAAATTATTAGTTTTCAGATGTTTGGTCAAAAAACTTGTTGCGATACAACTTCACTCAAGATAACAAAGTAGGTCTATGTGCTGTGGACGGGTCTAAAGTTAGTGGAATGTCAACATGGCAGAATTGTTCTTATTAGACTTTTAACTACAGATTTCGGCCAAAACATGTTACTTGAAGTAGACTAAAGAGCTGACCCTGAAAACCTTTTTTGTTGTTGTTGTTGAAACTGCACAACTACAGTAAAACTAATACTTAATCCAAAGGCTATTTGATGAAGATTCATTGGGAAATGACTATGTAATGGCACATTTTAAAGTACAACTATGAACCAAAAGTACCAGTAAAATACTTTCTAGAGCGGACTTGAGTAAAGTGTGGTCTGGGGGCCACATAGTCCTCATGTATATTCATAAATACATCATAAAACCCTAAAACTGATCAAGTACAAATGTTTGACAGTGAAGTTACTTGTTTTTTTTTTAAGTTTGTCCTTCTTTACACTTATGCTTCTTTAAAAGTATTTATTTTATTTTTTATGGTTAAATTACATTCGTAATACCCTTCAATGTTGTACTAAACAGTCTAATATGTGGGGCCCCTGTAAGTGACTCGCCCACCTATGATTCTAGCGTTTTTTGGACGATTCATGACTGAAAACCCACATGGTCTGTTTCATAAATGTATTCAAAACTACAGCCCGTGTAACGGAGACTTTTACACTCGTTTTAGTTTTTTTCACATGTATATTTAACGTCTTTCCTTTCTCCGGTCGTTTCAAAATTATCTCGAGGTAATTGGAAAATCAAACACCGGCCTCACGACTTTGTTGGAGTTGATTCTAAAGTGCACTGCGATGGTTTTTCCAGGCACTTCATGGAAGTTCAGGGAGTGCGGATATTTATGTAGGAAAGAGAGGTCTTGGCTCTAGGAACACCGTTAACTAGTCCCTCTGAAGATACAGTGTTTATATGCACGGACGTAACCCCGGGGGGTCCTCGTCTATCTACCATGGAACCCTCTCCATCCATGTTTGAAGCAGTTTTAACTAAACAATCCTTAAAAAAAAAACTCAAGCGAGGGGTAAAAAATTGAGACGTGTGGATGTCAGTGAGGAGGACACGGATCTGGTGTCGCCGACCCCCCCACCCCCCCCCTCCGGGGTCCCAGGCCCATGATCTACGAGGGGTTAAGGCACAAGTGTCTGGCTTGCGTATTGGTTCTGAGAGGGAGACGGAGGAGGCAGACATTAGACCCCCCGGGGGGTCAATATGACGCTCCTGGTGCTTTTTTACACACAGACCAACATCATGACCCACTTTCCCCACGTCCCGTCCCCGCACACTCAAATTCCCACATGCACACATGCACACATGCATGCTTGCGCAAACACATTTCTGTTGTCATTTTGAACCCCCCACACCCCCCCTTCATCCCTCCGTCCTCTTAACACACACACACAAGACAAGACGTGTTGACCTTGAGATGCGGTGCAGCGGTGGTTTATGGGAGTAAGCGGGCCGGGGCAAAGGGGTGGCTTTGGGGTGAATAGCTACACTTGACTGAGCTAACAAGGGCTGTCTGGCCGCGTTGGCCGTGAGGACAGCTGGATGCCAGGCTTGACTGGGAAGACAGGTAGACCGGAAGGCAGGGCGGGGCAGTGACCCAGTCGGTTGTCTTGAACATCACCATCATCCACACCCAAAAAAAAAAGAGACACGAGGGGAGGGGGGGGGGAACCCCTGGACTTTCTCGACAAATTATTCAAGACCATTTGTTATTATTGAAGGGGATGAAAAAAAAAGGGGTAAAGATGTCAGAGCAAAAACTAGATGTATTGGCAAGAATACATTTTAATGAAGTTTATTAATGTTATTACGCAGAAGGTACGATATCACAAAAGGGAGGCGACGATAAGACGTATTGCAATAATGTAGTAACGAGAATATATTTACAGTAGTATTGTCGAGTACTTGACTCTGGTGTTGTAGTATTTACAGACCACATGACTCTTGACGAAGTCGTAACTACTTTCATTTGTTTTCAAAACAAAATATGTCCAACATGAGCTTTAAAAGCTGCTGGAGTTACTGTATCCTCTCGTACTCAGTCATAGCTAACATCTTAAGGATTTTATAGTTACTTTTGCTGCAGAGGATGTAATAACCGCTGCCATCTAGCGGCCAGAAACTTTAATTAGATATTTGCATGTTATTTTTAATTGAAAAAAAAAAACAAAAAACATTTCAATTATTAGACTTTAACCAAACCTATTGGCCATGTCTTCAGGACGGTAACCTATGCTTTCCCAGTCGCTCTACGTTGCAACCCAGAATGCAACAGGAGGAAAGGGAGGCAAGATATGACGAAGGACTATAGAGAGGGAACTACAACCTCACCTGAGGAACCATCAAGAAAATGTCCGAATGACAGAAGAGGAAGAACTTTGTTAGTGCTCTATGGGCCAGTCAGAGCAATTACGTAATTAAGCGATATGATGAAAAATAAACTGTGATTTCAAAGGAAAAGAAAAATCAATATGTTATCATTAAAAATGGTTGCTATATTCAATGACGTCGATATTTTCCAGCCCCAGTGCAAACATCATGTTCCAGGCCCACCTTTAAAAGCTCCCGATGCAGACAAATATGCAGAGACAACATTCAGCTACAATTTATTAAATAAATGTGCAAATCGGAGAAAAAGAAGTGGTGGACGGAGGAAAGAAATAACGGAAAACCTTCTCGTGGGTCGACCGTGTAATGTATGCTTTTAATTACACGCTTCAGGGAGCGCGACGGCTACCTTTGCACGTCATGTGTCCGAGAGTCGGCTGTGCATGACCTTAGAAGTAAATGGGATGCATCCTAAATATCGAACACAACAAGAAGTATGAGGGGGGGGGGGGGCTGCCTGTTGCTGGTACGAAACCCTGCTTCCATAATTTAACATGATGGAAACAACTATAGAGCTTGACGAGTTAAAATGTTATATAAACCTAAAAATATATAAATCCTAACATTGAGAAAATACATTTTGGTAAACCCAAAATGTATTAGTTTAATACATTTTAAAACATTTGAATAAGTAGCTATAATAGAAGTAAGTAAGTAAGTAATTGTTATTTATATAGCGCTTTTCCAGACCAGGGTCACAAAGCGCTTAAACAATCAAAACAATATTCAATAAAGTATATACTTTAAAACATATATTGTCAATTTATTATATATTATATACAATAGGAAGGATTCATGTAAAAATACTGTACATTATTAGTGTAAACTCTTCCTGCCATTATAATTGTAAGATAAGTCAAGGAACATCCATCAACTGCGTTGTTTGCAGATGATGTGGTGATTTGTATTAGAGAGTTTAGGACACAACGCAATATCTGCCTTTAAATAGATTCGATAGAAGTTTATTGATCTGAATTGAAGTTGTTTTTCCAATTAGAACACAGCAATACAGACGATAATTCATAAAAATAAGAACAAGAACAAAGTTTCTATACAAAGAAAGTACAAAATGAAACTAAGTCTAAAGACAAATAACAAAAACGAAGGATACAAAGATTAACATAGAATGTCATGATACTTTCGCTCCACAAATAACTGACCATGAATGCATTATGTTTTTTCAATTGTATGTTTTTCAATTAAACATGAAATGATGAATAAAAAAGTGCCGGAAATGTTAAGGTCTATGTCTTTAAAACGAAAGGTAATCGACGATGAACATGAAATCTGCAATGAATCTTAATGAAAAGCTGCTAACAGTTGTGTAATTACCCCACTTAACACCATTTACCTTTCTTTTTTTCCCTCCATTCTTTCATTTAACAGACCAACACACATTTGTTTGACGGTGCTTGATTTTTTTGATTTTTTTTTGGGACAATTTTCCAGTCGATTCCACTGAACCTCGCACTCAGACAGGTGTAATTGGTCCGAATTTAAGTGGTGCTTGACCCACTTAAAGGCTCATAACATATTTAATGTTGATAGCATTAGCCATGCACGGGGTCACTTTGGAAAGGCTTTAAGAATGAGTTTTTTTTGTGTGTGTCACGAGTTGATTTGTGTAATTAATTCATTTTTTTGGTCGCGTTTTTTTTTTTTATGTCAAGTGTGATACATAAGAATACTCATATAGTCGTTGATGTGCTACTCATAGACGACTAGATTTTTGGTGTTTGTATAAATTAATTGACCAATATTTTTTAAAGGGGAAATTTCCTGGTTGTTTTTGCCATTTAAAACAGTTAAACACGGTTAGAAGTCCGAGTGATTCCACCCTAACCTAAATTAAGTATAATAAAAAAAATAAGAACCATGATTCAATAAGGGTTGACCAAGGTCAACCTTGTATTAACTGCCGATTTGTTAAATGTAGATATTAATCACAAGGATATATACCGCAAAAATAAAATACTATGAACGGAAGAAATGAAGCCGAATCTGCAGTAGTACTGAGCTGGTTTCTCCGCCACATGATAGTCCATTTAAGTAAGTAAGTAATTTGTATTTATATAGCGCTTTTCCAAACCAGGGTCACAAACCACTTAAACAATCAAAACAATAAAATATAAACTTTAAGTGTTTGTCTTGTACACATTTGTGTTAGAAACATGATTATTTTTGGAGTTAACCTCAACGAAGTAAGTGTCTTGACGTTTCTAGAGTCACAAGCTGATGTAACGTTCAAGGAAAACCCCATGTTTTTTCAAAATAAAACACTTTTCAGACAGTAATCTATAGCAGCAACGCCTTCAACAGTGTAATGTTCAAAAGGTGTTGATATGAAGTACCCAGTTTGAAAGATACCACTCGGGTTAAAACCACTTTAAGGCCCAAATCCCAACTTGAATCTCTCAATCATGTACTTCTGTCAACCCTCTAGAAACCCAACTACCGTACTTTCTGGACTATAAGTCACAGTTTTTTTTTCATAGTTTGGACGGGGGTGCGACTTATACTCATTTCACATGTTATTTTCACACTAAACCGCTAGAGGGCGCTCTAGGCCTGTTTTGATTATTTCGACGTAGAAGAGGAAGCGCAGCATCTTCTACCTCCGGAGTTAGCGGAGTTGTTTAAAAGTGACACCGAGGATGAAGCTTTCATTGGATTTTAGTTATTTAGAGTTACACGGATGGTTTGGTAAACTTCTTAGTTATTTATACTATAGTTCTCTGAAGAACTCTTAATATGTTATGTTAACATACCAGGCACGTTCTCAGTTGTGTCGTGTAACGTAAGTATACCGTACAATTATTCAGCCTGTTGTTGCTTCTATTCTATTTTTAATTTAAATTGTCTTTCAAGATGACATGTCTGTTCTTAGTGATGGATTTTATCAAATAAATTTCCACCAAAAATACAACGTATACTCCAGTGCGACTTATACATGTTTTTTCCTTCTTTATTATGCATTTTATGGCTGGTGCAACTTGTTCTCCGGGGCACTTATAGTCCGGAAAATACGATATATCAAAATCCATAAACTGGGTTAGAAGCATCGAAAAAACATCCCAGTTTAAAAAAAAAAGGCCCACGATTCCACTCTCCCGAGCCGCCTTCGATAAACAAACTTGGATCCCTTTAATCCTGATGATTCACCGTCTTATTAGAGTGATTATTTTCATCTGGGTGGAATTAAGGAGTTGGCAAAGTAGCGAGTGACTTACATTACTGCCGTTTGGCTTCCTTCCACTCCAGAGCTTTGTCCGTTTAAATAAAACACTCCAGCGCCGTTTAAGAGTGAATGAGCGACTTTAAAAAGCCAGCTTTTTTTTATTTTTTTATTTTAATTACCTCCGTTTGTTTATCATCGCTTCCTCGCCGTTCATTTGGCACGAGGGTTACACGCGACATACACAAACTAGTGTACAAGTGTACCGGTGTGGTACTTTGGCAGCCTTTCTTCCTGCACATCATCTCGGTGACAAGAATTCATAGCCATAGTTCTTTTTTTTGTGCATGAGCTGCTGCCAGCGAGCAGCAAGACCGACTCTCTGAGCACCAAGACGAAGGCAGTGTTTGCCAAAGTAAGGCACAGCGGGCGGCAGCAGTTTGACAACATCTTACAAACGTTTATTCGTCTGGGATTTTTCCTCCTGTGCTTTCGAGCGGGTCCGTTTGAGGACCGGGACAGGTTGACGGAGGATTCCTGGGGCGGTTTTCTAATGCAACAGGAACTTTTTGAAGGATGTGCTCAATTTGATACACATCTGCCATTGTTGGTTTTTTCCTGACAGATCTTTTGGAAGAGACGTCTGTGGGTGGATTTTGAATCATCAGTACTTACTGACTGTGAATCGACAAACTAACTTGTGGAATAAAATGTTCCTTGAAGCAGTACTAAATAACGTTTTTCATCATTAATACTTTACATTGAAATACGCGTTATCATTCACATATGACAAGAAAGTTCCTGAGGATTCCACTAATGAATCTGTTCTGATAAATACAGCTTCATTTTCAAACTACAAATTATTTTCTTACCCGTCTCATGAATCGTCTTTTCGTCCATGTTATGACACAGTTAGAAATTAATAGTCATGTTTACATGTAATCATAGAAAAGGAGGTTAAAAATACTAACTTTTTGCTCATTTATTTTACAGTACATGCCTAAAAGACCTGCAATTTTGGAAATAAACCTTATTAAACCAGGTATTATCTTGAATACAATTTCAAGAAGGACCTTCTACCCTCCTTACTGTTGCCTTACAATTGACAAAAGGAGGCAAAGTTCGAGAAATATGTCTTATTTATTGTATTATATATATGTGGTTTGAATGTAAACAGGGGTCTTCTGCCCCCCCCATCGTGCCTCCTTCCCCTTGACCCGATCCAGTTGCCCTTCCCTCTGAAGCCCTCACTGAGTCTACATGATCATTTTCAAGCAATTTTGTCATCCAGCACAGTAGACAATATGACTTTCTAACCACCTGGAAAAACAATCATTTTTATACTGATTCCAACTATTATGTAACCATTTTGTACAACCATTTCAGAGAATGTTACTGTCCCGAGAGTAGGAAATAACAATTTAAATTCCTTTACTCTTAAGTTAAATCACCAGATGTAGAAAGACAACCTGGTTCATAAAGTATCTGAGAAGCTCCAATATTTTTATTTTATTCAAGATACAAGAGGTTGTTTTTTTAAATCAATTCTTACAGCTAAACAGTGCAGAAAATGTGTTTTTCTATGACCCAGCAAAGGTTCAGTGAAAAGAAAACCATTTGCAATGAAGGAAAGAAAAGGAAACACAACCAAAAGAAACCCTGAAGTACACAGACCTATCATTATGGTATTAAGTGGTGTAACCACCGTGAAAAACTGAAGACGAATGAATGCACCAGGAGCTCAGAGCCAGTTTGGAAAAAAGCTTTTACTTTTTGAAGGACTTTGAATTTGAAACCTGGAATATAGTTTAAAAAAAGACGTAACGTGCACCTGTGTTAGAAAGAAAACAAGCTTTTAAAAGCGTAAAAAACAGTTTGACTCTGCTGTGTTTAAAACTTGCTGACATGGAGCGGGAGTTATTAAAACCAGACCTCGGCAGGAGTTCTATAATTAAGCAGAATAGGAGATGTGGCGTGTTCTTTAGGGGCCGTGAGGTTACGTTCAAAGATCGCTGCAGAGGAGTCGTGCAGAACATATGGATGTATACGGAGAAAAAGTTACATGCAACGCAGGACGGTAATGATAAACATCTGGAGTATTTTCTCTGTAATTTAAAAATCTGCACTAAGTGTGATTTATTGAGCCGCATGGAGGCAAAGGAATAGAAACCAGGGCCTAAATAGATCTTTTGCCATTACATGTCTCACCTTGCATAGATAGAATGATTTGAAGCCTCGGGTTCACGCGGTAATTGGGGCCAATCACTAGTCGGCTGCTCGGGCGGAAAACCATTATGATCATCAGCACCGGCATGAAAGGATATTTCACACAGCCAGAGAGAGGAGGGATTATTAGGAGTCAAGGGCGCCCGAGTCAGAGCGTCTGAGAGAAAAGAAGGGCCTGGAAGGTTACCGAGTGACAAAGTAATATACCACTGATTTCACTTTCACCGTCTCAAAGTTAAAACGCCTCCCGGTGCCGCTGGAACGAGGCCAGGACGGTGGGGTCGAGTCATTTCTGACGCCCGTCGCTAACTCGAGTGACATTTTACATAGTTTTGAAGCAGCAGGAAGGTCAGAGTATGTGAGGAAAAAACTCTCCAAACAAGTAAAAAAAACAAGGATCCAGACGGTGTCAAGTTCCTCACAATCCTCCACTAAAAGTTCCCTCACAGTGTTTTGTTTTTTTTTCTCTCCGCCTTAAAGCCAACCGTCGAATCATGCGCGCCATGACAACCGCGGCCTCTTCCCTATTCCACAACAATAACCAACCCGGGCAAATATTGACTCTCATTATGTGCAATACAAATGTTATTATATTTGCTGTTTGCCCTGGGAGATGGCAGTTTAGTGTCAATAAGGTGTGAGTCATATTGTGCACATGTGTATGTTAATGTTTAAAAGATAGTCCGCTGTTAGCATATGCAGCAATTTCCCCCGAGTGTGTACACAAAAGTTTCAGCCGGCGTGTGCTCGCCCGTCCGACCTTTTGTCGTCGGAGGAGGAGGAGGCTGTGGCGAGCGAGGCCGAGGACACCTGTATGTAAAAAATAAGTCGACGGCTGAGTCAACTCGGTGCAGGTGGAGCTTTGACCTTAATAAAAGTTGACGCTGGCGAGGAGGGTCTGTGTGTTTAAAGACAACAACAAAAGCGCCTGAACAACCGTTTGTGTTTTTTTTCTAAGCGGTGCATAATAACCTCCCCTGTTCCCGTCGACATGCCCGAAGGACTGAAGATGCCTTTTTTTGAAATGACGATCTAGATGTCGCTCGTGCAGGAATGAACACAATGGATGTGGAAACACTGGGACAGATGGCGGCTTTTCTCTCCAAACAGACAATCCCACAGAATTGAATTACGGTTGGGAGGAATAACAGGTTGCATGTCTTAACTAACTGGAAGATAATAAGGGAGGTTTTTTTTTTTTTTTTTTTTTTTAGGAAGTTGCCACAACAGCCAGCAGGACTTATTTCCTCAATTTACTCCACATTTATCTAGAAATGGTAGCAACATTTCCATACAGGTTTTTGTTCCTTGATACACGTCAAAAATCTATTGGCATTTCTCAGTCAGGGAAGGAAAGTTCTCTACCTTGACCTCGCTTGATCACTGTCTCAGGTCAAACATACCCTTCTTGGTTCATCTTTTATCTTATATATTCACACATGCCTTCATTTATTATACATTTTTCCATCCCTAACTGGTTGAAAAACTCCACTATCTGTCCTCGTGTAAGACCTCCAAGTAATTTACACTTAACACTCACTAATAAAAGGTCAAGCTGTTCCACCCTTCCTGCACTCTCCTCTTTACCTCCTTTACAACAGCTGCTCATCAATAACTTCAAAAAAAAAAAGGTGTTGGCTCGCAGTAGCATCAACAAAGTACTTACAACTACTTTTATAGAAGGTATTACAGCATCTCACTCCAGCCTTTACTACAGTGATTCCTAACCACTGCTCTGTGACACAGAAGTGTACCGTGAGAAATCATCAGGCATGCGGTCGGTATTCCAAGAGCCTATTTAGATGGAGTCGACTGTATCCGCTGGTCCTCAGTCATCTCGCAAAATCTCAGTGTTCCTTTATCAGTCATTATGTCTTAAACAGCTAAAGGTCGGAAGTTTAATTGCAACACAAAAATGTACAAACAGCCTAAATAGTTACGTGTTAATTGTAAATTAAGAAACGTATTATAATTTTGTTTTGAAAAGAATATTAAAATATGAAACATAAAATAACTAGGTATGAGAATTGATTTGCAAGCAAAAATGTATTCAGTGCTGGAGAACACCAATATATATTGCGATGTATTTTCTTCCCCCCCTAGTTTATTGCAAGTAAACAAAGACTACATTTTCATTATATTTATAGTTGGTTGTACTGTAATAACTCCAAATAAAGCATGTGCCATGAATCAAAAAGTTTGGGAAACACAGCTTTAATATGAAATATCAAATCATTTACAAGTTGTGACAACGACACAAAACTTTAACCATGAGACTAGTTTAGTGATGATTAAAATAAAGTTACTCATACTGGAGGAAAACAGGTTAAGCTTGAGTATTTTCAATAGAACCACAAAATGCTGACAAACACAAACCTGTGCGGCTCTAAGGCACATTACATTGATTGATAAAATACGACGTGTAATGAAGTAGATTTGTTGCAAACAATAATTGATGAAGTGCATCATGTTTATTGGAGGTAAATCAGTCGGTTACCTTCGCCGCCTTTAATCTGTGAACCCCAACTATTCGTGGAGCGTGGCGGAGGCCGTCGCACAATTTTGTGTTTTAATTATATCCCGTGCGAAAGCTGTTTGCATGAAAAGCAGGTTTTCCTCGTCTTGCCGCGGCGAGCTAATAACCTCTCCCCGTATTTACGCTCCACATGTAAAGCTCCCTAATTCGATTAATAGTGATAATTAGACCTTCCTTCGCTTTTCAGTTCTGGGTGGAATTGAAACAATTTGGGTCATCTGGCCCCGTATTCCCACATCCAAGCTGTGGGACATGCAAATCAGATGCAAATGCCACGGAAAAGTGAAACTAGTTATGGGCCCGGTTAATAAATACTGAATTTAGCCTCTTGGCATTCCCAAAACAGCCAGTTGGGGTTCATATGCAAATGTTATGCAAATAGCTCCGGCGCCGAGACTCTTATTTTTCCCTGATACGGGGGCGAGCACGAGGGGGTTTTCACGGGTGGCTTCCATAACATGTCCGTTTGATGTTGAGGGTTTGAAGCCATCCAATGTTATGATCCCTCGACTCCGGTGCTCTCTCTCCCGCTCGCCCGCCATCGCAACGGCGGAGAAGATGGATAAAGTGCTGAGAGTAACAGATGCAAAAAGATCAAGACAATAGACGAGAGGAAATGTAGGGGGAAAAAAAAGAAACAAGACGGTGAAGGCGAGGAGACATGAAGAATGAGCGGCTTGGCAAATGATTTCACGTAAACCCCAGACACTGTTGGCTGCTGATTAGAAGATCAGCGGCGCAGACAAAAGCGACGGCGGCGGAGACAGATATTCGGGGAGATGCCGGTTCTGAATGTGGGAGGGAATCAAGAGAAATGTTAAGAAGATTGGACACGACAAAGGAGAAGCCACACTGTGATGTGGATACGAGCGAGGAGTTGGGAATCTTTACGGCTCTTTTTTTTGTCTCGGGAATCACAGGACCGGTGTTAATTAGATATACTGACGCATGAAACGGATGTTGAAGCTCTTCAGAAATGTGCTTCGGGAACAAACAAACAAACCAAAAACAAAAAGTTAAAAGTAAGAAAAAAAAAACCTTCCATTTAAGTCTCTGTAATGTAGTGGAGAGAATTAATCTGAAGGAAACATATTTTGCTTAGAAGCACACCATGTGATAAGCTCGCAGGACCACCTTGTTGGTTTGGCAACGTCTCTTCGAATTACATGCACTCGTGCACGCACAGCTACACCCTTCTCTACAGATTTTTTTTATATAAATAGTCACTACACAGATTTTGATTGAATTGGCCCACCTGCGTTTTTCAAATCAACACACTCTTAATCGCGGCTCCTACACACGTACAGTAAGTATTGCAGCTAATGTGCTTACCTATGGAAACACGGCCAAGTCTGGCAGCATTGGTTGATGATCGGAGCGGCTTTAGTATCTAAATAAGTATGATTATACTTTATATATACATACACGACTGCACAAGGTGGTTTATGATCCAGTGCTAAAGTTACAGGGTTTTTACATCTGATGCGTTTCCTTTTCGTTAAAGTTGATCTGAAACATCTGATTGACCAGCCGCATAAAAAGTTTTAAACCTGAATCAAGTTTGCAAAACCATTTTAAGATTAAAACCTGATATTACAATGACGAAATCATAACCACTTTCGTTTTGAATCCTATATTCGCCCAAACTTCAAAAGCTGCTGGTGTCGACTCTATGGACTCAGAACAGTCCTACATACCCGTAACATGAGATGTGTACTCATACTATTAAGTTGCACTTAATACAGAAGGGACACGTGCGTAATTGAAGACTTGTAGTCGTTAAAAAAATAAATTTAAAAAAAACTTTGACTATATTTTGTACGAGTACAAGTTACCAAACAAGTTTCCAAACATGACTTCTTGAATCTGCAGGTGTGAGTCACATATTTGTTTTACACCTAAATCACTGCTTAAATAGGTCGGATCCAAGAAGTTGTGTTGTGCACTTAAAACACACTTTTATTCCCTTTTTACTTGTTTTATTTGATATTGTTTTTACCTTTGTGTGTTTTAACTATTTCACTCTTTCTTTTGTCACTGTACAGCACTTTGTAAAGACTGTTGTTGTTTTTAAAGTGCTTCATCAATAAAGTTGAGTTGAGTGTTTAGTAACTTGTACTCGTAAACTCAGAAAGTATACTCAACTATTGTTTTCTGTTTTTTAACGACTACAATCGTCAATTACGCATGCGCGCCTTCTGGATTATCAATATGTAGTTACGTCAATGCAACTTAATAGTACGAGTACACATCTCATGTTACGGGTATGTGGGACTTATGCACCTGTTCTGACGTTATATGACTGTATCCTCTCGTCCTCAGTCCTCATGTAGAATTCCTTCTATTGATACAGTGCTGGTGAATAGACATACAGTATTGTAAAAAAAAAAAAAGGTTGCGATATGTATCGCTGTATCAATATTTACTTATACCCCCCCTTGTTTTTTGCAATTAAAAAAAACAAAAATATCATTACACTATTACACTGAAATAGAACGTATAAATTTTAAGTTAAACATGAGCCATGACTCCGTAAGATCGGGAAACTAAGTTTCACTTCATGTTTCACTCGAAACAACCAATTAAGAAATGTGTGAGTTATGACGATGATATACAATTTTACTCAATACCGGCATAAAAAGATTAAATTAAAAAAAACTCTGAGAAGGAATACGGTATGTCATTGTATCTTCGTCGTGTACGAGGTCCAGACCTTTTTTTGGGTCCCGTAACAACACAGTTGCCTTGTGGCGTCATGTTATGACTGTGAGTAGGTGTCAGGGCCGGTGGAAACACAACAGAGAAGTGTTGAGCCGAGTGGGGCTGGCATTGTGTAGCGGAGAAGTGCCATTAGTGACAAAAGGATTCCCACCAAAACATATATTAACCTGCTTACGGGGGGGTCTAAAGTTAGTGGAAAGTCGAAAAGTGAGTGTGTGAACGAACCATAGCACAGATACGCAGCTATAAAGCAATTTAAAAGTTACAGAGATAAGGTCTTAACCACGCTGGAATTGTTTTTTTTAAACAGTTTTGTTCACCAAAGGAAAAGAAACGATGTTGAAAATCACTGTGCCGTCATTTTGACACAGAAATGTTGTTCATAGGATCAACATTGTCTTCCTGCATTACCTTCACATTGAAACAGGATTGTGGTTACAGCCAATTCCCATCAACATTTCTGTCAAAAGTGTGTGCAAATGATCCCACAATTTGCTTAAAATTCTCTTTTTATTAAACCCCCTCAATGTCCCTCAAGCTCATCACGCAAATTATGAAGGTAAAATACGCACTTAAAAGAAAGAAATCAGTTTATAAGACGCAGATTAATCTCAAAATGAATTCAGTTTCTCAGAAGAAAACCTTGAGGAACGAGTAAAAGCATATTTAATTCCCCAAAGATGCGTCTCCACACCTTCACGAGCAGATGGGAGGACGCTTTTTTGTGCACGAAGACATTAGCTAGGTGAGGCAGACATGAATCCAGATCCCAGAGAATTTGCCTCTTAATCAATAAATCATAACAAGATGCAGCAGTTTACCGTGTTTTCCACCATGAATAAATAATGTCTTTGTTTCCAGTCTTTGTTCGATAAAAAAAAAAGGGACGTTTTATTCTCGGGACAGATGTGAAAATAATAGCACACAAGGAGAATCACCGGTAAAAAAAAGCCTAAAAATACGACGAGATCAGGAGACGGGCACCGTGCACGCACATGAAAAGCCGGCGTGCACGCGTGCAGAGATTTCACTGAAAAAAAAAAAAACAGATGGCATCAGATTTATCTGATGTCCTGTCACTGCCTTTTTATATGCTAATCCAGCTCCTGCACACGTCTGAGTGTCTTTAATCAGATATTAGGTCAGAGGAGCTAAATCAAGCCGAGACAATCACGCGCTCGCCGTACTTCTACACACTTGGACAGGTAGTGGGAAATCAATGCGTCTTTTACACTCCACCGTATTAGACTCAAGCACCGTGTGAAGTACATGGTTGACATTTCCAGGTAGCTGCTCGGGCGCTTGAACTCGTGAAGTGACTGCAGACCTCAAATATAATCAACGCGACATGTTTTTATCGTCTCATCAGCGGCGGCCGTCGGAATTAAATCGGTGTCTAAAAGGTATGATGTACGTATATAGAGTCTGAGTGTGTATTTACGGGCTTAATGTGAATGTGATCAAGTCGTGTTTATCTTTCGCTCTGATGACACACATCGGTGAAACCGTGCGAAATACAGTTACTTGATGATACAATTGAGTGACTTATAGTTTGATTTATCGTATGTTTTCCCCCCGGACTGCAGTTTGCAGAAATAATAGATAGAAATATACTTAATATCGAGATGCACACAACACAATTATTTTATTTTTGTTGTTGTTTTCAAAATCATAATTGATTCTTTATCATGTTTTTTTTATGGTTACACAATAAGTAAAGTGCGTTTAAATGCGGTTTCATTGACTGAGTTCGGGGGCAGGAGTGGAGTGAAAGTATCTGGATGTTCTGTTCCATGTTAGTCTTTGTATCTTTGTCTTTGTTGTTTTTCTTTCCTTGTCCTTTGTCTTTAGACTTAGATTGTGTCATCTTGTTCTTCCTCTTTATGTTCTTCTTATTTTATTTTTTATGTATTATTTTTTATTGTTTATGAAAAATTGCTGGCTATTGGTAAAAAACAATTTCCCAAAGGAGACCTCCTGAGGGATCAATAAAGTTTTACCTTACCTTACCCTTACCTTACCTTACAATGGAGATGCAAATATATAAAGTTAATATTCATTTTGCAATTAAACTTCCAGCCGCTAGATGGTAGTAGTCGTTTAGTCCACCACATTCAAAGAAACAATGAAATCCTGCCAGATCTCAGGGATGACTGGGGATGAGAGGATACAGTGGACTCCGGTTGCTTTTAAAGAAGACGTTTGGACATATTTTGGTTTCAAAATACATGAAAGCAGTTACAACTTTGAGAGTCAAGTAGTACTTTTAGAGCACAGTTATAGTAGTCCTACATCTAGCTGCTCGTATTGCAATATATTGTGTTGTTGCCTCTGTATCGTGATATGCATCGCATAGTAACTTGTGTTTTAACTGTATCCTTTGTAGGTCAAAAAAACATCGCAAGGCGCTTTATAAATAACCATTACTTTTTAAAAATCAGCCTGATAATCTCTTCATCTCTTAACTGTCTTTGTTATGATCAGACATTAAAAGCTAATATTCAAATGGTGTCCATTACAAAAACGCAACAAATTAATTACGAGAATTTTTTTTCTCTACAACAGCAGGAGTAAAAAACGCTTCCTCGACAACAGACTTATGTGATATGCACACACAAACACACACACACACACACACATATACTGTATCTGTCAAGAAGATTAGAAGAGCCATCTGTCTGGCCAAAAAATCCACAGATTATCAATAAACTTCACACATTTCTGTACGCTCCTTGTTATCCAGTCTCCATAGAGATAACCACGGGAGCGACGAATGAAATACAAATGCCAAACCGAAAACCCCCGCTGTATTCTTTATAGCTTAAACACAAGGTTTGTGTTATGTTTTAATTGATCTCACAACTGAAATAGACTTTTAATTTCATTCCTTGTGATCCCGTTTCTTTGCACTCATTAGCTCGACTTAAATGTGAGACACCGCCTGGTGGAGGTGGTAAATTACAACATTTTT
Source organism: Callionymus lyra (assembly GCF_982586985.1). Classification (NCBI taxonomy): domain Eukaryota; kingdom Metazoa; phylum Chordata; class Actinopteri; order Syngnathiformes; family Callionymidae; genus Callionymus; species Callionymus lyra. The sequence continues at coordinate 18,053,014 of NC_141834.1, forward strand.
ACCATGGAATTTAAATGATTACTTAATTTAATACTTTTTTTGTTGGCATTTCAAAGAACTCGAAAGAAACTCACTTGCACAATACGCACTGCAGCTCAATTCTGCAAAACGTAGAGTGACAAAACATGGTGATTGCTCCTGATGATAAGGTTCCAGGGTTGAGTCAGTACTTGGGTGACTTAGGTCAGTCTGTCAAACTGAGCCTGAGAAACCTGGGTGTTGTATTTGATAAAGACATGTCTCTTGTTCGACACTGAAGAAAACTGACCAGAAACTGTTTCCTTCAACTGAGAAAAATCTCTAAACTTAGGAAAATGTTGTCGGAACATGATCTGGAGCTTGTAATCCATGCGTTTGTTTCTTCTCGTCTGGACTATTGTAACAGTTTGTTTTCATGTCTTAACAAGAAGGATCTGTCTCACCTGCAGTTGATTCAGAACTCTGCAGCCAGAATTCTGAGCCGCTCTAGTAGAAGAGCTCACATTTCTCCGATCCTTAAAACTCTTCACTGGCTGCCAGTTTCTTTCAGGATCAACTTTAAAATTCTGGTTCTTACTTTCAGAGCTATTCATGGTCAGACCTTCCATCACTGATCTGACCTTACACCCCAGCTCGGGCTCTGAGGTCTGTGGATCAGAATCTACTTATGGTTCCACGCACACGGTTCAGGACCAGAGGAGAGAAATCTTTTCAGGCTGTTGCTCCTAAGCTTTGGAACGATCTTCCTCTCTCTTTGCGCTTGATGGATCTACTGACTCCTTTAAGAAACATCTTAAGACGTTTCTATTTGTTCAGGCTTTTCCTTGATTTTTCTGGAACTCCTGTGTTGTTCTCAGTATTATCTTGATCTTTAAAGTATATACTTTTTTGAGTATTGTTTTGATTGTTAAAGCGCTTTGTGACCCTGGTCTGGAAAAGCGCTATATAAATAAATATTACTTACTTACTATCCAATGAGTCCAAAGTTAAGATACAGTTAATCAACTCTAAGTGTAACTTGAAGTTATTTTTAAAGGACTTTTCAAGTCTAAGTGAAACTTGAAGTTATTTTTTAAAGGACTTTTGATCTTTTATTATTTTAAAATAAATATTTTATAAAATAAAGTGACTCCATATCATGTTGACATGTCCTTTTATGGTTTATAATGGGGGTATTTCGATTTAAATGGTTATATAATGATATAATACAATCGAAAGTATAACTTTATTTCGTTTTTTCATCCTTTGGAGCAACTTTTCCAGTACATAACGAAGCACTTAAGACATTTTAATTGCCAACCCCTGATCCAGATAGTAGTTTGGAACGCCACCAAAGTTTAATCACCTTTTCTGAAATCTGTTTTTGAGTACGTTTTTCAGAAAAAACAAAGCATCTTTCCTTTTATTCCTTTTATCTCCCATCTCTGATACAGTCGCTGTGATGGTTTTAAGTGAATATATGAACGTATGATCTTTAGCGATCACGACCCAAACGTTTGAAAAAAAATATTTCCAATTCATTAAAGCGAACGACGTCTCCGGATCGTTTCATTTACGACGACGTGTTGTCGAGACTTATTCGACATCATCGCACGAGATGAACAGAGGAAGAGACTAAAGGTTACTTTGACCAGTGATGAGTCGAATTACTCGCTCCGCTCGCATCGTTTACGGCTTTTAAATCCATTTTATCTCATATCTGCTCGCGTGGAAATCTATCAGCCGTTCATTTATATGTATGAAGGAAACATGAGAGAGACACATGTGGAATTAATTCAACACAAAAAACGGCGGCGAAGCTCGCCGTGCCGCAACGTAGAATCATTCGAGCCTTTCAATTTTTTTGACTCGCAGAGACGACGAAAAAAATCATTCGACAGCCAAAACCCCTAAATGCCCAAACACTCCCTCGTGCTCAATCATAGGTAGAGCCGGTGCTTTCATTTCAGCAGGTGGCCTTATTTGAACGTCCACCGGGCGAGAAACACGGGTCAGCCTTTGCTTTCTATTTCAGCGGGTGGTCAGAAAATAATGGGACTGATGGCTGAACATTGGACATCGGTACAAAAAAGAAGGGGTCATCTAACAAAACAACACCAAAAAAAAAAAAAAAAGTGCCGTAGTGAGTCGAGTGGGAGGGGAGTGAAAAACCTCAAAAGAAACCCTGCGAAAGTCATTTGTTACATGTCCTTGAATGCCCACATCTCCTCTTGCTTTTGCTTTGTACGCCGGAGTCACACACACTTTCTTTTCTGCAACAAAAAGCTCTGCGTGTCACAATAATTGCTCCGTGTCTTTAAAGCTTTAATTTCCTCTTCATGGAGGGAAATTGCGTTTGTTTTCTCCTCGCCGAGTCAAGATGACAGCGCCCGACAAAAAACAAAAAAAAAAAGGAGGGAGACTCATTGGGAAAGTTGGACGGACACAAATAGACAAGCAGTTAAGTCCCAGACAAGCTCATTATCCCAAAATAGGGAGAGGATTTTCAAGTGCCAAACATTATTGATCCTCCGTCTTAGGAGAGCCGGCGACTGGTCGCAAAAATTAAAAGTTCTCTTTAACTGAAACCAGCTTGTATTCTTAATTCCCCAGTCCATCATTTCCTTGCTTCACCTCCTCCAGGCTCCTGCCCATTATACCTCTTCAGGGTTTTCCCAAATCTCCATGGAATGCAGGTGAAATTCCTGGGATAATGGGGGTTGACTGGTGGGCTACTATCGGGAATACCACTTTTCATAATGAATTTTAAAATAATCCTTAGAGTCGTACTGAGGTTTTCACTCGTAAGATTGCCTGATGGATTAGTTCTAAACAATTAAGTGGATTAAGTGGTTGAAATGTAAGAAGTTTGCTCGTCACGCCGTGATCGCTTGAATAAAAACATTGCCTTAAGAGTAGAAATATCAAAGTTAAGAGATTTAAATCACTGCTCGACGGACGCATGAAAAGTTGAATATGTGTGGTTTAATAGGATTTAAACCATTAGGTGTATAGCAGGCATTTAAATTTTAAAAAGTATCGATTTTTTTCCGTGTAAAAGTTTATATTATTTGGTTTGATTACTCTTGATGGTGGCTACGAACTTATTTAATTTGAACATAAACAAAAATGAAAGAAAGTCAGCTATTACATGATCTAAGTTTAAGTTGTTTTTTACTTTTTATTTTGTTAATTTATGCAATAACAGAGGGTTTTCTTTTCTGAAAACGCGCACATTTTTATGGAAACAAGATCTTTATATAGTTTGCTGCAACAAATATAATTATCATTAACTAATTATTTATCTTTTGTATTCTCAGTTGTCTGATACAACCATCGCAGTTGAACGTCCTTATTCAAAGATTAACATTGAAATAATATATTGCACTAAAAAAGGCTCAAAGTGGAGTTTTTTGACATGGCAGACACAAAAAAACGCATCAAGAATGAAAAATACTGCATTTAAACCAATTTCAATGGAAGCACCGGGAGTTTCGGCAAAAGACTTCTATTGCAGCTACCAAATAAAAAAGCATTTTCAGAATTTTCAGAAGAAATAAGAACGGTCTTTGAAAGTACAATAAGTCTTAAGTTCCAATGATATCTAATGTAATATTAGTAGTAATTACAGTGGTTAGTTAACAGATGAGAAACAAAGGGGAAAAAACTATATAGACAGAGTAAACGTTTACTTATTATCCATTTCTGAACTGTAAACACCCAGAGAAATGTTTGTTTCCCGCTCTTTATGAGATTGTATACAGACAATAGGTGAACAAATAGACTTGGACAAAGCATTTGTATCTGAAACATCAACACTGGACACTTCAAACCGCCTCAAACCTTCCACATGAATGTATTTACAGTGTGACCAGATCTCAGTGCAAAACAACACAAAAGCCATCAAAGCAAACTCCCCCCAGAATGACACCCCCTCTTCCCAGGAGAATCTTCTTGAAAAAGCTGTTTTCATCAGGTGAGCGTACGTTGTGGCCCAAATTCCCTTCCTCAGAGTAATCAATATCTGAGATTGAGAAGTGATCCCCTCTCTTTTTTCCCCCCTCTCCTGACCAATTCCACCTTCCCACCCTTTTTTTTCCATCCGCATGTCTGTGGCGGGAATGTTTAGGCCTCTAATCCAGATGGTTAGTGGGTGCTGTGTACACTGGGGTCACCTTGTAGGATCACCCAGATACACAGAGGCATTCGCTCACGCCGGGCTCGGGATCGCTCCAATTTCCAGGCCTTTAAATGGTTACACTTGACTGCCTCGGACTCAGGATCTATTTGTGGACTTTGGAGGGATTTGAAGGCTCGGGGAACATGTTTGAAAGCGCCATACGTGTTTGCAGATGGAAAAGGACACATTAGTTTGTGCATATGTGAAATAGCAAATATGAATAAAACATAACTTATGTTATTTTTTGGGGGAGGGGGATTGGGTTTTCTTTTGAAATGGTTGCCTGTCATTGAAATATTGAGAACAAAAATCTGTTATCTGTTGTATTTTACACATGAAATATCACATTTGATGAGGCTGCATTTTATTTGGAATCATCTTTTCTCTTAAAATTGAAGATAAGAACAAAAATGGTTCCTCAATCTATAGCTAAAAAAAAAATATGGCCAAATGAGAACCTTTGACATTGATTATAAAAACTTCACAATGTCACAGTAGAACTTTAACGAATCATGCCGAAATATTTGTACTTACTAAAAGAATACTTTTATTGAGAATGAATAGCTTAACTTTTCTTTTCATGTTTCAGGAACTTCATTTTTTCTTTTATCCTGAGGATATCATCAATTACAATGAATTTAAGGAAAAACAAATGTTTTGAAGTAAAGTATATCACATCTGTCATCACGTTATGTCAACCGTTATTTTACGACTTACATTTAAATTAATAAATAATCGATCAGAGGCGATAATAGAATCTGAATTTCTCATCATTTCCCAAAGGATAAGAAAAAAATAAAAAAATAAAAAAGGTTATTCTTTCATGTTATTCTTGAGTACTGGCGAGAAAAGTCAAAGAAGGCGAAAAACAGAGTGCAGACAAGGTGTAACGGCTACCACGGTGTATGATTTAAAGAGTTTCAGTTGAAGACACTGAAGTCATGATTGTAGGCGACTCAGAAGAAGCACGAGTCGAGGAACACAAGACAGCTTAAGGTTGGATTCAACGACTGTATAAAACTTCTGAGGCTTGAAGTCTTAAACTTCACCGACATCATCACTTGCTTGTTTGGAAACAGATCATGTTTGACATCGCACGAAAAATCCTCTTTGATTTGTAACCGACGGGCAGATGTTCCCTTCGGCAACGCTTCCCCCTTTTTGCCCATTGATTGATCGATAACATAAGAGTGATGGAATGTTTCGCTCGTGGCCACGAAATACTATCAAAAATATTGACAGAAATTAGCAACAAGAACGAGCCGTTTTCTCTGAGCAAAAAATGCACTTGTTATATAAAAAGCTTCAACAATTAAGTTGTTTTATTTCATTTAACAGGTGCTTTTAAGAAACTGGATCCATTTCTGAGTCGATAATAGAAGATGTTTGACTCGTATCTCTTCTTCACAAGCATCCGTTCTCTCTTCACACGTCAGGTTCTTCTCTATCGCTCGTCCTCTTGCAGCCTCATAACAGATTCCACAGCCGTTCGCTCGACCCGACTCCCTTCTTCCCCGGCAGTCACCGAGTTCGTCTGCCACTGCTTCAGTCTCACTCTGCTCTACTCCCCGTCGCATCACTGTCTTCCCCCTTTTTTCTTCCTCCTCTCCTTCAACACAGAGGAGAAGCAGATCTTTTTTTTTTTTTTTCACACGCCTCAGCATCATCTCCGAAGAGTGACGGCTGTCGAGAACCGTCATGTCTGCAGCGAGCAGAACAAACGCGTAAGACGATTACGAGCGCTAATGTGCAGGCGAGTATATATCGGAGGAGGAGGAGGAGCTCGGGGTAGAGGAGTTTTTTTCGTGAGATCCCATTGGCCGCGACGCCGCGGCATGCGAGGCTGCGCGGCACGCGACCAATGGGAAGCCTTCACGCTCACGGTTTTATGAATGAGACGTATTGCGAGCTACACTGGAGGAGAGAGTACTACGCGGTGATGTAATGCAATCTCACACACGGCGGAACTCGCTCGGATGAGAACTTTCAAACCGACTCGACGCTCTAGTCGATGCGTCCGCGTCGCAGTCGTGCACGTTTTGAATATAAGCGTCTGGGAAAAAAAACTCTCTCCATCTCCGACGGAAGCCAAAAATCCTGCAACTGCTCGAAGCGAGAATGGGCTGCAGGGACCGGAGGGATGTAAAGTCATAAACGAAGAGTGTCTGGCGAGAGAAGAGATTGGGATTAGAGCGGCCGAAAAAACAACCAGAAAAATCCTGGTGTAACTTTCCATAAAGACATAGAGAGAAAGAGAGAGAGAGAGAGAGAGAGTACATGTGTGTTTCTATGAAGTCACTATTTGGCACATCTGTTGCTGTCATAAGAAGGTCTTTTCGCTTTTGTGAGTAAACAGCGCCCCCTTTGGAAGTCAAACGCTTGACAAAAATGTCAATGTTCAAACATTTAAAAAGGGGGAATAATAAAGCGTACTACTGTAAATAACTTCACATCATTTCTATAAACAAAAGCTTGAAAAGGGAGGATGCTTGCTTGTGACTACCGGTTATAAAGAATGCTAACTTAAAATTGTTGTTTTTAATTTAATTGAAAACATTGAATCCGTTGAATTAACTTGAATCATCATGATTAGTATACAGTGATTCATGCTTTTTGTCATTTTGTCAAGCTTTTTAACCTCCCATCTCAGAAAACAACATTTCATTTGAATCAAAAGGATTTATTTTTAATGAAATGAGATTAAGCTCATCATTCATTTATCATGAGACATTTAAGAGAATTGTAGAATAAAGATCTAAAAAAATAACCAGTGAAAAGTGATAATCATTCAGTATTATTAGTAGTTATAGTACTAATAAAGTGAATCTAATCTAATAATATTAAGAAGTAATTCAACGCATTAAACACCGTAAATACATTTCAAGTCGTCGACTTATCCTTTTAGATTTGACTCAAACATTTTAAACGTCGACTCAGAAGCTTCAATGGCTCCTTGAAACAATGAATGAGAGGAAAAGCAGATCGAGCACAACAAGCATGAGCTCATCTTTTTTCTCCCCTCCATCCGCATATTCCGGGACAACAGTGCCACCGCGCGGCGAGGAGAGGAACGGCTACTACAGCTCACAACAGGTGATGTCATAGTTTGTGAAAGCCAGAAATACTTAAGCGAGGGAGGGAGGGAGGAAGAGAAGGTGATGTCATGTTTTTCGCGGAGTGAGAAAATTGGCTTTTGTTTCGACCTCGATTTCATTCGGGTCGCGTTGAAAGAGAACATTTAAATGTTGATTTATCTCGACGGCGAAAAAAAAGGCTCAATGATGCATGTAAACATTTTTTTTCTAAAGAGTTCTACAAAAGCACAACTTCTCCTCTCTCTCTCTCTCTCTCTCTCTCTCTTTCTCCTCTCTGTCTCTCTTTCCACGACGATTTCATGCCGGCTGAGACTCCGTAATGCGGCATTGAAAACAATCCCAGCGAGATATACTGTAATCTTTCCTGATTCTGGCCATGACAGGCAATTTCAGCACTCAGGAAGAAGGGAGGAGGAGGAGGAGGAGAGAGGGGGCATGTGAGGGGAGACCACTGAAAAACAGCAACAGACAAGAATCAAAGTCGTCGACAAGCTTCGGCGCTGACCTTTAAAAAAAACGCTTTGTAGGAGACGCCAGGAGAGATTTCGGGGGGGATTGAGGAGAGGATTGTTTCAAGTGTTTAAAGTCAAAGACGGTGCAAAACATTTGTTGATGAAGGATTCTTGAAGATATGGTTTTTAAAAAGATGAACGCAGGAGAACGAGCTCACGTAAATCCTCAAGATCGTTCGTTCATTCATCGCGAAAATGTCACATATTTCTGATATAATCTTAAACATTTGTCATATAAATGCCAATTTAATCTTTTGTTCCAGATGCCATTTACGTTCATCCACCATGATGGATGGAACTTTGTTATTACTCCTTCAAAAATAAGAAGAAACAACATGTTTGTTAACTTTCTCTCCATCCCTTTGTCACACGAGAATGATGCACTTGACATGACGTCAGGATTGCTGTGGTGCGTTCAAGAGTGTAGGATATTTTATAATAATGCAGCACACGAAAATCACTTGTGACTAGTGACTTGGTTTTTTTCCATTATGTTTTCTTATTTGCCTCTTTTTCTCTCTTTTGAAACCACCAGAAAGTAGAACAATACTGATTTAATGACCCAAATTTATGCGTGACTATCATGTCAATAAAAAAATAAATGAACAAATATTGAAAACACACTAGAGTTAAAAACATTAAGTTAGTTATCACATTTACACCATCCACAACACAAGGACTACACAATTAAGAAGGCACACTTTAACTACAGATGTTTAAGTTATTACCAACATTTAATCAGAAACAGAGTAATGCGCTCCATGACTTTGGGATGGTGCGTTCAAGAGCGTGGGATAATTAATAACTAAACTCAAAAAAACACTGCGTTACAGTGAACAGTCGTCAGTTTAATGAACACATTAACAACAGGAAATAAAAGCAGCGAAGCCTTATTTTGTCAAGAGAAACATGACTTTATTGAAGGGATATGCAAGTAATTTATATTTATAGAGTAAACAATCAAAACAATATTTAATAAAGTATATACTTTAAAGGTTCAAGATAACACTGAGATGTAAAGTTTACATTGTGGGTTCGATTAGTTCACTTTTCAAATTATTTATTTAATTTAACAGTTTCAGTTTTGTATCGTTTGTCATTTTCCTTAAAAGGGTTTTGTGTTTTTTTATATGGTATTTTTCGGTTTAATTTTCGTCAATAAATAGGTTTGAGTGATAAATAATTCAATAATAAAGTGTTTTCTTGTGTCTCAAGTTGCTAGGGAGAAACACAAATAAATAAAAGATTTTAAAAAATTACAAAAGGATCAGTATCAGCTTCAAAAACTACGATATTTGCACCTGAGTTTTCAACTAATACACTCAGCGGTGAGTCCAAGTCAAGTTGTCTAAACACAACAAAACACGAGTTTCCCGATATTAAGCTAATTCGGTTTAAACAGCCGTGGGAGGGAAGGACAGCATCTGCGAGCGAGGCGACACCGGCCACAGCTCCAGGGAAGCAGCAGAATAAAAAAGACAAAGAAAGGTGCAAAAGATAAAGAGATCAAGGGTCTAAGCGACCAGACGAGGGGGCAGAGTGTCGGCCCTGGACCGGCGTGGAAAGCGAGTCTCCCGTGGTTTCCGGCGTGTGCGAGTCCTTTTGTCTGCCGTGTGTGTGGCACCGGGTACATCTGCATTTTTGAAGTGTGTGATTAATGTCCCTCTATGGCAGGAGAGACCCCCTGGTGAGGGGAACCCGCCGGAGGGGCTAATATCAACATGCACACACACACACACCTAAACCAATGATGCCGATCCTCATTTGTCCGCTCGGACTGAGAGCATTTCATGTGAGTAATGAGGTTTTGCCGGGATTTTGACTGATTTAATTGGGGCGAGACAAATCTGGGTGATGCACAATTATTTTAACAGCATTTTTAAGTTGAAATACAGCTTATTTTGTAAGCTTTTTTTGGGGGAAATATAACAGTCAGAGACAAGTAAACACAGATTCCACCATCAAACGTTTCACTCATTCCAGTGGGTCAGCCTTTTTTTTTTTAAAGACAATCGAACCATGTGACTACAGGGTTACAAATGCAATCAAATCACCTCTAATGAATTATCACTTCAAGTATAAACATGTCAGATTTAAAAGAACCCATCAGTACATGATCAGTGATTGACAAAAAAAAAAAAAAAAAGGCATCGGATCATTTTGATCAGAGATTAACAATAATGTATTTCTTGTATCTAAGGTTGTATTTTTTACCATCACTACACTTGTTTTGCTCTCAAAGCTCCAACATATGAACAACATCTTCAATAGATGACGTAACGTTTTGATGGTCATAATGTTCAGGCGGTAAAAAAAAAAAGAGTCGATTTTCAAAGAGTTATGCTGCCACCTTGTGTTGGAATCTATAATTGCAAGAAATCTAAAAATTAAGAATTCGTTTTATTGTTCCAGCAATTAGGAATATTTTTTTGATAGAGTTGTGCAACATAAAACATTAAATAAAATCATACTTAAAAATACAGTTAAACTTTTCACACAGAGCAGATTAAGAAATGAAAGTAGGTTTCTATAAGTTTGTGTTCAAAAGTCTTATTGCCAAGGGGAAGAAACTGAGGTTATTTTTCTTAATCTTCTTTCATGATTTTAACTTGGATACATATGAAGTGAGAAAATGTCGTCTTACCTGTTATCTTGTATCCACTGGCAGCGAGCTGTCCCGCCATGTACTCGCCATCTGAGTTGTTATGGCTGCAGCCCCACGTCTTCATCCAGATCTTTTGGGTACCGGGGATGAAACTAGAAGGAGAAATAAATATTTAATAATGCAACACAGACAATCATTCAAGACTAATGACTTTGTCAAACTGAGCCTGAGAAACCTGGGTGTTGTATTTGACATTTCTCTAGTTCAACACTGCAGAAAACTGACCAGAAAATGTTTTCATGTCTTAACAAGAAGGATCTGTCTCGCCTGCAGTTGATACAAAACTCTGCAGCGAGAATTCTGAGCCGCTCTAGTAGAAGAACTCACATTTCTCTGATCTTTAAAACTCTTCACTGGCTTCCAGTTTCTTTCAGGATCAACTTTAAAATTCTGGTTCTTACTTTCAGATCTATTCATGGTCAGACCTTCCATCACTGATCTGAGCCAGACTTACACCCCAGCTCGGGCTCTGAGGTCTGTGGATCAGAATCTACTGATGGTTCCTGAACTTCAGGACCAGAGGAGAGAAATCCTTCCAGGCTGTTGCTCCTAAGCTTTGGAACGATCTTTGTGTTTGATGATCTACTGACTCCTTCAAGAAACATCTGTGTTTGATGATCTACTGACTCCTTCAAGAAACATCTGTGTTTGATGATCTACTGACTCCTTCAAGAAACATCTGTGTTTGATGATCTACTGACTCCTTCAAGAAACATCTGTGTTTGATGATCTACCGACTCCTTCAAGAAACATCTGTGTTTGATGATCTACTGACTCCTTCAAGAAACATCTGTGTTTGATGATCTACTGACTCCTTCAAGAAACATCTGAAGACATTTTTATTTGTGCTTTTACCTGATTTTCTGGGACTCCTGTGTTTGTCTTATGCGTCTTTTAAAGTATATTTTAACTGTGTATTGTTTTTGATCGTTCAAGCGCTTTGTGACCCTGGTCTAGGAAGATCTTTACAAATAACTATCACTTACTTACTAAAAAAAAATGATGACTTGTTTTTTTCCATTTTCTTATTTGCCTCTTTTTTCTCTCTTTTGAAACCATAAGAAAATAGAAAACTACTGATTTTGTGACCCAGGTTTATCTGTGACTATATCTATTATCTATATATATATATATATAGATATATTTATATATATATATCTATTTATTTGTCAATAAAAATATACAATAAATAAATGATGACAACATGCTAGAGAAAAAAAAGCGAGATGTCACCATAACAACAAGACTACAGAATTAGGGAGACAAACTTTAACTACACATGTTTAAATTATTACATTTAATCAGAATCATAAAATGACGAATAAATATAATAAATGATAAATAACTATAATAAAACAGACAGGTAGAGAGAGTTTTTGAACCTCAAAGTTCTGGTCCGTATTGATCTCACTCTCCTGGTAATCCACTGGATCACCGGCTCAGGTGGAACCACTCACCTGTCGGCGTGGAGCTCCTCGTTGCTCACCATCTCCCTTTTCTTCCGTGCTCTGGGAACTATGCTCTTCCTGGCCGACTGCCTCTCCTGAGGCGTGGGGTCGCTCGAGGAAACCATGTCCTCGATGTCATCGATCAGAGAGTCGCAGGCGGACGGCATTATTAACTGAGAAGACAAGCAGCAGTTAGGAAACGATATCCTGGCCTGCAGCTGCACCGTGTGGTCCAGCAGGTGTACTGCAGGAGAGTCACTGATATTTATAACTACAGTCTGAAAATGAAGGCCAGGGTTTTCTCAAAAGACGTCACCCACCCTTGACATGTACTGCTCGCCCTCCTAACCTCTGATAAAAACAATGGCTCCAGACATAAAACTTTTTTTTTTTTTTATCTTGTTCTTATTTTTATTTTATGAATAATTGCTGTATTGCTGTGTCTAATTGGAAAAAAAACAATTTCAATAAAGTTCTACCTAACCTAAAACAGCGTTAACCACCAAGCAGTTAAATTGATCAATCTGAATTAATGGTATTTAGCTGTCATTTACATATAATTCTATTGTATTTACCTATTCATTTTATTTAATTATATCAAGTATTTAGCCTTAGACTTTGTTTTATTGTCATTGCACAGAAAACACTGCAGTGAAACTGGCAACCGCTAAAAAACACAGCATAGAATGAGTGTATATAAAAAAAGTATAGTATAAATATGAATAAGTTAAAAATACTGCAATATAGTATACATAGAATAAATAAATAATGTTTTAAATATTGCATAGAATGAATGTATAAAAACAAGTATAAATTCAAACATGAATAAGTTAAAAATAGTGCAATATAGTGTAAATAGAATAAATAAATAATGTTTGAAATATCGCATAGAATGAATGTATATAAAAAAGTATAAATATAAACATGAATAAGTTAAAAAATAGTGCAATATAGTATACATAGAATAAATAAATAATGTTTTAACTATTGCATAGAATGAATGTATAAAAACAAGTATTAATACAAATATGAATAAGTAAAAAATAGTGCAATATAGTGTAAATAAATAATGTTTGAAATATCGCATAGAATGAATGTATATAAAAAAGTATAAATATAAACATGAATAAGTTAAAAAATAGTGCAATATAGTGTAAATAGAATAAATAAATAATGTTTGAAATATCGCATAGAATGAATGTATATAAAAAAGTATAAATATAAACATGAATAAGTTAAAAAATAGTGCAATATAGTGTAAATAGAATAAATAAATAATGTTTTAAATATTGCATAGAATGAATGTATATAAAAAAAAAGTATAAATATAAACATGAATAAGTTAAACAATAGTGCAATATAGTGTGAATAGAATAAATAAATGTTTTAAATATTGCATAGCTCGTGTTATATAAGCGCTATATAAATACATATTACTAACTTATATTGCTTTTAGCAGTTATTATTTATTAATGGGCTTATTTTGTATATTTTTATAATTAACAATTTGGAGTTAATTTAATTTGTTTTTAATGTTTACTTTGTAAAAAATAATGTCATTGCAGAGCTGTGTCAACAATGTTGTTCTATGACAACAAAGAGATTATATTCTATTGAGCTGTTTTATTTTGTTAACAATAACATAATATATAGAACATGTTGAAGAAAACTATTTCATATTCACAGTTAACTTGGTTTACGTGTAAATACAAAATAAAATCCGTAAAACAGTCTCAGAAATGAAGCACAATTTCACACGTTTTCTTTCCTCTGCACGTGTTAACTAAGTTATTCAAGAATTTAATATAATGTCAACGCATTTATTTTAACTTGTTTTTGCAGTAACGAAAACCCGGGAGTTCTGTTTCTCTACATTAAAAGAAACATTTTATTAAACTTCTTACGAGAAGCTTCTTATGATCAAAAACATACCTGAAATTTCAATTATTAGCGTCAAAACATGTGCAACATGCTACACTCGGTTAGCTTCACCCAATGCTAACTAGCTTCAGAACCACGTGTGTGTGATTTAGTACCGAACCTGTGAGAGAAGGTGTCGATATTGAGTCTCACCTGTGTGTGTTGGTGACGCGTGGATCGATACGGTATCGATTTCGAGCGAGAATGATTCAGAAAAGGGCGAAACTTTGACTTGTAGAATCAAAACATACTTGACACAAGTCTCAGTCCGCCATGATGCTGCGTCACTACGGCGAGCCGCGAGGGACAGAAGTGAAGGAAAACAGCAGGATTTGCGTTTTTTAAGAAAAATATTAATGTCAAAATTCAAATAAAAGGAAATATTGTTGAATTACCAACGTCAAGGCAAAAACAACTAGTATATTGTAAATATTTTAATAATTATCTAAAATGAAACTAAAATTGAAAAAAAAAAATCGAAATAAATATAAATAACGAAATATTAAATTTGTCACGTGTGATTGTAAACGTTTATTGAAATTATTAAATCAATTAAAAGTAAGAAATCAAATTATTCATGTGATTGTATTGTAATAACTTGCATTTCTTCATGTATTTTTTTTTCCAGTTGTTGAACTTTTGTTTTTTGCAAGCGGTTTAAATGTGTCCATTATAATCATTATTTTATGTATTTAATGTTATTTTCTTCCATCATGAGGTATTGTACAGGACCAATGTGTCTGTATGTTTTGTCCAAATCCGTAATTATAATAAAAATATATAATGAATCAAAGGAAAACGGATACATTATTCGCCATATTTTTTTAATCTATTTAAATTGTATTATTTCATTTATATATTCTGTAATGCCATAACAAACCATTCCTGTTTTTACAAGACTGACAGAGGGCTGATTCAGTTTACTTATGTGTAATTATATTGTCAATTTTATATTAGGATTTTTCATTGATTATACATTTTTAATAGCTTTTCTTTCCCCATCATTCTTCATATTTGTAACGTGTACCGTAGAGCTTGTTATTGGTGAACTGCTGCGACAACTAAAAATGTCCCCAATGTGGAAAGAAAATGTATCAAATTAATAATAAATCAAATTTAAACATGAATAAAACAGCCACTTGCTCACTTATATTGCCTTTATTCAAAATTTCAATTACAAATGCCCTCAATACAAAACAATTCCCCATTCTCCCTCCCTCCCCCCCCAAAAAAAACAAAAACAAATATAATTGTAATTCCTTTTTTCAACAAAAGTTAAAGAACATACACGACACACAACAAAAGCGACAAAATTAATCCGACATTCAGCAACACGCTCACTTGCATTTCCGAAAATGCAAAACTGAAGTTTCAGCTCTCGTTTTTTTTTTTTTAATTTCCTCTCTCGCTCTGGTGAGTGGTGGGAGCAGGCAGCAACATACGAGAAAGAGTTGTGGATCCTACCAAAATACCTTTAGTCAGCTCAGAGTCGTATATTTGGTGACAGCTTATTACAAAACAGTGCTGGTTCAACTCTAGCGGTGAACGCGTGACTTTCTGTACAATCAGCAGATTACAGTGTGAAGTGAAGGAGCTGTAACTTTAGAGCCAAACATTCCTTTAGAAACAAAGAAAAGGTGAATTCTTCCCAAAAACAAAAATCGTTTCCAATCACACAAGCGGGTAAAAAAAAAAAAAAAAATGACCAGATTCCGGTCGCTGGAAATCAGTGGCAAGGGGTTTTAAGGAAAAATGCAATTTTCCTGACGGCATTTGTTGAACTTTTTTTTTTTTTCAACGACTTAAAACAGGCATAAATAAACTGGGATGTGACTAAGAACATTCATCTTTAATTTACACACAGTGAAGTCAACAGTTTAAGCCTTAAATTCATCGTAATAAAAAAAGCTGGAAGAACTAGCAGTGCAAGTCGGAGGGCGGAGAGAGAAAAAAAAGTATTGCAATATTTCATGACTTTAAGAACGTTCCTTTGACGAAGGGATTTTTGAAGGATTAGACGAGAGAGAAAAAAAAAATCTGTACCTTTCGCAAAATAGAAAAACTGTACATGGATTTACACACAACATCAACAGCAGCAACATCTCCAGGGGACAGTGTGACAGTTTCAACTCACCTAGTTTGTGACGTCAAAAGCCCTTCAGTGGCGATTAAAAGAGGTTGTTTTTTTTTAAAAAAGGCGGGTTGTTTAAAAAAGCTAGAGGAGGAACGTGTTTAAAGTCAATACTATCTGGTAAAGTTGATGGCTGGAGGAAAAATCAAAACAGAAGCGCGATGATAGGTCCTGAAAACTTTGATTATTATTATTATTATTACATTTAATGGCTTTTTTTTTTTTCTTCTTTTATTCGGAGCAGAATAAAAAAAGATTTCCAGGCTGTCTTAAGGCTCTTGTGTAATTCTACCATCCGGGTTGTGCAACATCGACTGAATTTTGTGATTATTATTCCACCCCCGAGTCCAGTTTTATCGTCGGGAATCCATCAGCATGCATCCACTTGTCTAGATGTGATAACTTCTACTTTTTTTTTCTTTCTTCTTTTTTTTTTCAATTAAAAATCAAGGTTTGCCAGGTTCAGGGAGGCTCCTGAGAGCAAACATTGACTCCGGACTTTACATCAGATCCGGCTCCACACAGTCAGGGATAAGGGGGGGGGGGGGGTCAATGGCGTCGCTCTGCTAGCTGCACAGCAGGTCGTCCAGGCCGCCTAGCGTGGGCATCTTGTCAAAGTCACACGTGTCGAACAGGTCGCTGATGCCCTGGTCGTCGCCCAGGCCCAGCAGGTAGTCCTCCTGGTCCAGGAGGGGCGGCCCGATGTTCAGGAAGGGGCCCAGCGAGGCCGGGATCTGGTCCTCGGTTTGCTGCAGGAGACTGGTGAAGGGCGAGGAGATGGGGGAGAGGGTGGTGACGGAGACGGCCGAGGAAGGCGGAGGCAGGGAGGGGCTGGAGGAGAAGCCCGAGTCTGAGGAGAGAATAGAAAGTATTTGAATCCCGAGTCCATTTACTTTTCCATCAGACAAACCCAAACTTGTTTATTCAACATGGTTTTACTCTGATCCTAGTGCTTCCATGAAATCACATTATTTAAAAGGAAGCGGTTAAGTTCGCCGTCTACGTTCATTTCCGTCCGGGCACTTCTTACTTGGCGACACTTTCCAAACATTAAACATTTATATCGACAAAAATAAAATGACGTTTATTTTTGAACACTGTAAAAGTGATTGATGTTATTAGATGGAAAAGGGGTTGAAAATATCTAGAACCATCTGCCAATACATATATATTTTTATGTCCATTTATAATTAAAGTTCTGGCCAGCGCTATTCAGCATGGGGGGGTCGGAGGGGGGGTTCTTTATTTTCTGTCTTTATTTCACAAAATGTGTCCCTCAAAATGCAGTAAATAGTGCTTTATAGTGTTACAAGTTCCATTTTACCCTATATGTCATTTTTGTCTATTAAAGCAACCGTTTACTCTAAATATAATCCCATTTCAAGTGGGGGTGAAATATCACTTTAAGACTAAGGTTTCATTATTACAATAAAATATGCAAAACTTTTTTTTAAAGAATTACATAAAAGTCAAGTCTTTGTCTCACTTGGACATAACTTTTTATTAACAGGATACGACAGCAACTCTATTTAGAGACATAAATGCACTGACGTGCAATAATTTAATTTTGGATATTGTTAAAACATATGAAATATGAAGTCGACATTAACACTAACAAGAACATCCGTTACTGTTGTCTTTCATGCGTCGACTGAAAGTTTCCTCTCGTCTCTACAGAACAGCAAAGTTAACTGCTGCTCATTCTATGCCGTGATGCGTCTTTAGACGTTTAATAAAGTTAGTGGTGTTGAATCTTGTAGCGTGAGCAGAGCCGCTGCTTCATCTGCACAAATAGTTTTTTTTTTTATTAAATATCGATACAGTGCTATTGAATAAACAGTCTTGTGAATAAAAAAATTGTGATATATTGATATTTCTTTCTTAATCCATAATACTTTAGTACCAATTTGGTAGCAGAACGCAAAAAATAGAACAAGAATAGCTAGTTTTGGTAACGTTAGTACTGGATACACACACTCTTGGCGGAACCAATGGGGGCAGTGTGTGCAGGTGCCATGAAGACTGTGACGCCGAAGAACCTCTGCAGTCTTCAAAACAACCACCTCTGATATTTCAAGTTAAAATAAAAACACCTCGTCTCATTATTAAACCTGAAAGACTGATTCGCATTTGGAAGATTTGTAAATATAAACCCTCAGAAAACTGCAAACGTGACTGAAGTTTTGAAACTTGAGGAAACACTTTAAACAAGTCAGGACGTCTTTGTCGAAGTTCAAAGTGAGTATTAGAGTCAAATTATGCCACCTTAAACTAACAAATGATTAGGTATCGAAAAAATGTACTGGTTTTAGTTTTCATTGATTCATTTTCAACCGCTTTATCCCTTGTGGGGGTCGCGGGGAGACTGGAGTCTATCCCAGTTTCATTGGGCGAGAGGCAGGGGACACCCTGGACAGGACGCCAGTCTGTCTCAGGACACACAAAGACAGACAACCACTCACACACACACTCATACCTACGGATAATTTCCCCCAAGTTCTCAATCAACCTTTGTATGTTTTTGGACTGTGGGAGGAAACCGGAGTGCCCGGAGTAAACCCACGCAACACGGGGGAACTCCACACAGAAAGGTCCCAAGTTGGCTTGGCCTGGAAGCGAACCAGCAACCTTCTTACGGTGAGGCGAACGCACCAACTACAGCGTAACTGTGAGCCCCTGGTGTTAGTATCGACGACTGAAATACTGGTGGAATCGTGATCATCCTACGTTGCTTTAAGTCGATTCATGACCAGTGTTTGTCCATATAACACTAACAAGGTTATATAAGGTTATATAAGGTGGATGTGGTGATTGCTCCTGATGATAAGGTTCCAGGGTTGAGTCAGTACTTGGGTGACTTAAGTCAGTCTGTCAAACTGAGCCTGAGAAACCTGGGTGTTGTATTTGATAAAGACATGTCTCTTGTTCGACACTGTAGAAAACTGACCAGAAACTGTTTCCTTCAACTGAGAAAAATCTCTAAACTTAGGAAAATGTTGTCGGAACATGATCTGGAGCTTGTAATCCATGCGTTTGTTTCTTCTCGTCTGGACTATTGTAACAGTTTGTTTTCATGTCTTAACAAGAAGGATCTGTCTCGTCTGCAGTTGATTCAGAACTCTGCAGCGAGAATTCTGACCCGCTCTAGTAGAAGAACTCACATTTCTCCGATCCTTAAAACTCTTCACTGGCTGCCAGTTTCTTTCAGGATCAACTTTAAAATTCTGGTTCTTACTTTCAGATCTATTCATGGTCAGACTCCTCCTTACATCACTGATCTGATCCAGCCTTACACCCCAGCTCGGGCTCTGAGGTCTGTGGATCAGAATCTACTTATGGTTCCTCGCACACGGCTCAGGACCAGAGGAGAGAAATCTTTTCAGGCTGTTGCTCCTAAGCTTTGGAACGATCTTCCTCTCTCTTTGCGCTTGATGGATCTACTGACTCCTTTAAGAAACATCTTAAGACGTTTCTATTTGTTCAGGCTTTTCCTTGATTTTCTGGAACTCCTGTGTTGTTCTCAGTATTATCTTGAACTTTAAAGTATATACTTTTTTTTTAGTATTGTTTTGATTGTTAAAGCGCTTTGTGACCCTGGTCTGGAAAAGCGCTATATAAATAAATATTACTTACTGACTTACTTACATATTTCAAGACTGGTATCAGATTGTATTAGTTGGGACACAAAGCCCAGGTATCAGGACTCGAGACACTAGTCTTGTGCACCTCAGTAGCAGGTCTACATCTAGTAGTATCACTATTAAAAACACAAGCTACCGACAAGCCAGTTTTTTCCCCGTCGAAAAACACAAACCTTGCAGGACTTTGAGGAAAGGCGAGTTCCCGTTGATGTCCGTGTTGCCGTTCTTCACCGGGCTGCTGGGCTCGTTGTCGTCGGGACACAGGAGGACTTCGATGGGACCCTTGGTGCTGGTCAGGTGGACGGACAAACTCTGGAACCACAGAGATGGAGAGAGAGAGAGAGAGTCAGGTGTGTTGTAGGAGCAGGAATCCCTCGCTCAAAAATCTTTGTTTTGGATGGTGAAGGGCGAGCGCAGGGTTTTCCGCAGACGGTGAGTCTGAACACGTTAGTCAGCACATACCTCTGCAGGATCTGGTACTTCTAGTTTGGTCTCTGTCGGCGCTTTGACAACAATAACCGTCTGGTCTTGAAAGCTCCCAATCTGTTTGATATCTTGGTACGTCACGTAGGCATACGTGGAGGAGAGAAGGTCAAAGAAATAACAAGTCCAGGCAGGAAACAAGAAAAAATATATATATTTTTTGGAGACGAGTAAGAAGAGTGACTCTTGTTTAAGCTACTGGGAACATTTTGGATTTCAAATAAAAAACACAAGATACTGGTCTGTTGTGTATTTACAAGTGCCAACGTTATCAGGGGTCCTACATCTTAAAGTGATAGTTCACTCAAAATGCAGATTGCACTCATTTTCTACTCATCCTCATGTCTCCTAAGGTGAGTAAGTAAAGGTTATTTGTAAGGGTATGGATTATTTTCAGAGTAATCTGTGCCTTTAGACAAAAATGTTTGTTCATTTTAATGTAGCGTCTGGAGATCAGTTGTCTTTGTCTTTCATCTTCGTCCAAAAAGACATTTAAAAACATCCAAATACCTCCATAATTGCTCGCCTGTAACATCCATCTTGTTTTGAAGCCTCGACATTAGGAATTGTTCCGGAAAATATATTAAACAGTCAACACTTGCAATGCGTATTTCAATGAGGAAAGACGTCAAGCAAGAACTGATAACTTCTGCTGAAAACGATCTTAAAATTTGGGCTGATTCTTGTGTTTTTCTTCCAGAACAATTCCTAATGTTGAGGCTTCAAGACAAGATGGACATTATAGATGAGCAGTATTTGGATGTTTTTAAGTGTCTTTTTGGAAGAAGATGAAGACACCTAAGCTCCAGGCGCTACATAAAAATGAACAAAACATGTTTGTATATAAATCTAAAAAGGGACAGATTACTCTGAAAATAATCCAAACCCTTAGTCGACATGAGGGTGAAGAGAAAATGAATTGAAATTTGAATTATGGGTGAACTATTACTTTGAGGAGAAGTTAAATTCAAGACATTTTAATACTATTTTAAATAAACCAAAATTGGGGGGAAAATTAGTGAAAATAGGTGCATGAACAATTTTACTATTTCTTTTTTTATTATTACTTTAAATTGAAATATTCATGACTGAAGTCCACCAAAAAACTTCCTGCATAAAGTACACTGAGCCTCGCTCTCCTGGTATTGCCTTCAGCCATTGAGAAAAATGTTTGGACACATCATTTGTATTGAATGTTGCTCCATACATGAACACAAGAGTGAAGATTTAAGATGGTTTAACAACAATTAAAGCCTTATTTTTAGATTCAACAAATATAATTATAGCAAACTTTCATGTGAGTCGGACACAGAACCCTTTTGTAAACCAGGACGCTTGAGCGAGTCCTCACACAGCTACAACACAAACTGGGAAAAAGGATATTTTTGATGGCTCGGCAGCTCGCTCAAATGGCCGGTCTCCAGACTGCATCTCTGGATGAGCTGCTCCAGCCTCTGTTCTTCTTCTGCCAGAGCAGAAACCTCGGCCGTCAGCCTCTGCCTGTGGTTGACGGCGCCCTCCACCTCCAGCAGGCTGCAGCCCCTGTGAGCGAGCGGCACATGATCAGCACACTTCTCCGAGAACACATTCCTAAACGCACCAAGATAGATTTGAGTTTTTGCTGCTTCATGGTTTCTGTGCATCATGTGAGCGTGCACACACTTGCCTCTGCTGCAGGAAAACTATAAAGCTAATGACACGCTTCAGTGTCTGGAAAATATCCTGCTACTATGTTGCGAAATAACCAAGAAAACAAACTCACATCCACTGAATGTTGTTCTTTGACTTCTTCTTGATGAGATGAATGCCCTCGAGGACATTTGTGATGTCGTACAACCTTCTTTTTTGTACCTGCGAGACAAAAGTGGTCAATAGTTTGAATTATGAAGCACAAGAACGAGGCTCTTTAGGTGAAATACTGTGAAATGAGGACCTTGGCGGATGCATGCGCCGTGTCTGCGCTTCTACATTCATGGATCGTTCTTATATTTGATCTGTGATTCATTTAGAACAGACGTCCACAACCACAGGTATCAATCTGTGAGGCATTTGTTACTGAGCCACACACACAGGAATATGAATCTAAATTAGGGCTGCACAAGATAGTAAATGTGTCCAAAATTGCGATACAGATATTAATGTGATGTTTTTTTTCTGTCACCTAAAAATGTAATGTCTTAAGTCAAACTAAACACAAACAACAAATACTCAAATCAACATGAATACTTTCAAACGTACAAAAGGTCCAAATATTAACATATTTCTTGCCTAAAAATAGCCTTTTTCATTATTCTACAAAGAAAATGACTCATTGTCTAATTTTTTTTTTTTAAACTAAAAGTAATTCTGCCAATGCAGTCTTGACACGAGTTTCATGGTGAAACATGTTACAAGAATGCAGTTGATGCCGAGTTATATTTGTCCATTTCTTATATTGTGCGTCTTCTTATATCATTTTATTCTGTACCGACACAACAACAAAAATCCCATTTTGTGTTAAACACACTGGCAATAAAAGTCTCCGATTTCTTTCCATCAAGTTCACTCTTTAAACAAGTGAAAATGAGTAACAAAATACAAACTAAACAGGAGTTTGTAGCAGAGAAACCAGTGATGATATAGCATTATAAGGGAAAGGCGCATTTTTCATTCATTAAACATTTTCTTTCCGAGGGTCAAGGTATTTCATTTCTTTCTTTTTACCTGAAGGCCGGCGCGAAAGAAAATGCAGACAAGAAAACTATTTAAAAATCATCTTATTTCAGGTCATTCTTCCTCTTATTTATCCAACTTTAACAGCTACATACCATGATCTTCATAAAGCTGCTTATTTTATTTTAGTCATTTGCTTCTAAACACTAGACATGATCAGGAAAATTAAATCTTATATCTGACCCACGGGCGGCTCTTGTGGTCCATGAGGACCCCATGGTCAGGGCTAAACAATGTTCTCTTGACCCCAGAAACAGCCAATAGATCCTCAGAGACTTTGAATTGAATCCTCTTAGACATAGTATTTAACTTAATATTAACTTCAGCTTCATTTATTAATTCATTTTCTGCTTGTTCCCTTATGAGGGTCGCAGGGGGGCTGGAGTCTGTCCCAGTTTCATCGGGTGAGAGGCGAGGGACACCCTGGACAGGGAGCAAGTTGGACACAGGACACAACCATTCACACACACACACACACTCATACCTATGGACAATTTCCTCAATCTAAATCAACCTCTGTATGTTTTTGGACTGTGGGAGGAAACCGGAGTGCCTGGAGTAAACCCACACAACACAGGGAGAACAAACAAACTCCTCTGACTTCAGATCGACATGTGAAAGAACCTTTCATGCGTAACTATTTGGACACAAACACCTAATAAATGACCTCTAAATGAAGGAGTGATTATCTCTAATATTTATGCAGAGTAGTTTTTTGTTACATGATCAGGAAGATCGTGAAATGGAGACCGAGCTCTTCACACTGACGTTATAACAAAGCCTGCCTTCATAATTAGAGAAATAAACACTTGTGAAAATATGAAGCTGTATCAGTGACGCTCAAATATCATGAAAACTCATCTTAAGAGCACTTATCCATGTTTTAACCTGATGTCATTACACAGCATTATCATTGTCCCAAATCACGCACTTCCTTAAGTGCACTGCTTTACAGTACACTGTAAGATGGTGCACTTACTTGCGCTGTGTTCAAATTTCGACAGATAGTACCGTCTCAAATCAAAAACCGCTGCTACACACTTGATGACTTGACAGCTTCTTCTTCTACTACTTTTCAACGCTGGAACCCTATCGTCGACACTTGACAGCGCTTTTCACCGAATTAAACTAGTTATAAGTTATTAAGTTGTGTTTTTTATTGTGTTATTATTGATGTCGTTTGTGGTAAAATCAGTGTTTTCAGTGGTGCAGCCATTTGATAAGCAGTGATGCATCTTCTGTTTAGTGAGCGTCATCCACGCCACTAAGATGGCGTCCGTCGAGGGTGGAAACCGTCGATCCACACTCAAATTTTCTGGGCTTTTTGGGTGTTGACTGCTCATCGTGAATGCATTTGTACTCAAAATATGAAGTGCAGAAGTGCGCGATTCGGGGCGCACCACTTGCGTAAAGCTACGTATCTTTAGCTGCAAAACAACGGGCAACTACACCTGTACGTCGTGACTCGTTTAAAGACCTAAGCTGTGTCTCAAATCTCATGCTTCTCTTTGTGCACTGGAGGTTAGTATGCATCAGGACAGTGTACATACTAACTAGTAACTAATTCTCGACAGATACTACGTCTCAAATCCAACACTTGTTGGACATGAAATGACGCCACAGCTTCTTCTTCTACTACTATTTAAGGATGATCTCAACCAGCTGTAGGAACACTAGCGACACCACTTTTTGTTTGGATCAAGAAATATGAGAAACGAAATATTTGCAAGATTTTTACGCCAGTATCAGCACCGAAGACGTATCCTCCTCCTACTGCTGGATGAAAATACACCTGCAAGTGTGTATATATATATATATATATATATATGACGTAACTTCCATTTAACAACGTCACTAAGATGGTCATTTAGTGTAGAAAGTGTCCATCGATCCATACTCTGTGGGTGTTTAAGTGACAATTTAGTGTGTATGGAGCACTACATTTCACATACTAAGAATTGAGACGCACTTACATACTAAGTTAAAGTACGCGATTTGAGCCACAGCTATGTTATGATTTGCTATAAGACCTAATATATTATGTATTTTCATGACCCACTAACTAATAATTAAAAATGTACTCATTTACTTCTTGCATACGTACAAATAACCACACATTTTACTACACGTTCCAACATTAAAAACCATCTGCACCGGAGACACGTCTCGTCATACCTGTAACGTTTCCGCGGCGAGATTCAGGTCCAGGACTCCGTCGGCCGACTGCGCCAGGAGATCCACGAACTTCTTGGTCAGCAGTCCGAGCGAAGTGTCGTAGCGCGTCTTCTCGGGCGGAGACTTGGGCGCTATCGAAGAAGCTTCAGGTGAGGAGAGGAGGGAGAAAAAAAGGCGTCAGGACAAAAAACGACGTATAGAGATTTCGTGATGATATGGCAGTTGGAACAGTTGAGAAACACGGCGTGATTCAGCAGCGACAGCATTTCAACATCAGATGAGATGTGTAAGAACAATCAGTGAATCTTGAGTCCACGAAGATGTCATTTAAGTATCTATAGTAATAGGAGACAAACCAGTTTTGACATAAAACGTGAATATTTACACAGAAGTACTCGCTCACGTGTGAACTTGTACAAAGGCAAATAAGTGACGTTGTTTTATTTCCATATAAACTACGATTCATCAACTGACTTTTGGGAGTCCTTATCCGTGATCCATTGGAAAGCGAGCTCGCTCCTCTGCCTCTGGGGGTCTTGACAGGTTCCGACTGGTACTGGTGGTCCGAGTCATCGAGCGCCAAACGCCGCTTCGCCTGCGAAGAGAGAGAGGGAAACATCAGGATCTAATAAAAAAAAAATCAGAAATTCTACCACAGAAGAGACATGTGACACGAGCGTGTTCAAGGATCTTAACGAATATAAATCAAATTCTATGGCAGACGATTGAAATCAAAATGGAGACACGATCTTAACCAATATAAATCAAGTGTCAATCAAGTCTTTCTGACAACTTAAGAAGTACTTTCTAAAAAAATGTACTAATGTGTTTTATTTAAGAGTTCATTTTTATGGAGATGAATCGTAAGAGACTTGTTTTTCGTTTGTGTCTCTTATAGACGTGAACTTTTGGCTCCTTTTAAGTAATGTTAACCACATTAATACGAGTCTTAAATACATATACATCAGTTAATTAATAGTTTAATATGATTGTTGATAAGTCACTTTGTTGTGAGCCTGAATCACAGACCAAAAAATCACTCGACCCCCCACACGTTAATAAAAAAAAAAGTGTCAACCCAGAAGAAAGTGACGCTTCACCACACGAAGCTACATCTTCCACTCGTTCTTTTTATCATTTCCTACTTTGTCAGGAGAATAAATGTCCTCTGTTGACACTCAAAATGTCAGCCATTTTACATCAGCAAGCTGCTCCCCTCACCCCCCTTCCCTCTCCCTCTGTGCCTGGTCATGGCTTCAGCTTCACACCAGTGTTTTAACCAAACACACACAGAAAAAGAAGAAGAAGAGGGAAAAAGAAAAACAACCCCCCAAAAAAAAGAAAAAGATACTTTGGGGTGATTTATGTGCTGGATCTTCAACACAACATTGCAGGATTGTTTCTCAGTCAACTTGTTAAAAACTCTTCGACGTGTGTGTGGAAACAAAAAGGAGTTTTTATTGAGATGTGTGTGTGTTTGCACTCGTGTAAAGCAGATTAAATATGAGTGCATGTGTCGACTGATAAGCAGGGTTAGCAACTGAAGGCTAACATTCTCAAGTTGCTGCTCACCAGACAAACTGATGCAGTCAATGTTTTTAGACTATATTTTTAAAAAGTGGTCTCGAGTCAAAACTAAGGATCGCTTTAGGACTAAGACTAGCTTCTGAAGACCACCTCCTCACTAACCCCCCCTTAAAAAAAAAATTAAGACTAGGCCACCGCTTGTCTCTTACCAATATTTCCATCTGGCTGCAAAAAACCTTAAGACCTTAAACGCACCATGAAGTTAGCATAGCTAGCTCGTGAAGCGCATATAGTTTTAAGAGGTTTTTAACAAAAAAAAAGTCGACACTCGCTTCTCCAAAAAGCGGTTAAATCGACCTAGTTTTCTTTGGTAACTAGCTGTAGTTAGTTAGCCTAGCTAAGCTTGAGTGGTGGTGGTGGTGTGGGGGGGGAAAGCCCTGGCTAAGCGGCTAACGCTACTAGCTTCCCCCCACCAGCCTCTCAACACAACAAGCTCTCGCTAGCTTAGCCGAGCTAACAGTACAGGTTTTCTGGGTTTTTTTATTCGGTAGGTTCGGCGGGATTTTTTTGTTTTGTTTTACCGGAGGTCTTCCTAAGGCGGGTCGTGGTCCGGTCCCGACAGCCTGGTGCGGAGTTGTGTAGATGTTGTTTATCTGGGGCTCGGACAGGCATACGCCGGTGGTAACGTTGCGCGGCGGTGGGGTCGTTATTATCTGGATATACGTCGCGTTCCCCTGCCCCGGGTTCAAGCGGTCCGCCAGGGTGGTCACCAGTATGTTGCCGTCCAGAGGCGAGCTCCCGACCCCCGCGAGAATCACTTTGTCCGGGGCCGAGGAGTTCCCTCTTCTCATCTTAGCAGTTACTTTTTTTTTTTTTTGCGAGGCGTCGTTGCTGCTAATCCACCGCGATTCTCACACAAATATGCCCGCGGGAGTGAAGATGAAAGTCCGATGCATCGACTTCCGCGGTGGATTTATCCCGATGGTGGCGCATTGAGGCAGATGCGACGGATTACAAAGTCGCGCAACACTTGTTTGGCTGCGCGCAGAAATGGCTCCAGGAAGCGGCCCTGATGAATGAAGGATACGGTTTACGCGCTCAAGAGCACCTCCCGCGAAACTCGGATTTCCCGGCTGTTTTTCGAACCGCATTTGCATACGCGCCGCGATTGGTCGACGGTGGAGCCAGTGGCTGGCCGCGTTGCTGGTGGGGAGTGGTGAGCCAATCGGGCGCCGGGATTCGGGGCGCCACGTGTTCATTGGCAGATGTAAACAGGCGACGTTAGCAACCACGCTGCGTGCGATGACCGAAACGAGCCGCTAGGTGGGATCGGTGACCGGCGATTTTTAAGACGAATGGAGGGAATTTTAGAAATAAAAATATATTTTTATTTATTGTTTTAAAATCGTTAAGGTGTCATCGGTTACATACAGACAATATAATAAATAAAAAATATATATATGTACACACATTTTATTGCAACTTGTTTTACTGTTTGTATCGTATATCTTTGCTTTGAAACATCTTAAAACATTTTTATTTGTTCAGGCTTTTCCTTGATTTTTGGAGACTCCTGTGTTTTTCTCAGTATTATCTTGACATTTAAAGTATATCTTTTTTTTATTGTTTTGATTGTTTAAGCGCTTTGTGACCCTGGTCTGGAAAAGAGTGATATAAATAAAAATTACTTACTTACTTTATATATATTTTTATCATATTGCATCTTATCTTGGCTTTTTATGTCTACGTTTGCAAAGACTTATATTTCCCAATATTGTATTGTTTTTTTTGTTTGCACAATATTGTATTTTTTGTGTGTTTTTCATTCCACACTATTGTATTTTCTTTTAGTGCATTTTTGTATTTGTATTGTACAATATTGACATTTTGTATTTTCCATTGAACAATGTTGTGTAACGTATATTTCATATAATACTTTCTTTCTTTTTTTACTGTAAATTTTTGTATTTTGTCTCAATTGCACAATATTGTATTTGTATTGTGTGATATTGCAATCGTTATTTTAGCTTACACAATATTGTATTCTTGCATATTTTATTTTGTATTGCACATTTTTTTTGTATGTTTTATTTGTATTGCAAAATATCGTATTTTGTTTTCCCCCATTTCACAGTATTGTATTTTTTTTTCTTTTTACTATACAATGTTGTTTTTCGTATTTGTCATTGCACGATTTATATTTTATTATTATATATTTTTCATTGTACAATATTGCATTTTTAAATTATTATTATTTATTTGTTGTACAATATTGTATTTCGTGTTTTTCATTTTACCATTTGTATTTCAGTATTTTATATTCGTTATTGCACAATATTGTATTCTTGTAAAAGTTTGAAAGAGTTGAATAAAAACAGTTGAAGCTAAAAGCAAATATACGAAATATAAGTTAATCTTTTGTATAAAGATGTGTATTAAATGTATCTGATCATCTGTAATTAAAATAAAATTTACAGAATAATATAATATTTGAATCATTCATCATCATTGTCCAGCAAAAAATATATATATATATACTTAAGAAATAAAATAATTACGTTTATCTTTAAAAGGATGAACCCGGAAGTTCTTTAGCCTACACGCCTTCACTCTGTTTTAGTCACGGATTATTTTACCTGTAAAATCGTGGACAGGTAAATATAATCCCCGGGTGGGCGGTGACATCACACACAAATTTAAACAAAATTGGGCAAAATAAAATAGATTTTGGATGAGTTAACTTTCACAGAAAACATCGTTGATCGAATAACAAATAAAAGTAAATAAAAAAAAAGGTAATAACATTAAAAAATAATAATCTTATCATCGCTGAGAGTTTATCATCCGCGTGTGTTTATTGACTTTATTTAACAGATCAAGGTGAAAGGTGGAGTTTGTGTGGGAGCGCTTGTTTTGAGCAGCGGCTCCTCCTGGTCCGGCGATGAATCATCAAACAACGTCGACGATTTTTGCTCTGACGTAGAAAACAAACGCGCTGAGCTGCAGACAAGACTTCAACGTCATCTTGAAAATGATTAAATTAAAAGATTAAATTAAAAGATTAAGAATAATTATATATATATATCATTTAAATTATGTTTTTCAATGAACATACATTTTTTATTTAATCATTTATATATTGAAAGGTTAAATTAGTTTTAACATTTTAAATTACACATAGTTTGATTTTTAATTCCAATAATTAAAAAAAAAAGAAAATTCTAAGTGTTATATTTTTAATTCATAGCCTCAATATAAAAATGTTGGTATAATAGTGACACTGACGAATATCATAAGAGTACCGAGCTACTTGAATTTCATTTTTCTGCTAAACATTCAAATGTAACCTTTCAAAATACAAAATAATTGAATTAAAATTATTCGTAAAAACAAATTCAACATTTTCAAAGTAGAAATAATTTGATGAAATTATGAATTAACCCGTGTGTTGTCTCAGAGTCAAGAGGAACGACCTCCATATGTATTTATAGATCCAGCGAGGTCGTTCACCTTGACCCAGAGAAAACACAAGGGATACCACAAACACATTTGTTCCCTGGGCCTTTCGGGTCACCTTGACCCTGAGATAACACAAGGGTTCATTTGCCACCAGGTTAACTATATTTGCTCGTTAAAATTTACCCTCAAGCCAAACGTAAAAACTACTTTTAATGACCTAACTTTATTCTAAATATACATGCAGTTACTGTCATTTAAGTACTTGTTATAAATGGAAGAAAAAAAAGGTGTTTTTTTTTTTGACAATGATTAGATTTTTTTATCAGGTAAATATATTGACCTGTCAGCTGCTGGCTGGAGCTGCTGCCCTCTGGTTCTGGTTCTGGTTCTGGTTCCATCTCTATGTTCGTCCCGGTCCAGTCGGTCCATTCATCGTGTTTAAAGAGTAAATGTTGGATCCAAGATTTAAACACTTATTATTATATTATTAAACATTATTTGAAGCATACTGGCCTGCATTGGTCAGTACCTGTTAAAAAATGAGAACAACCATCAGAAAGTTGAGTTGGCGCGCTAATGTCTACAGTCAAAATTGGAAAGCAGGCAAGTTCATTGACGAGTTCAAACAAATATGATACTTGTGTTTATTAAATAGTTTCCATTGAAACGATCATGTCGATCCTTCAGTACGAGCTCTTTTGTCGGTACTTCCTGGTCAAAACTCCAGATGATCGCTGACACAAACATGTGCACAGTAGAGATTTAAGACTGAAAGATCGATGAATCGCACTTTAATGTTTCCATATGATTTTTAGACAGGAAGTGAGTGTTTTTTAGACAGGAATGAATCACGCATTTAGGAGGAGGTGTGTTGGCAAGAATCTGTCGATACGATGCGTATCACGATACAGTGTCAACGATACCATATATCGTGATACTGTAGTAACAAGAATATATGTGCAGTATTGTCCAGTACTTGACTCTGGTGCTGTGATAGTGTAGTAACAAGGCTATATGTGTAGTATTGTCGAGTACTAGACTATGGTGATGTGATAGTGTAGTAACAAGAATATATGTGTAGTATTGTCGAGTACTAGACTCTGGTGATGTGATAGTGTAGTAACAAGGATATATGTGTATTTTTGTCCAGTACTTGACTCTGGTGATGAGATAGTGTAGTAACAAGGATATATGTGTATTTTTGTCCAGTACTTGACTCTGGTGATGTGATACTGTAGTAACAAGTATATATGTGTAGTATTGTCGAGTACTAGACTCTGGTGATGTGATAGTGTAGTAACAAGTGTATATGTGTATTTTTGTCCAGTACTTGACTCTGGTGATGTGATACTGTAGTAACAAGTATATATGTGTAGTATTGTCGAGTACTAGACTCTGGTGATGTGATAGTGTAGTAACAAGGATATATGTGCAGTATTGTCGAGTACTTGACTCTGATGCTGGGATAGTGTAGTAACAAGAATATATGTGTAGTATTGTCGAGTACTAGACTCTGGTGTTGTGATAGTGTAGTAACAAGGATATATGTGTAGTATTGTCGAGTACAAGACTCTGGTGTTGTGATAGTGTAGTAACAAGAATATATGTGTAGTATTGTCGAGTACTAGACTCTGGTGATGTGATAGTGTAGTAACAAGGATATATGTGCAGTATTGTCGAGTACTTGACTCTGGTGCTGTGATAGTGTAGTAACAAGAATATATGTGTAGTATTGTCGAGTACTAGACTCTGGTGATATGATAGTGTAGTAACAAGGATATGTGTGTATTTTTGTCCAGTACTAGACTCTGGTGATGTGATAGTGTAGTAACAAGGATATATGTGTAGTATTGTCGAGTACTTGACTCTGGTGATGTGATACTGTAGTAACAAGTATATATGTGTAGTATTGTCGAGTACTTGACTCTGGTGCTGTGATAGTGTAGTAACAAGAATATATGTGTAGTATTGTCGAGTACTAGACTCTGGTGATGTGATAGTGTAGTAACAAGGATATATGTGTATTTTTGTCCAGTACTTGACTCTGGTGTTGTGATAGTGTAGTAACAAGTATATATGTGTATTTTTGTCCAGTACTTGACTCTGGTGTTGTGATAGTGTAGTAACAAGTATATATGTGTAGTATTGTCGAGTACTTGACTCTGGTGTTGTAGTATTTACAGACCACATGACTCTTGATGAAGTCGTAACTGCTTTCATTTGTTTTTAAACCAAAATATGTCAAAACATCAGCTTTAAAAATCTGCTGCAGTCGACTGTATCCTCTGGTCCTCAGTCATCGCCAGGATGCCGCTGGATTTCATTGTTCATTTAGCTTCACAGATTGGAAATTAATTGCAACACAGAAATAAATAAATTCGGCCAATTTAAATAGTTTATTGTTGTTATCAAATTGTAATTATTTAGTTTTATATACAATTTTTGGAAATACAAACAATTAAATACTAAACTAAAAGAGAATGTGAAAAAACATTGATACAGATGCTGTTGGAAAAAATGTAGATATTGAAGTGATATTTTCTTACACCTCTCCTGAGTCTTGTGTGTCAAAGTACTACCAAGAGATGATTTTGGAATCTCTAGATCGCACACGTGTGATGATGTGCGTCGTCACTGAATCGCACGTATATACAAGTGAATGTTTGAGTCAAATTAGAAGAGTCAGCGAATTTAACACATTTCTGTGATGAGACTCCATCGAATGTCTGAATCGCACACGTACGGTTGAATCCGTGTGACTCGATTCTGATGACTACAAAAAACAAGTGAGTCTTTCTGGGTCAAGTTCCTGTTCAAAATCTGAGGAATCTTAAAAATCGCACACATGTGACGATGTGCATCATCACTGAATCGCACAGGTGTGAGAGAATCTTTGAGTCAAAATAAAGGAACTTTTCTATGGTTCGGCAAAAGCAGCTCCATTGAGTGTCGCACATGTACGGTTGAATATGTGCGACTCAAGTCTACTGACTAGACACTGATGCTCTGAATCGCACACATAATCGAGTCTTTCAGGGTCAGATTTCTGGACCAAAAGTAAGTTAGAAACGTCTGAATCGCACATGTTTTCTGACCAGGAAACTGATCTGAGGTCAGTGAACCTTGCTGTGATTCTAAACCACACATGTGTTAAGTTCAAGTTGCTAAAAAATTGACTACAAAAGAAAAAAAACAAGAATTTTTGGAGGATCTTCAGTTTCGAACCAAAGTTTTCTCTGGAATGTTGGTGTAAATAGATTATGAGTCGAGCACAAGAGAAGGATTGTTCGACCCACAGTCGACCGTCTGAGGTCACGACTCCTCGTCAAAACACACTGGCTGAGGAATCTCTCATGACTGAAATCCTTCCAGACTGTTGCTCCTCAGCTTTGGAACCATCTCTGTGTTTGATGATCTACTGACTCCTTCAAGAAACATCTGTGTTTGATGATCTACTGACTCCTTCAAGAAACATCTGTGTTTGATGATCTACTGACTCCTTCAAGAAACATCTGAAGACACTTTTATTTGAGCTTTTCATTGAATCTTTTAAGTATATATTTTATTGAATATTGTTTTGATTGTTTAAGCGCTTTGTGACCCTGGTCTGGAAAAGCGCTGTATAAATATAAATTACTTACTTAATTACTATAGCAACACTTACAGGGTTGAGGTTCAGCATGCAAGCATTAGTGTTATTTTTAAATATTTAAATATCTATATGATACAGAGCAAATGTTTTTCTTCTGTTATCTGCTTTAAAATGCATTCGTAAGTAAGTAAGCAAGTAATATTTGTAAACTAACTAGTATTTATAAGGGTGTGTAAAAAATTATGAAAACTCTTAATAACAATATTGCTTTGTTCACGATAACATTTAGATATTCAACAGAACTGAATCGTTATTAATTTATATATATATTTAATGCTTTGATATCAAAATGTAATTTTTATCACAGTTATTTTATGGTTTATATATTTTTAAAGTGTGTACAAAATACAATTAATGTTTTTTTTTACGTATTTACAATTAACAAGTTCACAGTGTTTGTTCATTTTTGTGTTGCAATTAAACTTCCCGACACTAGATGGCAGCAGTCATCACGTCCTCCGCAGCTAAAGGAACAATAAAATCCCAGCCATGACTGAGGACAAGAGGATACAGTGACTCCAGCAGCTTTTAAAGCTGATGTTTCGACATATTTTGGTTTGAAAACAAATGAAAGCAGTTACGACTTCGTCAGGAGTCATGTGATCTGTTAATTCTGCAACACCAGAGTCAAGAACTCGACTATACTACAAATACATACTTATTACTACAGTATCACTATATATCATTGACACTGTATCGTAATAGGTATCATAGCAAGAATTCTGACCTGCTCTAGTAGAAGAACTCACATTTCTCTGATCCTGTGTTTGACGTGGTGTCTTGATCTTTTAAGTATATATTTTATTGAATATTGTTTTGATTGTTTAAGCGCTTTGTGACCCTGGTCTGGAAAAGTGCTCTATAAACATTACTTACTTACTTACTTACTTAACTCTGTCATGAAGAAAATCCCTGTTTAAGTAAAAAGGGTGATTTTGAGTTTAGCAACTGACTTTCAAACGCTCTGTAATTACGATAAATTAAATTGAAAAGTGTATAATTCTAGATCCATGTACTTCCATGTGTACATCATCAGTATTCTTTCCTCTCAAACACAGCACAGGGACACTATCTTTGACCTCCTGACCTCACATCAACAACAACAACAACCATCGCTGAAGAAACATGAACTTTCTCCTCCGTGAAAGAAGTATTGATGAAGTTCTTCTGTAAAGTCTGGACTGAAGGCAGACGAGGGATCGGAGAAGAAAAAATATATTTTTTAACGAACACAAAAGAGATCTTGTGAGGACAAGACAAAAACACATGGTGAAGGTTCTACGGAGCTATTTTTGTCTCATATTTATATGTAACTGTACTGAGGGTGATCTGCACATATTCAATGTTGCACATGTGTTGTGATATCCACAAATGTAAAATTCATATTTGTAACTTGTATTTCTGTATTTTAAAAACATTTGTATTTGTAAATGTATCATTTTAATTTACAAAAACAAAAAAATAGACTTGTAAAACTTGAAATTCTGTGTGTGAAATTACATTTACATGTGGATCACATGGATTCACCAAATACAAGTCTTGCTTATTGTGAGACAATAAGCCAAAAAACCTGCAAAAACTGAGACTTCTTCATCGCCTTGCAATTCACACGACAGCCACTAGAAGGCAGCGTTGTAATCAACATTGACTCTAAACATTCAGTGACGTCAATCACCATCATCTGTCAGTACAAACTATTAACCTTGTTCTGAAGTAGATAAACAGATTTTGTTTGACGGTTTTGTTCTGGAGTAAAACTTTTTTGACGCTTCCGCGATCACAGTCAAGTCATCAGACGCTAAATTTGGGGTGCGCTTAATGACCGAACATTACGGTAGCAGGGAAGAAAAGTGAAATAAATGTCTGGGAAAAAACGACTCTAACTATGATGACATTTTTGTTCGTGTTTCTATGAATTAAAACGTCTTCTCTCTCGATTTTTTCAAGACGTGAACTGTGATCTGTGATCCATTGTAATAAAGTTCTATCTAATCTGCCTCCAAACCTCACTAGACGTCACTCGTGGTTAGAACCAGAAGTTCTGGGTTCGAGTCCCGCCTCGGTAATAACGAATTTACCTGTTTTTTTTTTTTTATTGTGTTTAAAAAAGAAAGCAAATTCTTTAAAAATCCTACAATATATTGAAACTAGGTTATAAAAGTAGTCTTTGTAGCTTTTCTTTCTCATTTAATAATTCAATGTTAATTAGTTTTTGACTTTTTAGATAATATAATTAAATCCCTTCAGTTTAACCTAATACAATATTATATAACATTTTTTGCTCAAAAATATAATTCTGTACTTTTTTATTGGGGTTTCATTGTATAATATTTCCTAGTTTGACGCATCACATTTAAAATAAACATTATTTTTCTTGCTTTGAAAGAGATACGAGCAGCCATGAGTTCGATTCTCAACACAGACTAAGCGACCATCGTTCCCCTCGAGAACATCTCAAAGTAACAGCACGAGTGTCCTGAGGGTCGTCGGTTCAATCCCTCTGAGCTCAGGATGGATACGTTCCAGCGACTAATGACAACCAGAGGGAAAGAATGAATTCAACACGACATTTTGTGATGCATCGACTCCACCGTGAGTGACTTTAAACCCTTAAAATCTCATT
This sequence comes from Callionymus lyra, assembly GCF_982586985.1. NCBI lineage: Eukaryota > Metazoa > Chordata > Actinopteri > Syngnathiformes > Callionymidae > Callionymus > Callionymus lyra. The sequence goes on from NC_141834.1 coordinate 18,089,195, forward strand.
TTTTAACACTGAATACACACATTTGAATAAAGATAAATAATAATAATCTTGTAATCCATGCATTTGTGTCTTCTCACCTGGACTACTGCAACAGTTTTTCATGTCTTAACAAGAAGGATTTGTCTCGCCTGCAGTTCATACAAAACTCTGCAGTGAGAATTCTGAGCCGCTCTAGTAGAAGAACTCACATTTCTCCGATCCTTAAAACTCTTCACTGGCTGCCAGTTTCTTTCAGAATCAACTTTAAAATTCTGGTTCTTACTTTCAGATCTATTCATGGTCAGACCTTCCATCAGTGATCTGATTCAGACTTACACCCCAGCTCGGGCTCTGAGGTCTGTGGATCAGAATCTACTGATGGTTCCTGAACACGGTTCAGGACCAGAGGAGAGAAATCCTTCCAGACTGTTGCTCCTAAGCTTTGAAACTCTGTGTTTGATGATCTACTGACTCCTTCAAGAAACATCTTAAGACCTTTTTATTTGTTCAGGCTTTTCCTTTGATTATGGAACTCCTGTTGTGTTATCAGTTTTATCTTGATATTTAAAGTATATACTTTATTGACTATTGTTTTGATTGTTTAAGCGCTTTGTGACCCTGGTCTGGAAAAGCGCTATATAAATAAAAAATCACTTACTTACTTACTATAGGCAAGTTTATCAACTTCTATTGTGTAGAAAGATTAACTTAAGTTGGCTTTGACTGTTAGAGAAAATATTGAATATTTTAGCGAATACATTCATAAATCTTTTTAAAATTCGACATAAAAGCTTGTGAAACTGTATAACATGTTTTTTTTTTCTAATAAGTGTATTAAAAACGGTGAATAATGTGTGAAAATGTCATTTTTACTGATCTTCAAAAGGGAAATTAGATCAATTTATTTTCTTTATTATCTCATAAATAAGATACTAGTATTAATACCTCAAATTTAAGTTTATATTTTCAGTTGTTTAATTACCTGCCATTTTTTTTGCTCTCCATCTGTTCCTTGTTCTGCGCTTCAAACACCTGCAACGACACCGCTAGATGTCGCTATAATAACTAATGATAATCAGCAGAAAACACGTTTTTTTTTCAAAAGGTGTGTTAAAACAAACACAATATCAAAAACTTGTGCTCACACTTGGTGGAAGAATAACCAGGAAAAAAAAGGTGCCATAAGGGTTTTTATTAGCAGTGCATGCTGGGAAGTCAAGCATCGCCTCTAAAAACCAAAACTACATCCACATTTATACTCTTTTTATACATCTTTACTTGTTCAGGAGCTTAAGATAACTTCAAATCAACAAATATTTGGGATGAAAGGAATGTTAAAAATCTTCATGAAAACACGTGGAAAACGCAAATAAATACATAAAAGTGTCAAAAACAGGAAGTGTTAAGACTCTCGCGTGCTTCAGATCAGCGGCTCTTCACGCCAGCAGAGGGCAGTAGAGAGTCGTCAAGTTTAAAACATCGCAGTAACGTTAGATAATATTATATTTTCCTTCTCGTTTATTATGTACTTCTATATACGAGGCAGTTCTTGTGAGTCGCTACTGCAGCTTTAGAGTTGGTAGCACGACGCCGGGAAAAAAAAACAAAGACAAAAGAGGGAGAATTCGTGAAGCTACAGAAATAATAATAAATTGATGGATATTACGTTTAAAATCTCCCATAATTTCCTTTTTTTTTTAAATGAATCACACTTGATCACGTGACTTGCCCGAGTCACAAAAGAGAGGCTGGTTGCTATAGCGATAGCGGCCATTTTTTTTTTTTTTTTAAGACGGTAAAACGTGCTCGTTGTAAATTAAAGATCCAACACTGGAGGTGCGTCATGCGAACCGAACCGCCGCGGGAGCTGAAATCCACGCCTTCAAACATAGAATTATTAATTTTTTTAAACTCGGGTTTTTGCACCGACAACCTCCAGAGGCAGGAGATAAAAGAGGTTGAAGTAGCAGCAAGTCTGACGGATCAAGTTCATCCTCGAGAGACTCTCTTCTGTGCTTCGCCATCATCTTGAGATCCCTCTCCTCGCCACTAGAGGGAGTCCTTCGAACCAGGAGGGGGATCAGTTTTTGTCGCTCTCCATGGACTCCGTCTTCTCCTTCTTCTTCGCGTCTTTCTTCTTCTTCTCGTCGTCGTCCTTGAAGAACAGAAGAGGGAACATGCCGAGGATGCAGCCGATGCCGACGCCGATGGCTTTCCCCTGAACGACGAGAGAAATAATGATGTTTATAAACAAAGAGTTTCTTCTCCGCGAGTTCCTCACCTCCGTCGCTCTTCAAATCTGTCTCTTCCTGAACCCCCGTCACACTCACTTCATTATCCCCCACTGTCTTTGAACGCATCGCCGTTTAGGTCTTTTAACTCAAAGTCAAATATTCAGTCGGAATTTTCATAGATGAAAAGGGATAAAAATACGTTGAATTAATGAGATCGTTTCCTACATTAGCCTGGAAATGAATCTTCATCCTTTAGAAAACACTTTACTTTTCTATATATTTTTTTATTCTCTCTTTGAATAAAAATAGTTTTTTTTAGCTGAAAATGTAACTCAAATGGCCTCCAGCCCAGTATCAGTCTGCACCAGAAAAAAAGTATTTATATTTCTGTCTGAAAGGCGTTTTATTTAAAAAAAAATATCGTATTTTCTCTCAAGTAACATTTGTCCGTGACTCTTGACATGTCAACACACTCGTTTGAGTCGAGTTAAAAAAAATAATCTTCATTAAACTGGTCTTGCTTCATATATACTGACTGAGGACAAGAGGATACAGTGAGTCCAGCAGTTTTTAAAGCTGATGTTTTGACATATTTTGGTTTGAAAACAAATGAAAAAAGTTACAACTTCATCAAGATTCATGTCGTCTGTTAATTCTGCAATGACTGAGGACGAGAGGATACAGTGACTCCAGCAGCTTTTAAAGCTGATGTTTGGACATATTTTGGTTTGAAAACAAATGAACGCAGTTACGACTTCGTCAAGATTCATGTCGTCTGTTAATTCGGCAATGACTGAGGACGAGAGGATACAGTGACTCCAGCAGTTTTTAAAGCTGATGTTTGGATATATTTTGGTTTGAAAACAAATGAAAGTAGTTACGACTTCGTCAAGAGTCATGTGGTCAGTAAATACTACAACACTAGGGTCAAGTACTGGACAATACTACACATATATCCTTGTTACTACACTATCACGATATATCACTATATATATCGTATTCTGATTATTTTGGGTTACATGGGTTCCCCCGTTATTTCGAGTGGTTACGATCTTAAAACAAAATCCACAACCTTTTTTCACTTTATAAATTAACAACATGTATTTGAACTGACAAACTCAAAAATGCACGTGAGGCTCTCGACAAAACTCTCTCGGTAACGGTGACATCATGCTTTGCCGCCCAGCCAACCAAGACCCTACAAATGTGTACTTGAGCTCGTTGACTTGACAATTCTGCTGAACTCTACTACACAACAGATTTGCTGACTGAGCATAAATCTACAGGAACTTTAGGTCAACAGATATGATGAGAATAATACTTGTTTAAAAACTATGTCTCCAGTTGATTTCATCGGATCCAACCTTAGAAGCAAATCCCTAAAACATCTTGTCACGCAGTCCGGACTCATACTACGTACTCACCGAGTGAGAGCTGACCCTGGTCTGCCACATGTCGGCCTGTTTGGGGCTCAGGTCCGGGATCTGCATCCCCAGTCTGGACGCCAGAGCCTCCACGTACCCGGCCAGCCTGGAGGTCCACAAGGAGACACAAGGGTTAGAACGTCCAGAAGAAGCAGAGACTCTTCATCTTCATTGCCGACGATAATATATTTTAATGACGCGTCGTTATTCCTGCGTCAGTCGTTTCTTATCGTCGACGCTCAGACCAAAACAATCGATAAGATAAAACTAATCAGCAGACGAACGTCCGATGTGTTTGTTTTGATCGGATCACAGCAGGATTTGGAGAAACCAGATGAAATGATTGGCTTGTGTTTCCACTGATCCAGGACCAGATTGATTGACGCAGGAAAAGACATTAAAGATGTTCTTTGATGTTCGTGGAGAACCAGAGAGTTTCTGCAAAGATTGTTCAGAGTCGGATCGACTCGAGGACGAAGACGGAAAAAAGTTACAAAAAGCCTGAAGTTGCTTTTAAGTCAGATTCTATTGAGATGGTTTTATTTATTTAAAATAAATTAAAATGGGTTTTCTTCAATTAAAAAAAAAGATTTTTCTAACATAAAGACATTTTTTCCAATTTTTTGAAGACACATTTTTCGATGATTACGTTTTTTTGTTTTTGTTTCATTAAATAACCTTTTTTTTAATTGATAATATTCTTTAAACAAGGGAACCTTTTTTATTATTGAAGTATAATTTATTATTTTTGTTAATACTACTTTGTTTTTGATTGAAGCAACTACTTTTTGATTAAAAATATTTTTGGTTTAAATCAACTTTTTATTGAAGGTACTTTTTTGGGATTAATAATCTTTCTTTAACTAACTACTAACTACTTTTTATTATTATTATTATTATTATTTTTATTATTATTTATGCTATTTATTAATTGAAAACGTTTTTGTTCATTAACTTTTTTTGAATTGAATTGTAATTTTTGGACTTGAATTTAGTATTTTATTGAAGCAAATTTATTTTAAATGGAAGTAACTTTTATTTCATCTAAAAGAAAATGTGATTAAATAAACGTTTTTATTAAATTAACTTTTTATATATTGAAGCAACTTTTTTTTTTATTGTAACGGCTTTAGTTTGAAGTAAATTCTATTTATTTTTAAAAACACTTTTCAATTAAATAAACGTTTTGAATCAACTTTTTTGATTGAAAATGTTTTTTTGTTTGAATCATTTACAAGCTTTATAAGATTCGATGGCTCTGGTCTCAACGGTGAGTCGACAATAACTCTGGAGCTCAGCTGTCAATCATGAGGGAGGATAAAGTGATGATTAAATGAAGAGAAAAATGCTTCAGGTGAACGAGGTCTTGGTTCCGTCTGCGGCGCTAATGGATCCTCGGTTCACTGAACACACAAATAAAGCAGCGTCTGGATCCGACGACTGAAGAATAGAATGAATGTGTTCAGTCCAGAGGAAGATATGAGACGTGAACGACTCGCTCTGAGTTTCTCAGCGTCGACTCTTTGACTTCAAATCATCAAGTGAGAGAGAATTATTATTAATGTCTTGTGTTGCTGATGATCAACATTTGTGACAGTTGACGGAGAAACTTGCTGTTACTACTACTTCTACTTCTACTAATAATACTACTACTACTTTTACTACTAATAATTCTACTACTACTTTTACTACTAATAATTCTACTACTACTTTTACTACTAATAATTCTACTACTACTTTTACTACTAATAATTCTACTACTACTTTTACTACTACTTCTAGTTCTAATACTACTACTACTTTTACTTCTACTAATAATTCTATTACTACTTCTACTTCAATTCTACTAATAATTCTACTTCTACTTTTACTAGTAATTGTACTTCTACTACTAATTTTACTACTACTTATACTTCTGCTACTAATTCTACTACTACGTCTACAACTACTTCTGTTTCTACTACTAATTCTACTACGACTTCTACCACTAATTCTACTACTACTTCAATGTCTACTAATAATTCTACTACTACTTTTACTACTTCTAATTCTACTACTACTTTTACTACTACTTCTAGTTCTAATACTACTACTACTTCTACTTCTAATTCTACTACTACTTTTACTACTACTTCTAGTTCTCATACTACTACTACTTCTACTTCTACTAATAATTCTATTACTACTTCTACTTCAATTCTACTAATAATTCTACTTCTACTTTTACTAGTAATTGTACTTCTACTACTAATTTTACTACTACTTATACTTCTGCTACTAATTCTACTACTACGTCTACAACTACTTCTGTTTCTACTACTAATTCTACTACGACTTCTACCACTAATTCTACTACTACTTCAATGTCTACTAATAATTCTACTACTACTTTTACTACTTCTAATTCTACTACTACTTTTACTACTACTTCTAGTTCTAATACTACTACTACTTCTACTTCTAATTCTACTACTACTTTTACTACTACTTCTAGTTCTCATACTACTACTACTTCTACTTCTACTAATAATTCTATTACTACTTCTACTTCAATTCTACTAATAATTATACTTCTACTTTTACTACTAATTGTACTTTTACTACTAATTTTACTACTACTTATACTTCTGCTACTAATTCTACTACTACGTCTACAACTACTTCTGTTTCTACTACTAATTATACTACGACTTCTACCACTAATTCTACTACTACTTCAATGTCTACTAATAATTCTACTACTAATTCTACTACTACTTATACTTCTAATTCTACTTCTACTACTACTTCTACTACTACTTCTACCACTAATTCTACTACTACTTCAATGTCTACTAATAATTCTACTACTAATTCTACTACTACTTATACTTCTAATTCTACTTCTACTACTAATTCTACTACGACTTCTACCACTAATTATACTACTACTTCAATGTCTACTAATAATTCTACTACTAATTCTACTACTACTTATACTTCTAATTCTTCTTCTACCAATAATTCTACTTCTACTACTAATTCTACTACTAATTCTGCTACCAATTCTACTACTAATTCTACTACTACTTCTACGTCTACTACTAATTCATTCCTTTCGTAAAATGTTGCCTTATGTATTTAAAAATAAACTTTAAATTATAATTCACACTTTTTATTCCGTTGGTACCAAAAGTTTGAACTTGGCTTCAGCAACTCTAAGTCCATGGTTCTCAATGTGAAACCAAAAGAGATTGTGAACTGTGTAGGTGGGAGTAGAATAAGTAAACACACTTGTGTTTAAGATAAAATAAGAAACAGCTGATTATATTTCATCTTTTTTTCACACAGATGTTTATGCTAGCTTTAGCATCCAATAATAAAACCACAACAATTCACTTAATACTTATATTCACTCTTATAGGACCTTTGTGACTTTGAAGTTTGACACCACGAGTCAAAGAATTAAAGTTAAAGCTTCGTTAGATACAAATATCAGCATCGATACAATAGTTTTACATAAGAGTTTTAAACTACGACAGTTTTGTTCTGCAGGAACATTAAAGAACGTTTTATCTTCACCGTGAAGTCTGAGGTGAAACAGAGTCTTTTATCTCGGAGCTGCTTTTATGGTGCGAAGGAGAATGACTCGTGAAATAGATCAGTGTGGAGTCCTGAGGGTGAACCCAGTGTTGTGAGTCCATCATGATGCACACACACAACTGATGTGAACGCACACACACAACTGATGTGAACGCAGACACACAACTGATGTGAACGCAGACACACAACTGATGTGAACGCACACACACAACTGATGTGAACGCAGACACACAAATGATGTGAACGCAGACACACAACTGATGTGAATTTAGACACACAACTGATGTGAATTTAGACACACAACTGATGTGAATTTAGACACACAAATGATGTGAATTTAGACACACAACTGATGTGAACGCAGACACACAACTGATGTGAACGCAGACACACAACTGACGTGAACGCAGACACACAACTGATGTGAATTTAGACACACAACTGATGTGAATTTAGACACACAACTGATGTGAATTTAGACACACAACTGATGTGAATTTAGACACACAACTGATGTGAATTTAGACACACAAATGATGTGAATTTAGACACACAAATGATGTGAATTTAGACACACAAATGAAGTGAACGCAGACACACAAATGATGTGAATGCAGACACACAACTGATGTGAATGCAGACACACAACTGATGTGAATGCAGACACACAAATGATGTGAATTTAGACACACAAATGAAGTGAACGCAGACACACAACTGATGTGAACGCAGACACACAACTGATGCGAACGCAGACACACAACTGATGTGAACGCAGACACACAAATGATGTGAACGCGGACACACAACTGATGTGAACGCAGACACACAACTGATGTGAACGCAGACACACAACTGATGTGAACGCAGACACACAACTGATGTGAACGCAGACACACAACTGATGTGAACGCAGACACACAAATGACGTGAATGCAGACACACAACTGATGTGAACGCAGACACACAACTGATGTGAACGCAGACACACAACTGATGTGAACGCAGACACACAAATGATGTGAACGCAGACACACAACTGATGTGAACGCAGACACACAAATGATGTGAATTTACACCGCAAATGAAGTGAACGCAGACACACAAATGATGTGAATGCAGACACACAACTGATGTGAATGCAGACACACAAATGATGTGAATTTAGACACACAAATGATGTGAATTTAGACACACAAATTAAGTGAATGCAGACACACAAATGATGTGAACGCAGACACACAAATGAAGTGAACGCAGACACACAAATGATGTGAATGCAGACACACAACTGATGTGAATGCAGACACACAACTGATGTGAATGCAGACACACAAATGATGTGAACGCAGACACACAACTGATGTGAACGCAGACACACAATTAATGTGAACGCAGACACACAACTGATGTGAACGCAGACACACAAATGATGTGAACGCAGACACACAACTGATGTGAATGAAGACACACAACTGATGTGAAAGCAGACACACAACTGATGTGAACGCAGACACACAACTGATGTGAACGCAGACACACAACTGATGTGAACGCAGACACACAAATGACGTGAACGCAGACACACAAATGATGTGAACGCACACACAAATGACGTGAACGCAGACACACAAATGACGTGAACGCAGACACACAACTGATGTGAACGCAGACACACAAATGATGTGAACGCACACACAAATGACGTGAACGCAGACACACAACTGATGTGAACGCACACACACAAATGACGTGAACGCAGACACACAAATGACGTGAACGCAGACACACAACTGATGTGAACGCAGACACACAAATGATGTGAACGCACACACACAAATGATGTGAATTTAGACACACAAATGAAGTGAACGCAGACACACAACTGATGTGAACGCAGACACACAACTGATGCGAACGCAGACACACAACTGATGTGAACGCAGACACACAAATGATGTGAACGCAGACACACAACTGATGTGAACGCAGACACACAACTGATGTGAACGCAGACACACAACTGATGTGAACGCAGACACACAACTGATGTGAACGCAGACACACAACTGATGTGAACGCAGACACACAAATGACGTGAATGCAGACACACAACTGATGTGAACGCAGACACACAACTGATGTGAACGCAGACACACAACTGATGTGAACGCAGACACACAAATGATGTGAACGCAGACACACAACTGATGTGAACGCAGACACACAAATGATGTGAATTTACACCGCAAATGAAGTGAACGCAGACACACAAATGATGTGAATGCAGACACACAACTGATGTGAATGCAGACACACAAATGATGTGAATTTAGACACACAAATGATGTGAATTTAGACACACAAATTAAGTGAATGCAGACACACAAATGATGTGAACGCAGACACACAAATGAAGTGAACGCAGACACACAAATGATGTGAATGCAGACACACAACTGATGTGAATGCAGACACACAACTGATGTGAATGCAGACACACAAATGATGTGAACGCAGACACACAACTGATGTGAACGCAGACACACAATTAATGTGAACGCAGACACACAACTGATGTGAACGCAGACACACAAATGATGTGAACGCAGACACACAACTGATGTGAATGAAGACACACAACTGATGTGAAAGCAGACACACAACTGATGTGAACGCAGACACACAACTGATGTGAACGCAGACACACAACTGATGTGAACGCAGACACACAAATGACGTGAACGCAGACACACAAATGATGTGAACGCACACACAAATGACGTGAACGCAGACACACAAATGATGTGAACGCAGACACACAACTGATGTGAATGAAGACACACAACTGATGTGAAAGCAGACACACAACTGATGTGAACGCAGACACACAACTGATGTGAACGCAGACACACAACTGATGTGAACGCAGACACACAAATGACGTGAACGCAGACACACAAATGATGTGAACGCACACACAAATGACGTGAACGCAGACACACAAATGATGTGAACGCAGACACACAACTGATGTGAACGCAGACACACAAATGATGTGAACGCACACACAAATGACGTGAACGCAGACACACAACTGATGTGAACGCACACACACAAATGACGTGAACGCAGACACACAAATGACGTGAACGCAGACACACAACTGATGTGAACGCAGACACACAAATGATGTGAACGCACACACAAATGACGTGAACGCAGACACACAAATGATGTGAACGCACACACAAATGACGTGAACGCAGACACACAACTGATGTGAACGCAGACACACAACTGATGTGAACGCAGACACACAACTGATGTGAACGCAGACACACAACTGATGTGAACGCAGACACACAACTGATGTGAACGCAGACACACAAATGACGTGAATGCAGACACACAACTGATGTGAACGCAGACACACAACTGATGTGAACGCAGACACACAACTGATGTGAACGCAGACACACAAATGATGTGAACGCAGACACACAACTGATGTGAACGCAGACACACAAATGATGTGAATTTACACCGCAAATGAAGTGAACGCAGACACACAAATGATGTGAATGCAGACACACAACTGATGTGAATGCAGACACACAAATGATGTGAATTTAGACACACAAATGATGTGAATTTAGACACACAAATTAAGTGAATGCAGACACACAAATGATGTGAACGCAGACACACAAATGAAGTGAACGCAGACACACAAATGATGTGAATGCAGACACACAACTGATGTGAATGCAGACACACAACTGATGTGAATGCAGACACACAAATGATGTGAACGCAGACACACAACTGATGTGAACGCAGACACACAATTAATGTGAACGCAGACACACAACTGATGTGAACGCAGACACACAAATGATGTGAACGCAGACACACAACTGATGTGAATGAAGACACACAACTGATGTGAAAGCAGACACACAACTGATGTGAACGCAGACACACAACTGATGTGAACGCAGACACACAACTGATGTGAACGCAGACACACAAATGACGTGAACGCAGACACACAAATGATGTGAACGCACACACAAATGACGTGAACGCAGACACACAAATGATGTGAACGCAGACACACAACTGATGTGAATGAAGACACACAACTGATGTGAAAGCAGACACACAACTGATGTGAACGCAGACACACAACTGATGTGAACGCAGACACACAACTGATGTGAACGCAGACACACAAATGACGTGAACGCAGACACACAAATGATGTGAACGCACACACAAATGACGTGAACGCAGACACACAAATGATGTGAACGCAGACACACAACTGATGTGAACGCAGACACACAAATGATGTGAACGCACACACAAATGACGTGAACGCAGACACACAACTGATGTGAACGCACACACACAAATGACGTGAACGCAGACACACAAATGACGTGAACGCAGACACACAACTGATGTGAACGCAGACACACAAATGATGTGAACGCACACACAAATGACGTGAACGCAGACACACAAATGATGTGAACGCACACACAAATGACGTGAACGCAGACACACAACTGATGTGAACGCAGACACACAAATGACGTGAACGCAGACACACAAATGACGTGAACGCAGACACACAAATGACGTGAACGCAGACACACAAATGACGTGAACGCAGACACACAAATGACGTGAACGCAGACACACAACTGATGTGAACGCAGACACACAAATGACGTGAACGCAGACACACAAATGATGTGAACGCACACACACAAATGACGTGAACGCAGACACACAAATGACGTGAACGCAGACACACAAATGATGTGAACGCACACACACAAATGACGTGAACGCAGACACACAAATTATGTGAACGCAGACACACAAATTATGTGAACGCAGACACACAAATTATGTGAACGCACACACACAAATGACGTGAACGCACACACACAAATGACGTGAACGCAGACACACAAATGACGTGAACGCAGACACACAAATGACGTGAACGCAGACACACAAATGACGTGAACGCACACACACAAATGACGTGAGCGCAGACACACAAATGACGTGAACGCAGACACACAAATGACGTGAACGCAGACACACAAATGACGTGAACGCAGACACACAAATGACGTGAACGCACACACACAAATGACGTGAACGCAGACACACAAATGACGTGAACGCAGACACACAAATGACGTGAACGCAGACACACAAATGACGTGAACGCAGACACACAAATGACTTGAACTCAGACACACAATTTTACTTTTTATCTCATAATTATTTACTTTTATTTTGTTAATTTATGGAGGATTTGTTTTTCCTTCTATACGTCCTGAGTTTTCCTGTTTGAAAATAAAACAAATAAAATGTCGCTCTGACCTCGAGAGGCTACGAGCTGTCGGCCATTTTGTGCTAACTCAGCTAGCTTAGCATAACGCAACTGTTACAGTTTCAGGAGGAAGTAAGTAAGTTAATAAGTTAGTAAGTAAATAAGTAAGTAAGTAAATAAGTTAGTAAGTAAATAAATAAGTAAGTAAGTAAATAAGTTAGTAAGTAAATAAGTTAGTAAGTAAATAAGTTGGTAAGTAAGTAAGTAAATAATTAAATAAGTTAGTAAGTAAATAAGTTAGTAAGTAAATAATTTAGTAAGTAAGTAAGTAAATAAGTTAGTAAGTAAATAAGTAAGTAAGTAAATAAGTAAGTAAGTAAATAAGTAAGTAAGTAAATAAGTTAGTAAGTAAATAAATAAGTAAGTAAGTAAATAAGTTAGTAAGTAAATAAGTTGGTAAGTAAGTAAGTAAATAAGTAAATAAGTTAGTAAGTAAATAAGTTAGTAAGTAAATAATTTAGTAAGTAAGTAAGTAAATAAGTTAGTAAGTAAATAAGTAAGTAATTAAATAAGTTAGTAAGTAAATAAGAAAGTAAATAAGTTAGTAAGCGAATAAGTAAGTAAATAAGTTAGTAATTAAATAAGTAAGTAAGTAAATAAGTAAGTAAGTAAATAAGTTAGTAAGTAAATAATTTAGTAAGTAAGTAAATAAGTTAGTAAGTAAATAAGTAATTAATTAAATAAGTTAGTAAGTAAATAAGTAATTAATTAAATAAGTTAGTAAGTAAATAAGTTAGTAAGTAAATAAGTAATTAATTAAATAAGTTAGTAAGTAAATAAGTAAGTAAGTAAATAAGTTAGTAAGTAAATAAGTAAGTAAGTAAATAAATTAGTAAGTAAATAAGTAAGTAAGTAAGTAAGTAAGTAAATAAGTTAGTAAGTAAATAATTTAGTAAGTAAGTAAGTAAATAAGTAATTAAATAAGTTAGTAAGTAAATAAGTTAGTAAGTAAATAAGTTAGTAAGTAAATAAGTAAGTAAGTAAATAAGTTAGTAAGTAAATAAGTTAGTAAGTAAATAAGTAAGTAAGTAAATAAGTTAGTAAGTAAATAAGTTAGTAAGTAAATAAGTAAGTAAGTAAATAAGTTAGTAAGTAAATAAGTTAGTAAGTAAATAAGTAAGTAAGTAAATAAGTTAGTAAGTTAATCATTTAGTAAGTAAATAAGTTAGTAAGTAAATAAGTAAGTAATTAAATAAGTTAGTAAGTAAATAAGTTAGTAAGTAAATAAGTAAGTAATTAAATAAGTTAGTAAGTAAATAAGTTAGTAAGTAAATAAGTAAGTAAATAAGTTAGTAAATAAATAAGTAAGTAAGTAGATAAGTAAATAAGTTAGTAAGTAAATAAGTAAGTAATTAAATAAGTTAGTAAGTAAATAAGTTAGTAAGTAAATAAGTTAGTAAGTAAATAAGTAAATAAGTTAGTAAGTAAATAAGTAAGTAATTAAATAAGTTAGTAAGTAAATAAGTTAGTAAGTAAATAATTAAGTAAATAAGTTAGTAAATAAATAAGTTAGTAAGTAAATAAGTAAATAAGTTAGTAAGTAAATAAGTAAGTAAGTAGATAAGTAAGTAAGTTAATAAGTCAGTAAGTAAATAAGTAAGAAAGTTAATAAGTACGTCTTCATCTCTAGTTGGTCAAGTTAGAGATAGACTTGACTAAAGATGGACTTAAGGAGGATTAAAATAATAAAAATGGATGAAAACAGTGAAGCTCCTGAAAACACAAACAGTTCAAACCTATAACTCTCAGCATTTAAACGTCCAGAGACTCACGACTCTGTGACTGATGGTGACCATTGTTTCTGAGCTGGTTTGGTGAGAAAACAACATAAAGGTGAATCTAAGATGGAGGACGAAGCATCAACAACATTCACTCATGTTGTAAATCAACCACATTATTGGACGAACAGGAACGACTTCTACAATCATTCAACTAATCTATGACCAGAGCGAGAAAATGTTTTAACAAGTTGTTCAACAAACACCAGAAACAAAATGATTTAACCTAAAGTCTTATGTGATTTATTTAACGCAGTATAATTCAATATTTCTACTCTTTAGGTGTTTTTTTATTTTCTTCTCCAGCTGAGGTGTGTTTATATCTTATTAGAGTGATTTATTATTAATTACACAAGTATTTCACTTCTGTTATGACCAAGAGTAAAACAATGTGCATTGAGATTCATATACTACTACTAGTAATTCTACTTCTACCTCTACTAATAATTCTACTACTACTTATACTTTTACTACTAATTCTACCAATACTTATACTACTAATTCTACTTCTATTTTTAATTCTACTACTACTTATACTAATAATTCTACTACTACTAATTCTACCAATACTTATACTACTAATTCTACTTCTATTTTTAATTCTACTACTAATTATAATAATAATTCTACTACTACTTATACATGTATTTTTCCTACTAATTCTACTACTACTTCTACAACTAATTATACTACTACTTATACTTATACTACCAACTCTACTACTACTTATACTTCTAATTATACTAATAATATTATTCATTCTAGTATTAATTCTACTATTACTTTTAATACAATTATACTATTAATTCTACTTTTACTACTAATTCTAGTATTAATTCTACTTGTACTTTTACAACTAATTTTAGTATTAATTATACTACTACTTCTACAACTAATTCTACTACTAGTTATACTACTAATTCTACTAATAGTACTATTCATTATAGTATTAATTCTACTTGGACTTTTACTACTAATTGTACTATTAATTCTACTTTTACTATTTATTCTAGTATTAATTCTACTTATACTTTAACTACTTATTCTACTTAAACTTTTACAAATAATTGTTGTTCCAATTCTACTATTACTTCTACTACAAATTCTACTTCTTTTTCTTTCTCCTCATACTTTGTATTCTTCTTTCTTTTCTTATTTTATTTGTATTCTATGCAACCTTTTTCAGTTTGTTTCAACATTTTCACATCAGTTATTTTCCTTCATGCCATCATTTCAACTCCACATATTTTTACTTGGATACTAATTCAATACTTTGAAGTATTACAGTTTAGAGACTCAGCATTCACACTTCATTTACTCCTGGAGATGCAAATGTTCCTCAGCAGCGAGTCTAAAGATCTGGAGGCTCCTCTGCAGGGAAGAACTAAGAGCCTTCACTCCAGTCGCTCTACATCTATCACACCAGGAGAAAAAATAGAAAACACGTCGCTGTCGACTCAAATTGAGTCTCACCTTGACAAAGAGTCTGCAGAGACTCTGGTTCTAAATGATGATAGAGTAGAAACACACACTCACACACACACACACACACACACGTCTACAGCATGTGTGTGTGAATCTCAAAAAAGGTCACAGCTTCATCATCCATCACTTGGAATCTAAAAAGAGGAAATGATTGATTTAAACTTCCTCAGTTTGCTTTAGAATGAAGAAAATATATGAGCAGGAATCGTAACGTAAATAAAAGCGACCTCTAGTGGCAACTTCGTAATTCAACGTAACTACAGAATGATGCGTAATTAATTAAATATTAAGATTAATTTGTGGTGTTGAACATTTTTTATGGCATATAGTTAGAAACTAAATTATATGTTTAGAATTAGATTAAATGAAAGCATATGGTAGAAATTATTTTTGTTTTAAAATAGTAAATATAATGGCAGTGGATTGAGATTTTTTTTTTTTTTACAATATTTTTGCGGGATAAAATATTTTCCGCTTCTTAACTTTAACTTTAAAGCCCAGATTTATTTTGATATTTTGTTAGAAAATAATTAAAATTAAAAAAAGTTTTATCTTGTTTTTTTAATACTAAAAAATAACACATTTTTACCCCATTTAGAGTTTTCATTCATGCATGAATTAAATTCTACTAAACAACTTCTTTTTTACTAATAAAACATAAGTTAAATAAATAATAAAAGATGCACTTTGTTTATTATTCTTTGTACTTTCTCTACAATATTTGAAAAAAGCACATTTTTCTTCTTTAAATCAATAAATCTTTGTAGAGACGAAATATGCAAACAACAGGATTCGCACCAAAAAAAAAGAGATAAAACGGAATCTGGGAATTTGTTGGCGGTGGAGTGTGTGTGTGTGTGTGTGTGTGTGTGTGTGTGTGTGTGTGTGTGTGTGTGTCTCACCCGAGTCCTGCCAGATCAGACACCAGGTTGCCAAGGGCCGCAGCTGGAAGAGACAGAAACACGGTGACAAGACGATCCGTGAAACGACGGCCAACAAGCACGAGATTGAGCGTGAAAATGACTTTCCAGGCTTTGGGAAATAAAACAGAGACACAATTTCCAAGCAAGCATCAGCGGCTCGTGAGCGATAATATAATCCGTGGAGATGTGACTCGGGCATGAATACAATCATCACCATCGTGGATGATTTCCATTTCTACTCAGAACCACGTTATTGTGCCGTTTGTATCGTCTCTGGACACTTAGGAGACTCTCACTCTCCTCTCAAGATTCATATATTCACAAAATAATGAGTCGCAATTCAACGATACATGTTGTATAATCTTCACAGCATCACACGCCAAAGAACATACACTTCGATTGTTAACACATGAAGCCTTCAAGGAAGTTAAGTGACATTTTTGGTGGACAATTGATGAAATATTTGAGATTTCTGATCAGAAATAAAGACAAAAATCAATACATTTTACAATAAAAAAACAGTGTAACTTCATGCTTGTGCAGTGTTTACTATGGAAGTCAGTGTCGTGGGAATATTGAATGGTTTCATGTAACTTTTTAAATGATACTTTTATTTTTGTTATTGAAATGTTGTTTTCTAAAGAGTACTAGAGCTTTACTTGACCGAACTTTCAGCCAATCATGTCAATATTATACGACCATTTTTTAAGTGAATTTAAAAGACTAACAAATTAAAGAATAATGAATTAATTCAATTTATTTTTTAATTATTGAAATTAGAATATAAAAAAAAACCCATCCTTTTTTAAAGTATTCTATTTTTTCATTCAGTAATTAGAAAAAAATGAAACCAATTGAACATTTTAAAATACAATTAAAAACCAATTATTGAAAATAAAAACCTATTAACTTATAATTATTATGGATGACTGTGACAGATATCATTTAAATATGGGTTTTAAGGGGTTAAATGGATGTGCAGTGGATTAAAAAGGGGTTAAAAAGTGGAGCTGAGCAGTCATTGGTTAAAATCTGAAGGATCTCCTATGTAAAGACAATATTTAATGTCCCACAAAAGTATTTAATATGCGAGATAAAATGAATTTCAATTGTTTTAAACTAAGGAATAATTAATTGGAACGTTAATTACTTTCAGAATTGACTTTTGGAAAACCAAGGGAACAACGTAGAATCATCAGGACACATCCAGGACTTAATCTCGCTTCTTTTCTGCAGTCATTTCAGCGACAAAACGTAGGCCGTGTGAGGATAAACTGCCCCACGAACCAAATATTTCATTCTAATCCACCTCCTCACACGTTTGTAAATGTGCAGCTTCACACGCTCCCCCCGGACTCTCATTACTCTACGCCGAGGCGAGACTTCACAGACCCGCCGTCTAATTAGCGAGCGCGAGACCGACTGTAGTTCGCTGTGAATCCACCGACAGATGGTCTCGGACTAAACTTCGGGATCACGACACGCCACAGGTTTGTTTGGAGTCGACGGTAATTAACGAGAGCCGGAGAAACATTTACACTAATTGAGGAAATGCATCAGGAGGGAGCCGTGTTGTGTTTGGGGAAGAAGCAGGAAACCATTTGTTTCCTTAAAAATGGTCTTTTAGGACATGATGTTAGGTTCTTACTGTTGTCTTGTTTCTCTCCACACCTTCAATGGACTCAGGAGCACTTAGGGTTTGGTATGGAACTTTGGTTCTTTTGTTTCACCGACAGAAATGCTTCAGTCGTGGCCAAACATGCTTCATTTTTCAAAAACTTGTGTGGATTTCTTTCAGGAAAACTGATTAAAAAAGTGAAAAATCAGATTCATTTAATCAGAAAGTGATATTTTACACTGAAAATGATTTGTTTTAGTTTTGGTGATGAGTTTTTTTTTAAGAAAATTGCTCATTCAATGAATAATTCAACTTAATTACTCAATTCTGAAAAATTAAACTTTAGATTTGTACTGTTTTATTTCATTCATCTTCAAAAAAAAAAATTTGTTCAAGAACTGGTACCATAACAATAGTATCAGTACCAGTATCAAAAATTTTAAACTAAAAAACCCCAAAAACCGATCAATACCGAGCCACAATAGCACTCCTACTGGACACTTTTGTCATCGCACCTGCTAAAAATGAACCAGTGATTAACATCAACACAACCTTTGCTACTTTGTTTCCCTAAACATAGACAAGATTCACCTGCACACGCATTGAGAGTGACTCCTGGACAATTTTTTTTAAAGCAAAAGCTTTCCAACGATGTATGAAACAATAAAGATGTTAAAATGCGTTAGAGTTAGAAAATGAATCAGAAAGTATTAGTAAAGCACATACTGTCGCCAACGGGGTCGTTCTTGATAACGCTGTCAAAAACCCGGCATAAAATAAGATAAAAAGAGGACTTCAATGTTTAATTAATTGTGATGAGTAAAGGGAGAAAGACATTTGAGTTAGAAGACGAGTCGGAGAGTGAGAAATGAAGCTACAACTTCAACGATCCATATATTGTGTTGGATTGAGGGAAAATGACATGTACTTGATAAAATGAGTTGGAAAGTGATACTATATTTTAGTTAAATGGCCAGTTTCAAATCTTTCAGCCTCTTAATTGTGCATAAAACCATTGTTAGATTCAGTTCTAGTCCTTCCACACCGGCTCAAAAAAATGATTTATTAAACGACAAATAAACAATTTAAAAAAGGGGCAGGACTTATATTAATTATTATAAATGCGTAAAAATAGTTTAAATCCATTACTGCCATCATTATAGAGTTCTTGTCAAGAATCTGGCGATGCTATACGTATCACGATACAGGGACAGCAGTACAATATATATTGCGATACTGCAACAATATACTTTGAAACCAGCTGCATTTATAATCAGCTGCAAATACTTTTAATTGCAGGAAAAACTGTCAAAGCATAGTAAACACACAATACTGTCAAAGGCATCAGTCACAAAACTACAAGCAAAATCAACGGGTTATTTGTGTCTTAATTGTTTAATTAATAAAGAGCTGTTGATACAGTATCGTGAAAGAATTGGGATTTTTAGGCGTATTGATATGTTTTTACACCCATAGTTATAAAATACAAATTAAAAAAACAGGTAATGTATTTAATTTTAGTAGGAAAAGGTTAAAGAAATGATATATTTCCTGGTTACAATGACTTGGATTACATGTTAGAGTTCCTCTTCTGCACCTGAGGCTCTTGGATCCGACCCAGTTACCTGCCACCAGAGATGGTATCACCTCCTGTCTGAACCCTCAGAGTATTTCTCTGAACCGCTGAAACTGTTGTGATCACATGGTCTCGTAGAATGAAGTGGGTTAGATCCATAAATAGAAAGTATAAAAGGTTGTCACGATCAATCAAAAGAGCTCTGGAGTCCAGGTGAAATGGAGAACCCGGCAGGTGGGATTTAATGGTCCAAGCACTCGGAGGTAATTACAGGCGGAGGTCAGAGGTCACAACTCATTTTTTGTGTGCGAGTCCCGCTCTCCTCCGCCTTCTATTGTTCACGGCTTCTATTCTTATCATCCATCTGTGATACGATTCGTTCGCCGGCGTTTTTCTTTTTGTGTTTTCTATGTGTGATCTTGAGTTTTATCTAAACATTCATGTTTGTTACCTGACTGAGTTTTCTCCCTTCACTCAAGAGCAAGACTCCCAAGATCTACCTCGAGAAAAGTCTCTTGAAAATCTCCCTGAAAAATAAACTTTCATAGTCAGGAACCATAAGTTGTAACTAGTGAAGCACTGAGACAATAGATACTTCTGCCAAGGAGGTCATTTAAGAGAACAGTATACATTTATTCTCTCTCTCTCTCTCTCTATATATATATATATATAATAAATTATTTGATTTGTTATTTAAGTATTTTATTCATTTTTTGATGTGTGCTCTTGATTATTGTATTTGTTTCCCCTGATGCTGCTGTAAACTAATCCAATCTAAATAAACATATCAAATTGTGTATTGTTTTGATTGTTTAAGCGCTTTGTGACCCTGGTCTGGAAAAGCGCTATATAAATATAAATTACTTACTTACTTAATATATATATATATATATATATATATGATACTTTCATGATTCATATTTTGAGTTGTTAATGGGAAAAATATCATGTTAAACTTTACCACCATTAGTGACGTTAAAACTATATCTTGGTTTTGCTAATCTCACAATTTGAAATAACAATATATTAAGATCACAATATGATTAAATCAGAGATAGTAAACTCACTCTCTTTCTCCTATTTATTAATAAAAAAAACTGTAAATATGTACAAAATTCATCTTTAAAAGCTACTTGAGGTGACTGTATCCTCTCGTCCTCAGTCATGGCGGGATCTCGCGGGATTAACTTTAAGCTGCGGAGGACGTAATGACCGCTCGATCTAGTGGCCGGAAGTTTAATTGCAACACAAAAAATGAACAAACGCTGTGAATATTTGCATGTTGATTGTAAAGCAATAAATATTTGATTTTTACACACACTTTATAGAAATATACACCATAAAAAATGATCATGAAATAATAAAATATCATTCGTTTTTTGTTCTTTTTTAAATTGATACAGTGCTGTTGAATATCGAAACAGTAACTAATATAAATATAAATATATATATATATATATATATATATATATATATATATATATATATATATATCGGTTTATCATTTTTTGACACATTATTAATTATTTTACATTTTTAACCAAAAAAAAAAAGATGTTTTACTTGTTACAAGAGCTTTAAATGTTGCAGTACATTATGAGATAAAGGGTAAATATTCAATGATTGAATGGTCAGAACATGACCCTCAGTTCTTTGGCTCACATATATATCAAGAGCAGCACCGAGCGACTCTGCTCCACAGAGAAACCACTGCAGGATAAACGATGTGTGAAACAAATGGGAGAAGAAGTCTCTCGCCTGCCTGACTAAAACTGTGAGCTGCGCCTCGTAATACCCAGTGGAGGATAAAATACACACATCTGCGTCTGTAGATAGTCGAGGCAAAACACAGAGTCAACACTCGAGAACTGAGAAATGATTGAATCGTCGTGTTGTTTGTTTTTTGCTGTAAATATCATTTTTCATACCAACCACATTTGCGGAGACAAGCTGGTGTTTTTCTGGCTCTTTGTTACGCAGCAGTGATTGAAATCTTCTGTATCATTAACTGTGTTGAATTGTTCCAAGTGTCCATGAGGCAGCTGGCAACAGAGAAGCCACTTGAATAATGAAATACTGTGACTTGTAATTAGAAAACTCAGTCGTTCAATCGCCTGCGACAGAGTCGAATTAAATCCCTCGTGATTTGTTTAAAGCATTAAGAATGTTTCTGAATTTGGTTAAAACAAATAAAACATATAGTTTTATTTGAAAATACATATGACAATAACATGTTCATTAACATTTTACTATTAACTAATTGATGATGATTGATTGATAAACAGCTGATGAGGCTTCATAGAACAGCTGATGAGGCTTCATGAATAAGCTGATGAGGTTTAATGAAACAGCTGATGAGGCTTCATGAATAAGCTGATGAGGTTTAATGAAACAGCTGATGAGGCTTCATGAAACAGCTGATGAGGCTTCATGAATAAGCTGATGAGGTTTAATGAAACAGCTGATGAGGCTTCATGAAACAGCTGATGAGGCTTCATGAATAAGCTGATGAGGTTTAATGAAACAGCTGATGAGGCTTCATGAAACAGCTGATGAGGCTTCATGAATAAGCTGATGAGGTTTAATGAAACAGCTGATGAGGCTTCATGAAACAGCTGATGAGGCTTCATGAATAAGCTGATGAGGTTTAATGAAACAGCTGATGAGGCTTCATGAAACAGCTGATGAGGCTTCATGAAACAGCTGATGAGGTTTAATGAATCAGCTGATGAGGCTTCATTAAACAGCTGATGAGGTTTCATGAAACAGCTGATCAGGCTGCAAAAATAAAAAGAATAGCTAGAGTAAACTAAAGATCCGTTTCTCTTACCTGCCATGGTAGAAATTCCCAGGATCACTCCGATGGATAATTCAATTTGAGTTCCCTTAGAAAAAAAGAGAATACAATTATTTTCAATAAAAGTTACAGGCATTTTTCTTAACACAACCAATACATAAGAAAACAGCATTTTAAAGTTTCAAATACAGACATTTTTTTTCCAAATGAGTAATGAGTAATGGATTAGTAATATTTAATAATAGTCAATACAGTCCCTGTTGTTAAGGAAACAAATCTCTAGATTTATCGTGTTTTCCATGAAGATTATCTATTGTCTGTTGTTGCTTATTTTTCACTTTTATATATTTTGCTTGTTTATTTTCACCAGTGAGACCCTTTGATTTGAGCTCAATGTTAATCTCAAATACGGTATTGTTGGACTTTAGGGATTTAAAACATGAATTAAAACTATTTATTCAAAGAAAACCACATTTCAAACGACGAATATTCCTCTTTAATATCCAGCATTAATCATTCCTGTCCTCCTGCGAGACGCCCCGTAAGAATTCATTATCTAGGATTTAATCAACAACAGGCAGAGCTTTGAATCACGATGAAAAATAATCTACATATATTTCAGTTCATTATTTCAGCATCAAAGAGGGTAAATAAAGAGGCTGGAAGTACAAACGTGTATGTTGTTGTTTCGTTGTAATAGAAACACCAGGTTTACACATGAAAAACACTTGTTTCTGTAAAACACTCACAGCAACGATCATGATGCAGTTGTCCAGGAATCCAAAGCCGACGAAAGGGAGAGCGTTGTGCAGCAGAACTGAGACACAAGAAGAAAACATCAAACTCTTGGGACACAGATTAAATATTGATAAAAACACAAGTAATAATAATCCCTGTATTCTCAAGAATAAGCCTATATTTCACAAGTTTTGAATCAGAGTTACATAAAGCTAAATGTAGTATTAAATTGAATCTGGAGCCCAGAGATATGTGAAAATTAAATATTATATAAAATATGTTTATTTTCCTGTAATAAATATGTTTTTTGAACAACATAATAACTATATTTAATTTTTAATTATATTTTTGAAATAAAAGTTTATTTTCTTTAGGTTTATCTAAGAAATATTAGTAGAAATATTGATTTAATTTGTATTATAATTTTTTTTCTTCTATTTGTTCAGGCTTTTCCTTGATTTTCTGGAACTCCTGTTATGTTATCAGTATTATCTTGATCTTTAAAGTATATACTTTATTGAATATTGTTTTGAATGTTTAAGCGCTTTGTGACCCTGGTCTGGAAAAGCGCTATACAAGTAACAATTACTTACTTACTTACTTAAATATATTTTGATTTATAAAAATCTTCCTCGTATATCTTTTTGTATTCAACATTTAAAAATAAAATAAAAGTTGTTTTACATTATTCCCGTCAATTTTGAAAGTAATTAATGTGTCATGTGTTATTTATCCCTTAGTTTCGTTATTTTTATCATCATAAAACAATTGACATTCATTTTATTTTGCATAATACATCCTTTGTGGGACATTAAATATTGTCTTTAATTTAATATTTTCGACTAAAGTTGAGACATTGATCTTAAGTCTAAAGTAAACGTTCAATATTTCATTATTGAATCAGTTTCAGGGCAGGTTTGAATTCCTCCTAAAACAAGATGGCGGATCATCGGTAAACGTTCTTATAAATATTAAGAATTATTTCCATATTTGAAGTCATGAGAGTCTCTAAACATTTTCGTCCGGGAAAAACAAAGTCTCATAAATCATTTGAATAAATGAATTCAGAGCCGAAAACTGCAGAATTTAATTAAAAGAATAGAATTAATAAGGCATGAATTGTTAATGCGTTTTTCATTTGCATCAAATCTGCCTTTCATTTCTCTGTAGAAACTATTTCTGCAGAGTCATCGAGCCTTTGATGTATTTCCAGCCTCCAACATTAGTTTCAAACAAGTAACTTTCGCCGCTGCGATTTTCTGCGAAAGTGTCGACGAAACAAAGGACGACACGAGTCGTACTTTATTCTCCGAAAAAACCCTGAAATGCTGCGTTTTATTGCGACGAGTCAGGAGAAGAATGCTGATCCAAAAGAAGGGATTCACTCGTTTATTTTCTGTAACAACAGACGCCGGCAACGATAATAAACGTGAAGCACGAGGGAGTCTGGATCTGACAAGAACTCTCTCTTCTCCCGACTCGTGTTTTTGTGTTTGTCATCTGAAGAGGGAACACTCAAGAGAAAAACCTCTGAATTATTTAAAAAAAACTAAAATATGCCGTGTCAGCATCTTCTGAAGTGGATCAAGCGTCTTGTCGTCTTGAAAAATTCACATCCTTCCACCTGAAGGTTTATTAAGTTTCTCCGGAGATTGTTTGAGACGCGGCGAAAACTAATCCAGTTTTAAGTCGAACAAGAGCCGAGGCGTGTCTTCGGCTCCGAGGTTAATTATAAATAATCCTCTGATCGATGATTCTGTGATCCATTGTTAGGTAACCTTAACTTAACTTACCGTATCTCAGCTGCGCTCGTGTCGGCGGCGCCACTTCCAGCTGCCCTGCAGAAGAGAAGGAACCATCAGAAAACTCTTTTTTTTAAACAGCAGATGAAAGGTTAAACATTACAAGAATGTCATTACAGCGTCGTGTCAGAGGGAGATAAAGAGGTGTCAGGGAAGAGTGACGAGGTCGTTGTCACTCGTCGTCACCTCCCCGGAGAGAGATTGACGTCAGAGGACGACGACTCTGCTGCCAGATCTGACACTTATTGTCGCCCGTCGACGCCTCAGATCCGCCAGGAGTTCTTATGGATGATTCAAAGGCTAATGTTTCATTCTATAGGGACTATTAACTGGAATATCTATCAACGTTATTGACAAAACAAGCTTCAACGTGTCTAGAATCTGGTGATGCCATAAATATCACGATACAGGAGCAACAACACATTATAGTAACAAGTATATATGTGTAGTATTGTCGAGTACTTGACTCTGGTGTTGTAGTATTTACAGACCACATGACTCTTGACAAAGTCGTAACTACTTTAATTTGTTTTGAAAGCAAAATATGTCCAAACATCAGCAATAAAAGCTGCTGGAGTCACTGTATCCTCTAGTCCTCAGTCATAGCCAGGATCTCACAGAATATTTTTTTTAATACAGACTTTATTCAAATGTAAACCAAAAAGATAGATGTAATACTAAAGGTGGAACAACAGAGCTGTTTTTCTATATAGAAACGGTAAAAGTGAAAAACATTACGATATTTAATAATAACAGTGTTGTCTTCTATCGTGTAGTTTGTTATAGTTAAAAATATATTTTAGTGGTCTTTCGGTAAGTCTTGAGACAAGGAAGGGGTGAAAATATTTTGGTGGTGTTGTGTAAATCCATCTGGATACAGTCAGGGTTTGAAGGTTTTCTTATTCATGCACTTTGATGTAAAAAGAAAAAGAAAAAAACTGTGATTTTCTTTACCAATACTGCAATTGAATATGCAATTTTTCGGGTAATAATACACAAGTCATCGTATGACCAACACAACATATTATTAAGAAAAGAGTTGAATTGATTGATGAATAAATTCATTTGAATAAAATATCTTTAAATATGGAACAGTAAAAAAGCTGTCTTAAATAACACAACACATTTGGGATGCAAAAAATAAAAAATCCTTGTCAAATAACACACAAATTAAAGTTCAAAAGTCTAAATAAAACTGTAAATTTGGAATATGTTACCATATATTTTCACTTTTTAAAACAAGTAAAAAAAGTAAAAAAAAAACTGTAAAATGACCTTCATCACTTTCCGTTTTGTGTCTATCGCCACCTACTGTAGAGTCAGTGTGCATTTTCTTTATTTTATTTTTTATTTAAAAAAAAATAGCATTCCATGAAATTGTGATGTAGATTTTACACTGTCGACACGTGACAGAACTTGTTATTATTGTGTATTTGCCAACAGTTTGGCGTCATTAGATTACGGACTCGCGACCCGAGGTCAAGTAGCTTCCGAATCTACGTTAGCGCCTCGTGTCGAACCTGTTGCTTTTAAGGTAAGGTAAGGTAAAACTTTATTGATTTGAAATTGTATTACGATGCTTTTACAAGTTCGACTTGATTGCAGAGACATGTTCGGTGTCATGACGACGACTGTCATTCGAATGTCATGTCAATCCAGAGTAAAACTGACGTCCACAAGTGAAGATACAAGTTCAGATGTCGAGCTAACGGAAGGAAACACAACCGATCTCACAGTTGTAACACAAACACGACTAATGCAAATTCATCTGTCGTAACTTGGTTTAATTGCCTTCATCCTCGACTCCCGATCCAGGCAACTTAAAAAAATACTGTTAATAATTGACATGGTGTGAAATACTAAGCTACTTATTTCTCCAAGTCTCCGGGAGAATCTTCTGTTGTGTGACGTTATCAAACCCAGATTTAAGGGCGGCGAGGACCATATTACAATATTCTCTGGCGGCTTCTGCGAAAATTGGATTCGTTTCGCCGAGTAGTTTTTTCTGGATGAATCTGTTTTACGCCGCATAATTAAGTCTGCGCTGTCAGAGACAGACCGTCCGGCCCTTGAGCCAAGAAAATCACCAGAAACTCCTCCAACTGGAGCACGAGGAGTTCAAGTGAATCCAAATGTCACAATTGTTGGAAAAAGAATCTGCTTCCGCTTTCATTTCATTTGCGTTCCTATATCAGAAATGCATTCTCTTTATCTCAGCGCAGACCTCTGGCTAATCGCTTTACCCAAACCATTTGCTGCTTCCTTCCCTTCAGCTCCGAGTGTCATATTACCAGCTGTGCTCCTCGCTTTGACTCATGGAACCATCGTCTTCCAAGATGCTTTCAGCTGCAGACGCACTTTTTTCCTCCAGCGAACACAGAGCTTCGGAATTATTTTCCTTCTGTCTCATAAACCATCACATGTTCAAAACTATGCCAACCTCCAGCTCTTTGAAGAGTGTGAAGATATATTGAATAATTCCAGTTTCATCCAGAGCTCTGTGGGATATTTGATCAAGGGAAGAACACATTCTCATAGGTACGGTACTGTGTGGGGGTTTTCTTTTTTGTTTTTTTTTTGCCAGCTGGTGGATTTGCACCAGCGACCGTGGAAAATAAAAACGTTCACTTTCTATAGCCCTGCAGGGAGAGAATGAAGCCACAATCTGGGTCATTCTGTGAAGCCCTTTGTTTCAGGAGCCTTTGAAAATGTAAACATGGTGAAATATATCGTCATCAAAAATTCATTTTCGCATATAAAAAGCAGTCGTTTTTTAATGAACAATACGGCACTGTTCAGAAATAAAACGTCATCTTTCAAATGTCAATTCAATGCAACATGTTCTCAGGCTCAGAGACTGTGATCCATGTCATAGTTATCAGATGAAATCCAGTTGATCATTGCAGGAGCCGAGGTCTTAAGCCAGCAAGATCTCAACAATTTAATTTTGGAATTATAGGGTCTGTAAAAAATTGTTAAATTCTACCTTTTCACCCTGTAACACATACGAGATAATGTCATTATTATTATTAATTATTGTAATTATGGTAAACTTGTTTCCATCTATCATCTATTAAGGACGATAAATGACTTATGTATAAATACATGTATAAATAAATGTATAGGAGCATAACAAAAAGTATAAATGTATATATAAATGTTAGGATAAATATCAATATGTCAAAATAAAATAAATAAATAAATGACTTCTAATTTAATTTTTATCAAAGAATGGAGCTATTTTACTTATAAATACACAATTTGTCATTTATACATTTTGACTTTTATTTATACATGCATACATTTTGTCTTCTATTTATTTAGGTATTTGACATTTCGATGTCCGTATGTAAATTAAGTGGGCGGGTCGAACGTCAGTCTAAGGCAGTGATTGGTTGAACAGGCGAAACAAACTAAAGCAATCAAACTGTTCTTTAGCATCGACGCTGCACGAAGAGAGGAAGAATCTTTTCTGTTCAGGCGACAGTTCTTTTTTATCTTGCTAAGTAAAAAAATTACACAAGGGTCACAATATAAAAGACAATATTAATATACATTTATACCAGGTTTGCAAAAATGTTTTGAGGTTATATGTGTCTTAAACTATTCGATCATTTGGAAAAATGTCTGGTTATTATGGGAAAAAGAAGTGAAAAGTGCAACCGTCTCATTGAATAATCAGCCTCTAACTTGGAGGAAATTTTGAAAACAGCTTTAGCCAAAATAAATCATGTTATGCAAACAGGAAAGTGTGCAGAGGTGCTTGGTATTCAGAGCGACATTGGAAAATGAACCATTTAGTCCCATTTTAAAGTTCTCAAACCGAACTGTGAGCTCAGACTTTCGCAGCAACAACAAGGTAAATTAAAATTGAAGATGCTTGGAATAAAGCTTTAGCGATTACGAGTGAGATGTCGGAAACAACTAACCCATCTTTTCCCACACAGAGAAACAGAGGCTGAGATTTTAACCAACCTAAGGAAGCTCTCCGACGCCAAAACTATTTTTTATATGTACATCAATACACATATAAATCCAATCTATATCAGGGATGTCAAACTTCATCACACACGGGACCAAAATCCTCAAACTGTACAAGTCGTAGCCCGAAAAAAATAGGAATTTACCAGAAAGTACGAGTCCAATCGTGATATTTTTCTCCTTCATTAAACTCTCACCAAGCAAATACAAACATTAGGGCTGCACAATATATCGAAAAATTATCAATATCGCGTTGTTGGGAAGTGCGATATGCATCTAAAACATGTGCGATCATTTTTTATTGTATAAATCAATAATTTCTTAAATGCACACTTTGACCATTCAGTGTCACGTTCTGTAGTCAAGTTGTCAATTTGTACTTCTATGTCTCGTTGTCGTTCACGTCTCCGTCTGTCTGTGAGCTGTGCGGCGCAGCTTGCTAGGCTCGGTTGCTATGGCGACGCATCTTACCAACTTATGAGCGCTACTTAAACACTAGTGATCCAGTCACTCGTCTCTTTCAACCTCCTTTGTTAAAGCAACATATTGTAAGAACTTTTCATCTCGTCTCAGTTGTTTTCTTATAAGATCGTGAACTTCCAAACATGTGTAAACATGTCCGTCTTCACCGTATGCTAACGAGCTAAGTTGTTAGCATCAGGTCATTTATAAAGTGTAATGTGTGTGTGTACAAGGAGGTGGAATTTATTATGGATTTGGTGATATCATGACGCGCCGGCAGCTCCTCTCTGATATCAAAAATATCACTTATAACACTCAGTTTCCCGGGACTTGCATCGATTCCCGCGAAACTGAGCGTTATAAGTGATATTTTTATCATATCATGTCGGCAATGAAGCGCAGAAATAAACGTAAGGGAAAAATCGCATCGTTTTCCTTCTATAAACCCCTAGTCCTCCCGTACAGTACTCGCTCCTGCACACGCCTACATTTTTAGATGAAAGAAAAAAACATCGCATCAATATCGATATCGCAATTCAAGACACCAATATCGAAAATCACACTTATTTCCAATATTGTGCAGTTCCAACCAACATCGACAATCTCAGTAACTTTTCTTAACCTTTAGCATCTTTAATATGTCAAGATATCAGCGTGAAACTGTATCTACTTAAGAGAGCTGGAGGAGGCCCCGGGGCAGATCCAGATCAAGATGACCTCTTCGGTGCGGACTATTTCACCATCACCACCTGTCAACTGGCGACTCAATGTATGGGCTAATGAAGCTTTAGCCTCAAGCATGTTTTTAAATATTCAACAAAAGTTGCACTCACTGGGTGGTGCGTTCAAGAAGCTAAATCCATGTTAGGAAAAAACAATGGAGAGCAAGAGCTTGATGGTGAGAATTAGACGGATGAGGTGGACACTTGAGAAACAAAACACTCATTTGCAGGATAATCACATTTGCGCCGTTGAGCCAGACCAACTTCATCCATTTAAGGCCGAGGAAGTCTGAAAAAAAGAACACTGCCACGTGGGTACTGGCGCGACTCCTCAGGAAAATGCATGTTTGATCAGTGAGAAGTAAAAATAGCTTGTGTAAACCACCAGAGTTGAAATGAGCTGCAGTGATTCCTGTATATAAACGAAGAGGTTGAATGTCAGCGTGATGATTTATTTATAGAGCAGCCAGGAGGAGGCGTTACATCATCCTACGAGGTCTTTTCTCTTTGTCTTCCTGGTGCTTTTCTAAAACTGTTTTATTCATGATATATGTTTTAATGCAAGGATCTCCTGTATAACACTTTCACTTTGGAAGCGAGATACTCACTTGGACACCAGATCAAGTTTAAAGTCACCATTATTTACTTGCAAGTAAAAAAAAGGAAAACAAACAGTTTACATGTCGGTATGAATTATTTATGAAGCACGGAGCTGTTAGTTCGCCGTTGTATCTTCCTCTCAGTTTCACAAGCCAATACTTTATCTTACTCTGAATTTTTCAAGCGAACACAAACTTGACGTTATTATCCTCAAAATCCTTCAGAACTAGAACGTACTTTAGCTCGGGATCTTCCCATCTTTAGCTTTAGCATTAGCATTGTTGCTACATAACAATGATGGTCTCGGAAATCTCTGTTTTTACATCAATGATATGCAAGGAATGTGTTTTAAAAGAATCAGGGGAATTTTTTTTTAAGTAAGTAATTTATACTTAAAAAGCGCTTTTCCAGACCAGGGTCACAAAGAACTTAAACAATCAAAACAATACTTAAAACGTTCAAAACACGGAGACAATCAAGAATGTGTCATGGGTCGTCAAACAAAGACAAGCTTTACGATCGATCGGTCACACTTGCTCTAGGCAACTGTACAGATCAATAGTCCCGGGAGAAAAGGCCCCGATCTGTAGAAACATCGCTATATTTAAGGCAAATTTCCCGCCCAGGGGGTCGTCCTTTCTGGCCAAATGGTTCTTTCAAGTTCCCTGTGTCCTGATCCCCCGTAGAGAGAATTTCCTAATTTGTTTTCTTGTAATCTAATCATTCAAATGTTCTCGGGTGGGGGTTTCTGTATTTTAGCCCCCCTTTCCCGGATGTGTCTTGCTTCGTTCTTTGATCTACTTCTATTTAAGGTGTTATTTGCAGATAAACAGATGTTTTAAATTACCAGTGTCGTATCTCTGATTCTGTTTCAAGCTTGTCATGAAACAGTGTAAGCAGCCGGGAGTGAAATGTTGATAGTGAATGTGTAGTCAAATGTTTAAGCTCTAAGATGAAGCGAGTAATTTATACTTTATATTTTGATTATCTTTTGGCGTTAATTTAAGTATGGCATATACGTATAGTGTATAATAATTTTAATCTAACATACTCAATAAAATATATACTTAAAAGATCAAGACAACACCGAGACCAAAACAGGAATTTCAGAAAATCAAGTAGTTAATTTTTAATCGGTGGCTCCTAATCCCCGGTCTGCGGACTAGTACAGGTATATACTAGGCATTCGCGTTCTATTTATTATTACTCTCTGGATTGTGTTTGGTTTTGTAAAAGAAAAATTATATTTTTATCTGCTTCTCTTGATACATAAATTTGTTGTTTCATTCCAGAAAATCAAACCTGTTAAACTAGTGAAAATATGATTTATTTTTTAACGGTTTTTAACTGATGGTTTAACGGTTTTATAATCTATATCGCATTGAAAAGTATTTAGTATATAGTATTCTATCAAAGTATATCAGTGCCATCAGAATATTAGATTAATTATTATTCATTCATTCATTTTCTACCGCTTTATCACTTATGGGGGTCGTATGGAGACTGGAGCCTATTCCAGTATCATAGGGCGAGAGGCAGGGGACACCCTGGACAGGACACCAGTCTGTCACCGGGCACACAAGACAGACAACCATTCACAGACACACACTCATACCTATTGACAATTTCCAGATAATTATAATGTTTAAATCGGGCATTCGCGTTCTATTTATTATAACTCTCTGGATTGTGTTTGGTTTTGTAAAAGAAAAATGATATTTTTATCTGCTTCTCTTGATACATAAATTTGTTGTTTCAGTCAAGAAAATCAAACCTGTTAAACTAGTGAAAATATGATTTATTTTTTAACGGTTTTTAACTGATGGTTGGTGCAGGAATATAACGCTGAGATTAAACCTTTCCGCAGTCAAAAAAAAGTTCATTCTCATACTCACAGTGTCATACATTTTTTTTTAAATTCTAAAAGTCATGTCAATTTTTTTAGAGTAACTGAGCTGCAAAGGTTACAATGAGAAAAAACCAACACATTTTTAAACAGTAACAGTTGTTTTACCCAATTCCTGTGGATGGAACATAGAGACATTTTAAGTTAGTTTCACATTAGCTGTATAACAAAAGATTATAAATAACATTATTCAGGAATTCAAAGTTGAACTAATCAACATTTTTAATTAGTGTAATTTAATTGATTTGATTATGTGGAATGAAAGAATGGTATTAAGAAGATATAAAAGAGCTTAAGCTGCTTTAGTCTTTGTCAATATTATAAAGAGGATCAAAGGATGAGTTTTTTCACTAAGAGCCTAAAACACTTTACGGCTCCGGATCCACAATCGTCCTCCTTCTTCTTCTTCTTCTTCTTCTTCTTCTTGTTCTATCTCTTCCAAAAATAATGAGGTCAAGTGAATGTTCGGCTGAATCACGACCTCACCACGAGTCGCACCGAGAGAAACCCATTAAAAAGAAATGGAAACTCTCGCGAGTGCTGACATGGTTCCTAAACTTCTCTGATCTGAAGTATTGATTCACAGGAGCTCCTCCGAATAAAAATAAAGCTGGCTCGGTCACGGGAGGAAACGATGACGGACCGTGAAACCTGATAAGTAGCTCGACACGAGCGTGGATGAGGGCGGCCATGTTTGACTTTTCTCACCCGGCTGCTGGTGAAAGCCGTGTTGACATTTAGATCCGTATCCGTTGGTGGCGACGACGAGCATCTGGAATTATTTATTAGAAATTCAGCAGCACAAACACGGGATTAGTCGAAGAAGTGTTTAACATGTTTTATAATCTATATCGCATTGAAAAGTATTTAGTTTATAGTATTCTATAAAAGTATATCAGTGCCATCAGAATATTAGATTAATTATTATTCATTCATTCATTTTCTACCGCTTTATCACTTATGGGGGTCGTATGGAGACTGGAGCCTATTCCAGTATCATAGGGCGAGAGGCAGGGGACACCCTGGACAGGACACCAGTCTGTCACCGGGCACACAAGACAGACAACCATTCACAGACACACACTCATACCTATTGACAATTTCCAGATAATTATAATGTTTAAATCGTTTAATTCATTACATTTTTAGTTTTTTTAGTTTTTTAAAAAAATAATAATAATTGAATACGTTTTTTTGGTTTTTAAATAATTCAAATAAAAAAATCGAATATTTCCAAAGTGATTTACTTTCTTTTCTTTTTTTATTCTGATTCCAAATAATTCCAAAATTTATTTACAAAATTCAAGATTTCTTTTTTATTTAAGAGACTTAAAATAGTGCCGCAAGACAATATTGAAATTAATAAGATATGAATTATAAAATATTTAATTCAGAAATTGCATTTTTGAATTAGTGTAGTAAGAACATCAAACTATTTGTTTATTAAAACATATTATGATTTTCTTTTCATTTTAATTATTAGAAACAAAATGTAACCTTTTCAATGCAACCTTTCAAAAATTATTTAATTCATTTATTCAATAAATATATGAATATATAAATAATTTCATTAAATGATTTAATAAAACAACATATGTATAATTTTATTCAATAAAAACAAATTAAACCTTTCAATATACAAATGATTAAATTCAATTACTTAGTAAGAACAACCTTTAAATACTCGAAAAAAGCACAATTTCAAAATAATAGTTTAACCTTTCAATATTCTGAAGGTTCTGATACACTTCCATGGTATTTATGATTATTCGACTTTCCATGTGAATAATAGAAGATCTGATAGGTAGAAGTGCAACACTCCATATCTCTCAGAAGCAGGTCGTTGGTTCCAAACCCCGCATCGGTAGATTTTCATTCACCGTATTATCTGTCAATTGTGATCAACTACTACGATAAGAAAAATCCGATATCCAGCTGAAAACGCAGCATCTTCTCGCAGCTTCAGGGCGACACGAGCCGCCCGAGTGTCTCAGCCTTGATAAAACAAGTCGGAGACACCAGTCCTCGCTGGTTTGTTCCTCGGGAATTTATTGATCTTCTTCTCTCACACCCCATTTCCTGAGGAGCGCCATGTGTGATCGTGATGAAGCACCACAGGAAGAGAGGAAGGTGTGATATATATTCATGAATCCATATGGATGGATGTCATCTCCATATTCTGTGCATTGATAATAGGGTTTGTGATCAACTGGGATCAGAAGATTGAAGATAGGAAGACAAGAGCCTTAAATCAAAAGCACTTTTCATAACAATCAAGATCTCCCAGGACTCACTTTGCATTTTTTACCTTATTTCTGGATCATATCTGCACCACATATACAGATTAAAATACATCCACTCTACCCTGTCTTCACTCCATGTATATTACTCTGTATATATCTCCATATTTTCTTCTTTAACATATGAAATATGTATTTTATTTTCACTATAAATACACCCAAATAATGGAGTCAAGAAGAGTAAACTGGTGGAGTTAAAGAAAATATTGAAACACTTAAATATTGGAGAAAAAACAGCAGCAAATTGGCTTTTGAATCAAACTTTATTTGTATTATTATAGTTTTTAATGGTTTACATTTCAATTAAGTGTGTGTAAAATATTATTGACTTTTTGATTTACAATTATAGATATTTAGGGAGTTTGTTTATTTTTTTGTGCTGCAATCAAACTTGTGGACACTAGATGGCAGCGGTCATTACGTCCTCTGCAGGAACAATGAAATCTTGCCAGATCCCACCATGACTGAGGACAAGAGGATACATTCACCTTTTTAAGCTGTTGTATGTTTGGACTTATTTTGGTTTGAAAAAAACAAATGAAGGCACTTACGACTTCGTCAACATTAAACAGTTGGTAAACAGTAGGACTGTATTCATTTTTGCGCATCTCAAGGTCGTCTAAGTATAGCTCAAGAAAAAAAAGCTATGCTAACTCATGCTAACGCTCGTCCTCCGTATGTTTTAATACATTAAAATACATATAAAAACATTCCCTTCTTCGTTCATCCACCATCGAATGACTTCTGAAACTGTGCTGTTGTAAAAGTGTGTTTCCCCTCTGGGGATGAATAAAGATTTTCTATTCTATTCTATTCTAAAGTCACATTAGATAAAAAATGTAATAAAACAAAAGAGCCTGAAGGATAAAAATATCAGCGCATCACGCTTGTATTAAGTGACTCTTTACTGGCAGGTAAACAAATATACACGTTACTAAAGTTCCAATTATATTCGACGCAGGCTGGCGAGAAATCCAGGAATAGATCTAAAAACCCATATGCTCGCGACATTTCCACTGAAAAAGCCAAACCTTAAGGGACGAAAAGGTTCTCTATTCCCAGCAAACAACTTTTCGACAACATAATTTCACAGACATCAAACACAAGCCTCCACACAAAAGAGTCCATTCAGGGCATCTCAAGCATTTTTGGAGCCAACATTACAGCAGTTGCATCATGTTTGTGTCTCACAGAGCTTTTTTTTTTTTTTTCTAAGAGCTCAGTCACGGTAATGAATGGGAAGACGTCAGGATGGATGGGAATATGCGTGATCCTACGCAGGGATTAGGAATCAAGCCCTCAGGTTTATTATAAAGGATATGTGGTATGAATAAATCCCTTAGATACCACGGGATAAGCTCATCTGAGAGTGAACTTTGGACCGGATTTCTAGAAGAACATGGAAATACACGTACAATTGTATTTGCAAAAGACAAAGAGAAGCGTAGAAACTTTACTTTCCTTTCGTTAAACTTTAACGGTAAAGCGTTCAGCGGCACAGACGACGACTTTTTGTATTTTATCTTTTTGGAAATATTCTTAAAGTAGTATCTGAGGAGCCACAACATTGTATCGACAAAATAACAAAAACTATTATCATTGACAGAAAGTGATACAAGAGATAGAAAAAACTTCCTCTACACAATCTGTAATTTATTATTTATTATTTTTATTCTTCTCAGCCAGTTATTTTAATACCCAAGTGTTATCCTGATTTAAAATGTGCTAATATGCAAATAAGAACACAAACTAGGACACATTGAAACAGATTTTTTTACACCAGCAAAATTATTTATGCTGTGAATTCGAACGGCAAAGCATTCTTTTAATTTTGTCTCACAATAACCATCTGTAATTGACGCGTAAGCATCTTCTACTGCGAGATGATGATGTGGCATCATTAGAGGAGAAGCACTACAGCAACTCTAGTCTGTGTAGAATAATACTTCGACTTCAAATGCAGTACAAGGAGGACACAGAGGATGACTTGGAGAAACAAAAACCC
Organism: Callionymus lyra; assembly: GCF_982586985.1. Taxonomy (NCBI): domain Eukaryota; kingdom Metazoa; phylum Chordata; class Actinopteri; order Syngnathiformes; family Callionymidae; genus Callionymus; species Callionymus lyra. Next base: position 18,126,529 of record NC_141834.1, read on the forward strand.
TGTTTGTTCTTCAGCAGTTTTAACTTTATTTGCCCAAACTAAAAAGGTTCATAGATTACATTATTTCCAGATGAAGAAATATAAAAGTATTTAATGTTTACAATATTTTCTATTTTCTTTAGAAGCAACATTTATTGGTTTGGTTTTTTTGTGGGAACTGAGTACTGTATTGTTTTAAAAATAAAGTATTTATTCAGTTTATTTGATGGTTTATTTGTTTTTTTTGTAATATTTTTCCCGAACTCTACCAAAAGAAACTCCAACCTGCAGATGCCTCCTGCGAATATTTTCCAATGGTACTTGAATTTCAGAAATACCTTGTTCCCCAAGTAAAAATAGTAAGTAAACCAGGGTTGTAGTGATACACTAATAATACTATATGATTAGACACCACATGTTCAGCTCAAGATATCTTACAAATTATTTTGATACATTTCGGTTGATTATTACATATTCGCTTTAAAAAAAGCAACTGGAGTCAACTGTATCCTCTCGTCCTCAGTCAACACCATGATCTCGCTCCGGAGATCATGATTGCTGCCATCTAGTGGCCCGGAAGTTTAATAGCAACACAAAAATAAAAATAAATACTGTGATCATTTGCATGTGAATTGTACATAAAGAAACCAATTAATTTTAACATTTTATAGAAAGAATAATCGTTTTATTTTATACACATTAATAAATAATAGCTTTGAAAATCAACTGGAGTCGCCTGTATCCTCTCGTCCTCAGTCAACACCAGGATCTCTCTCCGGAGATTATCATGACTTCGGCCATCTAGTGGCTGGAGGTTTAATAGCAACACGACAATAAAAACAAATGCTGTGATTATTTGCATGTGAATTGTACATAAAAAATATAGAAATACAAATGTTTTATAAGAAAATAATGATTTTATTTTAAACACACTAAATTGAATACAAATAATCCCCCAGAAAAGATCTATGATTATTATTAAATATGATTTAAAAGCTTTATTTTTCCTTAGAAAAAGAAAGTCGATACAGTGCTGTTGAATATTGAACATTGTACACAAGCACTTAAATTATTTTTTAATCCCTTATGTAGCCATTAACACAACATAGTTAAATGATTGGTTCTTGTCAAATACAAAATTGATGGTAAAAGCATTTAAAAAAAATAATAAATCACTATTTCTAGCTGTGATTGAGTCCCAATTGAATGTTTAAATAAAAGTTTCTTCACTATAGTTGTCGACTCTTGGATGAATCAGTATGTTTGGGATGATGTTCTGGTCACAAAGAAGCAAAAAACCTCAGAAAAAGCTCTGACTCTGGATGAGTCAACAAGGCTCGCTGCCATAAGAAAAGCCAAACTAAAATTGGCATGGATTCATTTCTCTAACTTCATTTCACATTCTTCCCGGCCAGGATTGCATTCCTCCGAGAAACAAATCCTGGCTCCGAGTTCTTCTGTTTTCCATCTGATGAATCTCCATTAATTGAACACACCTGTCCGCCATAATTGATTCGATTTCTCTCCGTAAACGTGGCAGATGCTCAAACCTGAGCGACGCAGTTTCACGAAGCCTCGTGTTACACTTTTATAATTGGCTTCGCTCCATTTAGTTCGTTGCTGGAAAGCGTCTCGACGAGGGATACGAACGATAATGTCCTGTAATGTCAGTTAAAAGGGAGGCTTCGGGTTATAATGAGGAAAGATAATGTCAAACGAGGGATTTAACTCATTTGAAAATGAACCATAATAATAATATTCTTTGCACGTTGGTCACCTATAGCTCAAACTAGGTCACCGGGAGACTTGTGAATGCGTCTATATAGGACATATTTAAATATTTAAGCATTAAAACTGGACCTGCTGAGGTGAGTCTCCTGCTGCTGCAGTAACAAGGTGACCTCCAGCCAGGAGCCCCGAGGACCCCATAGAGGTCGAGAGACAGAGACGGAGAGACAGATTGGAGGACAAACGAACTAGTGTTGATGTCCCTCAGGTACAGGAAGGTTCCTCGTTGCTCGGATCAGGAGGTGAGAAGAAAAAAAAAAAAAAGTAAACCTGGAATAATAAGCACATCTTTGCAGAAATTAAGTTCCTGCGGTTCAGAGATTTCAGCTTAATTGTAAATGCATGGGAAATAGCTGAGCGGTGCTGAAAGAGGACTTTACTCCGGAGTGAGCAAAAGTTTTTTGAAAAAAAAAACACTGGTGCAGGTTTCGCTGTATTCAAAATATTTGCTTATTTTCGAAAAGAAATCGCCCCCTGGCGAGCTGGGACGAACCGACCACAATGCCTTAGCCGAACACTAACCTTAAAATGGCTTCAATTTATGGCTAAATAACATATTTTAACTTTGATTTAGACTATTATCTCAGCAGACTATTAGCAAACAAAGAACACGTAGCAATTGGAGGATGCTGTTCAGTATCCCGGGAGACAATCGGCTTTACAAACGACCACATTACGACCACCATTTTGTTCAACGTCGGATGGATTAGGAATGAAGATCATCATTTGTATGGCTGTGATTATATGGTTAAGATGGAAGAGTTTTAATGAAATAAAATGACACGTATAATAAGAAAACAAATGGCCACAATTCAAAGTGAAACCACAAAATAAACCATACAAAATTAAACAACATTAAAAAAAGTACTGCTAAAGGTTCAGCAATAATTGAGCGAGAGGAAGATAGTTACAAGTGTAGAAACTCATTGAGATGTTAAAAGAGTTTAAATTATTTTCAGTATTTAAAATAACAAATGTGTTCTTTCTATCCCAGCAATAGTGAATTATTGAAGACATGCTTGACACGCCGACACTCAAGCCTTAAAGGCGTCTATTCACAACACATTCCCTTGTCGTCTAAAGGTCGCAAATCAATCTCGAAGCGCTAAGCGTTTCACAAAAGCTCGGCGAAGTCGGAACTGATTAGTTGTCGATGTGATTTGTCAATAGTGACAAACTTGGCACGATAATGAACGAGGCTCTTTGACTACAAACTGCTAAGAAAACGCGACGGGATCAACGTTTACTCGAGTTAAACGTCCGTGTTGAACTGTTGCTGTGAGCAGAGAGCAGGTTATGGTAGACACGAGGTGGTGTTCACAAGATATTACTGCAATTTTGAAGGAAGAGCAACTTCCACTCATCACCGGGTCGCCCTCGGGAAGTTTATCGGAAATTACTTTGCGAGACAAACGATGATTGTGCGTCAGCTGACATGAGTTTCATTAACTAACGCGAGGGAAAATAGCAATAAGGCGGTAGGTCTTGAAAAGGTCTTGGTGACGTCTTAACCCTGCAGGTTCTGCAGTTCAACCCACATGATTCTCGTACGTCTGGTCTCATGTCGGGAGGTTTTGGTTCGGGGAGCGACAAAGTTGAGAAGCTACTACGCTAAAATCATAGCAACGGCTATTTTCAGTCGTCCAGATCTAGAGCTAATGACCACGAATCTACTGCCAGTTTGTCCATTAGGGGGCGACAGGTATTCAACATTGATTTATTTGTAGTATTGCCCAACATATTAGAAGTATCTGTGAATATTCTGGATACTTTAGGGAAAATTAACATTTACAGCAAAATGTATGTTTTTAAACACTTTTATTTCATATTAGTAGTTTACTTATTTAGTTGGGAAATAAAGAAAAATTATACAATTTCAGAGTACTTGTTGAATAATTTACAGACTACATGACTCTCGACGAAGTCGTAACTGCTTTCATTTGTTTTCAAACCAAATGATGTCCAAACATCAGCTTTAAAAGCTGCTGGAGTCACTGTATCCTCTCGTCCTCAGTCATCACCGAGATCTCCAGGATTTGACTGTTCCCTTAGCAACGGAGGATGTAATGATAGCTTCCATCTAACGGCACAAAGCGGAATTGCAACACAAATATAAAAGCCAAAAGAAGAAAAAAAAACCAAAAAAACATATGAATTTGCTTTTAAATCGATATAGTATCGTAAAAAATATTGCGATAAACCGGAGTTATCGGACCTGCTTCTGCTTTACGTCCTTTCATTCCTAATTGGTGTTTAAAAAGAAAGATGCTTCATTTTCATATAATCTGACATTATTTAAAGAAGAATGACAATCTTTTTTATTATATCTAACATCTAAACATATTGTTTTTTTGGTGTTTTTTTTTTTATTAGATACAAACAAATCTTGTCTGTTCCATCTTAAGCTAGAGGTGACAAAGATACAGATTTCCGGGCGAGAAAAGCGTCTACATTTTTGTTAAATAGAAACTGAAAAAGACAAAAAATGGCCTTGAGTCACAGTTAAATCCACATCAAAAACAACAAAATGAGTAGTATTAAAGATCCCCCTCTATTGACCACATCATTCTTCTTTTTTTTTCCCTTTAAAAACTCTCTGTATTTCAAAATTCCTGGTAGAAAACTGTGTTGCTTCAACTTCAAGTGGATGCTGTGAGAATATTTTCTGCTTTGAACAAACGCAGCATGAACCAGTTGTTTCTAAATCAACATTTCCCCCCAAAATAACAAAACACAACAAGACTAAAGGTGCAAACATGTGTCGACTCCACATCACGATCCCGTTTGTTCCAGGATCCTGCCTTGTAAACATAAATCCAACGAGACGTCCTCCTGCAGGACACGGTATTGATTCCACACCATATTTATGAGGCTCCTTTTTTTCCCCCAATGTTCGTCAAAAAGAGAATCTTTAGCGACAAATCAGGAGGAAAAACGAGGCTCATTAAAGCGGCGCCGATTCAACACGGAGAGCTTTTGTTTTCGGTTACACTTTTGACGAAACTATTGCCATTGATTTCAAGATGGAGGACCTCGGTTGGATTTTATTGGAGTCTTTTTTTGGACGCGTTCCGCTCCACTAATGCCATTTTTTTTCGAGGGTCGCTACGATGCATCCAAAGGAAAAGTCTCCAGCTGCCACTTTGCCTTGTGGGTTTTTTTTATGAGACTTCATTAAAGTCTAAAGTTCCTTTCCTTCTGCGGTCTCGTTCGAGACTCACCTTTCTCGCACCACCAGGGATTAACTGGAGTGTGTTTACAGCCTGTTCTCCTCACGAGTCGGTGGTCGATGGAACCTGTTTCTCAGCAGCGTTTCCGCTGAGCGATGGATTCCTGCGACGGGTTTATCAGCATCTATCGTCGGATCATCTGAGACAGCAGTTCATCCGAGGTCAACCAGTCGTCTTTGAAGAACCGGCGTCGGAAAAAAAAAGCAGCTGACGGAGAAAGACTTTATTTGTCGTCAGTCACCTTCGCTTCAGGTCTGAAGTCACACCTGAACGTCTGCGGGGTTTATTTTCGTCCGGCTCGGCACGCCGGGGAAATATCAAGTATGTCATTAGCATACGGAAAATGGTGTTTTGGGTGACCTTTAGTTTTCGACGTCGCAGTTGCCAATTTTAGCCCGTCTTTTTGGAGATGGGTCTTGAGAAGTATGTAGGTTTAGATGAATGTTGACGCTTCGCTGTCATTATTGTGTGTCAAGAGATTCCAGACTGAACCGGATCATTTTTGTCACAATGAAATCGTACCGTCAACCTTATTACGTAAAGTTTCACGACGTTATTTTCATTCTTCGTAATTCCTCAGGTCGTTGTCATTGGAAACAAAAGAAAGTTGTCGCAATGTCTTCAATATTATTTTTCTTTTTTTAAATTAATTTATATTAAATTCATTCACCGAAATCCAAACTTTCTATTGAAGGCGTGAGGTTCTGTTATATTTGACATTAAATATGAGTAAATGAAAATGTATATTTATATATAGGAATCATAACATGAAGCTAGGTGTGTAAAAAAAATATTGATACTTTAATATCGCAATTATTTCTTTAATGATACTGTATTGATACATTTTTAAACCCCAAGTTCTTTTATTGTTTATATGTGTATAAAGTGTGTATAAAATTAAAAAAAGGCAACAGTCATTACGCCCCTTTTCGGCTAGAGCAATAACGAAACCCCATGATATCCTGGCGATGACTGAGGACGAGAGGATACAGTATCTCCAGAAGCTTTTAAAGCAGATGTTTGGACATATTTTGTTTGAAAACAAATGAAAGTAGTTACGACTTCGTCAAGAGTCATGTGGTCTGTAAATACTACAACACCAGAGTCAAGTACTCGACAATACTACAAATATATACTTGTTACTACTGTGTAACATTATATTATAATATGTTGTATCGTTGTTCCTGTATAGTGATACTTATCGTATCGGCCATTTTCCTGATCGACCAAATAGCCTAAAATATAAGCGAAAATAATGAGACAGAATTTTTAAAAAACATCAACTCAACCGGTTCAATAGAACTTCCTGTGAAGCACAAGGCTAATAAAAAAAGTGACCTAGTTCATCAGAATTTGATTAAATTAAGACATAAAAAGTCAGTTTTAAAATGCGAGGCGACAGAGTGAGCAGGTGACCCCTCAGCAGGGTTCTTCTGCCGTCCTCTACGAGCGACTACGAAGGACCAGAACCATTTATTTTTGTTGTTTTTTTGGTCGACACATCTAATGACAAACTGGTTGTATCGAGCACGGACCGGACTTTGTTTGCTTTTCCGGAGCCGGAGCTCTCACTCCGACTGAAGCACAAATCTCTGAGGAATGTTTCAGGCACAACAGCGTCGACGCAATTGAGAGCAACTGTCAATCATCACGGTGTGTTTCATTAATATTTCCATTAAATTAACATGAACATCAAGATCCTTGTTGTATAATCTATTCGTTGTATTATATCTCATGCATATATTCTCACTTCCCTCCTCATGGGGAGGTCAAAGGTCAGGGCGAGGAAGAGCGGTTTGTCTGCAGAATCGATGCTGCATCGCGACCGTTGTGCGCTTCAACTACACAATTCTAGACCTTGTTTTGCCGAAGGCTGTGACCTTTTTGTCGGCGGTGATGAGGCCGGTGTGGAATTCACACCCCGACACACACACACACACACACACACACACACACACACACACACACACACACACACACTGGATCAAACGAAGCATGTGGAGAAGCACTCAGAGAGCGCATACCTCTGCAGAGGAGCTCACCAAACACCATTAAATGAATGAAAATACACTTTTGTGATGAAACGATTGTGTAGTTTTAAAAAGCTTATTTGAAGATACAGAGACTTTCAAGTAAATGACAAATCCTTCGAGTCCTTTCTGGATCCTGACGGAACTACTTTTTGCTATTTTCAACATTTCTTGAAAATGTCATTGATGACAGATGATTAAAAAATGTAAATATTCAAGTATAAATATAAGTATAAACTGTTTTTTGTTACGTTTGGTTTTCTGTCTGCCCAGGGCCTCCACCTGAAAAGCTTTTTGAAAGATATGATGAAGGAACTTCACATTTAAATGGAAAATTCTTCAACTCCAGACCCAAAAACCAACACATTTCTGAAGTTATTTGTCCTTTTCTTAAGAGGAATGTTTCCTGATAGTTTCATTGAAATAAATCTGAAGGTTATTTTTGCTAACAGACCGACAAACACAATAAGAAAAATCAATTAAAATAAAATATATGTTTGCTATATTTTCTTTTCTGGGCCTGCCCAGGGCCTCCTCCCAAAAAGCGTGTTCATAGATACAAAGTATAATGGTACAAGCGAACGTCCAATTCTACAAACATTTCCTGGATCCAGATGGAACTCCAGAATACCACCGTTATGGGAAATAAAAAATCTGGTGCAAATATTAAAGCATAATCCCCCCATGCCATCATACATGACGCAGACTCATCCCATTCTTTTTAACGTTTTTTATATATATATATATATATATATATATATATATATATATATATATTTTTTTTTATTGCTTTATTTTATTTTTTTCCTTCTTAGACATATGTTTCAGTATATTTTAGACTGTACATAACTTGCATGCCTCTGTGTTCTATTTCTTTGTAACATCTATCTATCTAATCAAATATATAAACTATGTTGTAAACTATATTTATATTTTGTTTTCTAGGTATGCTCAACGATAAAGATGCAAAAACAAATCTATATGTCAAACTAGAACAGGATAGATTCTTCAAATGTTTCCTTGATCCAGATGGAACTCCAGAACACTAAATAATAATATACTATATGTGTAACTACATTTGTATTTTGTTTTCTAGATCTGCCCAGGGCCTCCTCCCTAAAAGCTTGTTCATAAGATACAATTATAGAACTACACATGTAGATGTCAAACAAGCACATGATACATTCTTCAAAGGTTTCTTGGATCCAGATGAAACGACATAACGCTAAATAATAATAAACTGTATTTTTAACTATTATTATTAGTATATCATTTTGTCTTCTGGGTCTGCCCAGGGCCATCTCCCTAAAAGCTTGCTCAAAGATATAATTATCAATCTACAAATGTAGATTTCATAAAAGTAAATTCTTCAAACGTTTGCCGGATCCAGATGGAACTCCAGAACAATAAATTATATTAAAATATATTTGTAAACTACATTTATTTTTATTTTTATTAGATCTGCCCAGGGCCTCCTCCCAAAAAGATTGCTTATAGATAAAACGTATAATGGTGCAAGCAAACCTCCAATTCTACAAAGACATCCTGGATCCAGATGGAACTCCAGACCACTAAATAATAATATAGTATATTTTTGTGTTGTTTTCTAGATCCGCCCGCGACCTTCTCCCTAAAAGCTTTTTAAAAGATATAATTATGGAACTACACATGTAGATGGCAAACAAGCACACGATAAATTCTTCAAAGGTTTCTTGGATCCAGATAAAACCACAAAACACCTAAATAATAATAAACTGTATTTTGAATTATTATTATTAATATATAATTTTGTCTTCTGGGTCTTCTCAAGGCCTTCTCCCTAAAAGCTTGCTTAAGGATATAATTATCAAACTACAAATGTAAATTCTTCAAACGTTTGCCGGATCCAGATGGAACTCCAGAACAATAAATAATATTCAAATATATTTGTAAACTACATTTATTTTAGATCTGCCCAGGGTCTCCTCCCAAAAAAGCTTGCTTATAAGTATAATGTTGCAAGAAAACGTCCAATTCTACAAATACATCCTGGATCCAGATGGAACTCCAGACCACTAAATAATAATATACTATATTTGTAACTACATTTATGTATTATCTTCTGGGTCTGCCCATGGCCTCCTCCCTAAAAGCTTGTTTAAAGATATAATTATGGAACTACACATGTAAATGTCAAACAAGCACACGATACATTCTTCAAAGGTTTCTTGGATCCAGATGAAACGACATAACACTAAATAATAATAATAATATAATTAGGTTTCGTCTTCTGGGTCTGCCCATGGCATCCTCCCTAAAAGCTTGCTTAAAGATATAATTATCAAACTACAAATGTAGATTTCATAAAAGTAAATTCTTCAAACGTTTGCCGGATCCAGATGGAACTTCAGAACAATAAATTAAATTAATATATATTTGTAAACAACATTTATTTTAATTTTTTTTTAGATCTGCCCAGGGTCTCCTCCCAAAAAGCTTGCTTATAAGTATAATGGTGCAAGCAAACGTCCAATTCTACAAATACATCCTGGATCCAGATGGAACTCCAGACCACTTAATAATATAGTATATTTTTGTAAGTACATTTATGTGTTGTTTTCTAGATCCGCCCACGGCCTTCTCCCTAAAAGCTTGTTTAAAGATATAATTATCAAATGTAGATGCCATAAAAGTAAATTCTTCAAAAGTTTCCTGGATCCAGATGGAACTCCAGACCACTAAATAATAATATAGCATATTTTTGTAAGTTCATTTATGTGACGTTTTCTAGATCCGCCCACGGCCTTCTCCCTAAAAGCTTCCTAAAGATATAATTATCAAACTACACATGTAGATGTCATAAAAGTAAATCCTTCAAAAGTTTCTTGGATCCAGATGAAACAACATAACACTAAATAATAATAAACTGTATTTTAAACTATAATTATGTTATGTCTTCTGGGTCTGTCCAGGGCTTTCTCCCTAAATGCTTGTTTAAATATATAATTATGGAATTACAAATGCAGATTTCATATAAGTAAATTCTTCAAAAGTTTTCTGGATCCAGATGGAACTCCAGATCCCTGAATAATAGTCAATACGTTCAGAAAACAGCTCCTACCTTGAGCGATGGCTATGGACTCGAACTTGTGCAGTTCCCGGAGCAGACACGTCCTCTCGGTGGGATGGAGGCTGTAGATGAACTCTTTGGCCCCCTGTGGCGAGTTGAGGGGTTCCACGGGTTCCGGGTGAGTACCCAGGTGACACCGCGGCACCATCAGGGGATGATGATGATGATGATGGTTGTGGTGATGGTCGAGTCCTCCTCTCGCCATCCCGGCTCTCCACGCGAGAGCGGGTCGGAGAACCCCCCTCAGGCAAGGCAGCATCACGAGACTTTGGAACCTGCAGTGAGGAGGAGGGTCATGAGTCAGACCGAGTGCACCTGAACGCACCACGAGTCAAGATTACGGTTGTAAAAAAAAATGGTGATTTAAGGTTAAAAAAAAGATGACATTGATATTAAAACGTTATACAAACACAAGCTACGGGTGTCAACCCTGGTTTCTACTCGGTTTAGCTGGAAATAAAAGAGTATTTCTAGACACATTTGAACTTGTCATCCCGGACGCACCTCCGTCGATGCTCGGCTCGTCCCGTCCAACAACCTCCGGGAGGAACCGAGCGATGAGCGCCGAGCTCGGGGGCTAAACTCCGGGACACTCCGCGACACTCGAGCGACAGAAGAGCGACGGCGAATATCGCATATTTCCTCGAGCCAGGAGCGAGGAGGAGGGCGGACGAGAGAGAGGAGAGACGGAGGAGGAGAGACGAGGAGGCTCCGGTCAGGAAATGTTTTTTTTCCTCCAGGAGAGAAGCTGGTACTGTAGCGTAAGCGTGACGTCAGCGCCTACGTCATCACGTACGCGACACGTCAAGGACAGTAGAAATAAATAAATAACTATTATTACAGTTTTTAGTATTTGTTTTATGGTTTTAATCAATTAATTAAAACCAAAACACATTTTAATACATCTTTATTTTTAATATTAAACTTGTTTATATTTTCTCATCTTTATATAGTCTCTGAAATGTTGAGTTTTGCGGTGGATTATTGCAAAATAAATGTGTTTTTTTTTTTTTGGGCGTGTACTGATGCCTCACTGTTCTGCTATTCGGTTTCCACGCATTCCTGGTCCACACCCACAGGAAATATGACACAATGTGGAGGTTATGTGTCACCCGCTCAAAAAAGAAGTGGTAAAAAATGTGAAATTTACGAGTTTACTTTGTGAAATTGTTAATTATATTGTGGTTTTTGGTGAGTTTTCACCGGAAATTAGGGTGTACATTGTACATTTAATTGCCATTTCATTTTTTGTAAAGTTCCCTCTTAACTTTAAGAAACATCGTAAGACGTTTTTATTTGTTCAGGCTTTTCCTTGATTTTCTGGAACTCCTGTTGTCTTCTCAGTTTTATCTTGATCTTTAAATATATATACTTTATTGAATATTGTTTTGATTGTTTAAGCGCTTTGTGACCCTGGTCTGGAAAAGCGCTATACAAATAAATATTACTTACTTACTTAACTATATGATTCAATAAATATGATTTATTAAATTTAATGTGATGATATTTTACAGTTTGTGCTTCTTAATAACATTTTTTAAACATACACTTTATTCTGCAAGTCTTACAGAACGCTTGGGCGACACTGACCCCTCGTGGTTGCTAAGGGACAAAGCACGACACAAAAAAAACACTTTTTCAAGGCAAAATACACTTTTTTATTTATAATGCAAAAAGCCTTCAATAAACAGAAAATAACTTTTGTGGGAACAAACTTGAGCGAGAGCCCGTGAGACTGTACAGGGACGTGTGGAGAGATCAACTCTCACAGCTGAACTTCTAATAAAAGCTTTAAATTTGGATATTTATATATATATTTTAGTGACATTTATCGATAACTCTGATAAACTATGTATTTACGAGGCTTATCTTACTATGAACAGGTTTTATCCACAAATAAAACAAATGATTTGTCAGTTTTCAGCTGCATGTTTTCATGCGATAACGTTTAAATCTTCAGTCCAAACTAGATTTATTTTAAAATAAATTGTCTTTGGAAAACGCAGACTAAGCAACATTTTGTTGTTTATTTACAATTTAATAAAAGAAAAAAAAAATGCTTTGGCTAAATGTAATACTGTTAACGTTTGTGAAATTAACTGGATCCACAAATATCAAAAAATTAATAAATAAAAAAGAAAAGCATGCGAGGAAGTAAATATTTACATTTTCATACATGTACCAAACATGGCGTCACAGCGCTACTACACACTTGAACGCATCAGAGGCTCACAATATTTTTTTTTTGGTAGTTTTTTGTACACACATTTGTAATCTTGATATAATACAAAGTATCGATGATTTAAATATTGTTTAAATGTGCTTTTATAGGTTGATTCATGCAGCTGCTGCTCCACACACGATCTAAACACACGTTTTATAAACATATCTATTTGTAAAATATATAGAAAACATATACATTTTTTTTGAATATTTCTACGAGCGTTGAAATAAATGCTGAATAGATGAGTTTCAAGTTCAGATGTCGATCGCAGACGTCGAGTCGTCGGGAAAAACTGTTTACTGGCTCTGAGTGTCAGGAAGTGTTCGCTCCAGAACACGAGATCCGAGGAGGTTCCGATCACGCGATCCGAGGAGCCGAGCGGTCGTTGGTTCGGGTCCTCTTCAGCTTCACTCCCTTCCTGATGGCGACCAACATGTTCCCGTCCTCGTCGGCCTCCTCGCCGCCGCCCTCCGTCTGATTGGACGGCGGGAAGAAGGGCGGGTTGGTGGAGGCCTGACCGCTCCAGGACGACACCACCAGGTCCGGATCTTCTCCTCTTCCACCTCGTCCTGTGGTGGTCTCGTCCGCTCGCCTCCTCCCGTTCAGGTCCGGGACGGTGGGGATCTTCACGGGGATGACCGGGGTCCGGATGGGGATGGGTCCGGTGCCCACCAGGGAGGAGGAGCGTCGGGCCGAGGGCTTGGAGGACGGGGTGCGGCGGATGGTGGCGGTCCCCGGGGTGATGATAACCGGGCCCTGGCTGGACGGATACGAGCCGTTGTAGGAACCGGATCCGGGATAAAACCCCTGACCTGCACAAGAGGAGCCTGGAAGGAGGAGTGACAACATTTTATTATCGGCAGGAAACAATAATAATATGTTAATAAACAATTAATAATACAATTTTTATTTTTTGGAAACTTGGATTTAGGTGTTTTTTTCATGATTAAGAATTTTAATTCATTCAAAATTTGAATTAAAACTGCTTTTATAACAAATACTTATGTTACTTTTTCTTATTTCTGTTTTTTCTTTCCTCCTCATCTAAAGGAAAATAAAAACTCTAACAATTTTTCAATCTTTTGATTTTTACTATAGTCAGTAATAACTTCTATCATAAAAATGTACATGAAAGTATTATATACATGTTGTATCTATCACATTTTTTAAATAATAGAATTTTGTTTTAATAATAATAATCGGTCTTTTATTAATAAAAAATAAATTTAAATCATATATAGCAATAATGTGATTTTATATATATATATATACACTGTATATATTTTACTTTCGCTTACATTTCATATAATACTATAACATTTTTCATTAACATTTTTATTTTGTCATATGCCTTAAAACATTGTATTTATTTAGAAATATGAATATGTATATATAAACAGAATTATTATATTAAAATTTGGGCAGAAAAAATATAATACATTTTAATTTTGTAAACTTGGATTTCAAACATTTTGTTTTATAGTCAATAATTAAACAAATGTGTTTGTGGTATCCTTTGTTTTGTCTCTCGGTCAAGGTGCCCTGAGGGCCCGAAAAACAAATGTGTTTGTGGTATACCTTGTGTTATCTCAGGGTCAAAGTGACACGATGCCCTGGAAACAAATGTTTTTTGTGGTATCCCTTGTGTGGTCTCTGGGTCAAGGTGACCCGAGGGCCCGAAAACAAATGTGTTTGTGGTATCCCTTGAATTCTAATATTTATCTTAACATTTTAAAAATATATTAAAACAGGAATAACTCTAATAATTTGATTATATATTTAACATATTTCAATTAACTTTCTCCTAGTTTTTACGTTTTTTATTTTATTTTTTACATAAAAAAATTACACAAATCTTATCAGTTATTAGTGCATAAAACAATGAGAAAAATAAAAGTTCTGAATATGACTTTTAGTACTTTTTTGTTTGTTTGTTCCTAATGCTAGTTGATAATTCAAGAACACAAAGAGGATCAGCACCTGAAGGGGTCCCGGGATAAGCTCCTGGTTGTTGAGTGGGCGTGGAAGGATACCCCCCACCGGGGTAGTTGTTCCCCGGTCCGGGGTAGGGGGCTTGTGTGCTGGGCAGTCCGGCCGTGGACGCCGGTCGTTTGGTGTGGAACATCCTGCGGTACGACTGGCCGATGTCGCTGTTCCTGGGGATGGTGGACGACTTGTCGAAGTCCGGCTGCTGCTGCTGGTTCTCGCTCTCCTGGTCGCCCGCCATGGAGAAGTAGTCGTAGTCGGAGACTAGAGTCAGAACCAGAGGAAGATACAAGTCAGTGGGTATTGAACGCTTGAATTTAACATTTAAAAAACTGAAACTTTCGCAGTTTTCTATTGAATTTCGGCAACAATTGAATTTGAAAAATGTCTACGTTGAAATGTTGACTCGTTTTTTATTAGAATTTAATATTTTCAAAAAGAGCTAATTTAACTTTTACACATAGAGTTTCTTATTTTAATTCCAATTATTCAAAATTTAATTTTCTTAAGTCACTATTTTTTAATTTGTAGCCGTTTAAATTCAGTATAAAAATGTCACATGTCACATGATCGTCTGCACGTCGCGTGATTGGCTGAAAAAACTAGCTCGGTGCTCTATTGGTAATGTCTGGTGACACCGTTATACCAACATAACATTTTTATATTGAATTTAAAAGACTATAAATGAAAAAATATTGAATTTCGAACATTTATTTTTGAATGAATAGAATTATAATATCAAACACTATGTGTAGAAAATATATATATTCACTTTAAAAAATACTTATATATTTGTTTGTAATATTTTAAAAGACAAATCAATATAGAAATGATTTTATTCAATTATTTGAAAATAATAATAAAAACCCCCAAAAAGAGTCTAAAGAGGAGACTTCTTGTGATTCTTGAGTCACCTTGAGAAGGTATGGTGTCTTCGGAGCAGCAGGGCGTGTTGGTCTGAGTGCTGTATCCACTAGAGCACTGGATGGACTCCCGGCTGGACCTCTGGTTGTCCAGCTGCAGACCCTTGGACAGAGCCAGAGTCAGTTCCTCGTGGACTTCGACCTCCCCGGCCTGAGGAACAGTGAAAAAAACATCTGGGTGAGTCACGAGGAACCTTCTGATGTCTCTGGAAAAATCCAAGCGGTCGCTGATGGACATGTTGTGGTGACCAAACCGAAAATGAGTCCAAAACACCAAGTCTGGAGGAGCCTCGTGGGACTGACCTTGAGTGCCGCAGAGACTTGGCTCTGCACCGGTGCCGAGGTCGAGGTCGGGCCAGAGTCTGGAGAGGAGACTCCGTTACTGGCAGGAGCTTCTTTGTCCTTCTTCCTGCGCAGAGTGTTGACCATGGGCTGGTCGTACGGACCCGGCTTCGCCCAGTCCTGGAGAGGAACGTGGATCAGATGCTTGGTTCTACCACGGTTCTGATAAGATTTTAACCCTTGTGTTATCTCTGGGGCAAGTTGACCAGAGGGCCTGAACAGAAATGTGTTTGTGGTATCCCTTGTGTTGTCTCTGGGTCAAGTTGACCTGAGAGCCAGAAAACAAATGTGTTTGTGGTATCCCTTGTGTTATCTGTGGGTAAAGTTGACCCCAGGACCCAGAAAACAAATGCGTTTGTGGTATCCCTTGTGTTATCTATGGGTCAAGGTGACCCGAAGGCCCCAAGACAAATGTGTTTGTGGTATCTCTTGTGTTGTCTCTGGGACAAGGTGAACAACCACCATGGCATCCAGAACACAAACACAACACAAGGGATAACACAAACACATTTTTTCCCAGACCTCCTTCGGGTCATCTTGACCCAGAAGCAACACAGTGGATAATCACCGAATACATATTTGTATTTTTGTATTAAACAATAAAAACAATAATGAAAACAGGATGAATTCAACATAAACAATGACATGATTCTCTTCGTATAAAAGTCACAAAATAAAGCAGGAAAATGTTCTATTTATTTTGTCTCCTGAGGGTTTCGTTATTTTTGTGGCTCCTTCAGTTTAAGTTAAAAAGTGTTTGTTTTTCATCACAACTGCAGTGGATTCAAGTATCTTACTGTAGCTGTTGTGTAGTTTCTCTTACATAGTTTTTCATGTGGTTACCTCTTTTTTATTATTTCCACTACCATAGTTTTCTTCTTCTTGTCTGTTTTTGCAGGAAAATAAATGCGAATTAGCGCCCTCACCAGGCCGTGAAAGATAAATACATTCATTTATTTAAAAAACATGTTAAGTAAAAACTTTAGAAAGATTCTCGATGTATTGCATATGATTGAAAATCTATAAAAAATAATTCGAATTAATATTTTTTGATTAACGTTTAAATTAAAATTCTAACCTTGAATTAAATGTTATATTATCAAAAGAAATGCAAATTCCTGTTTATGACATCATTTTTGTTTATTTTAAATTAAAAAAAAATGTCTCTAGATATATGGAGGTATAAGTGACATTAGAATATTGAATAGTTTAATAGTAACATTTAAAATGTTAAAACTTTATTGGTTGTTGTTTATTGTAATGTTGCTTTTTAAGCGATAATAAAAGTAGTTTAATGCAATTATTGTATATTGTAATGTTAAAAATGTAATTAAAACGAAAACGAAAACAATTTTTAATTAAAAAACAAATACTTTTTACACGTTAACTTTGACATTATAATTCCAATATTTAAAAATAAATATCCTTAATTCAATAAAGTAATTAATTTAAGTTACTTATTTAAGTAATTCAAAAAAAATGTTAATTTTAATGAATAATTAATGAAAAAAATCGAATTTTCAAAGTTTACAATTGAATATTGTGATGTCACTGATATACTTCCATAAAAATATGCATTGTTTGAATTTGTAATTACCAGTTGAAATGACATCAATTTAATTTATTATTTAATGTATTTCAGGTCAAGAGTCTTTCTCGGCAGCGATGAAAAGGGTCAGAGAGGTCGAGGTCGAGGAGGACAAACCTTCCAGCTCGGGACCCGGGACGAGGGCACCATGGGCGAGCCCAGCGTGCAGTAGGCGGGGAAGTCTGGCAAGAGAGCTGAGGCGGGTCGGGACCATGAGCGAGTGGGGCAGGAGGAGGACGTGACGGAGGAGGACGAGGGCGGAGGGTAGAAGGGGAAGGCGGTGCCGGACCCTGAGCCCAGACTCCCCCCGCTGCCGTGCAGGAAGGGGGAGCCGCTCGGGCTGTAGTGCTCAAAACCATTGGACAACTGTGGTCGTGAGGACGGACGTCAACAAAAGAGACAAACAAAAACAAAGGATGAGGAAAATCATAAAGGCAAACAAAAAAATGGAAAAATGTGATGGACTGTTCCCTCGGGGGGTGGTTTCGGGGGTGTTCAGTGTGTTGGGGGTCCAAGGGTGTGCGTGTGGTTCACCTGGTCAGTGCCGTGCGGAGCTGCAGCAACATGCCGGTCAGTGTCGCCGTACACGGGTCCGGACTCGGACACTTCGGACGAGCTCAGGCAAGGCTGGCAGAGCAGAAGAAGAAGAAGAAGAAGAACAGACGGGAGAGAGAGAGAGAAGGCGAGAGTGTTAGACGAGGGCTGGAAGAAAATACACCAACAAATATCACAATATTCTTTTTAATGTTATAAAATAACTTTTAAAATAGTTCCTTAATTGTTTACATTGCAATAAAGTATGTTTAAATAACATTTATTTGATTTGCAATTACATGCAAATTCACAGTATTTTTTGTTTTGCAAATAAAACACCAGCCACTAGATGGCAGTAGTCAACAGCGAAATCCTGCAAGATCCCTGGCGATGACTCAGGACGAGAGGATACGATATTGCATTGATATTCAACAGCATGTTGTTCATTCATTCATTTTCTACCGCTTTATCCCTTCTGGGGGTCGCAGGGAGACTGGAGTCTATACCAGTTACATTGGGAGAGAGGCAGGGGACACCCTGGACAGGACGCCAGTCTGTCGCAGGGCACACAATGACAGACAACCATTCACACACACACTCATACCTATGGACAATTTCCCCAAGTTCTCTATCAACCTCTGTAAGTTTTTGGACTGTGTTGTTTATTAAAAAACTTTCAGATAAAAATATTCTTTTGGTCATATTTATTTTAGGATTTTATATATTTATTAATTGTGTATGAAATAAAAACAACTAGATTCCTTAATATTTACAATTAACGTGCAAAAATTCATGCCTTTTGTTCATTTTTGTGTTGCCGTTTAACTCTGGGCTGCTAGCTGGCAGCAGTCATTACCTTCTCTGCAGCTAAAGGAACTATGAAATTCAGTGACGATGACTGAGGACGAGAGGATACAGTGACTCCAGCAGCTTTTAAAGCTGATGTTTGGACATATTTTGGTTTGAAAACAAATGAAAGCAGCTATGACTTCGTCAAGAGTCATGTGGTCTGTAAATACTACAACACCAGAGTCAAGTACTCGACAATACTACACATATATACTTGTATTGTTAAGACGACTGCTCCGTGAAGTTGTTAGTTAGTTGGTTAGTCAGAAGTCTTTGCCAAGAGACTTCTCTGGGATTCATGGCGTTGTGTTAATAGCAAAGACAGCAGCTGAAGTTTGTTCTGGAACGTCGTCAAAAAGCTCATGTGGAAACTTAAAGAATGTATCTGGAGCCGTACGTGAAGATTAGATTCATATCAGTGTCAGAAGAATGAGCTCCAGCCTGGTTCACGACCACATTTCCAGCATAAATACTGCACTTAAATGACACACAACTTAATTATCACACACAGAACTCATGTCTTAATACGACTTGACAGTTGATTGTTTACAGTCCGACCTCAAATTGTGGCGACAGACCAAAAAAAAAGCCTAAATCCAAGCAATGAATCATCTTTTAATAAATGATTTAAGATAGATAAGAGTCGCGGCACCATGTGATCTAAACTCACACCTGAAATAATGTCGTAGCAGCTGCATTTTGTATAAATATAACCATGTTTACTCTAAAAACACTTGGGTTTTCCTTCATCAAAACATAATAGACGATTGTTTGAAGCACAAACACAATCACCGCCATCCACCTTTCATCAGGTTCCCCCTTTTTTTGACCACATCCACTCAAATGGTGGGCTAGATTTGCTCCTCAAGCCTTATGTTTGATACTGATGTTTCCACCCAGTCTACACTCCTCCTACCTAAAGTACCATCTTGCCTACAAATCACCATATCATCAGCCAACATCATAGTCAACGAAGACTCCGCCCACATCTTTATAATCCTGTCAATCACCACCGTCCTCATGCGCGTCGTGCACCACCCTCACGAAATTCTCAAACCAAGATCTATGGAAGTTTATCAATCAAAAAATGACAACAATTTTTTTTGATGTAATGCTAACATTTTTAATTAAAAATTTCTTTTTTTTAAAAATAAAAATTGAATTTAAACATGTTTATATGAGGAGCCTGACCATGAATAGATCTGAAAGTAAGAAACCAAATTTTAAAGTTGATCATGAAAGAAACTGGCAGCCAGTGTAGAGTTTTAAGGATCAGAGAAATGTAAGTTCTTCTACTAGAGCAGGTCAGCATATATTTTATGTAGTATTATTTAACGGCGTTGTGGCCCTGGTCAGGAAAAGTGCTCTAAAAATATAAATGACTTACTTACTTACTTATTTTGGAATAATTGTATTAGATAAATTGTATATTTAAAGGTATATATATATTTTTAAATAAGTGATTTTAACATTTCAAATATTTTCAAAATGAATGTGTTTTTTTTTAACTCACAGAGCAAGAGATTCCAATTCCAAAAATTTGAAAATATATTTTCTGGCCCTTTAAGTTAATATAAAAGTGTTGGTATAATAGTTTTTAAATTGAAGTAGAAAAAGAGTAAATTCAACATTTAAATACAGAAATTATTGCTTTATGTTATTCAATAGGAACCAATTCAGCTTTTCAAATAAAAAATGTTTAATTTGTTTTTAATTATTTAATGGTTTTCAATAAAAAAAAGTGTAGTTTCAACATAAGTAATGTTCAATTCAAGCACTTGATAGACTTCCATATAGAACAAACTTCAAGGGTCCAAAATCAGATCCAGGGGGCGCTATAACTCCTCTTCCTTCTTAGTTTGTTTCCTTGGGAATACGGTGAGCACAGATTCCCAGGATAGTGAGTAAAGGTTACATGAGCGTCTTTGCCAAGAAACCAGCATCACACTCGTCATAAAAACTCCTCGTCATCGTTCCACCTCCGACCACAAACGAACCCCCCACCTCTGGACCATATTCCTGGATCTGAAAACCTCATGTCATAACAGCGCTGCTGATGGAGACATCCTCTTTAAAAAGCATTAAAAAGTTTTAGACTTTAAGCTGCAGCCCCGCGGTGGTCCGGGATGGAAGGGGAACCGCAGTCTGTCGCAGCAGTTTATGGTTTAATAGCAGGATGAGGCCGAGCTGTTTGGCTCTGGGCAGGACTCGTTTCCGGAACAACAGCCGTGGAATCACTTCCCTAAGAACCCGCCAGAACCTCTAACCCGTACGAGGAGGAGGAGGAGGAGGAGGAGGATCCTTACCTTGGCCTCGGCCGGCATCGGCGAGGACGACTTGGACGAGACGTACTGGTCGTGCGAGGACGAGATGAAGCCCGAGTCGTGGGAGGAGATGCTGGAAAGCCGGGCCGGGGCCTGCTGGGGGAGCGTGGAGCTGCGGTACCGGTGATGGTGACGGGGCGGATGGTGGAAGTGTGAGGAAGAGGAGGAAGAAGAGGAGGAAGGAGAATGAGAGTGAGAGCCGCTGGATCCCCGGGAGTCACTACTGTTAACGCTGTTCAGACTACTGTGAGGAGTGAAGGAGTGAAGGAGTGAAGGAGTGACCCGAAGGACAGGTGTCGGTCAGGAAAAGAGCAAATCAAATGAAAATAAATAAATAAAAAAAGAGGTGGAATGGAAGAGGAGTGGGGGAGGGAGGGGGGGGTAGTGAGGAGGAGACAGGGTGGGAAACCATTAACACACCAGGATGCAGCAGGCAGTGACTGAAGGTGATTCAGTCAAAATAAAAGCAACAAACACAGGAGCCGCGGGAATCAAACCGGCAACCACGACAGGCAGAGAAATCACAGGATTTGACGCCTCTGAGCAAATCAAGCAGCAAAAATGACGTATTGACTTGTAAGATTTCACTACTTTTTGAATGATAGACCATGATCGAGCCTTATATATTAGTTTATATACTATTATAGTTAAATATTTCATTAACTAATCATATTTTTTTAATATTATTTAACTCGTCTTTTTCTTTCAAATTTAGTTTTTTATATTTGAGTATTTTTAACCATGCTCCACCCACCCACAAAATAAATGTTGTTTTTGTGAGAGTTAAATATATAACAGAATAAAAGAAGGAAAGAACACACAAAATATAACCAACATTTATACATTTTTCATAATATTACATTTTACAAATATTATTTTTTGACCTCTTTTCTATTTTAATATTCTATTAATGTTTTTTAATGTTCAAATTATTTGTCTAATGACGAATATATATATATATATTTTTTTTATTTAATTTATTCAATTTTTAATTTTTCTTTGCTTAATTGTGAAAATAGAAGTTTGACACTAAAATACATTCAACTGGTCATCACTTAATATAGTACTTTACCTTTACCAATATTGTTACATTAATTATTCCATTTATTTTATATTAATTTAATTTGTTGAATAATAATTTATAGTTTATTGTGATTTTTTTTTAGATAAGAAGCACTTTTAGTGAAGCAAAATACATTTCAAATCTTATTTCTAGATTATTTAGGATAATTTGTCAAGTTAAATTACCTGTAAAGTTTGGATACTGTAACTAAGAAAAATGCTTTAATAACGGAAACTTTTATTTCTCCATTTATTTTTATTATAAAGGGTTTTTTTTTAACATTGTGCACTTTTTTAAAATGTGTTTTTCATCAACTTTTTGAATTCTTAATACAAATACTGTCTTAAAGAACTGAAAAACCCTTTAGACTTCACTTTAGTCTCATTTTTGTACACAAAAATTAGAGAAATAGTTGTTGTTTTCATTCTCTCTGAATTATTTTTTAGATTATTTTTTTTCTTCATATTTTAAGTTTTGCGTGAATGTTTCCTTGAATTAAACATACTTACAAATAAAAATTACTTTCTTACTTAACAAATAAGTAAAAAAAAAAAAATGATGGGTGCTTGAGCAGAACTAATAACTTTTCCGACCACTAGGGGGCAGGAACAGACTAGATTCGCAGACACATGGTGAACTCGTTAAAGGTGTGTATGTTTGCAGGTAAATGCAAAATAAACAGCGCAAATATCCACATGTGAGTTGGTAAAAAAAATGGACCAACCTGCACATGCTGGACTTCCTGGAGATGTTGGTACTCGGGGAGGAGGGCGGGGTCTGGTAGGACCAACCGTAGTCGGAACCCTTCAGGTCCAGGATCACCTGAGAGAGAAAGTTTGTTCAATCCTCCGAGTCACTCCAGGTCACTTCTCCTCACGTACTTGTTCGCTGGCCGGAGGGAGTTTGTGGGGGTCGGAGGTCAGGGCTTTGAGGTCGTCGGAGATGGCCTGAAGATGGGTGACCTCGCCCAGCATGGAGATCTCGGCGTCCTGAAACGATTAGGGTCAGTGGGTACTGGCGGGGGGGGGGGTCGACGACGACTCACCACCACCGGCCTCAGCATGGCCACGAAGCAGCAGAACCTCTGGCGCTCCTCCAGCAGGACCTTCCTCAGCGCCTGCTTCTCCGTCTCCTCCAGCAGGATGTACTTGTCGCTCACGTCCTGCATCGCACTGTTCAGCTGAGGCTGGATGTCGCCGCGACCTTGAGGACGGGGTTCAGGGGTTAATGTCATGTGATCTCGTCTTGTTTTCTGTAATTCAATCGTTTTTTTTCGGACGTGGTGAAAACACAAGCGATAGCTGGAACCACGACACAAAGAGAAGGTGAGGATTATGGTTCAACTCTTGTTTCCCACACAGAAAATGACTGAACAACACTTGGAAGTCAAAATAAAATCTACTTTTTTTAAAGCCCAGGTAGTAGATTTTGTTAGAATCTTAAAGACACGTCTTCCTTTAATACATTTTACAAATACAATTGTTTATTTTTTTAAATATTGTTACATTTATATTTGTTTTGGTTCATTTACTTATCTGATGTGTTAAATATTTATCTTTATTATAATATATTTTCGATATAAAATAATAAATTGAGTAATGTTTCGATTATTTTAAGAAAACTTGTCAAGATAAATTATCTGTCAAGTGCTTTGAGGAGGAAATACAAAAGTAAGAATATAGATCAAGAGGATAATATTCATTTCCTTATTTATATGAACATTTCTGTTGGTATTTATTTAAATATACTTTATTATTAGATAGATTTTATGAATCCCTCTGGAGATCTCTTTCGGGAAATTGGGTTTCAAGTTCACAGCAGACGATAGTTTCATAAAAACAAGAACAACGTGCAAATAAAAGAACAAAGGGCAAATATAAAGAATATAGATCAAAGGAAATAATTCAAAGGATAAAAAGATTAACATAGAATAACATCATACTTTCACTTCACTCCTGCCCCCAAGTTCAGAATTAAACAGTCTAATAACACAAGGAATGAATGAGTCCCTGAGTCTATTAGTGTTGCAAACCCATAGACATACGAGTGTATTTATATCCATATTAAGATATTTCAATATACTCTCATATATCTCCTATTGCACTCCTGGAGATCCATACTGTGATAAAAACATGGCTGTATCGATGTAAACATTTATTTATTAGTTTTACTTGAAAATAATTTAAATTGGTTTGTCAGAACGTATCTTAAAACTATACTAGAGTCTAGACACAATCTTAGTGGACAAGAAGATTCTGATTCATCTCAAATTAAATGTTTTTATTTGAATGTTATTGTTCATTTTTCTTTTGAATCTATCGTTTAGTCAAAAATGTTTATTTCTTGAGCAGACTTACTCTAAGACAAAAAAGTCATATATCAATTGAAATATTTATAAATCTATGTCGATTATGGTTGGTTCTTTTTAATAAATCATGGAAAATACTGTTTTACCACTTATTTTAAAGTTAATTTCTCACTTATATAAAGTAAATTAAACTGTTTACTTAAAGGGAATCTTATAAAGTGTATCCATCTTAATTTTCTGGCAGAATATTTTACAAATTTTAGGCTTAATCTTCTCAAATTAAATGTTTTTTTGTTCCATTTTACTTTTATATTTGTCCTTGCAGTTGATCGCAAAGTTAAAATGTGTATTTTTAATACGAGTTTACTTCATTTGATTGTTTAAGCGCTTTGTGACCCTGGTCACTTTACAAATGTCAATTAATTACTTACAAATTAAGTTTAAATAAATTGAATTTTGTTTTTTTTTAAATGACGGACATGGAACGAGTGTTTACTAGTTATTTTAAGGTGTATTTCTCACTTGTTTAAAGTAAAAAATACTTCTTTAACTATCTTAATGTACTGGCAGTTTCTTTTTGTTTCTTTTTACACATTATTGGGCTAAATTATCTCAAATCAAGTGTATTTATCCCATTAAACATGACATTTTGTAGAGTTTAATAGTAAAATATAAAACATAAAACCAGACCAACACACTCACACGTCTATATTTACTCTCGACTCCACAAGAACCACTGACAACAAACACCGAAGTCACCTCGAGTGAACGGGGAATTTAAAAAAAAACTTTATCGACACGATGACAGAGTGCAAGGGGTCAGAATATTTAACGGACCATCTGCGTCTTCGTCTGGTGTACTTTCCCCATGCATATGTATCCAACCGGACGGTGATGATCTGAAGGTTACTGGGGAACAACACGGTGTGTGTGAGTGTGTGTGTGTGTGTGTGTGTGTGTGTGTGTGTGTGTGTGTGAAGATAACACCCTGAAGCTAAGTGCAGAGACTTCTGGGCAGAGGAAGGAAGGAAGACTGGCGACTGCCCAAGAGCAGAAGACCCCAGAGGCTCCATCAAACCACACAAGAAGGTGCTCACACACACACACACACACTCACTCACACACACACACACACACACACACTCCCTGATACCACCAAGGTTAAACCCTCAGCGAGCGACTTTGTGGTCGCTCCGTCTGCTCCAGTGTCTGGAGGGAAAGACAATGAACCGCCGTCTTCCGTGGACGAGATCGAGCGACGCGATGCAAATCGGCAGCAGATGAAGTTACACGTCCAACAGAAAATAAACTTCTCCGGGGGAAAAAAGTACAGTAAGCTCCCACAGAAGTCTGCGGCCGCGACGAAATAAGCAAAAACCCAAAAACTTCCACATATATGGAATTATGATGTGGGTTCGTGTGAGGAATGTCATTCATGCTTCGTGACGGTTGTGTCGCAAGACGCGTCGCCAGACTTGAATGGCCAGAATTGCAACATTGCGTCTTGAGTTTATAAGCAGAGAAATCCATATAATTATCTTTTATATTTGGGTTTCATGCAATTTATGAGCAGGTTCCGCTCCTGACGGGTGGAACGACGACGTGATTGATTCACATGAAGTCGCTAAGAGACGCCAACGTCAACACGAGCGTCCAAAGGTTCTTCTCAAGATCTCAACTCTAGGAGTAAAAATATACATGTACATTACATTTATATAACACTTTCAATCAAGTATTTCACTTTGTAATACATTAAAATTCCATTAATAAATTGTAAAACAATACAAATATCTAACAAATTTAGTGCATAAATGGACAAATAATTGAATGGTGTAACAATATTAAAACAGAAAAGACAATGCAAACATATGATACATGCAAAAAACATAATTTTAAGGATTGTTCCCCATTAAGGACCTTTATTGAGGCTTAGCTGATCAAACTGTAGTTTCAAAACGATAGTTCATGGACTGACGCTCAACAGCTACTTCTCTTGAAACAGAAAATCTTTCAGATGAATTTAGATTCACAAGCTCGCCCGGGAACAGATCAGCCAGAGGCCGGTGACTCACGGATTCCATTTACTCCTCTTCAACACCTGGAAAATACTCTCTTTTCCTCAAATCGGAATGTGTTGCGATCTCATATTACTGAGACGACGCATACCTCCTCCAAGCAGCTCATTAGTCGTTACTTTACAGAACAATCAATAGAAATTAAAAATAAAAAAAAATTAATTAAAGAATTAAGTTGGTTTACTGCACATAAA
Organism: Callionymus lyra; assembly: GCF_982586985.1. Lineage (NCBI taxonomy): Eukaryota > Metazoa > Chordata > Actinopteri > Syngnathiformes > Callionymidae > Callionymus > Callionymus lyra. The sequence continues at coordinate 18,153,075 of NC_141834.1, forward strand.
ACCTCTAACTTAAACAGTATTTAAACATCTACCTTTCAACCATAAAACTATTCCAAATAAATACCAAAAAATAAATTGTCAAGTTGATTGTTTATGTCTAATAAAGTTTTTGTGGATTTTTTTTTGTGCTAATGCTTAGTGTGGGAGCAGCAGCGTTAAGAAGCCGTACAAGTAAATAACAAAATCCAAATTAAACTCTTGAACAGTCGTGTCAACAACAACCATGCAAGTGGTCAAAATCTTTAGTTTAAGTTTAAAAAAAACTAAAGCACTTGTGTTAACAGCAAAGTAGTAAAAATGATTGAAACACAAACTCTGTAACTTTAGATACAGTTTATACCTGAAGGTCTATCAATATAATGCCCACATTAAAGGTTGGGGACCCCCTGCTATAGAACACTATCAAAAATCTCATCATCTGAAACCTTTTTCTTTACAACTAACAGTCGGAATCCAACTTGAACAATGATGGAATATATTGATCCTAAGGGCCTAGAAGAGGATGCCAGTTTGAGACACTTAACCCCTGATTGTTCCTGACAGTTAAGCTACCAAGTTGTGCCCCGTAAGTGTGTGAATGTGTTCAAGAATGGATCACCAAGTGTGAAAACCCAACTCTCCTGACTCGCATGTTTGAAAAGTTGAAGTCCCTCATCGTGACCATGTTTTCAACTTATTACTTTATAAAGTTCGTCTTGAATCAGGGCGAACGAGAGGTTACGAGAGCGAAGCTCATTGTCATATAATACCGAGTTCACTCCTGGGAAGCCAGCTGTAATCACACCCCGCTTTGTTTGTACAACGAGTCCCTTGGAGGTGGAGACTTCCTAGATTGATGACTTGCTTGACCAATCATAGCAGAGGTAAACAGGATTTATTCTCCAGAAAAAACAAAGTGTTTTCAGTGGGCGGGGCTTAAGATAATTTTAATGTAAATATCTTAATGAAAAGAGAGTTTTGTAGAAACAGTACTGAGTACAATCGAGGTCCAGCATCACTTTAACACACACTTGCATCGACACCTTCATCTTCAGAGTCTCAGGCCAGAGGAGGAAGAGTAGAGTTTCATCCAGGCCTCGCTCTGGCAGCCGCGAGTGTAGAAAATAACAGCTTACTTATTTTTATTAATACAAATTTGTCCAAACACGAGCACCCGTCTGACCGCGCTACGAAAACAAAACTTCCTTGCGGTGCCTCCCGGACGTACAGTACGAGGAGACGCTTCACTCCCACCAGCTCCGCTAACTTGGCAGACGGCGAACGCAAACCACAGCGGTTTTGGAAACGACGCTACTGTAAGTCCGGGCACTTTGTCCGAGACAGAAGGAAATTCAAATGTTTCCTTTTGTTGCTTTTTTTTTTTTTGTCGGTCGGTCAGTCTGTGCCCACGACTTGTCTTGAATATTGCTTAACATGGTCGCGTTACCGCTGCCGCCAGCGTCTGCCGTTTTTTTTCCCGCTCGGGTCGCACGAAGCCGTAAATCACGGCGAAAACGATTCCGGGGTCCGATACCTTCTCATGACATCACCAATCAGGATAATCACAGCCTTCTCGTGGAAACTAACCTTAAATGGATAACACTGTCAAGTGCTCTCAGCTGACTTTTTTTTTAAAGATCGCAATCCTTTTTTTTTCTTCATTTCTAAAGGGAAGCTCCAGACAGTTAATATCACAGAAGTAAATCTGGTGGCTCAGATGGTTTTTCAGACTCTAATGACCCGCCACTGTGGTCTCTTTCGAAGAGAGACGTTACGGGTCATGTGAACCGCGGGATTTGCAATCAACATGAGGTTTTTCTAGTGACTCTGGAAGGGAGCTCGCCTCGGACGGCGCAGACACAGACTGGCGTGTAATAACAGCCCGAGGCGAGCAGACGAGTTATTAAGAGTCGACTGCACCGACGCTGCTCCGAGGCTTGTTTCAGGGATCGGTCACGATCCTGCCGGTCTCGGCGCCAAGTTCCCTTGATTGCAAAGCTTCCCGTCGTTCGTTCGGAAGGTTAACCCGAGGTCGCCCGAACATGAAAACTCTTGAATCTCGAGAGCACACCTACTGAACTACAACTGAGTCATTGTTCTCCGCCCATTAGACCAGTAACTGTCGGAGTGTTTGTAGCGTAAACAAACCTCGGTGTTATGGTGGCGACTGATCCACGTCACTCTCTTGTTATGAAGTCGGTCTGGGCACCGGTCGAGTGGCACAGATGGTCCATCTATACACAACGCTACTTGTTGTCACGATGATTTTTTAGATGCATCGGTTTGATTTTTCTTTGTTCAGTCTTCATGTGAGCGTCACAAGTTTCCTTTGTTGTTTTGAACTCATGTTTTCGTCATGACGGGGTAAAATATTTGGCCTTTTAAACTAGCTGATGATGCTAACCGAGTTCAACAAGAATGGATGTTTGTTTCTAATGTGGATTTTGTTTGGTTGATGATTAGCAACAAACATCCATTCTCAGCTAGTTTAATAGACCAACATTTTTTACCCTGTCATGAAGAAAACATGAGTTCAAAACAACAAAATAAACTTGTAAACGACTTGACATCAGTTCACAGAAATGTCATGTCAGTCTAAATGCAAAATGTACACAATAAAATACAAAAGTAGGTCTTAAGCCATACACTTATCTCAAGATACGATTCAATATTTAGCTCACGATGCAATTAAATACAATATATTCTGATAGACCTGTGTAACATTTATAACCATTTTAGGGGGAACTGAATTTTAGTGACATCTTGTGATAGTTCAACTCCTTAAAAACCCCTTATTTTGAAAAAAACTCACTAAAATTGATATAGTGCCGTTGAATATCAATATAGTATGATGAAAAATTATCTATCTATGTATCCATCCATCCATCTTATATATAAATGTATACATTTTTCTCACACCTCTAGCAAGGTTTTTTTTTTTTTTTTTAAATCAAACATGATGAATGTTTTTTCGTTGTTATAGATGTTGTTGTTCATGACAATATTGTTATGTTGTTGATTATGTTGTTGTTACGGTTACTTTCAATGATGTTTAGTTATTAAAAATTTTGTTTTTGTTGGTACAGATCTGTGTTGCTAATTTTTCTGTCTGTGTTTTTGTTCAAATTGTTAGTTGTCAAGGTTGTTTTTGTTATTAATTATGCTGTTGCTGTCTTATGTTGTTTCCAATTATTGATTCAAAAGTTGTTTTCGTCGTCATTGTATTCGTTGATGATACTGTTGTTGATGATGTTGCTTTTGTTACTCATGTTTTGTCATCATTGTGTATCCGCTATTAATCATTTAGTTGTTGATTCTTGTTTGAGATGTTGAGATGTCATAGTTGTCAGTGTGTTTGTAGATGATGTTGTTTTTGATGTTAGTGTTGTTTTTGTACTTATTAGTATCGTTGTTGTCAATACCGTTGTTGAGTTTTCGCCAGTGGTTCTCAAGAATGAAACTAAAGCAACAGTAGCTACTTTGTTACCTGTTGGATCTGTGTGTACAGTCTGACAACATCCAACATTACAATCCAATTGTCCTACAAACATGTCGTCACTTTTAGCATTATAAATACGACTTCTGCTGTTCACTCTCTCTCTCCCTCCATCCGACTCTCCGGCCGTATAATGGTTGGTTCCCTGCCTCGAGTCCGACAAAGTTCCTGCCTTAAAAGAGGTACTTTTCCCTCGCCACATTGACCACTCCGCTCGGCTCGGTGGGAAACTCATGATCCGGGTCAAGACAATACATTTGTTGGTGCTGAACCTTCAAATGAACATGGACGTGGTAACGGAGGATCATGAGTTTTTTTAAACAATCCTGTGGAAAAGTTAAAAGCTGCTCTAGAAAGTACAGATAATCTATCATGACATGTATGATTGGATCTGCGGGTACATATATTTTAGGGTAATTAGAAACCTCTTTAATGGTTCTACATAATGGAAAAGTGGCTGCATGTATTCCTCATCATGTACCGTGACCAAGTATCCCATTGACGTCCTGGCTTCGCTTGTACGGTAGAGTCATGGTTTCTATGTTGCCACTTATTCTTCTAAATCCTTCCATCAAGACTTTTGGTCAAACTCTCTCTGGAGAAAAGATTCACATAGTGCAAAGTTACCCAGAGTACTTAGCTGATGGAGCCCCTGGAATTCTTCCAGGTAGGAAAACTCATGAAACGTCTTTCATGTTTCCTTGAAAGATCCTCGATCAAACTGTCATAGAGCGGGTTTTCGATTGATGCGAAGGGTGTCGCTCTACGGTCGCCGCACATGTTATTACATGATTCAAAACACACGTCTGGAAGCTGACGACACATGCTCGCTGGATTAGCAGGTTTCAGCTTCCACATGACCGACGATAACACCCGGTCTTAAGTCAACCTCACATGATAGGACGTGTCAATCTGGATCGCACGACATACGAGTCAAGACTGAAAACTGGTTGATCAATGGAGCTTTTAAATCAAATAGATTGCATCATAAACAGTATAGACGGTGATGCATGCAAGGTTTTCTAAGGAAAAACCAACTCGGACAAGTGAGAGGAGAGAAGTGGAATGCAAGGACACATAGAGAAATAGAAGCTTTGTTCGAGGTGCAATAGCAGGACATTCTCAAAAGGATCATTTAAGTGGAAAATAAAACACAAAAATGTGCCAAAATGATAAACCTGCACTTTATCAGCAGCATCAGATCAATTAAAAGAAATGTTAACTGATGCAAATGGAACAAAATAATCATTTAAAACGCAGCAGGAATTATCTGGAATAAAAGGTACGTTATGAAGCGAGTGGCGTTTCTAAGGTCAACAGCCAGCGAAGCACATGTAAGCTTAAACACAAAGTGACTTACCATAAAGATCAGCTGCAGTGCAGCGTTAGAGGAAGAAACAAACCTGGTGACTGATGTTCACATGGATATGACCTTTTTCATTCAACACTCATTGTTTATTTTAGTGTCTAAACAAGAAGAACTCTGCAGCCAGAATTCTGAGCCGCTCTAGTAGAAGAACTCGCATTTCTCCGATCCTTAAATCTCTTCACTGGCTGCCAGTTTCTTTCAGGATCAACTTTAAAATTATGTTTCTTTCTTTAAGATCCATTTATGGTCAGACCTTCCATCAGTGACTGATCCAGACTTACACCCCAGCTCCGGCTCTGAGGTCTGTGGATCAGAATCTACTGATGGTTCCTGAACCAGTTCCAGACCAGAGGAGAGAAATCCTTCCAGACTGTTGCTCCTAAGCTTTGGAACCATCTCTGTGTTTGATGATCTACTGACTCCTTCAAGAATCATCTTAAGACACTTTTATTTGTGCAGACTTTTTCCTAATCTTCTGGGACTCCTGTGTTTGTCTTGTGTTGTTAGAGTTTTTAAATGTTTATGTATAGTTAACTGTGCATTGTTTTTGATTGTTCAAGTGCTTTACAAATAACTATTACTTACTTACAATTCCAGATTTCATGATGCCACCTCATAAACCAGCTCCAGAACTCAACTAGGCATCTATTAGCTTTATGTGTGATGGTTCTGAGTGTAGGTGTTTGGGTCCAAAAGAACAGCAGACGAATCATCGCCCTCTCTCTCTCTCCCTCTCTCTCTCTCTCTCTCTCTCTCTCCTGGAGTTGACCAAGTAAGGCAATGTTTAGCCGCACAAGTCATCATCAGCACGTACACACTGCAGGTTACACGCTGTCAAATAAAGTTCTTATAAATCCAAATCGGACTGGACCGGCCCCTTTTTCCACCGCGAGAGACGCTTCAACGACTGAGACGTGTTTATTAGAAAAATAATCCAAGTTTTCCGACGACAGGAGCCAGAGTTGAGTCAGGAACTTTTAAGATAACACCTCGTACGGTTCGGACAGTAATGAGAAAGTGTTGGGTTTATCTTACCTTTCTTTGCTTTCTTCTGAAGCTTGAGTGTGTCCGACGACTTCTTCTTGATCTCCTGCCGAGCCTTTTTATACTCTGGTGACGAGAAGTCGGATCGTTTACCGACGGTTCCTTCATAAATACACTTATGAGTGTCATCGTCGTTTCACCTTTAGCATGATCTTTATCCAGAGTGTTGACCCCTCGCTTCCACTCCTCCATCTGCTCCTGAAGAGGGTTGATCAGAACCTCCAAGAATGACCTATAAAAACACATGAAGCAACATTTACATAATTCTTAGACCACAAAAACATTTGTAAATGAAAGATTAGGGCATAAAATTTTGGTTTAAGTATTTCCTGCGTAATTATAATACAATATCAATCATATTTTAATTAATTAATTCATATTAACAAGTTATTTCATTCGTATTTTCACATGTTTTTAACTCAAGGCCTGGTCATTTTATGTGGTTGGATAAAATCAGACTAGATACATGTTAATACTGTGTAATATAAAGAGTGTTTAAGATAAGATTAGGAGCAGATATTATCTCAACAATTATACGTCCAGTGAGATTGAAATGATTGGAGTTTAATGGGAGCGTTTGATGACTATAAAGATAATATTCAAGAGAATAAAAAGACAATATTGTAATTCCTGTTACAGACTGTTTGGAAAATTGCCTTTTTTTCATCCTGTGACGTTGATTTTTAGGACGTTTAAGCCTATTTTTTGATAGAGTTTGACTGGTTTAAGCTTTTTTTAATTACATTTAATCATTATAATTATCATTTCAAATATTTTATTTAGGTAATTTAATTATTCAATAAATAAATAAAAGAGACAAGATTTATAAACGATATATTCCTGAGTACCGACGGAGGTTTCAACCCTCATTGTCGTCGTTTCACCGACTCGACGTCGCACCTTTTCACCGAGATGATTAATGAACAGAGCGTCCAGACTGTGTCAGAAGTCTGGTCATGATTATGACTTTGCGAACAGGGGGGGGGGGCCTCTGCTGACGTTTGTCACAGTGGGGGCGCGAAGCTAGTGCCGTCACGTCTGCCAATCATTTACCAAGTGCGTCGCTGCTGCGAGATGTTTCTGCGAGTGTGTTTTTTTAAGAGTCCGGGGCAGCTGCAGGCCCTTCGGTACATAAAACTAAAATTAGACCCCCACAGCCCCCCCAAACCCTTTTCTCTCGTAGACATTTCTGCTCGGTGTGTGTCAGTGGGTGGGTGGTGACCGCAGCCCCCCGGTGAGCTGCCCCTGCCACGGAGATCCGAGTGGAATCTGTGCTGAAATGCCATCCGGAATTAGAGAGCCTCTTGTCTGAGTCGTGTGTGTGCGTCTGTGTGTGTGTCTGTGTGTGTGTGTCTGTGTGTGTGTCTGTGCTGCAAGATTCATGCGCTGCCAGACAAATTGTCTCCTTCCTACACAACTCAAGACGCAACTCCAGGGGGTTGAATATGGAAAGTCAATAATTCGGGGACAGGTTAAAGTACGGGCGCCGCTTATCAATGCAGGATCCACTTTAACTGGATCGATACTGTAGGGAAGTGATAACAGTCCAGGCAGTTATTTTTAAAACCGCACGTAGACAACAGCTCGATGTCTGCTTTTTTTTTTTTTTTAAGAGCCCATGATGCAATCTGCTTGCAAAAAAACCATCTATTAAAAGCAGTAAAAATCAAAATCTGAGCCTGGCTGTTGCAGATGCATCTTGAATAATAAGTATAAAAACGGGTATTTTTTTAAGAGTATCTCGACTGGATCGACTTTTTCTTCTTACATGGAGAACTCTTTGAACTTGGCCTCGATGCTGCGATGTCGAATGCACATCCTGGTGAGAGCCGTGCCGATGTCTCGGGTCCCTCCTGAAAGAACCGGAAAAAGAAAATGGGTTGAGCATCGAGAAAAAAACCACAATAAATATGATCGAAAGATAAGATAATCGAAAAAAGTGTGGCTTGTGGGCCTCACATGGCCGTATTTGTGTGGCCCAAATAAACATTTTTAACAACTGAATGTTTAGCCTGTTGTCAATGAACCTTTTATTGCAAAATCAATTCATTACAGCCTTTGACATTTTTCTCTGATTTCCTGCAAAACTTCTGTTGAACTTTCTTCAAGAATGCAAGTATTACTTATTATGAGTAAGTATTACTTCTCCCCACGTTAAAGTAAAAAAAGTAAAAAGAAATCAAATGTTTAAAAAGGAAAAATACATAAAGAAATAACCCATTTTTAGCGTAATTCTACGATATCATCAAACAATTAAAGTCAACGGTTCATCGTTTTTCTAAGTTTGGTATTTTTCAACCATTAAAGTTCCTTATTTATTTATACCATACACGTATATTGACTCTGCGTTTCCTGACAACTGCATAGAACGTCTTCAGTTCAGTGGTCCCAGGTTTAATGCGTTCAGTAACGTTGTAAAAAACCTTTAAAAGCATTTAACGAAAATCTGCGAAGTAGTGACTATTTAATATTCGGCTTGTTTAATTTAACAACATTTAATTGAGCTTGCAAACTCAACATCGCATAAGAGATCCATCTCAACAACCTTCTCAGTAACAGGGACTAATAAACAGGACTAAACAGCTCCCAAAATGCTTTGCCGCCCAGCCATTGTAGCGAACCAATCATCCGTCATTCAATAGTGTCGTGTGTAGAAAGGCATCATGGGAGTTTAACCGTTTTTTTGGGACCATAAGTAAGGTGTGGGACCACTGTACTCCACCCTGAATCAACCAACAAATATAAATCACCTGCAATATTTACAATGAATCTCTACTTTAGGTTTTACTGGCTTATCCGATGAGAAGAGGATCAGTTTTCTCCTCAAGGTCCACCGACGGGCCCCTAAGCAGGGCTCCTGACATTGATTGACAGCTGCATTGTGCTGTCGCCCAGTAGGACAAGTCGGGTCTCTCCGTGGATCCGCTGGTGACATTTCATTGAATGGCTCAAAGTCTGGAATCATGTGTGTGTTCTCAGGCGCACACATGAATTGATGGCGACGCTCCGGTGGGATGTGTGAATCCCACCCTACGGGGCCAGCCATTCTGCCGTCAGTAAAAGGCCAGGCCGCATGCGGAGACGCACACACAGCAGCCGTCACTCACACACACTAAAGACTCACACACACTGGATTGTCATTTTTTTTAACGTGCCCATTAAAGCCGACGAATCCGAATCGCCATCAACTTAACCAGTGGCCTCAGGAAGTGTTTAACATGACAAAAATGGATTATTTCGGAGGAAGGATGAACCTCACGTGGAGACACTTTGGTTCATTCATATCCCTCTTGTGTCGCAGCCCAAGGGCGGGGCGACGACCACATAAGAAGTGTGTCGTACTACCCTGTGACGCCCCATTCATTCACGCCCAGGCTCCTTCAATCCGTCCATCTGCTCACATTTCCCCGGCCGATGTTATTCTAGGAGGCGTGGCGGATGGATTTTTACCAAAATGTAACGACGAGGCCACGAGGAGGAAGAGTGGGCGCTTTAAAAGCTTTTCATTATATAGCCATTGAACGGCTCCTGTCGACGCCGGGAAGGGTTCGGTTTCAGCTGATTACGCCTTCGCTACCACCGCACCCATGAGTCGATCCACATGTGCGGGTCTGATACCGGCCGTACACGCCGTACGTCAACCTTCATGTTGATGGCATTGTGTCGTCCAGGGGTGGGACATTAAATACTGTGAGTAGGTGTGTATTTGGCAAGAATCTGGTGATACGATCTGTTATGATACTGTTGTAACAAAGATATACAGTATGTGTAATATTGTCGAGTACTTGACTCTGG